>NC_133107.1:33845130-35045130 GCF_022965805.1 Primulina eburnea | reverse complement strand
TGGAGGGGGTAAATTTGCAATGACATCCACTTTGGCTTTATCAACTTCAATTCCATGAGATGACACGACATGTCCCAAAACAATTCCAGAAGTAATCATGTAATGACATTTTTCCCAATTTAAAATAAGACCTTTTTCCTCGCATCTTTTTAAAACTTTTTCCAAATTTTCAAGAAAATTATCAAATGTATTCCCAAAGACAGTTAAATCATCCATGAAAATTTCCAAACAATTTTCAACCATGTCGCAAAAAATGCTTAGCATACATCTTTGAAATGTTGCTGGGGCATTGCATAATCCAAATGGCATCCTTCTAAATGCAAATGTTCCAAAAGGACATGTGAATGTAGTTTTATCTTGATCTTCGAGTGCAATGGAAATTTGATAATAACCTGAATATCCATCAAGAAAACAGTAGTATGGATGACCTGCTACTCATTCTAAAATTTGATCCAAAAATGGTAATGGAAAATGATCTTTTCTAGTGGCGTCATTTAATTTTCTATAATCAATACACATCCCCCAACTAGATGGGACTCGACTTGTTAACAATTCACCTTTTTCATTTTTTATCACTGTGATGCCAGATTTTTTTGGAACTACTTGTATTGAGCTTACCAACTTACTATCAGAAATAGGGTAGATAATCCCAACATCAAGTAATTTGAGAACTTCAGTTTTCACAACATCTTTCATGTGTGGATTTAATCTCCTTTGTAGTTGTTGAGATGTTTTTGCATTTTCTTCTAAGTGAATTTTGTGAGTGCAAATTAGTGGATTAATGCCCTTGAGATCTTTTAGTGTCCACCCAATTGCATTTTTATGTCTTTTAAGCATATCAACTAATTTACCTTCTTGATCACTTTCTAGTTTGGAAGAAATTACCACCGGATATGTTTCATCTTCTCCAAGAAATGCATACTTCAATTCTTCTGGCAAGTGTTTTAACTCCAATATTGGTGGTTCGTCTTTGTTCTCATATTTTGCATCAAATTCTTTCTTTGATCCTGGTAACGAGTGATACCTGATAAAATCATCAAGATCAATTTCAATATTTTCTTTAACAGTTTCAATTGAACAAATATCTAATTGATCACGAGTACTCCCTTCTTGAATGTTTTCTTCCACAAGAGTTTCAATAAGATTTTCATCTTCACTTTCATCTCCTTTGTCATGTGGTTGCTTACAAAGATTAAAAACATTGAGCTCCAAGGTCATGTTACTAAATGACAACTTCATTATTTCATTTCTGCAATTTATAAGAGCATTAGAAGTTGCTAAAAATGGACGACCCAGAATTACAGGAATTGCATTACAAGCTTCGATAGGTTGTGTATCTAAAACTATGAAATCGACATGATATACAAAGTTATCAACTTGGACCAACACGTCTTCTACCATACCTCTTGTCACTTTAACAGATCTATCAGCAAGTAAAAATGTTACCGAAGTAGATTTTAACTCTCCTAGATTGAGTTCTTGATAAACTGAATATGGAAGTAAATTAACACTAGCTCCAAGATCAAGCAAGGCTTTTTTAATCTTTCGTTCTCCAATAATACATGAAATAGTAGGACAACCAGGGTCTTTGTATTTCAAAGTATTATTATTTTGAATGATTGCACTTACTTGTTCGGGTAAAAATGCTTTCTTTTTCACATTCAATTTTCTTTTCACAGTGCACAAGTCTTTCAAAAATTTGGCATATGATGGTACCTGTTTTATTGCAACTAATAAAGGAATATTAACTTTTACTTGTTTAAAAATATCATATATATCAGAATTCCAATTTGATTTTTTTGTATTTTTTAATGCATTAGGGAATGGTGGTGACACTGTCTGTTGAACCTGTAGTGCCCAAATTCAATACACGTATAACCCATGCATTTACTTAAATTGTTAAATCATTTAATTAATTTTAAATGAGTTTTAGCCATGCATAGATTATGAAAAATGCATTATTTTAAATTATTCATGTTCATTGTGATGCACGTTAAAAGGTCTTTCGAGTTTCATATTTCAGGCGATTATTCGAGGCGGGATCGAGGAAAAAAGACCGGTGACGATTTTGGAAATTTTATGTGGTACTTTATTTTAAGTCAGGAACGGGGCGTTTAAATTATTCATTGAGTTTTAGCATTTTTAGCTTAAATCACGTATTTAGTAATTTTGGGAGTTTTAAACTTTTAAAAGTCTAGCACTTGTACAATTCACTAAGGGCTTTTAATTAGTTGAGAGGATAGATAGTATTTTTAATTAATTGCTAATGATTTTAATTAAGCAAAAATCATTCCCTAATCTACTCTTTAACACACGCACACACACATGTTTACACACCCACATTCACACACACAAACACACACTAAATACCGTATAACACACACACATTCAGTTTTATTATTTTGAAAGAGTGAAAACCTAGGGTTATTTCTAGAGAGCAGCCGCCCCCTCCCTCTCCATCTTCTAGCAAATTTTCGAGAGTTTTATTGCAAGAAAGTCGAGCCGCAAGTCGTCCCGGATCAACCTCGCTTCTTTCCCGCGTCGGTGTCGTCGTTACGGTACTTTTAAAAATCGAAAAGGCACGTATTCTGTTCTTGATGCATCGACCATGTCATATTATGCGTGCGTTGTTATTTTTGCGTAAAACCATGTGTATGATGCGTAAAAGTTTGAGCAACTACGTTGGGATCACTTTTGAAACACTTTTCAGATCTGGGATTTTTGATTTTTCTGTTCGTATCAAAACTGCGATTTTTCTACTGGGATTTTGAGAAACTTTCAACTACAAAGTTGTAGAACTTTTCAATACCTTCGATTTGATATATGATTCGAAATTTTTGGAAAACAATTGAGCGAGTTATGGCGTTTTTCGTGGGACTGCTCAAACTGCGACTTTTACGAAAATTGTGTTCTTGAAGTTTCTTTGTTGCAGGCTGCGTTAGTGGATTAATGCCCTTGAGATCTTTTAGTGTCCACCCAATTGCATTTTTATGTCTTTTAAGCATATCAACTAATTTACCTTCTTGATCACTTTCTAGTTTGGAAGAAATTACCACCGGATATGTTTCATCTTCTCCAAGAAATGCATACTTCAATTCTTCTGGCAAGTGTTTTAACTCCAATATTGGTGGTTCGTCTTTGTTCTCATATTTTGCATCAAATTCTTTCTTTGATCCTGATAACGAGTGATACCTGATAAAATCATCAAGATCAATTTCAATATTTTCTTTAACAGTTTCAATTGAACAAATATCTAATTGATCACGAGTACTCCCTTCTTGAATGTTTTCTTCCACAAGAGTTTCAATAAGATTTTCATCTTCACTTTCATCTCCTTTGTCATGTGGTTGCTTACAAAGATTAAAAACATTGAGCTCCAAGGTCATGTTACTAAATGACAACTTCATTATTCCATTTCTGCAATTTATAAGAGCATTAGAAGTTGCTAAAAATGGACGACCCAGAATTACAGGAATTGCATTACAAGCTTCGATAGGTTGTGTATCTAAAACTATGAAATCGACATGATATACAAAGTTATCAACTTGGACCAACACGTCTTCTACCATACCTCTTGTCACTTTAACAGATCTATCAGCAAGTAAAAATGTTACCGAAGTAGATTTTAACTCTCCTAGATTGAGTTCTTGATAAACTGAATATGGAAGTAAATTAACACTAGCTCCAAGATCAAGCAAGGCTTTTTTAATCTTTCGTTCTCCAATAATACATGAAATAGTAGGACAACCAGGGTCTTTGTATTTCAAAGTATTATTATTTTGAATGATTGCACTTACTTGTTCGGGTAAAAATGCTTTCTTTTTCACATTCAATTTTCTTTTCACAGTGCACAAGTCTTTCAAAAATTTGGCATATGATGGTACCTGTTTTATTGCAACTAATAAAGGAATATTAACTTTTACTTGTTTAAAAATATCATATATATCAGAATTCCAATTTGATTTTTTTGTATTTTTTAATGCATTAGGGAATGGTGGTGACACTGTCTGTTGAACCTGTAGTGCCCAAATTCAATACACGTATAACCCATGCATTTACTTAAATTGTTAAATCATTTAATTAATTTTAAATGAGTTTTAGCCATGCATAGATTATGAAAAATGCATTATTTTAAATTATTCATGTTCATTGTGATGCACGTTAAAAGGTCTTTCGAGTTTCATATTTCAGGCGATTATTCGAGGCGGGATCGAGGAAAAAAGACCGGTGACGATTTTGGAAATTTTATGTGGTACTTTATTTTAAGTCAGGAACGGGGCGTTTAAATTATTTATTGAGTTTTAGCATTTTTAGCTTAAATCACGTATTTAGTAATTTTGGGAGTTTTAAACTTTTAAAAGTCTAGCACTTGTACAATTCACTAAGGGCTTTTAATTAGTTGAGAGGATAGATAGTATTTTTAATTAATTGCTAATGATTTTAATTAAGCAAAAATCATTCCCTAATCTACTCTTTAACACACGCACACACACATGTTTACACACCCACACTCACACACACAAACACACACTAAATACCGTATAACACACACACATTCAGTTTTATTATTTTGAAAGAGTGAAAACCTAGGGTTATTTCTAGAGAGCAGCCGCCCCCTCCCTCTCCATCTTCTAGCAAATTTTCGAGAGTTTTATTGCAAGAAAGTCGAGCCGCAAGTCGTCCCGGATCAACCTCGCTTCTTTCCCGCGTCGGTGTCGTCGTTACGGTACTTTTAAAAATCGAAAAGGCACGTATTCTGTTCTTGATGCATCGACCATGTCATATTATGCGTGCGTTGTTATTTTTGCGTAAAACCATGTGTATGATGCGTAAAAGTTTGAGCAACTACGTTGGGATCACTTTTGAAACACTTTTCAGATCTGGGATTTTTGATTTTTCTGTTCGTATCAAAACTGCGATTTTTCTACTGGGATTTTGAGAAAACTTTCAACTACAAAGTTGTAGAACTTTTCAATACCTTCGATTTGATATATGATTCGAAATTTGTGGAGAACAATTGAGCGAGTTATGGCGTTTTTCGTGGGACTGCTCAAACTGCGACTTTTACGAAAATTGTGTTCTTGAAGTTTCTTTGTTGCAGGCTGCGTTGGGGATCGACGGGTGATCGTTGCTGCGTCTAGGTATGATTATTATGATGATCGGATGTCAATTGATGCGTCGCCTAGTGTCGGTAGGAAATCACACGCACTAGAAGTCGTAGGTAACGAATTGGTGTCAATTGCTATGTGTTGAATTGGATGTGTCGTAGGGGAACATCGTTGCCTTGGGTGGTTGTACGTTTATGGTTTGATGTTAGGGCATGATAGGATGGGTCTCGGAGTGTCGTTTCATAGTCCGTGCAACCGAGTCTAGAAAGTTGAGCAAAGCATGTACAGAATTTTTCGTAGCTTCGTTTGTCCCGCAGGTACATGGACCCAAGCACGGACCCTGGCACGGTGTATGTGTCTTTGTTTTTCTCTTGGTGCGCCATTACAGAGTCTACACGGACCTCCACCCGACCCTGGCACGGGGTCGTGTCCACCCTTCTTTCCGAACCCTTTTACCCGAGTCTACACGGACCCCTACACGGATGTAGGCACGGGGTCCGTGTCCTTCATAAATTGGGAAAATTATTATAGCATGTTTGAGGTTTGATGTCATGGTTTAGCGTAAGGGTTATCAAGGTCGTGTTATGGGAAATTTTAGAATTCCCTAAGTAATGATTGAACTTGAGAGTAAGTATGATTTCTACGTTTAAGTTATGCAAATTCATGTTAGTGTGCAGCAACGGCCCCGATTGAAGTCCAATGAATCCCTCAACGACAAGTAAGTATGTTTGACGTGCAAGAAAATATTTTAAGTTTTGAGGTATGCTAAATGTCTTGTGACCAAATTGAATGGGTTTGGAAGTCGGTGAACGTGGCCGAGGACATCTCCACCCCGTTAAATTATGAACGGGGACCAACCAGCCCGTTAAATTATGAACGGGGATCTCATGTATGTGGCAGTGGATACGTCCCTGTCAGCCCAGTAATGCGGTTTGTCTGATCAGGCGTTTATTATGTATGGGTCACTTGCTTTGAAACATCCTCTACGCAAAAATGATGAAGTTATGTATGTGCAAGTATGTTCAAGTATGCAGCATGTTTATGAAAAGTTTAAGTTATGGCACGTCGAAGTATGTATGTACGTATGTTAAAGTTTTAATACGCAAGTTCAAGTTTCAAGTTATGTATGTCCTATTTTAAAGTTGCATGTGATTTTATTATGTAGTACTCGTTATTCCAGTTTATACGTGTTGAGTCTTTAGACTCACTAGACTTGATCGATGCAGGTGACTATGTTGAGGAGACAAGAGGTGGTGACCAAGGGGCAGGCTTGGACTGAGCGGCAGGCTAAACCCGAGGACCGCCCATGTTATTTTACGATTTTTATGCAAGTTCAAAATACTCTGATGTTATGTTTCATTTCAAGACTTTTGGGGCAAGTGTTTCTTTTTAGCAAATTTTATTTATGATGTCGATTTCAAACATTTTTATTGACAAAGGATGTAGTGACGACCGTATTTGATTTCATTTCCGCATTCCTTTTAGTTTAAAAGAAAATTTAAATTCTTCCGCAAATTTTAAGTAGTAAGAGTACGGTTCGTTACAGTTGGTATCAGAGCGGTGTTCTTGTAAAGGGTTACGCCTACTGCCAGTCGCAAAAAGCTCACGAAGTCACACCTCAAGTCTGTAAGTTTTAAAGTTTCAAATTTATGTTATGTAGTAAGCATTAAGTTATGATTTCAGTATGTGCATGTTTTAAGTTTGAATTACTTGCATCTTAAGATATTGATTTATGTTCATGCATGTTGGGTTTACGTGGTGGGTAAATTATTGGAACAGTATGCCTCCTAGACGTATGGTTAACCAGGAAGCAAGGACTGAGGACATGGAGCACCGAGAGGAGGAAAGAGCCAATCCGCCACCACCACCTCCAGACATGCAGGCTCAGATGCTTGCAGGCATGACGCAGTTCTTTACGCAGTTTGCGAGGAACCAGACTACTGCAGGCCCCGAGGAGAGGCCTAGGACAGAGGCGTTATATGAGCGATTCCGGAGGATGAGTCCGAAGGAGTTTTCGGGTACCACTGACCTGATGGTAGCTGAGGGATGGATCAAGTCCATCGAAGTAATATTCGACTTCATGGAGCTGATGGACGCTGACAGGGTCAGATGTGCTATATTCTTGCTGTCAGGGGATGCTAGACTGTGGTGGGAGAGTGCATCGGTGGCAGTAAACTTCCAGACTCTGACGTGGAATGGATTCAAAGAGGCGTTCTACGCCAAATATTTCACTGAGGAGGTAAGATCCAGACTCACCAGTGAGTTTATGACGCTGCGTCAGGGAGGTAGTAGCGTGGCAAAGTTTGTTAGGAAGTTCGAGAGGGGGTGTTACTTTGTACCCCTCATTGCAAACGATGCCCAAGCAAAGTTAAGGCATTTTCTGAATGGGTTACAGCCGATCCTACGCCGCGATGTGAGAGTAGCTGGCCCCTCTACATACGCAGTTGCAGTTTCTAGGGCTTTGGCGGCAGAACAGGATCTGAGGGATATAGAGGCGAACCGACAGGGCAAGAGGCCCTATCATGCACCACCGCAACACCAACAGCAACAACAGCAGAGATCCCAGTTTAAGAGGCCGTTTCAGGGGCCGCCTGGGAAAAAGCCTTATCCAGGACCGCCAAAGGGCAAGGGTCCAATTCCGCAGCAAGGGGCGCCTCAGAAGCCCGCTATCTTCCCAGTGTGCCAGAAGTGCAATCGCCAGCATCCCGGACATTGCTTATGGGGATCCGGAAAATGTTTTAAATGTGGAGCTACGGACCACATGTTGAAAGAGTGCCCACAGTGGAAGCAGCCGACCCAAGGAAGAGTGTTCGCCATGCATGCACAAGAGGCGAACCCAGACACGACATTACTAACCGGTAAACTTTTCTACCTAAGCTCAGTATTACTTTGCCGTGCATGTGGATTTTGTTTGGAATTATTAGTATGCTAGTAATAATTTGTGCACCTTGAGTATTGGGTTCTTTTATGCTCGAGAGTGTTGGTAAGATTTTTGGGATATAAGTTAGTTTGTGTTGTGCTAACGCATCTCAGGAAGCATTTTTATTAAGAAACTATCCACAACCGCACTGATAGACTCAGGAGCCACTCACTCCTTCATATCGGAGACTTTTGCCAACCATTTGGAACTCAAGTCCATTGGCCTAGACGTGAACTTTTCAGTGACAGTCCCATCAAGGGAAGAGCTGTTAGCTACCAGTGTGGTCAGAGACATCGATCTAGAACTGCATATCCACTTAGTGTATGCAGATTTAATCCTATTGCCGATGCCAGAATTCGACATCATATTGGGATTGGACTGGCTGACTAAGAACAGAGTTCTTATCGACTTTCAGAAGAGATCAGTACTAGTCAGACCGTTGGGTATGGAGCAGTTTCTTTTTGAGCCAGACAGATGGAGAAGTTTCCCTCGCATGATTTCGTGCATGCAGGCGAGGAGACTGATTTCCAAGGGGTGCCAGGCCTTCTTGGCTAGTATTATATCAGCACCTGATGCGCCTACTCCATCTCTAGCTGAAGTGCCAGTAGTCAGTGAATTCCCAGACGTCTTCCCAGACGATGTTTCAGGTCTTCCACCAGATAGAGAGGTGGAGTTTGCTATTGATCTCATGCCAGGCACAGTGCCAAACTCTAAGGCACCGTACAGATTAGCTCCAGCGGAAATGTTAGAACTCAAGCAGCAGATTCAGGAGCTCTTAGACAAGGAGTTTATCCGCCGGAGTTTCTCACCGTGAGGCGCACCGGTACTTTTTGTGAAAAAGAAAGACGGAAGCATGAGACTGTGCATCGATTACCGCGAACTGAACAAGGTAACGATCAAGAATATGTACCCGTTGCCTAGAATCGAAGACTTGTTTGATTAATTACAGGGAGCTACAGTGTTCTCTAAGATAGATCTTCGATCAGGGTACCATCAGCTAAAAGTGAAGGATGCAGATGTCCACAAGACAGCTTTCAGGACCCGGTATGGGCATTACGAATTCTTAGTGATGCCGTTTGGATTGACTAATGCTCCAGCAATTTTCATGGATATCATGAACCGAGTATTTCAGCCATTCCTCGATCAATTCGTCATAGTATTCATTGACGATATTCTTATATACTCGAAGAGCCATGAGGAGCACAGCCAGCACTTGAGAACAGTTTTACAGACCTTGCAGAGTCGCAAGTTATATGCGAAGTTCAGTAAATGTGAATTTTGGTTGGAGAAGGTAGCGTTTTTGGGGCATATTGTATCTAGCAGTTGAATTGAAGTGGATCCATCTAAGGTAGCAGCGGTTAGAGATTGGGTTGAACCTAAGAACGCATCAGAAATCTGCAGCTTTCTGGGTTTGGCCGGATACTACCGTAAGTTCATTCGAGGATTTTCATCCATAGCGGTGCAACTCACGTCACTCACCAAGAAGAATGCTAAATTCGTGTGGAGCGACGGATGCCAGAAGAGCTTCGATACGTTGAAGCAAGCTCTTATTTCAGCGCCAGTGCTAGCCATGCCATCCGGGGGCAAGGAGACTTTGTGTTATATACCGATGCATCTAAGCTCGGGTTAGGCGCAGTATTGATGCAGCAGGGTTGGGTCATAGCCTATGCTTCCAGGAAACTGAAAGTGCACGAGAAGAACTATCTGACTCACGACCTAGAGTTAGCCGCCGTTGTCTTTGCACTGAAAATTTGGAGACACTACCTATACGGCGAGAAATGTCAGATTTTCACAGACCACAAGAGTCTCAAATATTTCTTCACGCAGAAGGAGTTGAATATGAGACAAAGACGATGGTTGGAACTTGTGAAGGATTACGACTGCGAAATTAGCTACCATCCGGGAAAGGCTAATGTTGTCGCGGACGCATTGAGCAGGAAAGTGGCAGTTGTAGCTCAGTTGTCAGTGCAGAAACCTCTTCAATCTGAGATTCAGAAGTTTGGTCTAGAGATTTATCGTGAGGGCAGAGCTCCTAAGCTGTCTAATCTGACAGTCAAATCTGATATGCTAGACCGTATCCGGGCAGGACAGCCTTCAGACGAGCAGCTACAGAAATGGAGATTGAGAGATGAGGCCAAAGGCAGTGTTCTTTATACAGTGTCAGATGGGATAGTGAGGTACAGAGGTAGAATGTGGGTGCCTAGTGGTGACTCGATTAGACAAGATATTTTGACAGAGGCACACGCATCTCCGTATTCTATCCATCCAGGAGGTACCAAGATGTATAAGGATCTCCAGCTTTTGTATTGGTGGCTAGGGATGAAGCGAGACATCCGCAGGTTCGTGTCCGAATGTCTCACTTGCCAGCAAGTAAAAGCTGAACATCAGAGGCCAGCAGGATTGGTTAAGCCACTCCCCATCCCTGAGTGGAAGTGGGAGAACATTACTATGGATTTTGTGGTTGGGTTGCCGAGGTCAGTCCGAGGATCGAATTCTATTTGGGTTATAGTTGACCGACTCACTAAGACAGCACACTTTTTGCCAGTGAAGACGACTTTCTCCATGACGCAGTACGCAGAGCTATATATTCGGGAGATAGTCCGTTTGCATGGGTTCCCAGTTTCAATTGTGTCCGACAGGGACCCGAGATTCACATCGTCCTTCTGGAAGAGCTTACACGCAGCCATGGGGACGAAGTTGCTTTTCAGTACAGCTTTTCACTCGCAGACAGATGGCCAGTCTGAGCGAGTGATTCAGATTTTAGAGGACTTGTTGCAAGCGTGTATGATTGATTTTCAAGGAGCTTGGGAGTCTAGAATACCTCTAGTGGAGTTCACATACAACAATAGCTTCCAATCATCAATTGGTATGGCCCCCTATGAGGCGTTGTATGGAAGGAAGTGCAGATCACCAATTCATTGGGATGAAGTTGGTGAGAGGGCAGAACTTGGTCAAGAAATAGTTCAGCAGACTGCAGACATAGTGGCCAAGATTCGTGACAGAATGAAGACCGCCCAAAGTCGTCAGAAGAGTTATGCTGATAAGAGGAGGAGAGATCTCGAATTTGCCGTTGGTGATCACGTATTCGTTAACATAGCACCTATGAAGGGTGTTATGAGATTTGGAAAGAGAGGCAAGTTGAGTCCGAGGTTTATTGGGCCGTTTGAAATTTTGGACAGAGTTGGGACACTAGCCTATCGTGTTGCCCTTCCGCCAAATCTGGCCGGGGTACACAATGTGTTCCACGTCTCAATGCTGAGGAAATATTTGGCTAATCCTTAGCACATTCTAAGTTATGAACCATTGAAGTTGGCTTCAGACCTGTCTTATGAGGAGAGACCAGTCCAAATTCTAGACAGACAGGAGCGCAGACTTCGGAACAAGACGACTAAGTTGGTTAAAGTCCGGTGGCTAAACCAATTAGTGGAAGAAGCCACTTGGGAGC
This sequence comes from Primulina eburnea, assembly GCF_022965805.1. NCBI lineage: Eukaryota > Viridiplantae > Streptophyta > Magnoliopsida > Lamiales > Gesneriaceae > Primulina > Primulina eburnea. Next base: position 35,033,657 of record NC_133107.1, on the reverse strand, counting down.
CAGAGGCCGACATGAGACTTCGCTACCCGGAGTTGTTCGGTAAGACTTAATTTCGAGGACGAAATTTTTATAAGTGGGGGAGGAACTGTAGTACCCAAATTCAATACACGTATAACCCATGCATTTACTTAAATTGTTAAATCATTTAATTAATTTTAAATGAGTTTTAGCCATGCATAGATTATGAAAAATGCATTATTTTAAATTATTCATGTTCATTGTGATGCACGTTAAAAGGTCTTTCGAGTTTCATATTTCAGGCGATTATTCGAGGCGGGATCGAGGAAAAAAGACCGGTGACGATTTTGGAAATTTTATGTGGTACTTTATTTTAAGTCAGGAATGGGGCGTTTAAATAATTTATTGAGTTTTAGCATTTTTAGCTTAAATCACGTATTTAGTAATTTTGGGAGTTTTAAACTTTTAAAAGTCTAGCACTTGTACAATTCACTAAGGGCTTTTAATTAGTTGAGAGGATAGATAGTATTTTTAATTAATTGCTAATGATTTTAATTAAGCAAAAATCATTCCCTAATCTACTCTTTAACACACGCACACACACATGTTTACACACCCACACTCACACACACAAACACACACTAAATACCGTATAACACACACACATTCAGTTTTATTATTTTGAAAGAGTGAAAACCTAGGGTTATTTCTAGAGAGCAGCCGCCCCCTCCCTCTCCATCTTCTAGCAAATTTTCGAGAGTTTTATTGCAAGAAAGTTGAGCCGCAAGTCGTCCCGGATCAACCTCGCTTCTTTCCCGCGTCGGTGTCGTCGTTACGGTACTTTTAAATATCGAAAAGGCACGTATTCTGTTCTTGATGCATCGACCATGTCATATTATTCGTGCGTTGTTATTTTTGCGTAAAACCATGTGTATGATGCGTAAAAGTTTGAGCAACTACGTTGGGATCACTTTTGAAACACTTTTCAGATCTGGGATTTTCGATTTTTCTGTTCGTATCAAAACTGCGATTTTTCTACTGGGATTTTGAGAAAACTTTCAACTACAAAGTTGTAGAACTTTTCAATACCTTCGATTTGATATATGATTCGAAATTTTTGGAAAAACATTGAGCGAGTTATGGCGTTTTTCGTGGGACTGCTCAAACTGCGACTTTTACGAAAATTGTGTTCTTGAAGTTTCTTTGTTGCAGGCTGCGTTGAGGATCGACGGGTGATCGTTGCTGCATCTAGGTATGATTATTATGATGATCGGATGTCAATTGATGCGCCGCCTAGTGTCGATAGGCACTCACACGCACTAGAAGTCGTAGGTAACGAATTGGTGTCAATTGCTATGTGTTGAATTGGATGTGTCGTAGGGGAACATCGTTGCCTTGGGTGGTTGTACGTTCATGGTTTGATGTTAGGGTATGATAGGATGGGTCTCGGGGTGTCGTTTCATAGTCCGTGTAACCGAGTCTAGAAAGTTGAGCAAAGCATGTACAGAATTTTTCGTAGCTTCGTTTGTCCCGCAGGTACACGGACCCAAGCCCGGACCCTGGCACGGGGTCCGTGTCTTTGTTTTTCTCTTGGTGCGCCATTACAGAGTCTACACGGACCTCCACCCGGACCCTGGAACGGGGTCCGTGTCCACCCTTCTTTCCGAACCCTTTTACCCGAGTCTACACGGACCCCTACACGGATGTTGGCACGGGGTCCGTGTCCTTCATAAATTGGGAAAATTATTATAGCATGTTTGAGGTTTGATGTCATGGTTTAGCGCAAGGGTTATCAAGGTCGTGTTATGGGAAATTTTAGAATGCCCTAAGTAATGATTGAACTTGAGAGTAAGTATGATTTCTACGTTTAAGTTATGCAAATTCATGTTAGTGTGTAGCAACGGCCCCGATCGAAGTTCAATGAATCCCTCAACGACAAGTAAGTATGTTTGACGTGCAAGAAAATATTTTAAGTTTTGAGGTATGCTAATTGTCTTTTGACCAAATTGAATGGGTTTGGAAGTCGGTGAACGTGGCCGAGGACATCTCCTCCCCGTTAAATTATGAACCGGTTAGATCATGGTTGGAAAGCGTTAAATTATGAACGGGGACCAACCAGCCCGTTAAATTATGAACGGGGATCTCATGTAAGTGCCAGTGGATACGTCCCTGTCAGCCCAGTACTGCTGTTTGTCTGATCAGGCGTTTATTATGTATGGGTCACTTGCTTTGAAACATCCTCTACGCAAAAATGACGAAGTTATGTATGTGCAAGTATGTTCAAGTATGCAGCATGTTTATGAAAAGTTTAAGTTATGGCACGTCGAAGTATGTATGTACGTATGTTCAAGTTTTAATACACAAGTTCAAGTTTCAAGTTATGTCTGTCCTATTTTAAAGTTGCATGTGATTTTGTTATGTAGTACTCGTTATTCCAGTTTATACGTGTTGAGTCTTTAGACTCACTAGACTTGATCGATGCAGGTGACTATGTTGATTAGACAGGAGGTGGTGACCAAGGGGCAGGCTTGGACTGAGCGGCAGGCTAAACCCGAGGACCGCCCATGTTATTTTACGATTTCTATGCAAGTTCAAAATACTCTGATGTTATGTTTCATTTCAAGACTTTTGGGGCAAGTGTTTCTTTTTAGCAAATTTTATTGGTGATGTCGATTTCAAACATTTTTATTGACGAAGGATGTAGTGACGACCGTATTTGATTTCATTTCCGCATTCCTTTTAGTTTAAAAGAAAATTTTAAATTCTTCCGCAAATTTTAAGTAGTAAGAGTACGGTTCGTTACAGAACCTCCTCTTCGGAAGTTATGGGTTCCACTTCCTTACCCTTTGAAGTTGATTTATCATCATCTTCACAAGGTTCAAGAATGGATTTTTCCACAACCTTACCACTTCGAAGGGTAATAACAGATTTTACCTGATCTATCGGTTGAGTTCCAGAAGTTCCAGTTTGTGAATGATGATCCTTGGGATTAGGCAGAGGTTGTGAAGGAAATTTACCTTTTTCATGAACATTAAGTGCAGATGCAAATTTAGCAAGAGTATCTTTCAAATCTGTCATGGTTTGAGCAGTTTGAGTATTGATAGACTCTTGCTTTGCAATGAAAGAATTCAATAAATCTTCCAAATTCCTTTTAGGTGGAGGAACATAAGGTGCATAATTTTGAAAATTTTGTTGATTTTGAAAATTTGGTTGCGGAAATTGTGCAACATTATCATTCCTCCAACTAAAATTTGGATGATTTCGCCAACCAGAATTGTAATTTTGAGAAAATGGTTCAAAATTTGGCCTTTTGAAATTGTTCAAAACATTGACTTGTTCATGGAGACATTCTTTAAAAGAGGGTAAAGTGGGACAATCTTTTGTAAAATGATCACTTGTATCACATATGTGACAACAATTTCTTGAACAGATTTTAATTGACCATTCTTTTTCAATTCAAGTGCCTCAAATTTTCTTGCCAAAGAGGTAAATCTAGCATGAAGATCATGTTCATCTTTGAGAGTGTACATACCTCCACCAGATGTAGGAGATTGAATCTTGTTTGATGGTTCAATTGTACCTATAATATCCCAATTTTGAGCATTTTCAGCTAATGAATCGAGATACTCAATTGCTTCGTTTGGATCTTTATCTTCAAATGTTCCATTACACATAAATTCAACCATTTGCCTATCTTTAGGTGTTAAGCCTTCATAAAATTGAGAAACAACTCTCCAAATTTCAAAACCATGATGTGGACAAAGATTAAGCAATTCTTTGTATCTATCCCAACAATGATAAAAAGTTTCTCCTTGTTTTTGAGTGAAAGTGATGATTTGCCTTTTGAAAGAATTTGTTCTATGAGATGGAAAAAACTTTTTCAAAAATTGTTGTTGCAATTCATCCCAAGTTCGAATGGATCCCGATCTAAGATTTTGTAGCCAAGTTTTAGCTTTTTCTTTTAAAGAAAAAGAAAAAAGCTTAAGTCGAATGGTGTTCATGCTACAATTTAGATCATTATATGTGTTGCACACTTCTTCAAACTCTCGTAAATGCATGTATGAATTTTCAGAATCTAAGCCATGAAAGTTGGGTAAAAGTTGGATAATACCAGGCTTAAAATTGAAATGAGATGCATCAGGGGGAAAAACTAGACATGAAGGTGCACTAGTACGTGTAGGATTCATGTGATCTCTAAGTGTTCTTCGTCTATCATGATCATGTTGAGATTGAATTTCATTTTCATTTTCTTGGATGGGTTCTTCCGCCATGTTTTGTAAAAATAAAGGGTTGTTTCGAATGAGTCGACCACTAAGTGTACGTGACCAAATGCTCATGCAAATGCAAAAGAAAAAAGAAAAAAAAACACACACAAAAGCAATAAAAATTCAAATAAAGAAAAATAAACTATAAACAATATTAAATAGACTTGAAATTAAATTATACTTCCCCGGCAACGGCGCCAAAAACTTGTTGCGACTTTGATTGTTGCACTCCCAAGAGCAGGTTGTCCTCACAAGTAGTATAATTCGGTGAGTCCGAATATAGTATCCACAGGGAAGCTAAGGTAATTACAAGTCCACTACAATGTCTTTTTGTTATTGTTTTTGTTTTTTTTTCTTTTTTAATTTTAATTGTTTGAATCTTTAATGGGTAAATTTTAATTGTTCAAATTTTAATTTAAGTAGTTGAGATTAAAGGATCCACTCTTGGTATTTTAATAAAGTTAACATTAACGAACAATATTGAAATCCACTTAATAAAATGGTTCCAATATATTAAATAATCATATTTATATTATGTTATAAATTATTATCTCATAAATATATAATATATACCAAAACTTATAAATGTGGTCAAGTATTTATTGTGCTATATATATATATATATATATATATATATATATATATATATATATATATATATATATTTGTAAACACTAAATCAAGGTTCCCACTTTAAATGGTTGGTAAAACCAAACTAACATTTAAATGGTACCAAGAAAATATTATTATGATATATTTATATATAGTAAATCAAGGAATCCAAGTTAAATGGTTGGTAAAACCAAACTAACATTTAAATGGTTCCAAGAATTTAATATTATAATATATTTATATATAATAAATGAAGGCATCCACTTTAAATGGTTGGTAATACCAAACTAACATTTAAATGGTTCCAAGAATTTAGTGTAACATAAGCAACAATAAATCAAAACCCCCACTTATAAGTAGGGTATAAAAATGCTTAAAGAAATAAATATAACATAAACAATAAATAATGATTAAATAATATAAAACATAGATTCTTACCTTTTAATAACCTTATTATCATGCCAAGAGTTTCACCTTATCATCTCAACTTTAGGAAGTTAGCTATTCATTATTCGAAGTGTAAAACTTTGAATATGAAATTAACATGCTAATTATATTTAAATGAAGAAATAAAAGAAAAATATAGAGAGAAATATTATGAACTCAAAGGTTTGTTCATAGAATGAGGGATATCTCAATACATTACAATGCACCCCTATTTATAGCCAAATTTGGGGAGACAACCACAAATAAAATATTATTTTTTACACATAAGTCTTCATTGGTGTTCCAAGAAATTAATATTATATTACACATCACTTTTGAAAATCTTCTTCTCCGAATTTGCTTCTTCACATAAAAAGAAACATGTGAATTATTGAGTTGTCTAGTTGTGGTATTTTTCTCAGAATATTTGACCAAGTAATTTGAGAGATATGGTCAAAATACTAGAGCATGGTAAAACTGCCACTCCTTTGGTTACTTTCTTTGTTGCTTAATTTGATCCCAATTGTGAGAGGATTTTTATCTCATGCTTGCCAACAATATTGTAGATATTATAATCAACTTTCTACAGGTCCAAGAATCATCTTAATCCCATTTGCAACGCCAAGGTTATTCTTGTTTTATCGAACCTGTAAAAAATAGTAAAAACTTATAATTACACACAACTTATATTTTATACAATTTATTATAAAACATGTAATATTTAAACATTAAATAAAACAAAAACTATATATTTATATTATAAAACATTTAATTAATATACAATTTTTTATCTTTATCATGACTCTTGTAATATTTTTATGGGGGTATATTCAATCTAGACTCTTCATTTGAAATATTATTATTATTATTATTATTATTATTATTATTATTATTATTATTATTATTATTATTATTATTATTAATGTAAATTTTATTATTATTATTAATGTAAATGAAAACAAATAATGAATCACTAGTCAATTTAGAACTCAAAATTGAACTTCTCGATCCTAACCAATTCAACATAAATTATTAATTAATCAAAAAATTTAATATATATAACAATTTCTTTTTGTGAATATTAGATTAAAACATCCAAATAGTATGACAATTTGATAAAATTTCAACAGTAGTTTATGAAATAAAATCTAACTTATATTGACAATATGATCAACATCGCTCCACATTTGATTTCCTATAGCATCTCTCCATGCATTAGCATTTGTCTGTTGTTGTTCTTGTGTATCGAATAATTCACCAAAGTTGTCATCTTCGTAAACTTGTTCTGATGAAGATGGTGGAACTTCAATCTCGGTTTCAACTGGAAATTCATCAGAACGACACTCCTTGCGAAGAAAATTGTGTAATCCAACACAAGCCAATACAATCTCTGTCTGTGTTGTATATTTAAACGGAGGAGCAGTTTTGAATAATTTGAACCGCGATTTAAATATGCCAAATAACCTTTCAATTACGTTCCTCAAAGAAGCATGACAGAGATTGAACAACTCTTTTGCATATTCAGGGTGGCGACCTTGGCCAGTGAAATCTTGGAGATGATAATGCACACCACGAAAAAGAGCCAAAAATTGACGTCGATTTGGATATCCACCGTCCACTAAAAAGAATTTACCTATCAAACCATATTTTGTAGGATCAAGTAACTAATGTATAGAATATATAATCCTAAAAATAAAAAAAAATTTAATAAGCTAGTAGCATTAAAAAAATAACCTTGTGTCACTTTAAGCCCGTTATTTCTTGATAAAGCATCTGCCAATACGCTTGAATCATGTGCAGATCCCTCCCATCCACTGAGCACATATATGAATTCTAAATCAATGTTACATGCTGCTAAAACATTTTGAGAAATCATCCCATGACGATTACGATAACTATTAGTATCACGCCCAAACACCGTGGCAGGAATATGAGTGCCATCAATAGCTTCAATGCAATCCTATAACAACAATATAATAATAATAATTACAACAACATCAATAACAAAAACAACAAAAAGAATTTCATTACTTACTTTGAAATAAGGATAAAATCTTGTACTCTCTTTTATTTTTTCGGGCACTGCAGATCCAGGTTTTACCATCATATCTGCTGCAATGCTATTTAATGCTTTCAATACCTTGTTGAAGTTTTGGCTTGTATTGTAGTGTGATCGTTCAAAGGTTTTACGAATTAAGCAATATCGGGTATTATGACCAACAACGAGTAAAAATACGACAAGCTTTTCTTCAATACAAATGTATGTTGTACCTTGTAAATGTGTTTTCTCTCTAAGGATGTTGCACAATTTTAAAAATACATCGGGGTACATTCTATAAATCTCTCGAAAGTTTGTTGGATTTTCTTTTAATATTTTATGAATATAATCGTATCCCCTTGAAGTTATTGGTCGTCTATTTAAAGGACGATGGACACGTTCACAATTAATGTTAGCTATATGCTTAGTAAAAGTATAGAGGCTCCCACGAACTTCAACTAACAAAAACCTAATAGTTTCGTGTAATTCTTCTTCAAATTCATCTTCTTCCATTTGTTCTTCTACTTCATCGACGTTGATATTTGACATTCAAATAAACTACCTGATATCAAACAGATAATTAAAATAAAAGAAACTCTATAAATTTATTAAAAAACCATTCCATGTATCAAACAAGATATGTTCAAGAAACAACAAAAAACCTTATATAAATCATCCAAAATTCAAGAGTTTTCTACTAGATCAATAATTAGAAAAACAAATTCGAAACAATGCGAATAGAATTTTTAACATAAGGTAACTATTTAAGAATTGTGTTTCAAAACATACTCATTCATTCAATTTATAATATATCCATCCCGAACGCTCTTCAATGGTCATTTTCAAGAAATCCATCTTTTTTGATCTGGTATTGAGTAAATCAAGCACCTTATATCGAGTACGATTATCCAAATTTGGGACCTCCTTGATAGCATCCCAACAAGTGTCACCTGCATTCCCTATTGATTCTATCTTAGAAACCACCTTCTCAAGACTATGGGAGAACTCGTGCATAGCATTTGGGTCAATACTTTTGAATGTGTTTGATTTTGCTTCAAACTCGGTCCTATCCGGTTTCCTAGTTGTTGCTGGAACCTCTGAACTTATGGGCTGAGAGAGTAATGGTGAAATAGAGTCCTCGAAAAATGGAGGTTGATACGAAGATTCTTGTCCGTCGCTTTGCACGAAATATTCACCAATGTTGTGATCAAACACATAATCGTCTATTAAACTAGTTCCCCTATTTTCTTCTATCTCAAATTTTCTTGCATCAGTGTCATCTCCTACTCCAATTGAGTGTTTTCCTGTAGCAGTTCCAGTCCCAACCACAATTCTCAGGTCTTCATAATCCTCAAAAGTGTCTGTCCGATAGTGTTCATGTTTAGGGTGAGACTGGTAAAGAGCAAAAAATAACATCAAATGTTAAGCTAGTTATAAATCTAATTGTAAATATAAATTTTATTTTTTTAAACTCAAAGACTCTCACCTTAAAATAATCTTCCCATACTTCGTCATTAGACGTGAATTTCTTTGTCTCAGGATCCCATCCAAAACCAGAGTTATGACGCATAAGCTTACAATAACTGCTGTATCTTCCTTTGAACCACTTTAGATGACTTTGATATTGTGTAATAGTTTTTGCACACCCAATCTTGTCGTTCAGAGCGGGAAGTATTTTCTTTTCTACATTTTTTTTGCTAAATACTCCATTCTTATCACGCCATCCTCTCATGGCAGCATCAACCATAATTTTTAGCAATTCATTGCTCTCTTCAATCGTCCACACATGATATTTTTCTCGTGAAACTCCCATTGATAGTATTACTTGAATATGCATAAGATAAAATCTCAAGAACAACTCACAACAAATTTTATTAACATTCTATAATCCATAACAAACCTAAAACTATGCAATATACGCATATTGAAAACATGATATTTAAATAATAAAAAAACTTACAGACTATTAATTATATTCATTCAAACCTAAAACTATGCAATATACATATACTAAAAACATGATATTTAAATAATAATAAAATACTTACAAATTAATAAAATACTTGCAAATTATTGATTATACTCATAACAAACCTAAAACGATGCAATATACATATATTAAAAACCTAATATTAAATAACAATAAAAAACTTACAAATTATTAATTTAGTGAGACATTTGATACAATTGTGAAATTAGGTTTGTGTGCATCGAATTATTCTCAATAAGATTTGTGTGAATGTGTAGACAAAATTGTAAAATTATATAGATTTATGATAAATAATCATGATCAAGCTGACAAAGGAAAAATAAAAATGAAACAACATAATAATTGAGAAGTCAACTTGAATGTGTACAAAAAAAAAAACGTGACTGAAGAAGGGAATAACACCTTTGAAGGAAATTGTGCAGGAGGAAGAAGAGCAGCCGCCGATATGGGGTGCAAAAATTTGTTGATAAAAGTCTACCAAAATCTCTAGGGTGAGTAGAAGAGAATTTTTTATTTCTAATTGTTGTACCTAGTGTTTTAAATTTTGTACATAAAGAAATCTATAAGAAATCATGGAAAATCTATGGAAATTTTGGATACTTATAGATTTTCATAGAGTCTTCAAAAATCAAACTTGAATACCACTATACTTTTAACAACTCTACAAATCCTAATTTGGATAACCCAAAACTTTTATAGAGTGTACAAAAATCCATGTTGAGTACCTCTAGATTTCTAAAATCCATGAAAGTCATCAAAAGTAATTAAATTTCCTAGATTGAATATACCCTCATAAGTTCTAAATTTAGAATTTTATTTTAAAGTTTAAAATTATTCGGGATTAAAACGCATTGAAAATGACTAATTAAATATTAATTAAAAAGTCTAGTATTTAAACTAAATAAAATTATGAGAATTTTAATTTAGGCTTAAATAATTATTTGAGACATGTTAGAGTCAATGAAATTAAGAAAAATTCAAAAACGTGAAATTTTACGTTCAGGGCAAAACAGTATTTTTACACCTAAAAATTAGTAAACGTCATGGCACTGCTCTAAATGCTGTGTTATGTGCTAAAATGTTTATTTTTAATTATGGGATTTTATGATTATTTATGGAATTTTTGATGAAAAGATAAAGTCAAAAGATATGTTGCATGCTTGTTTTTAAAAGAAATGATATTAAATGCATTATTTTTATAAAGTGATAAAAATGAGAAATATTTGAGGAGGTGAACTAATTGTGACTATTGAGGATATGAGGATATGAATGGGGATATCGTGAGGGAAAAGGCTCCAGAGGGAGCAAAAAGCCCATTTATAGGAGAAGGCCCCAGAGGGAGCCTGACGATCGTATTTTCATTCGATTAGGATAGGCCAAGGTTCAGTTGACGGGTGAGTATGTCGCTGATATCCTCGCGGCCCAGTACTGTTGTTACATGTAGATGAATCCATCGAATTTTATAAGGAAAATAAATGTCACAATTAACGATCTGAATTCAATAAAAAGGAAAATATGTATATGCTCATGATAAAATAATTTATGATATGAAATGATAAAAAAGGAATGCTGACGTTTATGTCGTGCATGTCATGAAAATGTTACTTTTACGTAAAATTATTTTCACTGCTGTTTGTGGTTTTATACGTATTATTTGTTAACAAGGTTACGGTGTGTTGAGTCTTTAGCCTCACTAGGTGTGATGGATGCAGGTGATTACGATGTTAATGTTACTAGAGGTCTTGATGGTTGAGCTGACTGGACTGGAGTTGCACATGACTCGAAGACCAGAGCTTCTATTTTTCCGCACTTATGAGTTACGTTTATTAATTATGTTAAAGATTTTTAAGACTATTTACTTATGCTTTTTGAGTGGTTTTTGAGAGGATAACACTCTTAGCAATATTTGAAAAGATTATTTTTAGGTTTGGTTAAATGTTTGACGATTTCATGTTTTGAGATATTTTCGTTGATTTTAAAATACTTGTTGGTGGTTTTATTTTAAAAATGGTGCAAAATATTTTATATAAATGTAAATGTTTCGGCCGAATAGTATAGGTAAAAAAATTTAGTACTTTTTAAGAAAACGAATAGCAGTCGTTTCAAAACAGTTAACAGGGCCGCCTAGAAATCAGGGGAAACAGAAGTCCCAGGTTCAGTTCATGAAGTCGGGACAGCAGAAGCCACCCTAGGCTCAAGGCGTTCCTAAGCTAGAGGAGAGATAGCCTTGCAAGCAGTGCAACCGGTTCCATTATTGTAAGTACATGTGGGGGACCTTTAAGTGCTTTATTTGCAAAGAAGAGGGCCACAACATTGCGGATTTCTCTAGGAACAAGGGCCCTACTACTAGCAGATCCTATGTGATGCATGCCGAGGACGCGAAGGCTGATCTAGACTTGACACTGATCATCTGTAACAATCTTGTTTAAAATTTTTATTTATCGCCTCAATGGCATGAAATATGATATTGGTTGATGGGATTACTTTTGGGATCAAGAACATAGAATAAAATAGGTTGCATGTTCTAATAGGTGGACTTAAGGGTTTAATTGACTTAATTAAGAATCTTAAGGGTCAAATTGCAATAACCGAAAATTTATAAAGACCAAATTGTAAAAACCGAAAGTAGGGTCTTTTTGCAATTCTCGATAAATAGGGGTTGTTTTTGCATATTTGGAAATTTAGGTATCAAATTAATAATTTTCAAAATTTTAGAGCCTAACTTTATCTGATCGAGGTTTTATGGGGCTAGTATGTAAATTTTCAAAAAAATGAGGGACCAAATTGAAGAAAATTCAAAACTTTAGGGTTGAAAATGCAATTTCCAAAAATTTCTAGTGGCAAATTGTGTAATTTTCGGAGGATTTCTAGGACTAATTGAGATTTTTGAGAAAGTTGGGTAATTAGTGATAGAAAATTTTCTTGAGTCTCAACCCGATCGGATTTGATGGTATGTTTTGTCGTAGGAAGGATATTTATTTCAGGTGTAGCCACGTATACACTGCTAGATTCCGGAGCTACACATTCATTTTTATCCAAAATTTTCATCAAGAGACTAGAGATCATACCAGAGACCATGGATTTCGGATTCAGAGTTTCGATTCCTTCCGACGATCAGATGATTACCTCGAAGATAGTGAAGGATTTGGATCTTGGATTACAGAAAAACGTGGTACATGTAGATTTGATTGTGCTACCGATGCCCGAGTTTGACTTTATTCTATGTATGGACTAGCTTTCTTCGAATGGAGTTTTGATTGATTTTCAATGAAGGTCAGTATATGTACGATCGCCCAGCGAGAAGTCAATCATTTTTGAGACAGCCAGGAACTAGCAGATGCCGCACATCATTTCATATATCTGTGCGAGGAAACTTATGAGGAGAGGCTGCCAAGCATTCTTGACTAGTATTATGACAGTGTCTGAGACGTTTAATCAAAGATTGGAGGATTTCGAGTTGGTCAGGGATTTTCATAGGTCTGCTAAGACGATGTTTCAGGCATTCCCCCAGACAGAGAGGTGGACTTTTCCATTAAGCTAATGCCGGGCACAGTGCCGATTTCTAAGGCCACCTATCGTTTAGCACCTGCAAATATGAAGGAGTTGAATGATCAGATTCAGGACTTATTGGACATGGGTTTCATTCACTCGAGTTTTTCTCCATGGGGCGTGCCAGTACTGTTTCTAAAGAAGAAAGACGGTAGCATCCGACTCTGCATTGATTAAATTGACCTGAACAAGTATCCTCTGCCTATGATCGAAGACCTATTTGATCAGCTTCAGGTAGCATCAGTGTTTTCGAAGATATATCTCCGATCAGGACACCACCAGCTGAAGGTTAGAGAGTCTGATGTGCACAAGACGACTTTCAGGACGCGTTATGGGCACTATGAGTTTATGGTGATGCCTTTAAGACTGACAAACACGACAACGATCTTCATGGATCTCATGAATTGCGTATTCCAGCCGTATTTGGATAAGTTCGTCATAGTTTTCATAGATGACATTTTGATCTATTCAAAGATCAGAGATGACCGTAGTCAACACTTGAGGACCGTGCTACATCGGACGATTGTATGCCAAGTTCAACAAAGGTGAGCTCTGGCTAGACAGAGTGGAGTTCTTGGGCTACATCAGGTCCAGAGATGGAGTTGATGTTGACCCCAGCAAGGTTGAGGCAGTCAGAGATTGACCAGTGCCTAAGAGTGTGACAGAGATCCGCAGTTTTTTGTGATTGGCTGGGTACCACAGAAAGTTTATTAATGGCTTTTCTTCTATTGCGGTGCCAATGACCTCCTTGACAAAGAAGAATGCCAAATTCATTTGGGGATCATAGTCCCAGGAGAGTTTGAATAAGATGAAGCAAACGTCGACTTCAGCGCCAGTTCTAGCTATGCCATCAGGGTAAGGCGAGTATGTGCTATACGCGAATGTTTTGAAGCTCGGTTTGGACGCAGTTTTTATGCAACATGATAGAGTTATATCTTACGTATCTAGACAGATGAAGATTCATGAGAAGAATTATTCGACTCATGACCTCGAGCTGGCAGCAGTAGCATTCGCCCTGAAAATTTGGAGGCACTATATGTATGGGAAGAAGTACAAGATTTTCACTGATCACAAGAGTTTGAATTATTTCTTCACATAGAAAGAGCTGAACATGAGGCAGCGCTGATGGTTGGAGCTAGTGAAAGACTATGAACGCGACATTAGCTACCATCCAGGTAAGGCTAATGTGGTTGCGGATGCCCAAGCAGGAAGAATGCAGTGATTTCTCAGTTGTAGGTATAGAGACCATTGCAGGCAAAGATTCAGAGGTTTGAGCTTGGAGTTTATGCCAGGGGAGATGCTCATAATATTTCTACCCTGACAGTACAGTAAACACTGAGGGACATGATTCGAGCAGGGAAAACTTCTGATGAGCAGTTACAGAAGTGGAGACAGAGGGACGAGTCTAAGAGATTGAGGTTGTACTCAGTTGAGGATGGCATAGTCAAATACCGTGACCGACTGTGGGTTCCTAGCAATGATTCACTGAGAGCAGACATTACGCGGGAGGCCCACAACACCCCGTACTCTATTCATCCAGAGAGTACGAAGATGTATAAAGATCTGCAGTCTTTGTACTGGTGGCCAGGCATGAAGCGAGATATTTTGCGTTTCGTGTCTGAGTGTTTGCCGTGTCAGCAGGTTAAAGCCGAGCATTAGATATCTGCATGAAAGCTGAGACCGCTCCCTATTCCCGAGTGGAAATGGTATAAAATTATCATGGATTTTGAGACAGGGGACTACCGAGGACAGCTGGAGGGTATAATGACATTTGGGTGATAGTTGATCAGCTCACCAAGTCTGCTCACTTTTTACCGATCAAGAAGACTTTTACCATGACTCAGTACGCAGAGTTGTATATCAGAAAGATAGTCATACTGCATGGGATTCCAGTGTCCATCATGTCATACAGGGACCTGAGATTCACGTCTGCATTCTGGAAGAGTATGAATCAAGGAATTGGTTACCAAGCTGCTATTCAGCACAGCCTCCATCCTCAGACCGACGGTCAGTCAGAGAGGAAGATTCAGATATTTGAGGACCTACTCAGAGCTTGCGCGATCAACTTACAGGGCAGCTGGGAGGCAAAGTTACCTCTCGCGGAGTTCACATACAATAACACTTATCAGGCATATATTGGTATGGCTCCATATGAGGCAATTTATGTGAGAAAGTGTAGGTTACCAGTCTATTGGGATGAGGTATGGGAAAGAGCAGAGTTGGGCCAGACATTACCAGACAGACTGCAGAGCTAGTGGTCAAGATCCGAAAAAAGATAAATATCGCTCAGAGCCGACAGAAGAGTTATGCAGATCAGAAACACAGGGATCTAGAGTTTGCAGTGGGAGATCACGCGTTCGTGAAGGTCGCACCGATGAAGGATGTGATGAGATTGGGAAGAAGGGCAAACTCAGTCATAGATTCATAGGACTATTCGAGATCCTAGAGAGAGTTGGGACACTAGCTTACAAAATACTGACGGGAGTTCATAATGTGTTCTACGCCTCGATGCTACGGAAGTACAAGTCGAACCCTTTGCATGTACTGAATTGTGACCTCTGTAGCTGACGCCTAACCTGTCTTTCGAGGAGAGACCTACCCGGATGTTGGAGAGATAGAAGAGGAGGCTCTGAAACAAGGTGATCAATATTGTCAAAGTCAAGTGTGTGAATCATTCCGATGAGGAGGCTACTTGGGGGACTGAATCAGAGGTGAGAAGTCGCTACCTAGAGTTATTCGGTACGTTTTAAAATTTTGAGGAAGGAATTAATTATAAGGGGGAGGAATTGTAAGGTCTAGAATTCGAACGACATAACTTGACTGTATGCAAATCTAGTGTTTTTTTAAAACGTGTGTTTAATTATTTTTAATTAATTAAATGCATGATTTTGACATGAATATGTATTTTATTTCATAAATTACCAGATTTCATTTATTAGGACTTTAAGCAGTGTTTCAAGCTCAAATGAAGAACATAGACCAATGACAGTTAAGGGAAAAATATTTTTATTAAATAATTATTTATTTATTTATTATATGATGTAAATATGTGTGAATTTAGAAAATGGGCCTTTGGGACTAATTTGATACAGAATGGGCCTAAAATCCTGCTCAACCTCATTATTTTAATTAAGGACCCATTATGTACTAATTATTATAATTAACCCTACCTCTCAAAACCCTAAACACCACACACACATTTTGGCCGCCCCTCTCCCTACTCCAGTAGCAGATTTTTGTGAACCTCATCAGCCATTCCCCTTGGATTTTCTCAAAAAATTTCAAAAGAACTCCTCCTCATTCCTCCAGTACCCTTCTACGCGATCGTATCAAGGTTTTTGAGCGTAAATATGCAAATGCGCGTCCTATACCTCGTTTTTATCATCATTCACATCATTATATGTCTATTTGTGTGTTAAGGGTTTGTCACGTTGGTTTTTTTACTAGGACCGATTATGGTACCAAGAGCATAACCAGGGATAGGGTACAGGGGTGCAGAAAATTCCAGCAAGATGCAGCCAAGTTTAGAGGGTCCCAAATGGCTGGGATTTCTATTTTTAGGGGCTGGTAGGTTATGAATAAGTATTGCTTTACATTTCGGAAAATTCGGTTAAGTTTCGAGTTGATTCGGGTTAAAAGAGAGCTGAGAGTGCGCAGGATAACCCAAGGACTTTACGTTTTTCCGCACTTTATGTTTTTGAGACAGGGTTGAAACATTATGTTTTATACAATTTGCATCCTTTTATACGTTGTTATTTTTGACAGGCATTGATTTCTCCTAAAACAGTAATCTTGGAATTTGACGATGTTTAAATTTATTTAACTGCAGTTATTTTTATTCAGCAATTGAATGCATTTTTAAAATGTACGGTTGACTGCATATATTACATGCATTCGTTTGAGCAATTTTGAAAATAGCTTACAAACAAAATTTCTAGTAGTATTTTAAGCAATAAAGGTCATAGTTGGTATCAAAGTAAGGCACCTGTAAAGGGTTGTGTCACCGTCAGCTTCAGAAACTCAGTCTTCAAGCCTCAAGTCAGTAAGTTTAAATGTTTTAAATATTTTAATGTTATCACCTGAATGTTTACATGATATATGATTTACCGTATATGTTTAACTGTCTAAATGCTTTATAGATTAAATGTTGAAAGTTAGATTGAATTGCGTGATGGGTTATGTTTAGAATTTGTACTGTATTCAGATATTATGCCTCTCAGATGAGCTCCTAACACAGAATTTCAGGGTGACAATCATGGGGGTGACAGAGTTTTTCCACCACTAGGAGATCCTGCTACTCGGGTTTTGGAGGGGATTGCGCGACTTATGGAGCAGGCGCAACTGGCTCCGAGACCTCAGACTGATATACGAGCAGTTCAGATGGCTCAAACCGAAGGATTTCGGGGGTACTACTAACCCATTTGTAGCAGAGGGTTGGATTCGATCTCTAGAGTTTCACTTTCAGTATCTAGACATGAGAGATGAAGACAGAGTCAGATGCGCCATGTACATGCTAAAGGATTATGCATCCCTGTGGTGGGAGGGAGCAGCGTAGAGAGTGGATTTGGCTACCCTCACGTGGACTCATTTTTTAAAGACATATTCTACAGTAAGTACTTTTCGGTTGACGTAAGGGGACGCCTGACATGAGAGTTCATGAGTCTTCGACAGGGGGACGTGTCTGTGACCGGGTTCATCATGAGATTTGATCGGGGCTGTCACTTTGTGCCCTTTATTGTGAGGGATGCAGCTGAGAAGTTGAGGCACTTTATGGATGGCCTCAGATCCACTATACGCTAAGATGTCATGGTGATGAGGTCGGGTACTTATGATGCTGCCACTTTCTGTGCCTTTCAGGCAGAATAGGCCCTGAGGGACATTGATGCGAAGATGCTGCGGAAGAGGCATCAGGCCCAGCCAGAGCTCACAGCCGCAGAAGAAACAGTTTATAGGACCGCCTAGGAATCAGGGGCAGTAGAAGCCCCAGGGTCAGTTCAAGAAACCGGGACAGCAGAAGCCATCACAGGCTCCAGGCACTCCTACGCCGGAGGAGAGACAACCTCGCAAGCAGTACAACCGGTTCCACTATGGTAAGTACATGTGGGGGACCTTTAAGTGCTTTATTTGCAAAGAAGAGGGTCACAAAGTTGCGGATTGTCCTAGGAACAAGGGACCTACTACTAGGAAAGCCTATGTGATGCATGCCGAGGAGGCGGAGGCTGAACCAGACTCGACACTGTTCATCGGTAACAACCTTGTTTAAAATTTTTATTTATCACCTCGATGGCATGGAATATTATATTGGTTGATGAGATTACTTTTGGGATCGAAAACTTAGAATAAATTAGGTTGGATGTTCTAATAGGTGTACTTAAGGGTTGAATCGACTTAATTAAGAGTCTTAAGGGTCAAATTGCAATAACCGAAAATTTATAAAGACCAAATTGTAAAAATCGAAAGTGTAGTTCTCGATAAATAGGGGTTGTTTTCGCATATTTGGAACTTTAAGAAATCAAATTAATAATTTTCGAAATTTTAGAGCCTAACTTGATTTGATCGAGGTTTTATTGGGCTAGATTCAAATTTTCGAAAAATGAAGGACCAAATTGAAGAAAATTCAGAACTTTAGTGTTGAAAATGAAATTTCCAAAATTTCTTTGGGCAAATTGTGTAATTTGCGAAGGATTTCTAGGACTAATGGAAATTTTTGAGAATGTTGGGCAATTAACGATAGAAAATTTCTCAACCCGATCGGATTTGGTGGTATGTTTTGTCCCAAGAAAGATATTTATTTCAGGTGTAGACACGTATACACTGCTAGATTCTAGTGCTATGCATTTGTTTATATCCGAGACTTTCGTCAAGCGACTCGGGATCATTTCAGAGAAAATGGATTTGGGATTCAGAGTTTCGATTCCTTCCGGCAATCAGATGTTTACTTCGTAGATAGTGAAAATTTTGGAGCTTGGATTACAGAAAAATGTGGTTGAGGACGAAATTTATTATAAAAGAGGAGGAATTGTAAGGTCTGAAAATTCGAACGACAGAACCTAACTATATGCAAATCTAGAGTTTTGCTAAAATGGGTGTTTAATTATTTTTAATGCTTTTAATGCATGATTTTGGCATGAATATGTATTTTATTTCATGAATTACCATATTTCGTGTAGAACCCGTAAATTAGATTACGTATAAGCCATGCATAATTCTAATATTTAAATTAAAATGATTTTTATTGCATGAGAAATTAAATTCTTTTCTTTAAATTTAATTACTTATTTTATGCAGTAGTTTAGTTGCTATCTTTTCAGTTAATTAATTGAGGACGGACTGGAGTTGGAGTAAAGAGATAAATTTTAATATTTAGAAAATATTTCTAGAATTTATTTAAGTTAAATAATAAGTGAATTTATTGTAAAAGAGAGTTTAAGGAATTATTTAAATAAATTGAGATAAGTAGCAATTAAAGTTAAATAATTAATTCCTTAATTTTCTAAAATATTTAATGAGTAGATAAAACACTAAAGATTTAAAATACAATATTTAAGAAATATTTTCCCTTTATTTAACTTAGAATTTTCGACCCTCTTAATTTTTAGGATTTAAAAGTTGTCAACTCACAATTTAATTGATCTCCTTCCTTATCCATTTTTAGGAGATAAGTCCCTCACTTTTAATTCTCCAATAATTAGTAATTAAGAAATTCCCTACCCTATTTTAATTAATTAAAATCGGCCAACCCTTATTATTTTTAAAAAGATTTAGTCTTTTGATTTACAACTCAACTTTGATTCTTTCCTTATCCATTTTCTTGGGAGATAATTATATCTCAATAAATCTTCTATAATAATTAATTGAGCAAGATCCCACCCCATTTGATTGATAAGAAAATCGGCCACCCCTCTATTTCAAAGATTTAATTTTGGATTTACAACTCATTCTTTACTATCTTAACCTTAATCTTTTTCTAGGTAATTATTCTCTCAACTTTTAAATCACCAACAAATAATTTATTTAAGAAATATCTTCCCTTGCTCCCAGACCATAAATTCGATCATATGCATCCTCTAATATCCCCCAAAAATCTTTGATAACAATCTTGGTTCCTATCTAACAAATAAACTAGGATAGAAAGATTATTCTCCTCCTTTTATCTTCAATCTTCCCATATATTTTCCTAGCCTTCCTCCCCATCACCACCACCGAAAATTTGAGAGAAATTCAGAGCATTTCAGAGAGGAAAAATCGTGAGAAAACCGTAAGAAAATAGGAGAACAAACCGAGTAGCAAACAAGAAGGAAAAGCACTCTGTCTCCTCCGCGCCGCATCGTGTATTTCTTTTTGTTTTCTTCAAAACAAAAATATCCAAGCATGTATATGTTTTTATTTACTCCTCAATCAAGTCATATACTGATTTTAACATCCCTTGTGCACGATCATTAACCATGAAAATAGAAATGCATGACAGCAACTTTCGAACCATGTACAGAATTTTCTTGCCTTCTTGAACACTTCACGCCTTTGCTTTGTTTCGATGGTTTCAGGTGTTGGTTCGATTCCAGGCTTCCAAGGCTACATATAGACACGTACTAGGGTGTGTCAAGACCATGTTGGTCCATTCAAACAAGCCCCATGCATGCTAGAAACCGAAAATGACAGCAATTCTTCGTTCATGCCATTTGAGTTTCGAAAAAATTTCTGTTTTGCTGTCAAGGAGAGTTTCTGATCTTGGCCGCCCTAAGGGCCTATAGCCATGGTTAGAACACTTCCCTATCATGTCTAAGACGTGACTAAGTCGCCCTTTTGGAGGCTTGGTTCATGGTGAATAGGTTTTTAAATCAAAACACAAGAACAGCCCACAACCCCTTCGCCCCTTTTGAATTCTGGTGGTGTAACTTTCGAGTTTAGTGGTGTGGTGTGAATCTTTGTTGGCCTCTGGTCCATAGCCACGGTTCATACCATACCCCTTGATGTCTAGATTGTGCCATAGTCAACTAAATGGCCACTGGAATGGTCCATGACAGCAAGAAGCGTAGCAACACCCCACGCGCACAGAATTGCTCTCGGGTGGAACTTTTCGATAGTTTCTGTGTTTGGTTCGAATTGTGGCTGGCCTAGAGTCCTTAGCCATGGTTCAAGTCATTCCTTAGGATGCTGGTAAGAGGTTCTGGTTGGTGGTTCAAGCCCCAATGGCCAGTAGCCTCGCAAACGACACAAATGAAACGCAAGCATGTTGCTGTAACTTTTGACAGCAAGTGTGCTGTGGTTCAGAGGTGTGTTCCGGGTTCTTGGTTGGCTTTTAACCTATGGCCTTAGACTGGACAGTACCTCATCATGTTGGGAAGGTCATGTTTTTGTTGGTTCCTGATTCGGATCATTTTAGAGGTTGTACAAGAATTTACGGTGCAATGTGCCAAAATGACTCTCGAAAGAGCGTTTCACGTTTTTGGCCTCCATTCACTAAATTTCGAGTACTGTAGTTTTAGGAGCATTATTTCATCATTCTAGGCGTATTTTAATCATGACTATATGATGGTTCAGTGTTGGTTCGGGTTGGTATGGAGTCATGATTAAATACGAAGTCATTGGGCGTAATTGTCGGGTTTTCGGATTTAATTTCATAGTTTGGTTAAATAAATCAATTGCATATTTTTCATGTTAGATTTAAGTCGCAGTGAGCCTAGGAGCGATCCAACCCAATCAGTAAAATTATTACAGGATATTTAATTATGTTATTAATTATATTACGTGCAAAATATTCATTTTGAGATTTATGAGATATTGCTTGTGGTCACTTTACTATCATGGGATTATTACTTCACCCGGGCGTCAGTTACCGGTCAGTTCAGTTGTACCACCCAATATACTGTGGCCTTAGTCTGATCAGACGATTATTATTTCACCCGGTCGTCAGTTACCGGTCACTTCAGTTCAGGGACCACTTGCGTAGACCATAATCTCACCAGAAAATTATTGCAAGTTATTTCATTTCAGGGCTCCAAGGAGCAAACATTTTCACTTATGATATTTTCAGTTCAGTTATGCACGTATTATAATTAATCATGACACGATATTTTACGTTACACCTCAGGACACGATATTTCCTCTTGCATGCGATTTTACTATCTATTTACTTGCTATTTACGAAATATGCATGCTGAGTCTTTAGACTCACTAGACTTTATTGTTGTAGGTACTGATGATGTCGGGACCGAGGGCGGGGACCAGTGAGCTAGGTTGGGTCGGCAGTAGTGGAACCCGAGGACCTCATTTGCAGCATTTACTATTTTTAGGCTCAAACATTTTCCTAGTTGTTGGATTATTTTAAATTATTATTTTGCAAACAAACATTTACTTCCACTGATATTTTGAATATTAAACTTTATTTATCAGCCTATTTCATGAATGAGGCCTTTTATTTAATTAAAGAGAAAATTTTTAAATTTTCCTCAAATTTTCAAGTGCGGATTTAGAGGTCTCTACAGGTGGTATCAGAGCCTATGTTCTTGTAAAGGGTTACACTACTACTGACCACAAGAAGCTCACGAAGTCACGTCTTCGGTCTGTAAGTTTTACCTTAATCATTTTATTTAAAGCATGAATTATTTTAACAAGCATGATTTCATGAAATATTTTACGTTCAGATTTCAATTATTTAGTCTTTGTTAAATTTAAATAAATTATGGAATTATGCATGTTTGTTACGTATGGGTTATATAAGGAACAGTATGCCTCCTAGACGCCCGAGAGGTAATGTTGAGCCTCGCCAAGAGGATGGTGAGGAGCAGAGACAGGAGAGGCAGGGACCTCCACCCCCTCCACCTAACATGAATGCCTAGATGCTAGCTGGGATGACTCAGTTCTTCGTACAGTTTGCGGGGAACAATGCCGCGGTGGCAGCTAGGTTGTCCAGGGCCGAAGCTATTTATGAGAGGTTCATGAAGATGCGTCCTAAGGAGTTTTCAGGGACGACGGACCCCATGATTGCCGAGGGCTGGATCAAGTCCCTCGAGGTTATCTTTGAGTTTATGGAGCTTGGAGATGCAGACCGAGTTCGATGTGCCACCTATTTATTCGGAGGAGATGCCCGCTTATGGTGGTAAGGAGCATCAGTATCCCTGAACTTGCCTATATTGAGTTGAGTGCGCTTTACGGGGGTATTCTACTCCAAATATTTTATTGAGGAAGTGTGCACCAGGTTGACAACATAATTCATGAGTCTGAGGCAAAGAGATTTGACTGTTACGGAGTTCATCAGTAATTTTGAGAGGGGTTGTCATTTTGTGCCCCTGATCGCGAATGATGCTAAAGCCAAGTTGATGCATTTCTTGGTGGGTCTACGGCCGATCTTGCGCCGTGATGTTAGCGTGTCTGACCCTACTACTTATGAGGTCACTGTCTCCAAGGCTCTAGCCGCAGAGCAGGATCAACGTGATATCGAGAGAGACCGTCAGGGCAAGCGCCCAGTCCAGGTACCACACCGCCCTCCTCCTCAGCAGCATCAGCAGCAGAATAAGAGGCCTTTCCATGGCCCACCCAGGAACAGGGGATAGCAGCCGCAGTAGCAGCGAGGACGCGCAGTCCCTAAGCCTATTGAGCATCCGATATGTCCCAAGTGCTCACGCCACCATCCTGGAGTATGTATGTATGGCTCTGGGAAGTGTTACAAGTGTGGTAGCCTAGACCACGTGCTACCGCAGTGCCTCAGAGGAATCTGCCTACACAAGGCACGGCATTTGCTCTCCATGCAGCGGAGACGAACCCCGATACCATGCTCATGACAGGTACCTTTAAGCTTTAATTTTTTATTTGGGATTTATTGTTCTGGGTTGAAATTATGAACTTAGAAATTGTTAAGGATTGCATGCTCTACTCAGTATTATTTCGGGAATTTAAGTTAGAAGAACTTTGACCTCTGCATGTCTATAGGATAGTTCTTGAGATTATTGGGTTCAACTTGATGTTCCAAACTTTCAGGGAGAATTTTTATAGCGGGGTCAGCTACGAAAGCCCTGATAGATTCAGGGGCTACTCACTCGTGTATTTCGGAGACCTTTGCTAATTCCCTCAAGGTCAAGACTATTGGGCTAGATGTCGCATTTTCCGTAGCATTGCCCTCTGGAGAGGAGATAACAGCCACCAATGTGATCCGAGACATAGACCTTGAGTTGCATGGAAATCTCGTTTATGCGGATCTCATCTTATTGTCGATGCCAGAGTTTGACAAAATCCTGGGATGGACTGGCTATTGAGGAACAGGGTGTTGATAGACTTCCAGCAGAGATCTATTCTGGTCCAACCGCCTGGAATGACGCAGTTCTTATTTGAGCCGGACAGATACTTTCTTTTACCGCGCATTATTCCTTATGACCAGGCTAAGAAGCTCATGCATAGAGGGTGTCGGGCATTTTTAGCGACTTTTATATCTGTCCCCGAGGCACCCAGTCAGTCAGCCTCAGATTTCCCAGTTGTCAGAGATTTCTAGACTTTTTTCCAGAAGACGTCTCTGGTATGCCACCCGAGAAAGAGGTGGAGTTTTCTATCGAGCTTATGATAGGTACGGTTCTGATCTCAAGAGCACCGTATCGACTAGCACCGACGGAGATGGCAGAGCTTAAGAAGCAGATTCAGGAACTTCTTGACAAGGAGTTCATTCGTCCTAGTTTTTCTCCATGGGGCGCACCAGTCTTGTTTGTGAAGAAGAATGATGGCTCTATGAGACTATGTATTGATTACCGGGAGTTGAACAGGGTTACAGTGAAGAATAAATACCCACTTCCGAGGATTGAATGTGATGTCTCGAAAATTATAAGTCCACATGAACCACGTGAGTACAAGTTATTAAATTTCTTATTTATTTTATTAAATGATTTTAATGCATGTTTATTTCATTAGATTGTGTTTTAAATCATAATTTAAGAATTTGCATTATTTTAATAGTTATGTCTAGTGGATATACGTTAAAAAGGTTTTCTCGAGTTTATGTTACAGGCGAATATTCGATGCGGGATCGAGGAAAAGATCGGCAACGATTCTGGCAATTTTAAAATATGGTATTTATTTTATTTAAGAAAAGGATGGAGTATTTTAAATAATTTAATTAATTTTAGTAATTTAAGAGCCTAATTAAATTATTTAAATGATTAATTGATTTTAAATTTTTAGAGTTGTAGCATTTGTGCATCTTATTTAAATTTAAAATTTGTAGTGGGGTTAATATGGGTTTTATTTTAAAGTAGTATGTTAAATATTTTTTAAATATATTTTAATCATGTTCCACTCATATACACACATGTTACAAATTCTTATATATATATATATATATATATATATATATATATATATATATATATATATATCAAATCATACAAGCACACACACTTTGACTCACACACATACACACACACTCACATATTTACACACACATATACACGTACACATATGCACACAAAACAAAAACACAACACATTATTTTCTATTCAACTTTTTAACTAAATTGATGGGAAGCTTTGAAAGAACTCTTTTGTATCAATCTTTTCTCTATTTCTTCCTCTCTCATTTCCCTCCATCACGTAGCTTTTCTCTGGAAATTCCAGCAGCAATTTAGTAAGTTTTATTCAAAGAAAATCGAGCCACGTTCGTTCCGGATCGTCTATCGCTCCGTCTCCGCTTCGGTATCGTCGTTACGGTATTTTTAAATATCAAAAGACACGTATAATCTGTTCTTTCTGCATCAATCATGTCATATTATGCGTTGCGTTGTTTTATGCGTAAATATATATGTGTGACGTTCGTCGTTTGAGCAGAAAACGATTCGGATCAGTTTTGAATTAATTTTAGATCTAAAATCACGTTTTTACTGTCTTTTTAAATACTACGACTTTTCGGTCATGATTCTGAGAAAACTTTAAACGTACTAATTGTAGAAATTTTTGATACCTTCGATTTGACAGTAAATTCGAAATATTTGGATAACAATTGAGTGAGTTATGACCTTTTTTGTGGGACTGCTCAAACTTCGTTTTTCAGAAAATTATGTGTTGATGTGTTCTTGAAGTTATTTGTTACAGGCTTCGTTGGGCATCGACGGGATTGTGCTACTGCATTTAGATATGTTATGGAATGTATTGAGGTGTTATTTGGTAGTTCGTTTGGGTTGGGATTGGCTTGGGATATAATAGAAGTCGTAGGAAGCGAAACGATGCCGAATTACGTGTTATTGTTGTATTGAAGTTACTTGCCGATGTTTGGGAACGTTCGAGGTGTTTGTATGGGTCTGAATCAATGTAATAACATCCTATGATGAGTCTTGAGGTGTTGGTTCATGGTCCTTAGGCTTTGAGTGAAAGGTTGAATGAATAAGTTAGTGAGTTTTCGTGAGTTTGCAAGTCCAGAGGGTACCCGGACCCCTTCCCGGACCCCGGCACGGAGTCCGTGTCCTTTTTCCTTCAAAAATATGAATTTCCAGAGCCTACCCGGACCCGTACACGGACCCCTACACAAGGTCCGTGTAGACCCTTTTAAAAAAAAAAATATTTTTTTTTTTAGAATTTGCTTCGGGGTTTTATATTATGGTTTAACACGTTGGTTAAAATTTATTTATGTAAAATATAAGATTTGTTTTGTGGTTTTATGCCATGGTTTAGTACGATGATTATGCGAGGTCAAGTCCTGAGTGAACTAGAATGTCATAAGCTACTTATTCACTTTGGTGGTGAGCTCGAGTACCTACGTCTAAGACATACAAGTTAAGTATTTAAAAATTCATGTTAGTATGTACAGCAACGGCCCCAGTCGAAGTCCAACGAATCCCTCAACGCCAAGTAAGTATGATGACGTGCAAAGAAAATATTTTAAGTTTTTGGAGGTATGCTAAATGTCTTGTGACCAAATTATGTTAGGATTGGAAAGCGTTAAATTATGAACGGGGACCAATCCGCCCGTTAAATTATGAACGGGTTAGATCGAGGTTGGAAAGCGTTAAATTATGAACGGGGACCAACCAGCCCGTTAAATTATGAATGGGGATCTTATGTATGTGGCAGTGGATACGTCCCTGTCAGCCCAGTACTGTGGTTTGTTTGATCAGACATTTATTATGTTATGGGTCACTTGCTTTGAAACATCCTCTACGAAAATGATGAAGTTACGTGTGTTCAAGTATGTTCAAGTATGCAAGTATGTTTAAAAAAGTTTATGATGATGGCACATCAAAGTATGTATGTACGCAAGTTCAAGTTTATTATTCAAGTTCAAGTTTCAAAGTATGTATGTTCAAGTTGTAAGGTTATTATGAAAGTTTTAAATTTATTATGCAAGTTTCAAGTTTATTATGCAAGTTCAAGTTTCAAGTTATGTATGTTCTATTTTAAAGTTGCATGTGATTTTATTATGTAATACTCGTTACTACCAGTTTATACGTGTTGAGTCTTTAGACTCACTAGACTTGATCGATGCAGGTGAGTATCTTGATGAGGAGACAGGAGGTGGTGACCAAGGGGCATGCTTGGACTGAGCGGGAGGCTAAACCCGAGGACCGCCATGTTTAAGTTTTATGCAAAAGTTAAATTACTCTAATTTCATATTTTGATGGGAATACTTTGAGCAAACGTTTTTTTTTGAGCAAATTTTTTTTGTAGTTATTTTGAACAACCATGTATTATGGGGGACTTGGTTGAGATATTTTATGGCAGACATTGAAAGTATTTTTTTTTCATTCAAGAAAATTTTTAATTTTTCCGCAAATTTTGAGTATGAAAAGTACGGTACGTTACAGTTGGTATCAGAGCGGTGTTCTTGTAAAGGGTTATGCCTACTGCCAGTCGCAAGAAGCTCACGAAGTCACACCTCTAGTCTGTAAGTTTTAAAGTTTTAAATTCTTTTAAGTAATGAACATCAAGTCATGATTTCAGTATGTGTATGCTTTAAATTCTATTACCGTTATGTTTACATGACATACGTTTCAGAGTACATGCTGACTTGTCGTTATGAATTGAGATTGGATCTTTAAAATTTTTATGCATGTTATGACATGAAATGAGAAAGTAATTAATTTCTTGCATGTTGGTGTGGTGGACTTGGACATGAATAAGAATTTTATTTTTGGGCGTTTGGAAAAGTTGAAAATGATTTGTCTATATTAATTTTTGGTTAGTAGTACTGATGTTATACTTGTGGGTCATAAGTTAAACTTGATAATGATGAATGCTTTTGGGACTTGTAGATTTTATAAGAAATTTCTGATGATTCATGGTTGTTAGCTGAGTTGATTCTTTTAGAACTTCATTAAAGGATTAATGGTTCGGTACTACGACGATCTTTAGAAATATAAAAACGTAGAATTTATTTAGGATGCATGTCTTCCCAGTTGGATTTAAGGATTGAATTGCACGAATTGAAAATTTTAAAGACCTAAATGCAAAGCAATATTCTAAGCGATTATTTTCGAATTTACCAAATTTTGGGATTAAATTTTTAGTTCAAGAATTTTAAGGTTAATGGGGTTAAGTCGAAAAATTTATGGGTATGAAGATGCAAATTTCAAAGAGTGGTAGGGCCAAAAATATAAATTTTGGGAACTTTAAGGGCCAAATTGCAAAGTCCGAAATTTTTGAGGATTAAATACGAACTTTTGAGGAACACTTGGGATTTTAAATATTAATAGAAATGTAAGACATGTTATGGAAATTGATTTTGGGTTTAATAAGCATAAGATTGTCGAACTTTATGTTACGAGAAACTTATAAGATGGAATTAAGAATGCCAACAACTTATGGGTAATTGTGGAAT
This sequence comes from Primulina eburnea, assembly GCF_022965805.1. Lineage (NCBI taxonomy): Eukaryota > Viridiplantae > Streptophyta > Magnoliopsida > Lamiales > Gesneriaceae > Primulina > Primulina eburnea. The sequence continues at coordinate 35,005,030 of NC_133107.1, read as the reverse complement.
TTTTGAAATTTAGGACAATTGGGTAATTTTTTTTAGGAAATTAAGAATTTATGCTACAATTTTAAGAAATTGGAAGAACTAGTTTAGCGGTAAATGAAAATTGAATGGTTTAAATAATAGAAATCTCGGGGATTTAAGCTCGAAGAGATCATTAGAACATTGAAGTATTTGGGTTATAATATTATAAGAAATGATAATCAAGGGAGTTGTAAGATGAATTGATATTTGGCTCGAAAGTTAGGCGCTAGTGAATTAATGTTGCGGCAAATTAAGAATTTAGAATGATAATGATTTGAGGTAAAAGTTGCTCAATTAACTAAGTTATAAGAGTAGACAATGAGTTAGCAAAATTTTTGGGAACTTAAGATTTATATGTTATAAGTTTTTATCAATGATCTTAACAGCTAGGACTATACTTTTGTTGGAATTTTATTTTCTAGAAAGTTGAGTATGATCGATGGTTAGGTTACTCGATAAATGTATGAAAAGATTTAAGTAGACATCTGGTCTTGAGAAATTTTTTTTTGTAAGTTATTAAGAAAATTGGGAATAAGTAAATATGTGTGTTGGAATTATGTTATCTAAAACTATTTGGATTGCGTAAGTTGAATTTAAAATGTATGAAATATTTGTTAGTGCGGAAATTTTTGTGGGTGAAATAAATACAAAAGGAAATTAGTGGTGTTCAACATAAGTATCAATCAATGAATATTAAGATTTTTATTGAGTAAGAAATCTAAAAGTTTGCCATGGTGGTACGACAAATCACGATGCATTTTATTAATTAATGAATATTGCAATACAAAGTAATGGATAAACAACAATTACAAGTAATCGTAAAAATAAAGAAAAAACATGAGGAGGATATTCTCCGATAAATACAAGAATCGTAAATATAATAACTAAAATAATTGAAAATAACTTTGCAAAAGCCATCTTCTTTTTCTTCGAAAAAAAAAATTGATGAAGAATAAGTTTTAGAAGAGAAGAGAAAGTTGGAGTGATTGAATGTATTTGTGAGATGGTATTTATAGAGAGAAAAAAAAAAACTAGCCGTTAGTTACCGTTTTATGACCGTTGGTATATGTATGTATTTGTATAATTTTATGGTAAAAATATGGTGTATATAATATTAGATATGTTTAAATAATTATGTATATCATATCTCATTATTATAATGAGATGTCATAATTTATTTTGTTTAAAAATCTTATAGACTTTTATACTTGTCGTATCCCTTACTCGAAATTAAAGGTTGGCAACAATTTTATATTTGGGACGTATTTGTAAATAACTAAGTTACATACGGTGGTATTGTAATGTAAAGAATTGATTCAAGAGTTGTAGGCCAATATTATTATGAGGTAAGAAAAATGTTCAACTTATAAGTGTATTGCCGAGGATAGGAGTTGATCAGTAAATTTTTTGGGTGTTAAGAATTCTTAAGATGGACTGCATAAATGCTAACGTAATAGGTCGTTGACATTACAAGTATAGTATAAAGAAGGTAAGATACGATAAGGTTGAACCTCCATTTCTAATATTGAGAACGACAAGAAAAGTCAGAATTCGAGATTTTAGTAAAGTAAACTAAGTTACCATAAGTTGTGAATCGCAAATGAGGTTTTTGGTTGGAAATTTAATTCGGATTGAAGAGACGTAAGGATAACATAAGACTTAATTTATCAGAGTAGCGCAGCGGTAGCATGAATTGTTGGGATACTAGAATTAAGAATCTAAACTTTTGAATTACCGAGGATAAGCGAATTTCGGGGACGAAATTCAAATTAAGGGGGATAGATTGTGATGTCTCGAAAATTAAAAGTCCACATTAACCACGTGAGTGCAAGTTATTAAATTTCTTATTTATTTTATTAAATGATTTTAATGCATGTTTATTTCATTAGATTGTGTTTTAATTCATAATTTAAGAATTTGCATTATTTTAATAGTTATGTCTAGTGGATATACGTTAAAAAGGTTTTCTTGAGTTTATGTTACAGGCGAATATTCGATGCAGGATCGAGGAAAAGATCGGCAACGATTCTGGCAATTTTAAAATATGGTATTTATTTTATTTAAGAAAAGGATGTAGTATTTTAAATAATTTAATTAATTTTAGTAATTTAAGAGCCTAATTAAATTATTTAAATGATTAATTGATTTTAAATTTTTAGAGTTGTAGCATTTGTACATATTATTTAAATTTAAAATTTATAGTGGGGTTAATATGGGTTTTATTTTAAAGTAGTATGTTAAATATTTTTTAAATATATTTTAATCATGTTCCACTCATATACACACATGTTACAAATTCTTATATATATATATATATATATATATATATATATATATATATATATGTGTGTATATATATATATATATATCAAATCATACAAGCACACACACTTTGACTCACACACACACACACACATATTTACACACACATATACACGTACACATATGCACACAAAACAAAAATACAACACATTATTTTCTATTCAACTTTTTGACTAAATAGATGGGAAGCTTTGAAAGAACTCTTTTGTATCAATCTTTTCTCCATTTCTTCCTCTCTCATTTCCCTCCATCACGTAGCTTTTCTCTGGAAATTCCAGCAGCAATTTAGTAAGTTTTATTCAAAGAAAATCGAGCCACGTTCGTCCCGGATCGTCTATCGCTCCGTCTCCGCTTCGGTATCGTCGTTACGGTATTTTTAAATATCAAAAGACACGTATAATCTGTTCTTTCTGTATCGATCATGTCATATTATGCGTTGCGTTGTTTTATGCGTAAATATATATGTGTGACGTTCGTCGTTTGAGCAGAAAACGATTCGGATCAGTTTTGAATTAATTTTAGATCTAAAATCACGTTTTTACTGTCTTTTTAAATACTGCGACTTTTCGGTCATGATTCTGAGAAAACTTTAAACGTAATAATTGTAGAAATTTTTGATACCTTCGATTTGACAGTAAATTAGAAATATTTGGATTACAATTGAGTGAGTTATGACCTTTTTTGTGGGACTGCTCAAACTTCGTTTTTCAGAAAATTATGTGTTGATGTGTTCTTGAAGTTATTTGCTACAGGCTTCGTTGGACATCGACGGGATTGTGCTACTGCATTTAGATATGTTATGGAATGTATTTAGGTGTTATTTGGTGGTTCTTTTGGGTCGGGATTGGCTTGGGATATAATAGAAGTCGTAGGAAGCGAAACGATGCCGAATTACGTGTTATTGTTGTATTGAAGTTACTTGCCGATGTTTGGGAACATTCGAGGTGTTTGTATGGGTCTGAATCAATGTAATAACATCCTATGATGAGTCTTGAGGTGTTGGTTCATGGTCCTTAGGCTTTGAGTGAAAGGTTGAATGAATAAGTTAGTGAGTTTTCGTGAGTTTGCAAGTCCAGAGGGTACCCGGACCCCTTCCCGGACCCCGGCACGGAGCCCGTGTCCTTTTTCCTTCAAAAATACGAATTTCCAGAGCCTACCCGGACCCGTACACGGACCCCTTGTAGGGGTCCGTGTACACCCTTTTCAAAAAAAAAAAAAAAATTTTTTTTTTTTTAGGATTTGCTTCGTGGTTTTATATCATGGTTTAACACCTTGGTTAAAATTTATTTATGTAAAATATATGATTTGTTTTGTGGTTTTATGCCATGGTTTAGTACGATGATTATGCGAGGTCAAGTCCTGAGTGAACTAGAATGTCATAAGCTACTTATTCACTTTGGTGGTGAGCTCGAGTACCTACGTCTAAGACATACAAGTTAAGTATTTAAAAATTCATGTTAGTATGTACAGCAACGGCCCCAGTCGAAGTCCAACGAATCCCTCAACGCCAAGTAAGTATGATGACGTGTAAAGAAAATATTTTAAGTTTTTGGAGGTATGCTAAATGTCTTGCGACCAAATTATGTTAGGATTGGAAAGTGTTAAATTATGAACGGGGACCAATCCGCTCGTTAAATTATGAACGGGTTAGATCGAGGTTGGAAAGCGTTAAATTATGAACGGGGACCAACCAGCCTGTTAAATTATGAACGGAGATCTTATGTATGTGGCAGTGGATACGTCCCTGTCAGCCCAGTACTGTGGTTTGTCTGATCAGACATTTATTATGTTATGGGTCACTTGCTTTGAAACATCCTCTACGAAAATGATGAAGTTACGTATGTTCAAGTATGTTCAAGTATGCAAGTATGTTTAAGAAAAGTTTATGATGATGGCACGTCAAAATATGTATGTACGCAAGTTCAAGTTTATTATTCAAGTTCAAGTTTCAAAGTATGTATGTTCAAGTTTTAAGGTTATTATGAAAGTTTTAAATTTATTATGCAAGTTTCAAGTTTATTATGCAAGTTCAAGTTTCAAGTTATGTATGTTCTATTTTAAAGTTGCATGTGATTTTATTATGTAATACTCGTTACTACCAGTTTATACGTGTTGAGTCTTTAGACTCACTAGACTTGATTGATGAAGGTGAGTATGTTGATGAGGAGACAGGAGGTGGTGACCAAGGGGCAGGCTTGGACTGAGCGGGAGGCTAAACCCGAGGACCGCCATGTTTAAGTTTTATGCAAAAGTTAAATTACTCTGATTTCATATTTTGATGGGAATACTTTGAGCAAACTTTTTTTTTTTGAGCAAATTTTTGTTGTAATTATTTTGAACAACCATGTATTATGCGGGACTTGATTGAGATATTTTATGGCAGACATTGAAAGTATTTTTTTTTTCATTCAAGAAAATTTTTAATTTTTCCGCAAATTTTGAGTATGAAAAGTACGGTACGTTACATTGAAGATCTATTTGATCAGTTGCAGGGAGCTTCGGTATTCTCCAAGATTGATCTGCGTTCTTGCTATCACCAGTTGAGGGTGAAGGATGCTGATGTTTCCAAGACTGCTTTCAGGACTCGTTACGGCCACTACGAGTTCCTTGTGATGTCGTTCGGTTTGACTAATGCTCCAGCGATCTTCATGGGTCTCATGAATCGCGTATTTCAGCCGTACCTTGATCAGTTTGTGATAGTATTCAAAGACGACATTCTCGTCTACTCGAAGAATCAGGAGGATCACGGCAGACATCTGACCACAGTGTTGCGGACCTTGCAGAAGCACAGATTGTTCGCAAAGTTCAGTAAGTGCGAATTCTTGTTAGAGAAAGTGGCGTTCTTAGGCCACATTGTTTCTAGCAGTGGCATTGAGGTAGACCCCGCGAAAGTCGCTGCAGTCAGAGATTGGGTTGTGCCACAGAATGCATCTGAGATTCGCAGTTTTCTTGGCTTAGCAGGATATTACCGGAAGTTTATTCATGGATTCTTCTCTATCGCAGTTCCACTCACAGCATTGGCAAAGAAGAATGTGAAATTTGTGTGGACCGATGAGTGTCAGAAGAGCTTCGATACTTTGAAGCAAGCTCTTATCTCAGCACCAGTTTTGACCATGCCGTCAGGGCCCAGTGAGTTTGTTCTGTATACAGATGCTTCGAAGCTCTGTTTGGGCGCAATATTGATGCAGCATGGGAAGGTGATAGCATATGCTTCTCGATAGTTGAAAGTCCATGAGAAGAACTACCCTACCCGTGATCTAGAGTGGGCTGCCGTAGTATTTGCCCTGAAGATTTGGAGACATTATTTTGATAGGGGATCGGTTACGGTGGCCAGAAGCGCAACGGAAGTCAAAAATTTTATTTTCAAGCATAATTTTCGGCCACCTACATTTTGTGCAACAAATACAATAAAAACACATAATGTCATACATAGTGTGTATAGAATTTTACCTATCAACCTCTTGAGGTTGATGATGGCTCCAACTTTGTTGTTAAACAATAAAGCTCTTGAATGGAAGATAAATCTACAAGCTCTCCTCCTTTCTTCTTGAATCTTTCCTTCAAATTAAGCCCACCACCAACTAGGTAGATCCCCTAATATTTTGCACTAGAAAAGTATGAGGATTTTTCAAAGAGAAGTGTGGTGTTCCTCAACAATTGAAGAACAAGAAAATGAAGAAAAATGGAGAGAAAATCCCTTGCTAGTTTCGGCCACGGAGGGAGTGAATGAGGGGAAGGGAGACTTGTCTTGGTCCTTGAAAAAGTTGAGGCATAAAGTTGCATGCCATGCCTTGAAAACTCAAAAAGTAGTCTCCCAACCTTTCACCTCCCATGCATGCATATTATATGGTTTTTATCGAAATAAAAACAATGGACTAAATTTAATTATCTCAAACATATTTGAGACTAATTAAACATTACTTGAATTTACTCAAGTCCCACTAGTTAAATAATTAATTTAAATTGAGCTCTACAAGACTCAATATAATTTAATTAATTCAACACTTGAATTAATTTAATTATTTGGACTCTACTAGGTCCACTAGTGTTTAATTAATTCAACACTTGAATTAATTTAATTTAGTCCATAATAATGTTTATGAAAATCACAATTTTCAAATACATTATTCACTTGGCCAAATTTTAATTTAGGAACACTTCCATAAATTAAAATTTACATTTCTCTCATAGAAGTCATACTTCTATTTTTCTTTACACTTATAAACTCATTTATAAGTCGTTCAACACATTGAACTATTTTCTCCTTTATAGAAGTCATACTTCTAATTTTCCTTGCGCTTATAAACTCCTTTATAAGTCGTTCAACACATTGAACTATTTTACTTCTCAACGGGATCTAGAAAGCTAGTACTTGTGTGGCCCTCAATGTTTCATTGATACAACTAGCCGTGGGTTCACATCTCTATGTGATTCGGACTAAACATGTCCTTATATGAGCATACCCCAATAGCTCCATTCTTATTTATCAACACCTTGATAATAAGAACGTCAGAACTCAAGTCTGATAGTACCCAACCAATCATGTTAAACGCCTAGCAGCATCGCTTACATGATTCCCTAGGTATCAAATGATAGTGCCTGCAAGAACCATTCTATTATGGTTAGCGTACAGTACGGTCCCTTCAACTCATATATCCCGACCGATTCGACAACCATTGGTTTATCGAGAGTTGTCAATGAATCGATACTATGTGTCATGTCGTAGTTGCATCAATGGTGTAATCTATGAAACCCCTTTCATAATTACAACCATACTCTGGCCAGAGATTTCAACCTACATACACATGATAACACATAGGATATCCATACCCGAAGGTAAGCGGTGAATCCCCGACTACAATGCATCGACTCCTATATGTTTCGACATGACACCCAACCTTGCCACCTGATGACCCCATAAGAGTCGGTAAACAAGTCAAAGTGAAATGCTAGCACATAGAGTCTCAATGTTGTCCCGGGTCATAAGGACTAATGTTGTACAACCATAAACTAGGACGTTTCCACTCGATAAGTGAGAACCACTTGGAAAGTCCTTTAATGGAGGGTTGTTCAGTGCACTCTACCAGGAGCACCTATCTGAATGCTCGGACATCACAATGTCCCCTACCAATGAAACATGGTACTCACATCGCAGATACTAGTCTCTAACTCGAGCGGCCTATATCCTTCTTAGTGGCGGCTGAATCGACTAGGAACCGTTTAGAATATACAGTATTACAAATATGAGTTTCATGATACTCATCATATGAGCATCTCATATTTTTTCTACTATTTGTATATTCAAGGGCTTTATCTATGCAACTAGCATGGGTATACAGATAAAGATGTGCCAAAATAATAATATCAAATATTACTAAAATAAAGATTGCTTATACATAGAGTTTCATTGTGAACACTCGGCCAACACTTGGCTCGACGGGCACCTGCTCTAACATATTTGTATGGAGAGAAGTGCCAGATCTTTACCGACCACAAGAGCCTCAAGTATTTCTTTACGTAGAAGGAGCTGAACATGCGTCAGAGGCGTTGGTTGGAGCTTGTGAAGGATTATGACTGTGCCATTAGCTACCACCCGGGTAAAGCTAATGTAGTTGCGGATGCATTGAGCAGAAAAGTCGCAGTGATGGCTCATTTGACGATTCAGAGACCTCTTCAGCTTGAGATGCAGAGGTTTGAGCTAGAGTCATATCCTCAAGGTAGAGTTCTCCGTCTATCTACCTTGGCTATTCGGTCCTCTCTTCTGGACCGTATTCGCAGTGATCAGCCATCAGATGAGCAGTTGACAAAGTGGAAGCAGAGAGATGAGGCCAGGGGAAGTGTCTTGTATGCAGTTAGTGATGGCATTGTGAGATACCGAGACAGGATATGGGTTCCTAGCAGTGATTCTATCCGAGCAGATATTCTTTCAGAGGCCCATAGGTCGCTGTACTCTATTCATCCATGAAGTACGAAGATGTACAAAGACATGCAGTTATTGTACTGGTGGCCAGGAATGAAGAAGGATATCGGACACTTTGTATCCGAGTGTCTGACTTGTCAGTTAGTGAAGGCAGAACATCAGAGACCAGCAGGTTTTCTCAAGCCTCTTCCTATTCCCGAGTGGAAGTGGGAGAATGTTACCATGGACTTTGTTACCGGTTTGCCGAAGTCAATCAGAGGAACAAATGCTATCTGGGTGATTGTTGATCGTCTTACCAAATCAGCGCACTTCTTGCCTATTAAGACGATTTTGACCATGGTTCAGTATGCAAAGTTGTACATCCGGGAGATAGTCCGACTTCATGGTATTCCAGTTTCTATCGTATTTGACAGAGACCCCAGGTTTACTTCCTCATTTTGGAAGAGTTTGCATTCGACGATGGGTACGAAGTTGTTATTTAGCACAGATTTCCACCTTCAGACAAATGGGCAGTCAGTGTGAGTTATTCAGATTTTAGAGGATCTTCTCCGTGCTTGTGTTATTGATTTTTCCGGGAGCTGGGAGTCGAACTTGCCATTAGTGGAGTTCACCAATAACAACAGCTTTCAGTCGTCTATAGGAATGGCTCCATATGAAGCATTGTATGGCCGTAAGTGTAGATCTCCTATTCATTGGGATGAAGTAGGAGAGAGAGCAGAGTTGGGTCTAGAGATTATTCAGCAGACTGTCAGTGTAGTAGACCAGATCCGTGATAGGATGAGGACTGCTCAGAGTCGACAGAAGAGTTATGCGGACCAACAGAGGAGAGATTTAGAGTTTGCAGTGGGCGATCATGTTTTTGTGTAGGTGGCACCTATGAAGGGTGTCATACAATTTGGGAAGAAAGAAAGCTCAGTCCGAGATTCATTGAACCATTTGAGATCCTCGACAGGGTTGGAACGCTAGCTTATCGTGTTGCTCTTCCGCCGAATCTGGCCGGAGTACACAATGTGTTCCACGTCTCCATGCTGAGGAAGTACATGGTGAATCCTTCGCATGTTCTGAATTTTGAGCCGTTGTAGCTTACTCCAAACCTGTCTTATGAGGAGAAACCAGTGCAGATCCTAGACAGACAGGAGAAGAAGCTTCGGAATAAGCTGTTTAAGCGAGTTAAAGTCAAGTGACTTAACCATTCAGAGGAGGAAGCTACGTGGGAGTCTGAGCCAGAAATGAGGAGTCGGTACCTCGAGTTATTCGGTAAGTCTTAATTTCGAGGATGAAATTTCTTTTAAGGGGGGAAGGATTGTAGAACCCGTAAATTAGACTACGTATAAGCCATGCATAATTCTAGTATTTAAATTAAAATGATTTTTATTGCATGAGAAATTAAATTCTTTTCTTTAAATTTAATTACTTATTTTATTCAGTAGTTTAGTTGCTATCTTTTCAGTTAATTAATTGAGGCCGGACTGGAGTTGGAGTAAAGAGATAAATTTTAATATTTAGAAAATATTCCTAGAATTTATTTAAGTTAAATAATAAGTGAATTTATTGTAAAAGATAGTTTAAGGAATTATTTAAATAAGTTGAGATAAGTAGCAAACAAAGTTCAATAATTAATTCCTTAATTCTCTAAAATATTTAATGAGTAGATAAAACACTAAAAATTTAAAATATAATATTTAAGAAATATTTTCCCTTTATTTAACTTAGAATTTTCGATCCTCTCAATTTTTAGGATTTAAAAGTTGTCAACTCACAATTTAATTGATCTCCTTCCTTATCCATTTTTAGGAGATAAGTCCCTCACTTTTAATTCTACAATAATTAGTAATTTAGTTGTCGTGTATTTCTTTTTGTTTTCTTCAAAACAAAAAATTTCCAGGCATGTATATGTCTTTATTTACTCCTCAATCAAGTCATATACTGATTTTAACATCCCTTGTGCACGATCATTAACCATGAAAATCGAAATGCATGACAGCAACTTTGGTACCATGTACAGAATTTTCTTGCCTTCTTGAACACTTCACGCCTTTTCTTTGTTTCAATGGTTTAAGGTGTTGGTTCGATTCCAAGCTTCCAAGGCTGCGTGTAGACACGTACTAGGGTGTGTCAAGACCATGTTGGTCCATTCAAACAAGCCCCATGCATGCTAGAAACCGAAAATGACAGCAACTCTTCATTCATGCCATTTTAATTTCGAAAAATTTTCTGTTTTGCTGTCAAGGAGAGTTTCTGATCTTGGCTGCCCTAAGGGCCTGTAGCCATGGTTAGAACACTTCCCTATCATTTCTAAGACGTGACTAAGTCGCCCTTTTGGAGGCTTGGTCCATGGTGAATCGGTTTTTAAATAAAAACACAAGAACAGTCCATAGCCCCTTCGCCCCTTTCGAATTCTGGTGGTGTAACTTTAGAGTTTAGTGGTGTGGTGTGAATCTTGTTTGGCCTCTGGCCCATATCCATGGTTCATACCATACCCCTTGATGTCCAGATCATGCCATGGTCAACCAAATGACCACTGGAATGGTCCATGACAGCAGAAGAGTAGCAACACCCCACGCGCACAGAATTACTCTCGGGTGGGACTTTTCGATAGTTTCTGGGTTTGGTTCGAATGTGGCTGGCCTAAGGCCCTTAGCCATGGTTCAAATCATTCCTTAGGATGTTGGTAAGAGGTTCTGGTCAGTGGTTCAAGCCCCAATGGCCAGTAGCCTCGCAAACGACGCAAAGGAAATGCAAGCATGCTGCTGTAACTTTTGACAGCAAGTGTGCTGTGGTTCAGAGGTATGCTCGGGGTTCTTGGTTGGCTTCTAATCTATGGCCTTGGATTGGACAGTACCTCATCATGTTGGGAAGGTCATGTTTTTGGCGTTTTGTGATTCGGATCATTTTAGAGGTCGTACGAGAATTTACAGTGCAATGTGCCAAAATGATTCTTGAAAGACCGTTTCACGTTTTTTGCCTCCATTCACTAAATTTCGAGTACTATAAATTTAGGAGCATTATTTCATCATTCTAGGCATATTTTAATCATGACTATATGATGGTTCAGTGTTGGTTCGGGTCGGTATGGAGTCATGATTAAATACGAAGTCGTTGGGCGTAATTGTCGCGTTTTCGGATTTAATTGCATAGTTTGGTTAAATAAATCAATTGCATATTTTTCATGTTAAATTTAAGTCGCACTGAGCCTGGGAGCGATCCAACCCAATAAGTAAAATTATTACAGGATATTTAATTATGTTATTTAATTATATTACGAGCAAAATATTCGTTTTGAAATTTATGCGATATTGCTTGCGGTCAGTTTACTATCATGGGATTATTACTTCACCCGGGCGTCAGTTACCGGTTAGTTCAGTTGTACCACCCAGTATACTGTGGCATTAGTCTGATCAGAAGATTATTATTTCACCCGGTCCTCAGTTACCGGTCAGTTCAGTTCAGGGACCACTTGCGTGGACTATAATCTCACCAGAAAATTATTGCAAGTTACTTAATTTCAGGGCTCCAAGGAGCAAACATTTTCACTTATGATATTTTCAGTTCATTTATGCACGTATTATAATTAATCATGACACGATATTTTACGTTACACCTCAGGACACGATATTTCCTCTTGCATGCGATTTTACTATCTATTTACTTGTTATTTACGATATATGCATGTTGAGTTTTTAGACTCACTAGACTTGATTGTTGTAGATACTGATGATGTGGGGACAGAGGGCGGGGACCAGTGAGCTAGTTTGGGTCGGCAGTAGTGGAACCCGAGGACTTCATTTGCAGCATTTACTATTTTTAGGCTCAAATATTTTCCTAGTTGTTGGATTATTTTAAATTATTATTTTTCAAACAAACATTTACTTCCGCTGCTATTTTGAATACTAAACTTTATTTATCAGCCTATTTCATGAGTGAGGCATTTTATTTAATTAAAGAGAAAATTTTTAAATTTTCCGCAAATTTTCAAGCACGGATTTAGAGGCCTCTACATTTCGTTTATTAGGGCTTTTAGCAGTATTTCACGCTCGAACGAGAAATAGAGACCAGGGACAGTTAAGGAAAATTTTTTTATTAAATAATTATTTTTAATTATTTATTATATGATGTAAATATTTGTGATATTTGAAAATGGGCCATTGTAGGATATTTTTACTCGTCGAGTCATTTTAAACCGGTATGCATTTTTTAGCAAATCGGAGAATATTTTGAGGGTTCGGGCAATATTTTCAAAAAATATACCTAAACCAAATTTTAACGGATGTGTGTTTGTGCTTAATGGGACTACTTTGATGTAGAATGGGCCTAGAATCCTACTCAACCTCATTATTTTAATTAAGGGCTCATTATGCACTAATTATTATAATTAACCCTACCTCCCAAAACCCTAAACACCACACACACATTTTGGCCGCCCCTCTCCCTACTCCAGTAACAGATTTTCATGAACCTCAGCAGCCATTCCCCTTGTCTTTTCTCGAAATATTTCAAAAGAACTCCTCCTGGTTCCTCTAGTACCCTTTCTACGCGATCGTATCAAGGTTTTTGAGCGTAAATATGTAAATGCACGTCCTATACCTTGTTTTTCTCATCATTCACATCATTATATGTCTATTTGTGTGTTTATGCATGAAAAATATCATATCTAACACTTAATGTGCATATGGACCGAAATTTCATGAAAAACGCTACATTTTCCTTCATGTAACCTCACGAATTTTGTTATGGTTGAAGGGCTGCTGGATCCTTGATGTTTAAGAATCATTTTATAGCAATTTTCGAGGTTCTATAAGGGGTAGATCAAATCAGATCACGTCTAGGTGAGGGTGTCGATCGTTTGGGTCATGTGGTGTACATATCAGCTAGATCGTGTAAAAAGGAAATAAAGCTTCTAGGTGCTGATTTAGGTCATGAGTGGTCCATTTCAGGGCTTGGGATGGTCCTTGGTTGGCTGGTAGTGAGGCAAGGCATGGATCAAAGCTTGATGACAAGCTAGGTCATGTTTTGTGGGTGTAACGTACCGTACTTTTTACCATTCAAAATTTGCGAAAAAATTAAAAATTTTCTTAAACATAAAATTTCATAGGTCGTCACTTGTCATTTAACTTAATAATATTAAAATCAACATTCCCAACTAATATTTTCCAACAAAGTACTTATTTCAAATCATCTCACATCCAACATAAAAACATAATATTTTAAAGTTTTCATAAAACATAAACATAGTGGTCCTCGGGTTTAGCCTTCCGCTCAGTCCAAGCCTGCAACATAAAAACTTCAAGAACACATTAAAATTCATAACTTTCTTAAAACACGATTTGAGCAGTCATACGAAAAACATCATAACTCACTCTTTTTTAATCCAAATAACTCGAATTTTATATCAAATCGAACGTATCGAAAAGATCTACGTTTTTGTAGTTGAAAGTTTTCTCAAAATATGTACCGAAAAATTGCAGTTTTCGAAAGAACATCAAAACAGAAATTTTCGGATCTAATTTGAGCAGTCATACTAAAAACACCATAACTCACTCGTTTTTAATCTAAATAACTCGAATTTTATATCAAATCGAACGTATCGAAAAGATCTACGTTTTTGTAGTTGAAAGTTTTATCAAAATATATACCGAAAAATTGCAGTTTTCGAAAGAAAAACAAAAACGTGAATTTGGTGATCCAAAATTGTTTCAAACTTGATCTAGACGTGATTGCTCAAACTTCTACGCATCGTGATATAGCCCATCAAATTGTTTAAAGGACTTATTGATAGGTTTAAAATTACCGAATAGACGACGAAATGGCGGAAGACGAAGGGTCGAAGTCCAAGATTCGGTGACCGACTTAGTTCAAGAGTGATCGAAGGGGAGTTCGAGTTCGAAGTAGTTCGGTGGATCCGATCAGAGGTTCAGAGGCGGAATGGCATGTTCACGGTCGAAGTATGATAATAAGCGAAAATGAACATAAAGTTCACTTCCGAAAGGTTCGAACAACACCTATAATTGGCGGATTTCCTCATTTTGACTCGCCAATTCAGAGAGTTCCATAGCATTTCAGTCGTTTCTGACAGGTTCTAGTCTTGTTCCGAGATTTGGGCACTAACGGGGAGCTGCTGGTCTTGTAGCAGAGCTGTGCTCTAGTTGGGAGCTAGCGGCATCAGCGGGCTAGCGACGGACGAAGGTGTGGAATTTTATCAGTATTTATCTCAGGATTATCTAGTTAAGTCTGGTAGATAAGTTTAGTGATGGTTTTCACTTGATGAATAGGCTTGGATTAGACCTGTTGTCTGGTGGTTCCAGTGGATTAGGATTACTGTGATAGAGGTACGAAAGTACTATCCGAGATATCCTGGTTGAGTATACATTCTTATATGTGTTGCATGATTATGTGGTGCATTGATATATGTCATATGATGCATGCTATTATGTCACGTTTATTACTGCACGTTGCATTTCATGTTGAGCCGTATTCTCCTTCGAGATAGCCTTTGCTGTTGAGCTGTATCTCTTTCGAGATAAGCTATATCTTGGGGCCGCTCAGCCCTGTCTTGTGGACGCATGGACACCGAGAGTACACAGTGGCCGACGGGTCGGGAGGGCTTCGGTGGTCCGGGACATTTTAGGTCCACGTCTGTCTTGTAGTGGATGCAGTGACCCAGAGGTTGGACCGCGCGGCACTATCCACTTGGCGCCTCTAGACTGAGCATTTTGAGATCCTTTGTGATTCCTGTTTCTTGACTACCCTGGTATCATATCATAGCATGTGCATTTCATATAGGTTTGTATACTCATACTTTTGTACTGGGCGTTCTTATCGCTCACGTCCTCGGTTTTGTTTATTCTTGGACACCCCATTCCCTCGGGGCAGACCTCAGGTTGGACAGCTCAGGAGGAGCAGGAGGAGGACGTTGAGTAGCTGGTTGGTTTAGTTTATCGGTATTGTTTTGATTCGATATGGTTGTATTGGATATTTTAGTTGAGTTATTCTAGACTTCGATTGGGTTGTATAACCATTATTTTGTTGACTATTTCCGCTGTTATCTCTGATTATATTTGATTAGGTTAATTGCATGCTTAGTTTTTGATTAGTAGGTGATTCTGGAACGGGTCACTACATTTATGGTATCAGAGCATGCGTACGATTTTGGGATATAGATTTCTGTTTTGGGATTTCCGTTGACCAATTTACTAGTTTTCCCTATTCTATCTTGTAGCGATGGCTGACCATTTTGATGACGAGAGTAGTCAGGGGAGTGTAGGTCGATGAGGTGATCAGGACGATAGTAGACGTCATCGTGAGCATCGTCATCGTCGGGATGGTCCTAGGCGTTTTGATTTGCATCGTTTTATTCAGATGGGGCCTAAGCCTTTAGTTGGTGGTGAGACTCCCGATGATGCTGAGGATTTGGTTAGGGCGCATGGAGAGTTGTTTCGTTTTGTTCATCCTCTAAGCTTGATTTCGAGGACGAAATCGTTTTAAGGGGGGGAGAATGTAGTAGCCCGAATTCCAAATTGGGTAATTAACGGAGTAATGGTGATTAAGAAGGTTTAAGGTGTAATTTTGACCGAGTCATGATCGGACGGACCGAAGATGGTTCGGAAGCACCGAAGGGTTCGGAAGGTCCGAAGTGAGTTCGGTGGATCCGATCATTAGGTGTCAAGAGTTGATCGACACGTGGGAGTTCGGACGTTCCGAAGTGAGTTCGGTGGATCCGATCATGAGGTGTCAAGAGCAGCTGGACACGTGCATGTTCGGACGGTCCGAAGTGTATGATCGGAGGATCCGATCATGAGCTGTCAAGAGCTGATGGACACGTAAGAGTTCGGACGTTCCGAAGAGGGTTCGGACGATCCGAACATGGCCTATAAATAGTGGTCGGATTTCCTCATTTTGACTCGCCAATTCAGAGAGTTCCATAGCATTTCAGTCGTTTCTGACAGGTTCTATTCTTGTTCCGAGATTTGGGCACTAACGGGGAGCTGCTGGTCTTGTAGCAGAGCTGTGCTCTAGTTGGGAGCTAGCGGCATCAGCGGGCTAGCGACGGACGAAGGTGTGGAATTTTATCAGTATTTATCTCAGGATTATCTAGTTAAGTCTGGTAGATAAGTTTAGTGATGGTTTTCACTTGATGAATAGGCTTGGATTAGACCTGTTGTCTGGTGGTTCCAGTGGATTAGGATTACTGTGATAGAGGTACGAAAGTACTATCCGAGATATCCTGGTTGAGTATACATTCTTATATGTGTTGCATGATTATGTGGTGCATTGATATATGTCATATGATGCATGCTATTATGTCACGTTTATTACTGCACGTTGCATTTCATGTTGAGCCGTATTCTCCTTCGAGATAGCCTTTGCTGTTGAGCTGTATCTCTTTCGAGATAAGCTATATCTTGGGGCCGCTCAGCCCTGTCTTGTGGACGCATGGACACCGAGAGTACACAGTGGCCGACGGGTCGGGAGGGCTTCGGTGGTCCGGGACATTTTAGGTCCACGTCTGTCTTGTAGTGGATGCAGTGACCCAGAGGTTGGACCGCGCGGCACTATCCACTTGGCGCCTCTAGACTGAGCATTTTGAGATCCTTTGTGATTCCTGTTTCTTGACTACCTTGGTATCATATCATAGCATGTGCATTTCATATAGGTTTGTATACTCATACTTTTGTACTGGGCGTT
This sequence comes from Primulina eburnea, assembly GCF_022965805.1. Taxonomy (NCBI): domain Eukaryota; kingdom Viridiplantae; phylum Streptophyta; class Magnoliopsida; order Lamiales; family Gesneriaceae; genus Primulina; species Primulina eburnea. The sequence goes on along the minus strand of NC_133107.1, from coordinate 34,988,088 downwards.
CTTATCGCTCACGTCCTCGGTTTTGTTTATTCTTGGACACCCCATTCCCTCGGGGCAGACCTCAGGTTGGACAGCTCAGGAGGAGCAGGAGGAGGACGTTGAGTAGCTGGTTGGTTTAGTTTATCGGTATTGTTTTGATTCGATATGGTTGTATTGGATATTTTAGTTGAGTTATTCTAGACTTCGATTGGGTTGTATAACCATTATTTTGTTGACTATTTCCGCTGTTATCTCTGATTATATTTGATTAGGTTAATTGCATGCTTAGTTTTTGATTAGTAGGTGATTCTGGAACGGGTCACTACACATCGCACATATAATTTTTGCATAAATAACAACACAACGCATAATATGACAAGATCGATGCATCAAGAACAGAATATACGTGCCTTTTGATATTTTAAAATACCGAAAAGACGATACCGAAACGGAGATGATACGGGAGACGATCCGGGACGAACTTGGCTCAATTTCTTCAAAGAAAACTTACTAAATATATGCTGGAAATTTTTAGAGGAGATGTGCTCGTTCAATGAAAAAAAAGAAGGAAGAAAATGAAATAAAGAAATTGAGAGAGGAGTGTTTTAAAAACACAACCTTCTCTTTAGTCAAAAATTTTAATAGCATGTTTTGTTTTGTGTTTTGTGTTGTGTGTGTACGTGTATATGTGTGTGTAAATGTGTGAGTGTGTGTGTGAGTCAAAGTGTGTGTGCTTGTGTGTTGATATATATATGTGTGTATATATATATACCTACATATATATAAACAATTGTAACATATGTATTTAATATACTAAAAATCTATTTAAAAACATTTAACATACTAATTTAAAATAAATCTCATATTAACCCCATTATAAATTTTAAATTTAAATAAGATGCACAAATACTACAACTCTAAAATTTTAAAATCAATTAATCATTTAAATAATTAAGCTCTTAAATTACTAAAATTAATTAAATTATTTAAAATACTCCATCCTTATCTTAAATAAAATACTGCATTAAAATTTACTAAAAAAATCGTCCCTATCTCCTTTCCTCGATCTCGCCTCGAATAATCGCCTGAAACATAAAACTCTAGAAAACATTTTAACATACATTAAATAAACATAAATAATTAAAATAATAAATTTCATAAATTAAATATATGCATGGATTTTACGTATACTGATTTTGGGCTTTACAATAGCTCCCCCCCTTATAAAAATTTCGTCCTCGAAATTAAGTCTTACCGAACAACTCTGGGTAGCGGATTCTCATATCTGCTTCTGCTTCCCAAGTGGCCTCCTCCACTGATTGATTCAGCCACTGGACTTTGACTAACTTAGTCGTCTTATTTCGAAGTCTACGCTCTTGTCTGTCTAAAATTTTAATCGGTCTTTCCTCATAAGACAAATCTGGAGTCAACTGCAATGGCTCATGGCTCAGAACATGCGAAGGATTTGCTAGATACTTCCTCAACATCGAAACGTGAAATACATTGTGCACTCCGGCCAAATTCGGCGGTAGGGCTACACGATAAGCTAGTGTTCCAACTCTGTCAAGAATCTCGAACGGTCCAATAAATCTCGGACTCAGCTTACCTCTCTTCCCAAATCTCATAACACCCTTCATAGGTGCTATCTTAACAAATACATGATCACCTACAGCAAATTCAAGATCTCTCCTTCTTTTATCAGCATAACTCTTCTGACGACCCTGGGCGGTCTTCATTCTGTCACGAATCTTAACCACCACATCTGCAGTCTGCTGAACTATTTCTGGACCAAGTTCTGCTCTCTCACCAACTTCATCCCAATGAACTGGCGATCTGCACTTTCGTCCATACAAAGCTTCATAAGGAGCCATACCTATTGATGATTGAAAACTGTTATTGTAGGTAAACTCCACAAGTGGTAGTTTAGACTCCCAAGTCCCCTGAAAATCAATCATACAAGCTCTCAACAAATCCTCTAATATCTGAATCACTCGCTCAGACTGGCCATCTGTCTGAGGGTGAAATGCAGTACTGAATAACAATTTCGTCCCCATGGCTGCATGTAAAATTTTCCAGAAGGACGATGTAAACCTCGGATCCCTGTCTGACACAATAGAAACTGGAATCCCATGCAAACGAATTATCTCCCTTATATAAAGCTCCGCATACTGCGTCATGGAGAAAGTCGTCTTCACTGGTAAGAAATGTGCTGACTTAGTTAGTCGATCCACTATAACCCAAATGGCATTGGATCCTCTGACTGACCTCGGCAAACCAACAACAAAATCCATGGTGATATTCTCCCATTTCCACTCTGGAATGGGAAGTGACTTAAGCATCCCTGCTGGTCTCTGATGCTCTGCTTTCACCTGCTGACAAGTGAGACATTCTGATACATATCTGCGGATATCTCGTTTCATCCCTGGCCACCAATACAAAATTTGCAAGTCTTTGTACATCTTGGTACCTCCTGGGTGAATAGAATACGGAGATACATGTGCCTCTGACAAAATATCCTGTCTGATTCAATCACCACTAGGCACCCACATTCTATCTTTGTATCTCACAATACCATCTGACACTGTGTAGAGAACACTGCCCTTCGCTTTATCTTTTAGTCTCCATTTCTGTAGTTGCTCATCTGAAGACTGTCCTGCTCGAATACGATCTAGCAAGGAAGATTTGACTGTCAGATTTGACAGCTTAGGAGCTTTGCCCTTGCGATAAACTTCCAAGTCAAACCTTTGAATCTCATACTGAAGAGATCTCTGAGCTGATAAATGAGCTATGACTGCAACTTTTCTGCTCAATGCGTCTGCGACAAAATTAGCTTTTCCCGGATGATAGCTAATTTCACAGTCGTAATCCTTAACCAGTTCTAACCAACGTCTCTGTCTCATATTTAATTCTTTCTGTGTGAAGAAATATTTGAGACTCTTGTGATCAGTGAAAATCTGACATTTCTCACCGTATAGATAGTGTCTCCAAATTTTCCATGCAAAAACAACGGCTGCTAACTCAAGATCATGTGTCGGGTAGTTTTTCTCATGTACCTTCAACTGTCTGGAAGCATAAGCTATGACCCGACCTTGTTGCATCATTACTGCTCCTAAACCGAGCTTAGATGCATCAGTGTATAACACAAAATCTCCTTGCCCTGATGGCATGGCTAACACTGGTGCTGAAATAAGAGCTTGCTTCAAAGTATCGAAGCTCTTCTGACATTCATCGCTCCACACAAACTTAGCATTCTTCTTAGTAAGTGAAGTGAGTGGCACTGCTATCGACGAGAATCCTTGAATGAACTTACGGTAGTAACCAGCTAAACCCAGAAAACTTCGGATCTCAGATGCATTCTTTGGTTCAACCCATTCTTTGACAGTTGCTACTTTCGCTGGATCCACCTCGATACCACTACTAGATACTATATGACCCAAAAACGCTACCTTTTCCAACCAAAATTCGCACTTATTGAATTTCGCAAATAACTTGCGACTCTGAAGAATCTGTAAGACTATCCTCAAATGCTGGTTATGTTCTTCATGGCTCTTCGAGTATATGAGGCTGTCGTCAGTAAATACTATGACGAACTGATCAAGATACTGATGGAATACTCGGTTCATTAGATCCATGAAAATAGCTGGAGCATTCGTTACTCCAAACGGCATCACTAAGAACTCGTAATGCCCATACCGGGTCCTGAAAGCTGTCTTGTGGACATCTGCATCCTTCACTTTCAATTGATGATATCCTGATCGAAGATCTATCTTAGAAAATACAGTAGCTCCTTGCAATTGATCAAACAAATCTTCTATTCTAGGCAATGGATACTTATTCTTGATCGTCACCTTATTTAACTCACGGTAATCGATGCAAAGCCTCATGCTCCCATCTTTCTTTTTCACAAATAGTACCGGTGCTCCCCAAGGTGAGAAACTTGGGCGAATAAATTCCTTGTCCAGAAGCTCCTGTATCTGTTGCTTGAGTTCTAACATCTCAGCTGGAGCTAATCTGTATGGTGCCTTAGAGATTGGCACGGTACCTGGCATGAGATCGATGGCAAACTCCACTTCTCTATCCGGTGGAAGTCCTGCAACATCATCTGGAAAGACGTCTGGAAAATCTCTGACTACTGGAACATCTGATATAGATGGAGTGGTTACATCAGGTGCTGACACAATACTGGCCAAGAAAGCCTGACACCCTTTGGAAATCAATCTCCTCGCCTGTATACAGGAGATCATGCGAGGAAAATTCCTCCATCTAGCTGGCTCGAATAGAAACTGCTCCATGCCTAATGGTCTGACCAACACTGATCTCTTCTGAAAATCAATAAGAACTCGATTCGTTGTCAACCAATCCATTCCCAAAATGATATCAAACTCTGGCATTGGCAATATGATCAAATCTGCATACACCAAGTGACCCTGCAGTTCTAGATCAATATCTCTGACCACACTGGTGGCTAACAACTCTTCCCCTGATGGAAGTGTCACTGAAAAGTTCACGTCTAGGCCAATTGATGCAAACGTGGTTGATCAAGTACCAAAGAAAGCATGGGAGTCGTTGGAGTTGCCCGAAGGACCTATAACGAGGGGACGAAGCAAGAAGTTTAAAGATGCACTTCAAGGACTCATGATGAGCTATCAAGGAAGTCCTACAAGTTGGATGTCTAAATTAGAGGAGGTTGGGAATCATGAGAATGATATTGGAGGTCTTTGGAATGTTATTCAAGTGCAATTGCCGAAGGTCCAGCGCACTCGTGCTAAAACAGAGACCGTACCCGCGGTCCAATTGCCGAAGGTGTAGCGCACCCGCGCTCAAAACAGGGCCGCACCCGCGGTCTTGTTAAAAAAAAAAAAATTTGTTTTTTTTTTTTAAAAAAAATTTTTCCCGAGGCTGTACCGCACCCGCGGTCCAGTCTTCAGCGCACCCGCGGTCCTTTGGCGCATTTCCGTGACAAAGTTGCTAATTAGCTCATTTAAGCTTTTCACACTACTTTTCTTGTATTTTAATGATTATACAATGCATGTATTATTGTTGAACGAATCATTATTGAAGATATATGAAATTGTATTGAGTTCTCTCAATCTTGCAAGGCTTGTGCTTTGTGTTTACTAAAAATCAAACTTATCAAAGATTTAATCTTTGTGGCGTTTGTCGATTGTTTCTCGCTCGGATTGTCATAGGCTTTGTTCTTTGAAGGTTCGTTCTCGATTCAATTGTTTTATCGTTGATATTTGTTGCTAAGTTAAATAACTTAGAGGGGAATATCACAAATCTTTACTTGTTTCAAAAGATCGGGACAAAATAATCGTTCCTTGTTTGTTAATGAATTGAGGGTGCAATTTCTATATTCGTGCTTGCCTTTCATTCGTACGAGGATTCTTATCATTTGGTATCAGAGCTTTGGCTCATTGAATTCAAGTAAGTTATCTTTGTTGTTATTTTCAGATCTGACTATCCTTTGTTCTGTTCTCATATCTGTGGTATTTTTTTTTTCTATCGTCATATCTATCAAAAACAAAAACAAAAATTCATTCTGTTTCAGTTTTGTGTTATCCTTTGTTCTATTTTAAGATCTACGTTATTTCTATCATCCTTTGTCATTTGATAATCCAGAATCATCGAAAAAAAAAAAATTTGTTTCAGTGTTATTCTATCGTTCTTGTTGTTGTGCAATCCAAGTGAGATAGTTGCAAGTGTTCACAAGTTGAATCTTGTTAGTTTGATAAAAAAAATATATATATAAAGATTGAGCACACCTTTGAAAGAATTATCAAAATTTGAGTGAAAAAAGAATTTGAGTGCGAGTGTTATTTCTTTGGAGTGATCGTGAGAATTTGGGTGAGGAAAATCTTTTATTTCTACTAACATTTTATTGCAGGTACAAAATCTGAAATTAAAATGGAGAGGGAAGTAGGAGAGAATTCGAACCAGGGGTTATCTAAGGTTCAAATGGAGGCGTTATTTGGGCATTCTAGTAGAATGTTGAGGGCCGAATTGGATCCTTTATATGAGAGATTGGAAAGGCTTAAAGTTAGTACGAGTGAAAATAAATCTAAGCCTAAAGGTTTGGGTAGAGTGGATGAAGAAGAGGATGATTATGAGTTGGAAGGAGAAGAGGAGAGTCAAAACGAGAATTGGGGTAGAAGTGGAAGAGGTAGAGGATTTGGTAGGGGAAGAAGAGAAGCCTTACGTGGTAGGTACGAAGATGTGAATAAAGAAGATAATAACATAGGTAGCATTAAGATGAAAATTCCATCGTTCCATGGTAAGTCGGATCCCGAGGCTTATATAGAATGGGAAAAGCGAGTTGAATTCGTGTTTGATTGTCATCAATATTCCGAACAAAAGAAGGTTAGGTTGGCCGTGGTTGAATTTGTTGATTATGCACTTATTTGGTGGGATCAATTAGTGACCACTAGGAGAAGATGCAATGAGAGGCCTATAGAAACTTGGGATGAGATGAAGAGTGTAATGAGGAAGAGGTTTGTACCAAATCACTACTATAGAGAAATGTTTAAGAAGTTACAAACTTTGAGACAAGGTGTAAAGAGTGTTGAGGACTACTATAAAGAATTGGAAGTAGTCATGATTAGAGCAAACATAGATGAGGATAGTGAGGCTACTATGGCTCGTTTTCTATGTGGTTTGAACAGGGAAATTCAAGACCAAGTGGAGCTTAGACATTACTTGGATCTAGATGAAATGGTGCAAATGGCGATAAAAGTGGAGCAACAACTCAAGAGGAGAGGAGTTGGTCGTACCACACAAGCTGGGAATACATCAACACCTTGGCGTTCCAATGTTGTTAAACGTGAAGAAAGCAAGGTAGTGGTCAAGCCCAAAGTTGACACTAAACAGGAGGCGCCTAAGCAGGGAATGCAAGGTAAACCTGAAACTCCTATTAATCGTTCTAGAGATATTAAATGTTTTAGGTGTCAAGGAGTTGGACATATTGCTAGCCAATGTCCCAATAAAAGGGTGATGGTGTTGAATAATTATGGGGAGTATGAATCTCATAGTGAGGGAGATGATGGAGAGGATGAAGATGATATGCCTGCATTAGAGGATCCTGATGAGGGATATGAAGCAGTTGTGGGTGAGGCATTAGTGACTAGGCGTATCATGAGTGCCCAAGTCAAAGAAGAGGAGACGAATCAGAGGGAAAATTTGTTCCATACTAGATGTTTTGTCAGTGGCAAAGTTTGCAACATTATTATAGATGGAGGAAGTTGTACCAATGTTGCTAGTCTTGAAATGGTTGAAAAATTGAGCTTGCCTACTTTGAAACATCCCCAACCATATAGGCTACAATGGTTGAATGACTGTGCCGAAGTGAAGGTGAACAAACAAGTTTTGGTTGCGTTTTCGATTGGGAAGTATATTGATGAGGTGTTGTGTGATGTGGTGCCAATGCATGCTTGTCATATTTTGTTAGGGAGACCATGGCAATATGATAGGCAAGTGACACATGATGGGTTTAGAAATAAATATTCTTTTGTACTCAAGAAAGAACCCATTGTTTTACTTCCTTTGTCCCCAAAGCAAGTATTGGAGGACCAATTGAAAAAGAAGAAAAGAGATGAGGCCGAAAGAAAGAGTGAATTAAAAAGTGAGATGGCCTTTGAAAAGAAAAATGAAATGGCTAAAAAAAAAAAGTGATAAAAAAATTGAGATAGCCATACAAAAGAAAAATGAGGAAAAAGAAAATGAGAGGAAAGAGGCCAAAAAGAAAACATATATGGCCCAAAAGAGTGAGTTGAAGCAATTGATGCACACACATGAACTACTTGTGTTGATTGTTTATAAGGAGATCCTCCTTAACACAAGTGATATAGCCCGGTTCCTTCCGAGCATTGTAATTTCACTTTTGCAGGAATTTGATGATGTATTTCCGGAGGAGCAACCTCAAGGATTACCACCATTGAGGGGGATTGAGCACCAAATTGATTTGGTACCCGGAAGTGTATTTCCAAATCGTCCAGCTTATAGAAGCAATCCGGAGGAGACTAAGGAGCTACAACTACAGGTAAGTGAGTTGTTAGATAGGGGTTTTGTGCGTGAGTCCATGTCTCCTTGTGCTGTACCTGTTTTATTAGTTCCTAAGAAAGATGGCTCATGGCGTATGTGTGTAGATTGTAGGGCAATCAATAATATAACCATCAAGTATAGGCATCCCATACCTAGACTAGATGATATGTTAGATGAATTGCATGGTGCTTGTATTTTTAGCAAGATTGACTTGAAAAGTGGTTATCACCAAATTAGAATGAGGGAAGGTGATGAGTGGAAAACGGCTTTTAAAACCAAGTACGGGTTATATGAGTGGATGGTCATGCCTTTCGGCTTAACTAACGCTCCTAGTACCTTTATGAGGTTGATGAATCATGTCTTGCGTGCTTACATAGGGAAATTTGTTGTAATTTATTTTGATGATATTCTTGTGTATAGCAAAGATTTAGAAGAACATGTTGAGCATTTAAGACTTGTACTGATAACACTTAGGGATGAACATTTATATGCTAATCTTAAGAAATGTGATTTTTGTACAAGCAAACTTGTCTTTCTTGGTTTTGTGGTAAGTTCACAGGGGATACAAGTGGATGAGGACAAGGTAAGTGCTATTCGAGATTGGCCAACGCCTGCTAATGTTAGTCAAGTTCGAAGCTTTCATGGCCTTGGAAGCTTCTATAGGAGGTTTGTAAAAGATTTTAGCACACTGGCGGCACCGATGACGGCGGTGATTAAGAAGCACGTTCCATTCCATTGGGGCGAGGAGCAAGAGAAGTCTTTTAATATTATTAAACAAAAGTTAATTAATGCGCCTTTACTTGTTTTGCCTGATTTTTCTAATACTTTTGAAATTGAATGTGATGCTTCAGGTGTAGGTATTGGTGGTGTTTTGATGCAAGGAGGACGACCAGTGGCGTACTTTAGTGAGAAACTCAATGGAGCAGCGCTGAACTATCCAACGTATGACAAGGAGTTGTACGCGCTTGTGAGGATCTTGGAGGTGTGGCAACACTACTTGAGGCCTAAAGAGTTTGTGATTCACACGGATCATGAGTCTCTTAAGCACCTTAAGGGGCAACAGAAGTTGAACAAGCGGCATGCTAAATGGGTGGCATTCATAGGTACATTTCCCTACATAATCAAATACAAACAAGGTAAGGATAATGTAGTGGCTGACGCACTATCACGGAGGTACGTATTAATCTCTACTTTGGATTCGAAAATCTTGGGATTTGAACATATGAAAGAGTTGTATTTGTTGGATGAGGATTTTAAGGAGATATTTGAAACATGTATGCATGGTCCACATGATAAATTTTATTTGCATAATGGGTTTTTATTTAAAGAAGATAGATTGTGCATTCCTAAGTCATCAATTCGTGAATTACTTGTGAGGGAGGCACATGGTGGAGGTTTAATGGGGCATTTTGGTGTGGCTAAAACTTTGAGTTGTTTGCATGAGCATTTTTATTGGCCACATATGAAACGTGATGTTGAACGTGTTTGTGAAAAATGCATTACTTGTAGACAAGCTAAGTCCAGAACACAACCACATGGCTTGTATACACCACTTCCCGTCCCTAGTGAACCTTGGGTTGATATTTCTATAGACTTTGTTTTGGGGTTGCCTAGGACAAAGAAGGGGAGAGATTCTATATTTGTTGTTGTGGATAGATTTTCCATGATGGCACATTTTATTGCTTGTCACAAAACTGATGATGCATCCAACATTGCAGATTTGTTCTTTAAGGAAGTCGTTAGGTTGCATGGTATGCCTAGGACTATTGTGTTTGATAGTGATGTTAAATTCTTGAGTTACTTTTGGTAAACCTTGTGGGCTAAACTTGGCACGAAACTGATGTTTTCTACTACATGTCATCCTCAAACGGATGGACAAACTGAAGTTGTTAACCGAACTTTAGGAACACTTTTGCGTGCTATCATTAAGAAGAACTTAAAGAATTGGGAGGATTGTTTACCATTTGTTGAGTTTGCTTATAATCGTTGCGTGCATTCTACTACAAATTATTCACCATTTGAAATCGTATATGGTTTTAATCCTTTGACTCCGTTGGATTTGATGTCTTTACCTGTGAGTGACAGGTTGAACATGGATGGCCAGAAGAAAGCTGAATTCGTTAGAAGTTTGCATGAGAAGGTCAAGGATAACATCGAGAAGAAGAATTTACAATACACGAAGCAAGCCAACAAGGGAAGGAAACAGATGGTTTTTGAAAAGGGAGATTGGGTGTGGTTGCACTTAAGAAAGGAAAGATTTCCAGAGAAGCGACGTTCAAAGCTTTTACCTAGGGGTGATGGACAATTTCAAGTAATTGAAAGGATCAACGACAATGCATATAAACTTGATCTGCCAGGTGAGTACAATGTCAGTTCTACTTTTAATGTTAGTGATCTTTCGTTGTTTGATGTAGGAGATGATCAAGATTTGAGGACAAATCCTTTTCAAGAAGGGGAGAATGATGCAAACGTGGTTGATCAAGCACCAAAGAAAGCATGGGAGTCGTTGGAGTTGCCCGAAGGACCTATAACGAGGGGACGAAGCAAGAAGTTTAAAGATGCACTTCAAGGACTCATGATGAGCTATCAAGGAAGTCCTACAAGTTGGATGTCTAAATTAGAGGAGGTTGGGAATCATGAGAATGATATTGGAGGTCTTTGGAATGTTATTCAAGTGCAATTGCCGAAGGTCCAGCGCACCCGCGCTAAAACAGAGACCGCACCCGCGGTCCAATTGCCGAAGGTGTAGCAGGGCCGCACCCGCGGTCTTGTTAAAAAAAAAATTTTTTTTTTTTTAAATTTTTTTACCGAGGCTGTACCGCACCCGCGGTCCAGTCTTCAGCGCACCCGCGGTCCTTTGGCGCATTTCCATGTCAAAGTTGCTAATTAGCTCATTTAAGCTTTTCACACTACTTTTCTTGTATTTTAATGATTATATAATGCATGTATTATTGTTGAACGAATCATTATTGAAGATATATGAAATTGTAATGAGTTCTCTCAATCTTGCAAGGCTTGTGCTTTGTGTTTACTAAAAATCAAACTTATCAAAGATTTAATCTTTGTGGCGTTTGTCGATTGTTTCTCGCTCGGATTGTCATAGGCTTTGTTCCTTGAAGGTTCGTTCTTGATTCAATTGTTTTATCGTTGATATTTGTTGCTAAGTTAAATAACTTAGAGGTGAATATCACAAATCTTTACTTGTTTCAAAAGATCGGGACAAAATAATCGTTCCTTGTTTGTTATTGAATTGAGGGTGCGATTTCTATATTCGTGCTTGCCTTTCATTCGTACGAGGATTCTTATCACCAATGGACTTGATGTCCAAATGATTAGCAAAGGTCTCCGATGTAAAGGAGTGAGTGGCTCCTGAATCTATCAGTGCAGTTGTGGCTAATCTCTTTATGAAAATATTTCTTGAGAGATGTTAGCACAACACCAAACTTATATCCCAAAATACTAGCAATTAACTTTAAGCATAGTTAAAATCAATATATTCCAAGTCAATCTAAAATCTTACTAGTACACTAATAATCTCAAATAAAATTTCCATATGCAAGGCAAATAATACCGAGCTTAAATAGAAATGATTACCGGTCAGTAGTGTAGTGTCTGGGTTCGCCTCCTGTGCGTGCATGGCGAATACCCTCCCTTGGGTTGGCTGCTTCCACTGAGGACACTGCTTCAGCATGTGATCCGTAGATCCACATTTAAAACACTTGCCTGATCCATACAAGCATGGTCCTGGATGCTGGCGGTTACACTTCGGGCACATTGGGAAAACAACGGGCCACTGAGGCGCCCCCTACTGCTGGATAAGACCCTTGCCCCTAGGTGGTCCTTGGTAAGGCTTCTTCCCAGGCTGCCCCTGAAAAGGTTTCTTGTACTGGGGTCGCTGATGCTGATGTTGTGGCTGCGGTGGTGCCTGGTAGGGCCTCTTGCCCAACCTATCAGTCTCAATGTCTCTCTGGTCTTGCTCCGCCGCCAGAGCTCCAGAAACGGCAGCTGCATATGTAGTAAGGCCAGTTACTCTCACATCACGGCGCAAGACTGGCCGCAAACCACCCATGAAATGCCTCAGTTTTGCTCGAGCATCATTAGCTATGAGTGGCACAAAGTAGCAACCCTGTTCAAACTTTCTCACAAACTCAGCCACACTACTATCTCCCTGTCGTAGTGTCATAAATTCCGTAGTCAAACGGGCCTGTACCTCCTCAGTGAAGTACTTAGCGAAGAACATCTCTTTGAATCCATCCCAAGACAACATCGGCAAATTAACTGCCACCGATGCACTGTCCCACCATCGTCTTGCATCCCCTGCTAGGAGAAAAATGGCACATCGGACTCGATCCACATCCTGCAATTCCATATACTCAAAGGTCACCTCTATAGACTTAACCCACTCTTCCGCCACCATAGGATTCGTAGTCCCTAAGAACTTCTGAGGATTCATCTTCTGAAATCTCTCGTACACTGCCTCCGGTTGAGTCCTCGGTCCTGTACCTCCTGCTGCTGGAGCTGGATTCCCCGCAACCTGTGCGAATAACTGCGTCATAGCTGCAAGCATCTGCGCCTGCATATCTGGAGGTGGAGGAGGAGGAGTGGCTCTTTCCCCATCACGAGACTCTCGGTCCTCATCCCTAGCTCCACGGGCAATCAAACGTCTAGGAGCCATACTGTTCTAAAATTACCCAATACGTAAACCCAACATGCATATGAACATGATATAAATAACATAGGATTCACGTAACTGAACTTAAAAGTATGGACATGCTGAAAATAATAACTTAATGCATACTACACTAACATAAATCTTTGAAAACTTAAAACTTACAGACTTGAGGTGTGACCTTATGAGCTTCTTGCGACTGGCAGTAGGCATAACCCTTTACAAGAACACCGCTCTGATACCAACTGTAACGTACCGTACTTTTTACCATTCAAAATTTGCGGAAAAATTAAAAATTTTCTTAAACATAAAATTTCATAGGTCGTCACTTGTCATTTAACTTAATAATATTAAAATCAACATTCCCAACTAATATTTTTCAACAAAGTGCTTATTTCAAATCATCTCACATCCAACATAAAAACATAATAATTTAAAGTTTTCATAAAACATAAACATAGTGGTCCTCGGGTTTAGCATTCCGCTCAGTCCAAGCCTGCAACATAAAAACTTCAAGAACACATTAAAATTCATAACTTTCTTAAAACACGATTTGAGCAGTCATACGAAAAACATCATAACTCACTCTTTTTTAATCCAAATAACTCGAATTTTATATCAAATCGAACGTATAGAAAAGATCTACGTTTTTGTAGTTGAAAGTTTTCTCAAAATATGTACCGAAAAATTGCAGTTTTCGAAAGAACATCAAAACAGAAATTTTAGGATCTAATTTGAGCAGTCATACTAAAAACACTATAACTCACTCGTTTTTAATCTAAATAACTCGAATTTTATATCAAATCGAACGTATCGAAAAGATCTACGTTTTTGTAGTTGAAAGTTTTATCAAAATATATACCGAAAAATTGCAGTGTTCGAAAGAACAACAAAAACGTGAATTTGGTGATCCAAAATTGTTTCAAACTTGATCTAGACGTGATTGCTCAAACTTCTACGCATCGCACATATAATTTTTGCATAAATAACAACACAACGCATAATATGACAAGATCAATGCATCAAGAACAGAATATACGTGCCTTTTGATATTTAAAAATATAAAAACGACGATACCGAAGTAGAGATGATACGGGAGACGATCCGGGACGAACTTGGCTCAATTTTTTCAAAGAAAACTTACTAAAAATATGCTGGAAATTTTTAGAGGAGATGTGCTCGTTCAATGAAAAAAAAGAAGGAAGAAAATGAAATAAATAAATTGAGAGAGGAGTGTTTTAAAAACACAACCTTCTCTTTAGTCAAAAAGTTTAATAGCATGTTTTGTTTTGTGTTTTGTGTTGTGTGTGTGTACGTGTATATGTGTGTGTAAATGTGTGAGTGTGTGTGTGAGTCAAAGTGTGTGTGCTTGTGTGTTGATATATATATGTGTATATATATATATACCTACATATATATAAACAATTGTAACATATGTATTTAATATACTAAAAATCTATTTAAAAACATTTAACATACTAATTTAAAATAAATCTCATATTAACCCCATTATAAATTTTAAATTTAAATAAGATGCACAAATACTACAACTCTAAAATTTTAAAATCAATTAATCATTTAAATAATTAAGCTCTTAAATTACTAAAATTAATTAAATTATTTAAAATACTCCATCCTTATCTTAAATAAAATACTGCATTAAAATTTACTAAAAAAAATCGTCCCTATCTCCTTTCCTCGATCTCGCCTCGAATAATCGCCTGAAACATAAAACTCTAGAAAACATTTTAACATACATTAAATAAACATAAATAATTAAAATAATAAATTTCATAATTAAATATATGCATGGATTTTACGTATACTGATTTTGGGCTTTACAGTGGGAGTTAGGGAACTTCCTTGAGAAACCGAGTGATCCGCGTGCATGGGGCTTTATGCGTGTGTATGGTTGCTCCAGAAGTTAGCCCATAGTTGGTTAAGGTCTGGTCACGTTGGTTTTTGGACTAGCACTGATTATGGTACCAAGAGCACAATTAGGGTTAGAGTTTAGGGGTGCCGAAAATTCCAGCAAGGTACAGCTGAGTTTATATGGTCCTAAATTTCTAGGACTTTGTTGTTTAGGGGATGGTAAGGTATGAATAAGTCATGGTTTAAGTTTGGAAAAATTTGGTTAAATTTCAGGTTGATTCGGGTTAAAACCGAGATCCCATTCCAATTTTAAAACGAATCGTAAAAGTTCCTGAATGGGCTCCAGTTTACGTCTAGGAAATGGTTATAAATATATTTTCAGGTGTTTCAATAAGTTTGGTTGTCTTCAGGTCGAAATTCTGAAGTCCAGAGGTAAAATGGTCAACTAGGGTTTCTAGGAGCAAAATTGAAACGACCTCGATTTTTTTCCTAATCTTAAATCATAAATTCTAAATTACTAAATAAAATAATTTAACATAATTAACCATCATAATAATTTAGCATATGAAATCTCAAGTGCATAAAATAAATCCTAAATAATCTCCTAAACAAAATTCCTAAATCGACCTTTGAAAAGATCACTAACAATATAAATAAAGCATAAGAATATCTCTAAATAAAATCATGAACATAAATCTGTAAATCATAAATCTAATAAGCTAGTGCGGAAACATAAAGGCCCTCGTGTTCGTACTGCTGCACTCGATCCCCTCAATCGTCACAGCCTCCCATAATCATCAAGTCCTACATCATACAAACTAATGAGTCTAAATAGTCATCAAGTTCTAAACATAGATAGCAAATAATACATATACAATCATATGCATTAAAAATCATAATTTTACTTAAATAGCTTTTGGACAATAATAAAGAATTTCGAAAATCATTTAAGAATAATTAAATCGTAAATAGTAAATCATTTTAAAATAACTTTAAGCATAAATAAATCATTTAAAAATCATATATCATAAATCGTATCTTTTGTCACAGTCAATTCACATCACTTAAAATATTTTTCCTTTTCTTTAAAACATAAAATAGCATAACTTTCCAAAATAACTTTTTAAACAGTAGAAATTGTACAGCTTTACCATAAATCTAAAATAATACATATTATCATCAAAATCATAACTTTAAATCATATAATATCATTTAACAAGCATATGATCCTTCGAGTGCTGCCAAGAATTTTCGTATTTTCCTAAGTGTAAAAAGATCGTTTTGCCCCTGAATGAAAAAATTATCGAATTTATCTTTTTCTCACATTTAATGACATGGAATTATTATAAATAATTAATTAAGTTTACATGAATTTTCTCATATTTTTATTTTGCTTAATCGATGACTTTTAAATTAATCTTTAAATAAGACATATTAACGCGTTTTAATCCCTAATTAATCCAAACCTTAATATAAAATTCCGAATTAAAAAATTAGACTTTTGATAATTATTTAAGCTTAAATACAAATATCCATAATTTTATTATGCATAAAACTAGGCGTTTCAATTAATTCTTTAATTAACGTTTCGTGAGGTGATAAAATCCTGAAAATTTCCAAAACTCGTTATTTTGATCTTAAATTTTAAAAACATTTTTAGTATTTATTCTACCCTTCCAAGTCATGAGCCACACCCGTGGACCCTTGGATTCGATTTTTATTCTTTAATTTTTGTTTTTGACACCTTATCGTACCACCCGAGCCATCTCCGAATTTACTCGAGCCACGACCGAGCCACCTCCAGCCAAACCTGAGCCAACCCATCTAGGCACCCTCTTGACCAAACCCAACCCAAAGAACCAGCACCTAGCTCAACCAATCAACCCTGGAACTTGGCCAAAAAATATGCATGTTGTGCGTGAGTCTCCTTGGCAAAATCCAGAACTCCTAACCCAACTAGGACTCTCCCAGCCGAGCCACCACCGAGCCCACATGACCCTCACCATCCTTGGACCATGCACAGCCCTAGCCTAGACCATCCCAGCCCCTGGAACTCATGCACGATGCATTGAATTCAGAAGACAGCCTGCGCGTTCCCTTGCTGCTACATGGTTCCATCGTTTTGTTCGAGCCAGCAGCGAGCCCACCACTCCAGCCCCTAGCCCGACCCCTTCCCATCATCCTAGGACCCTGATGAACCACCTAGCCCATCCCACAACCGAGCAACCCCCCTGAAATTCTCGGCCACACAGAAACACACGTGAAGACTCCCTTCATGCTAGGACTCTTCCAGCCCACCTAGCACGAGCCGTAGCCACCCTAGGACCCAACCCAGCCCTAGACTGAGACCACCCCTAACCCTGGACAAGCCCTGGTCGAGCCCCATCAACCCTGCAAAACAAACAAGCCACATCATCTTGTCCAAGCCAACACAACTAACGGCTCCTATTTTGAATTTTAATCCTACGGTTCGAGCACAAATTCCCTTTAAATTTAATCATGTTTTGTCCATATTTTATTATTGTTGGAACTTTTCAAGTTCGCAATCTTGATTTTGATGATAACAAAACTTGTTAATTGTGTTACTAATTATCTACCTTAGTTGTGAAGAATCTAGGATCACCTACGAGTTGTTTACATCGCAAAACTGAAGACCCAACTGATCGCTCAAAATGAATCAGTTCAACTGGCTACGTCATTTGAGCAATACAGTTGATTGATCAGTTGATAGGTAATTCAGCAGGAAAACCTCATAAGCCTGGCCAGCCGAAAGAGTGTTCCACTGATGAAGAAACCCAGCTGATCAGTCCAACTGAAAGAGTGTGAAATCAGTTCCACTGACAAGTCAACTGATTTCACCAGCCCAACTGAAAGATCAGTTCAAACTGACCAGTTCGAAGCATCAGTTAGAATCCTTCAGATATGGACGATGATAGATTCCTTCGAGGGGATTCTAGCTGTGCGAGAAGGTACAAAGCCATTGTCCAGTCAAAGGACAATAATGGACGTTGCATCAGAGCATTAAAGGCAAAATGCTTCAGATGGACAGTCAAAAAGACGAGACACATAGTCCAAGAAGACGATTCAAATTCAACGGATACAATTAATGAGTCTCACTGTACGATCAGCTTCTTTTGGCTATATAAAGAGAAGATCAGTGAAGACTCAATACAACAAAAGATAGTGGTGAGACATTCTTGAGAGTGAAAATAAAAACATAGAAGGGCACGCTCAGTTGCAAATTAGCTTATCGAAGCATTTAAGCCCAGAGGGGATTATTCATCGTGATATCTGCTTAGTATAGAAGCCTTTTATCCCTCAGTGTGTGAGAACGTTTCTGTTCAGTTCTCACACACATTCACTCTCAAAACCACCCAAATACAGTCTTGCACAATGACGTTAAAATTGTGTATGTATTCTTTCTCACATAGACGTTAAATAAGTGTTGACTGAAAGTGTTGTTTTCAGTCGTAGCTAGGAGTTCAGTTTAGGCAGTAGATAAGTCCTAGCTGAGTGGGTTTGTACACGTAGTTGTATAAATAAAAGTTTTCTAGTGTATCCAATCCGGGGAGATAGAATGGATGACTTAGGAGCAGTTGAAGTATCAGAACATCCATAAACATATCTTGTGTATTTAATTGATTAACTATCGCATTAAAATTGTTTTGATTAGTTAGAGTGTTCGTGTGTTTAGTTGTTACCATAACTGAAATACAAGAATGCAAAAACTAATATGTGTTCTTTCAGTTAGTCAGTTTACACAAGTTAAAATATTTTCTAACATTTCAGTTTTCATTACAAAGGATTACTTCGAGTTTCTTCCGCTTGTTTAAAACCAAACTCGATTTAATTCATCGGTGTTAATATTCTTAGAACACGAGCTATTGAAACTCATTGAAGGTTGTTGTGTGCAAAATGCCTTCGAAGGCGCTAACACACACGATCCATCAATTATATTTTGTCATGTATTGGCAGCGTGTCCGTTGGGTTCATATCTATTCTTTTAAAGCAAGCATACAATCGTAAAAACGTTGAAAATACGCAATTTACCGTAAACTAATCGAACCCACATATTTTTCATGCATAAACAATTATATCAAGCATATTATGATTTGTATGATGTTAAAAAAATTTACGAAACGTGCCTTTGCGTTTTAGAACGCTCGAATAAATGATATTCGGCGAGGGTACGACGTTGGACAACCGGACGACGAAGAACACAAGCTTTTCTTCTCCTTGAAATTCTCCAAAAATCTGAATTGTGTGTGGGAGGTGTCTTTCGGCTGATTGGTGCAAGAAATTGTGGTGTTTTCAAAACCTAAATCACTTATTTATAATTAATTTAACATGTTAATGAGCTTTGGTTTTGGGCTTGCTAATTTAAGGGTATTAGGCCTAATTAAATTAATTAAAATTGGGTCCAATAACAATTATTTAATTAAAATATAAAAATTTATAAAATAAGTTTCCATAAAATAATATTTTTGATATTTTAAAACTCCTTATTTGCCCAAAACCGGCTTCCCGTGAAAAATCGAGCTCGACTCGTAAAATAATTCAAACTCCAACGCTTTTAGAAAAATTAAATCATTTTTAAAACATAATAGAAAGTCTTCTCATTAATTAAATAAAATTACATATCCTTGTCTTGGTCGTTCCCGGTCTCCTTTCTCCTGCCTATTATCGAATATTCCGGTAAAATCTTTAATTACATGAAATCATGTCATATTATCATTTAATCATGCATTCATGTCATATAATCATATAATAAATATCATGCTAGCATTTAAAAGTAATTAAATAAAACAATTAAGCAATTAAAATAATTTTGGATGCATGTGGTTTACGTGGACTGATTTTTCGAATGCTAAATTCTCCCCCCCCCCCCTAAATAGAATTTCGTCCTCGAAATTTTCCTTGACTTGATGAGTGCAAAGCTTAGATTCCCTTATCCACCTCAAACTTAATCTCTAACTTAAACCTTAACCTTCAATTCGGTCCTCAAAATCTTGAAAATTGCAATTCTAACCCAAAAATTTCCCAAAGTCGACTCCTAAATCCAACTCGAGTAGTGCATGCAACCCTTTCTTTTCTAAGTTCTTCAATATCCCAAAACCCAATTTAACATTTCATGAAAGAAAGGCTTCGAAAAATGTTAAATAGCTGGGTTACCTCGAAATCTGTGTGAAGTGTCGGGTCTGTCTCATCCTCTGCAGCTTGCATCACATAGACTCTTTCAGTCATGGGTTGCCTAGGCTTTGTGCATTCCACCATCTTGTGTCCCAACTCTCCGCAATTGAAGCACTTGTAAGTGACCCACATGCACTTGCCACTATGTGGACGATTGCACTCTTTGTTTAGTGGTTTGTCATCAGTCTTCGGAACGTTCCTCTTGGAAGTTGTCCTTGTGGTTTTGGTGGTTCTGGTTGCTTAAGTGGTCCCACATAGGGCTTCTTGTTACTCTGATTAGCTTGCTGAGCACAGTTTCTCTTACGCTGCATCTCCCAATCTATATCTTTAAGTGACTGCTCGGCTCTAAAATCTTTGGCAATGGCAGTAGTATAATCAGTAGGATCGCCAAGTATCACATCACGATGGATAATCGGCCTCAACCCATCTAGAAAATGTCGTAATTTCTCCTCCGCAACATTCGCTATCAAGGGCACAAAATGACAGCCCCTGTCAAATTTCTGCACAAACTCTGCAACCGACGAATCTCCCTGGCGGAGACTCCTGAACTCTCTCTTCAACCTTGACAGAACATCAGAAGTGAAGTATTTATCATAGTACACCCTCTTGAAATCTTCCCATGTCAGTGTCGCCATATTCACTCCTCGCTCCGCTCCCTCCAACAATAAAGAAGCGTCGCCTTTCAACAGATAGATGGTGCAACGAACTCGGTCAGTGTCCGCCATATCCATATAACGGAAGATCACCTCTAAAGATCTAATCCATCCCTCAGCAACGAATGGATTAGTAGTGCCATGAAAATCAGTAGGATCCATCCTCCTAAAGCGCTCATAAACTGGCTCCGGTCAGACCATAGCAGCATCTCCCACGTGGTGCTTTAGTAAACGAGCCATACCCGCTATTACACGGTCACTGACATCCTGTCCAAGTGGAGGCTGTGGAATATTCTCATCATGTTTAACATCATCAGTCCTACGCACAATCCTTCTAGGAGGCATTTCTGTATACGTCGTCCAAACCATGTAACCAACGTGCATTTAAAAATTTTTCATGCAGCATGCAACTAACATTTATATCATGTATCATACAAATATTTAAAAGAATTTAAAGCATATAAAATGTAAATCAGTAAAACTCACATAGTTGAGGCGTGACTTCTTGAGCTTCTCGAAGTGACAGTACACAACCCTTTGGGGAAAACCTGACTCTGATACCAACGGAAACGACCTCGATTTTTTTTTTTCTAATCTTAAATCATAAATTCTAAATTACTAAATAAAATAATTTAACATAATCAACCATCATAATACTTTAGCATATGAAATCTCAAGTGCATAAAATAAATCCTTAATCATCTCCTAAAAAAACTCCTAAATCGACCTTTGAAAAGATCACTAACAATAAAAATAAAGAATAAGAATATCTCTAAATAAAATCGTGAACATAAATATGTAAATCATAAATCAAATAAGCTAGTTCGGAAACATAAAGGCCCTCGGGTGTGTACTGCTGCACTCGATCCCCTCAATCGTCACAGCCTCCCATAATCAACAAGTCCTGCACCATACAAACCTCATGACTCTAAAGACTCATCACGTTCTAAACATGGATAGCAAATAATACATAAACAATCACATGCATTAAAAATCATAATTTTACTTAAAATAGCTTCTGGACAATAATAAACAATTTCGAAAATCATTTAAGAATATTTAAATCGTAAATAGTAAAATCATTTTAAAATAACTTTAAGCATAAATAAATCATTTAAAAATCATTAAGCATAAATCGTATATCATAAAATCATTTTAATCGTAAGCTTTCTATCATATATCATTTTGGGTGAAGTTTGATCCTTGAAAGTGACTAGCTTTTATCCTCTGGTCGAGTGCAGTCTTTGCTCCACATGGCCCATGGGGGTGCGCACTAGGCTCCACCATGGAAATACGATCATTGGGGTTCTCTCGGGGGCCTTTTCCCATAGACAGGTTCCCTCTGTGGCCTTTTCCTATAAATGGGTTTCCTCGGGGGCCTTTTCCCATAAATGGGTTCTCTCTAGGGCCTTTTCCCCTCACGTTATCCCCACAAACTCATATGTCATAAATCATATCTTTTGTCACAGTCAATTCACATCCCTCAAAATATTTTTCCTTTTCTTTAAAACATAAAATAGCATAACTTTCCAAAAATAACTTTTTAAACATTAGAAATTGAACAGCTTTACCATAAATCTAAATTAATACATATTATCATCAAAATTATAATTTTAAATCATATAATATCATTTCACAAGCATTATGATCCTTCTAGACGCTGCCAAAAATTTTCGTGTTTTCCAAAGTGTAAAAAGACTGTTTTGCCCCTGGATGTAAAAATTCACAAATTTATCTTTTCCTCGCATTTAATTACATGGATTATTATAAATAATTAATTAAGCGTACATGAATTTTCTCATATTTTTATTTGGCTTAAATCGATAACTTTTAAATTATTCTTTAAATAAGACATATTAACGCGTTTTAATCCCGAATTAATCCAAACCTTAATATAAAATTCTCAAATTAAAAACTTAGACTTTTAATAATTACTTAAGCTTAAATATAAATTTCCATTATTTTATTTTTCTTAAAACTAGGTGTCTCAATTAATTCTTTAATTAACATTTTGTGAGGTGATAAAATCTTGAAAAATTCCAAAACTCATTATTTTGATCTTAAATTTTAAAAATAATATTTTTAGTATTTATTCTACCCTTCCAAGTCATGAGTCACACCCGTGGACCCATGGATTCAATTTTTATTCTTTAATTTTTGTTTTTGACACCTTATCGTACCACCCGAGCCATCTCCCAATTTACTCGAGCCACGCCCGAGCCACCTCGAGCCAAACCCAAGCCAACCCATCTAGGCACCCTTTTGATCAAGCCCAGGCCAAAGAACCAGCCCCTAGCTCACCCAATCACCCCTGGACCTTGGCCAAAAAATCTGCATGATGTGCGTGAGTCTCCTTGGCAAAATCTAGAACTCCTAACCCAACTAGGACTCTCCCAGCCAAGCCACCACCGAGCCCACACGACCCTCACCATCCCTGGACCACGCCCAGCCCTAGCCCAGACAATCTTGGCCCCTGGAACTCACGCATGATGCACTGAATTCAGAAGACAGCTGGAGCTCCCTTGCTGCTACACGGTTTCATCGTTTTGTTCGAGCCAGCGGCAAGCCCACCACTCCAGCCCCTAACCCAACCACTTCCCATCATCCTAGGACCCTGATGAACCACCTAGCCCAGCCCACAACCGAGCAACCCCCCCTGAATTTCTCGGCCACACAGAAACACGCGTGAAGACTCCCCTCATGCTAGGATTCTTCCAGCCCACCTAGTGCGAGCCCTAGCAACCCTATGACCCAACCCAGCCCTAGACTGAGACCACCCATAACCCTGGACGAGCCCAGGTCGAGCCCCATCAACCCATGCAAAAAAAACAAGCCACATCATCTTGTCCAAGCCAACACAACTCACGGGCTCCTATTCTGAATTTTAATCCTACAGTTCCAGCAGAAATTCCCTTTAAATTTAATCATGTTTTGTCCATAATTTATTATATTTTCTCATGTATTGGCAGCGTGTCTGTTGGGTTCATAAAGATTCTTTTAAAACAAACGTAAAATCATAAAAACGTTGAAAATACGCAATTTACCGTAAACTAATCGAACCCACATATTTTTCATGCATAAACAATTAAATAAAGCATATTATGATTTTTATGATGTTAAAAGAGTTTAGGAAACGTGCCTTTGCGTTTTAGAACGCTCGAATAAACGATCTTCGGCGAGGGTACGACGTTGGATGACCGGACGACGAAGAACACAAGCTTTTCTTCTCCATGAAATTCTCCAAAAATTTGAATTTTGTGTTTCGCTTATTGGTGCAAGAAATTGTGGTGATTTCAAAACTTAAATCACTTATTTATAATTAATTTAACATGTTAATGGGCTTTGGTTTAGGGCTTGTTAATTCAAAGATATTAGGCCTAATTAAATTAATTAAATAGGGCCCAATAACACTTATTTAATTAAAATATAAATTTTATAAAATAAATTTCCATAAAATAACATTTTTGATATTTAAAACTCCATATTCGCCCAAAATCGGCTTTCCGGGAAAAATCGAGCTCGACTCGTAAAATAATTCGAATTCCAATATTTTTAGAAAAATTAAATCATTTTTAAAACATAATAGAAAGTCTTGTCATTAATTAAATAAAATTACATATCCTTGTCTTGGTCGTTCTCGGTCTCCTTTCTCCTGCCTATTATCGAATATTCCGGTAAAATCTTTAATTTCATGAAATCATGTCATATTATCATTTAATCATGCATTCATGTCATATAATCATATAATAAATATCATGCTAGCATTTAAAAGTAATTAAATAAAACAATTAAGCAATTAAAATAATTTTGGATGCATGTGGTTTACGTGGACTGATTTTTCGAATGCTAAATTCTCCCCCCCCCCCCCCCCTCCCCCCCCCCCTTAAATAGAATTTCGTCCTCGAAATTTTCCTTGACTTGATGATTGCAAAGCTTAGATTCCCTTATCCACCTCAAACTTAATCTCTAACTTAAACCTTAACCTTCAATCCGGTCCTCAAAATCTTGAAAATTGCAATTCTAACCCAAAAATTTCCCAAAGTCGACTCCTAAATCCAGCTCGAGTAGTGCATGCAACCCTTTCTTTTCTAAGTTCTTCAATATCCCAAACCATTCCCAAAACCCAATTTAACATTTCATGAAAGAAAAGCTTCGAAAAATGTTAAATAGCTGGGTTACCTCGAAATCTGTGTGAAGTGTCGGGTCTGTCTCATCCTCTGCAGCTTGCACCACATAGACTCTTCCAGTCATGGGTTTCCTAGGCTTTGTGCATTCCACCATCTTGTGTCCCAACTCTCCGCAATTGAAGCACTTGTAAGTGCCCCACATGCACTTGCCACTATGTGGACGATTGCACTCTTTGTTCAGTGGTTTGTCATCGGTCTTCGGAACGTTTCCTCTTGGTTGTTGTTCTTGTGGTTTTGGTGGTTCTGGTTGCTTAAGTGGTCCCACATAGGGCTTCTTGTTACTCTGATTAGCTTGCTGAGCACGGCTCCTCTTACGCTGCATCTCCCAATCTATATCTTTATGTGACTGCTCGGGTCTAAAATCTTTGGCAACGACAGTAGTATAATCAGTAGGATCGCCAAGTATCACACCACGACGGATAGTCGTCCTCAACCCATCTAGAAAATGTCGTAATTTCTCCTCCGCAACATTCGCTATCAAGGGCACAAAATGACAGCCCCTATCAAATTTCTGCACAAACTCTGCCACCGACGAATCTCCCTCGCGGAGACTCGTAAACTCTCTCTTCAACCTTGACCGAACATCAGAAGTGAAGTATTTATCATAGTACACCCTCTTGAAATCTTCCCATGTCAGTGTCGCCATATTCACTCCTCGCTCCGCTCCCTCCAACCATAAAGAAGCGTCGCCCTTCAACAGATAGATGGTGCAACGAACTCGGCCAGCGTCCGCCATATCCATATAACGGAAGATCACCTCTAAAGATCTAATCCATCCCTCAGCAACGAATGGATCAGTAGTGTCATGAAAATCAGTAGGATCCATCCTCCTAAAACGCTCATAAACTGGCTCCGGTCGGACCCTAGCAGCTTCTCCCACGTGCTGCTCAAGTAAACGAGCCATACCCGCTAGTACACGGTCACTGACATCCTGTCTAGGTAGAGGCTGTGGAATATTCTCATCATGTTTAACATCATCAGTCCTACGCACAATCCTTCTAGGAGGCATTTCTGTATAAGTCGTCCAAACCATGTAACCAACGTGCATTTAAAAAATTTTCATGCAGCATGCAACTAACATTTATATCATGTATCATACAAACATTTAAAAGAATTTAAAGCATATAAAATGTAAATCAGTAAAACTCACATAGTTGAGGCGTGACTTCTTGAGCTTCTCGAAGTGACAGTACACAACCCTTTGGGGAAAACCTGGCTCTGATACCAACTAAAACGACCTCGATTTTTTTTTCTAATCTTAAATCATAAATTCTAAATTAATAAATAAAATAATTTAACATAATCAACCATCATAATAATTTAGCATATGAAATCTCAAGTGCATAAAATAAATCCTTAATCATCTCCTAAACAAAATTCCTAAATCGACCTTTGAAAAGATCACTAACAATAAAAATAATGCATAAGAATATCTCTAAATAAAATCTTGAACATAAATCTGTAAATCATAAATCAAATAAGTTAGTGCGGAAACATAAAGGCCCTCGGGTGTGTACTGCTGCCCTCGATCCCCTCAATCGTCACTGAAAGCGGACCGGTTACGGTGGCCGGAAACGCAACGGAAGCAAAAATTCGAAATTTTGAGGCACAAATTTCGGCCACCCCAATTTAAATCTTGTGTAATATTTACAAAATCAAAAACATACATAGGATGTTTAGAAGTTTTACCTATCAACTTTAAAAAGTTGATGTTGGCTCCAACTTTGTTGTCAAACAACAAAGCTCTTCAAGGCATGAAGATCTACAAGCTCCTCCTCCAAATCTTTGAAAAATTTCCTTCAAATTAGGCCCACCACCAACTAGGTAGATCCCCTCACAATTTGCACTAGAAAAATGTGAGGATTTTTCCAAGAGAAGTGTGTGTTTTCTCCAACAAATTGAAGAACACAAAAGAAGAAAAAAATGGAGAGAATAGGTTGATGAGTTTCGGCCATGTATGTTGTAGAATGAGGGAGGAGAATCTAGTCTTGGGGTTGCAAAAAGTTGATACAAAAAGTTGCATGCCAACCATTATTTTAATCAAAAATATTCCCCAACTCTTCACCTCCCATGCATGCATATAATATAGTTTTTAATCAAATTAAAAACTTTGGACTAAATTTAATTATCTCAAACATATTTGAGACTAATTAAACATTACTTGAATTTACCCAAGTCCCACTAGTTAAATAATTATTTTAATTGAGCTCTACAAGACTCGATATTATTTAATTAATCCAACACTTGAATTAATTTAATCATTTGGGCTCTACAAGGCCCACTAGTGTTTGATTAATTCAACACTTGAATTAATTTAATTTAGTCCATTATAATGTTTATGAAAATCACAATTTTCAAACACATTATTCTCTTGGCCAAATTTTAATTTAGGAACACTTCCATAAATCAAAATTTACATTTCTCTCATAGAAGTCATACTTCTATTTTTCTTTGCACTTATAAACTCATTTATAAGTCGTTCAACACATTGAACTATTTTCTCCTTTATAGAAGTCATACTTCTAATTTTCCTTACGCTTATAAACTCCTTTATAAGCCGTTCAACACATTGAACTATTTTTACTTCTCATCGGGATTTACAAAGCTAGTACTTGTGTGGCCCTCAATGGTTCATTGATACAACTAGCCGTGGGTTCACATCTCCATGTGATTCGGACTAAACATGTCCTTATTCGAGCATACCCCAATTGCTCCATTCTTACTTATCAACTCCTTGATAGTAAGAACGTCAGAACTCAAGTCTGATAGTACCCAACCAATCACGTTAAACGCCTAGCAGCATCGCTTACGTGATTCCCTAGGTATCAAATGATAGTGCCTGCAAGAACCATTCAATTATGGTTAGCGTACAGTACGGTCCCTTCAACTCATATATCCCGATCGATTCGACAACCATTGGTTTATCGAGAGTTGTCAATGAATCGATACTATGTGTCATGTCGTAGTTGCATCGATGGTGCAATCTATGAAACACCTTTCATAATTACAACCATACTCTGGCCAGAGATTTCAACCTACATACACATGATTACACATAGGATATCCATACCCGAAGGTAAGCGGTGAATCCCCGACTACAATGCATCGACTCCTATGTGTTTCGACAGAACACCCAACCTTGCCACCTGATGACCCCATGAGAGTCGGTAAACAAGTCAAAGTGTAATTCTAGCACATAGAGTCTCAATGTTGTCCCGGGTCATAAGGACTAATTCTGTACAACCATAAACCAGGACTTTTCCACTCGATAAGTGAGAACCACTTGGAAAGTCCTTTTATGGAGGGTTGTTCAGTGCACTCTACCAGGAGCACCTATCTGCATGTTCGGACATCACAATGTTCCCTACCAATGAAACATGGTACTCACATCGCAGATACTAGTCTCTAACTCGAGCGGCCTATATCCTTCTTAGTGGCGGCTGAATCGACTAGGAACCGTTTAGAATATACAGTATTACAAATATGAGTTTCATGATACTCATCATATGAGCATCTCATATTCTTTCTACTATTTGTATATTCAAGGGCTTTATCTATGCAGCTAGCATGGGTATACAGATAAAGATTTGCCAAAGTAATAATTTCAAATATTATTAAAATAAAGATTGCTTATTCATAGAGTTTCATTGTGAACACTCGGCCAACACTTGGCTCGACGGGCACCTACTCTAACAGTCACAGCCTCCCATAATCATCAAGTCCTGCATCATACAAACCTAGTGAGTCTAAAGACTCTTCACGTTCTAAACGTGGATAGCAAATAATACATATACAATCACATGCATTAAAAATCATAATTTTACTTAAAATAACTTTTGGACAATAATAAACAATTTCGAAAATCATTTAAGAATAATTAAATCGTAAATAGTAAAATCATTTTAAAATAACTTTAAGCATAAATAAATCATTTAAAAACCATTAAGCATAAATCATATATCATAAAATCATTTTAATCGTAAACTTTCTATCATATATCATTTTAGGTGAAGTTTGATCCTTGAAAGTGACTAGCTTTTATCCTTTGGTCGACTGCAGTCTTAGCTCTACATGGCCCATGGGAGTGTGCACTAGGCTCCACCGTGGAAATACGATCGTTGGGGTTCCCTTGGGGGTCTTTTCCCATAGACAGGTTCCTTCTGTGGCCTTCTCCCATAAATGGGTTCCCTCGGGGGCCTTTTATCGTTAATGGGTCCCTCTGGGGCTTTTTCCCTCACGTTATCCCCACAAAATCATATATCATAAATCGTATCTTTTGTCACAGTCAATTCACATCCCTCAAAATATTTTTCTTTTTCTTTAAAACATAAAATAGCATATGTGGGGACCCGGAAGCTAATCCAGTTCTTAATCGTCATTGGGACTAATTAATCACTTACAATAAACAGGGTCTAATTTTTTTTAAAAAAAATATACAGCGGAAACGTAATGTAATAAATTCAAATTACATATTAAACATAAACATACAAATCTGATGTTATCTACAATAATTCAACTAGGTTCAATTACATATCATTACTGAATCCTAAGTTGATTCTGAAGCCCGGATCTCCACGCTATCTAGTCCAGCCTCGTTCTCTTCCTGACCCTTATCATGTCCCACCTGTTGTCATGCACACATACAAACAAGACAACAGCCGGACAACTCGGGTGAGATATAAATATCCCAGTATAAATCATGTATACATGCAATCATATAAACAATATAAAAGCATATAACAGAAAATCATATCCCATATCAAAATCATGACATGAAATAATAACAAGAATAAATCATATTCTAAACATGTACCCTAATCAGGAAAATAATCAATATCAAGAATAACTCCTATTCTAAACCTGTACCAATATCAGGAACAACAAGGAACATGAACCCTATTCAGGAACATAATCAACATCAATAAATATAAATCAATATAATTGTCACTCAGACTCGTGACTCCACGTTTTAGACTAGACTCAGTCCTAGCCTAGGGATCCGATTTCCAGACATTGGCATTCCATATCGACCAACAGTAATAGAAAAGACTCCAGTTCTATCCACGTCGATATAGCATCGATCACCAGTAATAGAAGAAGCTTTGTTTCTATCCACATCGGTATAGTATCGATCACCAGTAATAGAAGAAACTCCGATTCTATCCACATCGATACAGTACCGATCACCAGTAATAGAAGGAGCTATGATTCTATCCACATCGATAGCCAATTATCCAGTGACAGACTATGGCACTACCGCCAATACAATATCTCATGACATCGTGCAATGTGCCCGTGGAGATCCCACCACTATCAGGAACTTCTGTCATAAGACTATTCGTCTAATACCTGTTATCTATAATTCAAGAGAACAAGTATATCAATCAACTCAATGCAAATATCAATGCAATAAAGTAAAGTATGTGATTTAGGGAAACTCGAGTCAAACCTCACTCGAGTTGTGCAATCCCAACTCAACATTAATTTATACCTTTATCTTCTCGCTCAGAAGAAGAAGAAGAAGTCCCGACTCTATCTCGGTCCATTCCCAATCTGGTAATAACAATATCGAACAGATATAGTATCAATAAACAACTCAATTCAATACCTGTTCTGATCAATATTCGGATCACAATAAAATCTGATCAATGTCAATTGAGATACGATCTAATCCATATCGACGATATCACGATATAATCAAAATCACTACCGAATCTGTTCAATATCAATCAACTGATGTTTCGACGGTATAACAATACAGTCTCGATAACTCCGTCAGTCCAAACATTACAGATATAATACCAGAACTCATAATTAATGTCGATACCAGTTGTAGCCTACGTAGCAAAACTTACGTCCAGTTGTAGCCTACGTTGATAGGAACTCGGTACTGTACTCAATTAGACGGGCGGATTTCTCGCAAAAAGGCGTAAGAATCTTGAGCTTCCCTCGGTTTCTTCTTACAATTTCTGAATAATGTTTGTATGTATGTATATATATATATATATATATATATATATATATATATATATATATATATATACATCTCACGCCTGCATACAAACGTGGCTTCTTTACGTTTTGCATGACTCGCGCTCGGGCGGTGATAAACTACCGCTCGAGCGCGGCATCCTCTGTCCAAGCACTCGGCGTGTTTCATCTTGGCGCTCGGGCGGTCAAAAACTACCGCCCGGGCGCCGCATCTTCTGCCCGAACATTTTTCCTGTTGAACATTGGCGCTCGGGCGGTCAAAAACCACCGCTCGGGTGCCACACTCTCTGCCCAACTTCCTTGAATTTCACATGTAGTCTTATTTTCGTGTCCCGATTAATCCTTTCATAATCATATCAAATTATATATCAATAATTATAGATTACTAGGATTAAATTTCCGGGCATTACAGCATAACTTTCCAAAAATAACATTTTAAACAGTAGAAATTGCACAGCTTACCATAAATCTAAAATAATACATACTATCATAAAAATCATAATTTTAAATCATATAATATCATTTAACAAGCATTATGATCCTTCGGGACGCTGCCAAGTATTTTCGTATTTTCCAAAGTGTAAAAAGGCTGTTTTGCTCCTGGATGTAAAAATTCTCGAATTTATATTTTTCTCACATTTAATGACATGGAATAATTATAAATAATTAATTAAGCTTACATGAATTTTCTCATATTTTTATTTGGCTTAAATCGATAACTTTTAAATTAATCTTTAAATAACACATATTAACATGTTTTAATCCCGAATTAATCCAAAGCTTAATATAAAATTCCCAAATTAAAAATTTAGACTTTTAATAATTATTTGAGCTTAAATATAAATTTCCATAATTTTATTCTGCTTAAAACTAGGCGTTTCAATTAATTCTTTACTTAACGTTTCGTAAGGTGATAAAATCCTGAAAAATTCCAACACTTATTATTTTGATCTTAAATTTTAAACATAATATTTTTAGTATTTATTCTACCCTTCCAAGTCATGTGTCACACCGTTGGACCCATGGATTCAATTTTTATTCTTTAATTTTCGTTTTTGACACCTTATCGTACCACCCGAGCCATCTCCCAATTTACTCGAGCCACGCCCGAGCCACCTCGAGCCAAACCCGAGCCAACCCATCTAGGCACCCTCTTGACCAAGCCCAGCCCAAAGAACCAGCCCCTAGCTCACCCAATCACCCCTGGAACTTGGCCAAAAAATCTGCATGCTGTGCGTGAGTCTCCTTGGCAAAATCTAGAACTCATAACACAACTAGGACTCTCCCAGCCAAGCCACCACCGAGCCCACACGACCCTCACCATCCCTGGACCACACCAAGCCCTAGCCCAGACCATCCCAGCCCCTGGACTCACGCATGATGCACTGAATTCAGAAGACAGCCTGCGTGTTCCCTTGATGCTACACGGTTCCATCGTTTTGTTCGAGCCAACAGCGAGCCCACCACTCCGGCCCCTAGCCCGACCCCTTCCCATCATCCTAGGACCCTAATGAACCACCTAGCCCAGCCCACAACCGAGCAAACCCCCCTGAAATTCTCGGCCACATAGAAACACGCGTGAAGACTCCCCTCATGATAGGACTCTTCTAGCCCACCTAGCACGAGCCCTAGCCCCCCTAGGACCCAACCCAGTCCTAGACTGAGACCACCCCTAACCCTGGACGAGCCTTGGTCGAGCCCCATCAACCCATGCAAAACAAACGAGCCACATCATCTTGTCCAAGCCAACACAACTCACGGCTCCTATTCTGAATTTTAATCCTACGGTTCCAGCACAAAGTCCCTTTAAATTTAATCATGTTTTGTCCAAAATTTATTATATTTTGTCATGTATTGGTAGTGTGTTCGTTGGGTTCATATCGATTCTTTTAAAACAAGCGTAAAATCGTAAAGACGTTGAAAATACGCAATTTACCGTAAACTAATCGAACCCATATATTTTTCATGCATAAAAAATTAAATCAAGCATATTATGATTTGTATGATGTTAAAAGAGTTTAGGAAACGTGCCTTTTGTGTTTTAGAACGCTCGAATAAACGATCTTTGGCGAGGGTACGACGTTGGACGACCGGACGACGAAGAACACAAGCTTTTCTTCTCCTTGAAATTCTCCAAAAATCTGAATTGTGTGTGGGAGGTGTCTTTCGGCTGATTGGTGCAAGAAATTGTGGTGTTTTCAAAATCTAAATCACTTATTTATAATTAATTTAACATGTTAATGGACTTTGGTTTAGGTCTTGCTAATTTAAGGGTATTAGGCATAATTAAATTAATTAAATTGGGCCCAATAACACTTATTTAATTAAAATATAAAAGTTTATAAAATAAGTTTCCATAAAATAATATTTTTGATATTTTAAAACTCTTTGTTTGTCCAAAGCCGGCTTCCCAAGAAAAATCGAGCTCGACTCGTAAAATAATTCGAACTCCAATATTTTCAGAAAAATTAAATCATTTTTAAATCATAATAGAAAGTCTTGTCATTAATTAAATAAAATTACATATCCTTGTCTTGGTCGTCTCCGGTCTCCTTTTCCCTGCCTATTATCGAATATTCCGGTAAAATCCTTCATTTCATGAAATCATGTCATATTATCATTTAATCATGCAATCATGTCATATAATCATATAATAAATATCATGCTAGCATTTAAAAGTAATTCAATAAAACAATTAAGCAATTAAAATAATTTTGCATGCATGTGGTTTATGTGTACTGATATTTCGGACGTTACAAAAATGTTCATTTTTCATATGAGTCGAGTTAGCAGTCCTTGCAGCGACCTGATCACCAGAATGCATGTTTGAAATGTATATGTCTATTATGAACATGAGGTTTTACTAAAATACGAAAAATACATTGCATGCTTTGTTTTAAGAAAATGTATGTATATGCATAAATTTTATAAGTAATGAATACGATGACATGTTTTTGAAAGAGGTGAGTTGGTTGTGACTAATACGAACACGGACACGTAAGGTCAAGGCTCAGTGGATGGGTAAAATTGTCGCTGATATCCCCGCCGCCATGTATCGCGGTTATACGTAGATGGATCCATCGACTTAGAGATGATACGAAAGTCACAACTAATGATTTGAATTCAATAAAAGAAAATGAACACTGGATATGATTACATGATGAGATGCGATTTGGATATGTTTATGTTACGATATGTTTAAGTTCATTTTTTTAATATCATGAAGTCTATTTTAATTATAGTACTTTTCATTGTTGTATGTTATGCATATGTACTTGTTATAAAGATTACGGTGTGTTGAGTCTTTAAACTCAATAGGTGTGAATGATGCATGTGAGAATGATCAGGTAGCGACTAGAGGCGTCGAAGACTGAATAGGCGGAGCTGGGAGTGCGCACGATAACCCGAGGAGTTTACGTTTTTCCGCACTTTATGTTTTTGAGACATGGTTGAAACATTATGTTTTATACAATTTGCATCCTTTTATACATTGTGATTTTTGACAGGTGTTGAGTTCTCCTAAAACAGTAGTCTTGGAATTTGAAAATTTTTAGATTTATTTAACTGCAGTTATTTTTATTCAGTCATTGAATATATTTTTAAAATGTACGGTTGACTGCTTACATTGCATGCATGCGTTTGAGCAATTTCGAAAGTAGCTTAAAATAAATTCTAGTAGTATTTTTTGCAGGAGTGGGTCTCATGTGAGACTGTCTCACGGATCTTAATCTGTGAGACGGGTCAACCCTACCCATATTTACAATAACAAGTAATACTCTTAGCATAAAAAGTAATACTTTTTCATGGATGACCCAAATAAGAGATCCGTCTCACAAATACGACCCATGAGACCGTCTCACACAAGTTTTTGCCTTTTTGCAGTAGAGGTCACTGACTTCTTCATGGCTCAACTTCCTCGATGTTCAATGGAGGGCAGTTTCCCTACTTTCACAAACCATGGTTCCTTTCATTTTCTCCATGATGTTGTACGTGGAGTTGTGATTGGTTACGAATTCATGAATTA
This sequence comes from Primulina eburnea, assembly GCF_022965805.1. Classification (NCBI taxonomy): domain Eukaryota; kingdom Viridiplantae; phylum Streptophyta; class Magnoliopsida; order Lamiales; family Gesneriaceae; genus Primulina; species Primulina eburnea. Next base: position 34,953,486 of record NC_133107.1, on the reverse strand, counting down.
TTCAATCCCTCGCATGTCTACAATTCATCAGATTATGTTAATGGGACATAATTCACTTCTTCTTTGTAGGCTTACCCTTCACTTTCTTATATTTTTAGGGCCAACAAATGTCCCCGTAGGCAATTGACCAATGACCAACGAGCCATTTTTGCCTATATATTGATGCATTGACCCGCACCTTCATTCAGAACCCATGCATTAGACCTAGTGGTGTTTTGAATTTAGAGAGAAAATGTGTTACTAATTACCCATGAGTTTATACTCTTCAAGACCCCAAGCTGGAAAATGTGCTTGTTACAAATAATTATCAAGGTGCAACTCCAACTCTCCATACAATAGTTATATCTAAAAAATGACATTTGCGACAAGCTTTTGTTTACATCAACCTCATCCATTCTCGTTCTCATTCTCATCCTCATCAAATTGTCGTATTATGAAGTTGTGTTTTCTTTAGTTTCTAAATCATCACATCGGTGTCAAAGGGACACTAGAAAAAATGCAAGAAAACATAGGAAAATTCTAACATCCATTTCATCAAGCATATTGAGTGTATCAACCTCATCCATTATCATTCCCATCAAATTTTGTACCATAAAGTTGTTTTTTCTCCGGCTTTTAAATCTCATATCGGTGTCAATGGGACATAAGAAGAAATGCAAGAAAACATAAGAAAATTCTCACATCCATTTCATCAAACCTATTTTGGTACATCAACCTCATCCATTCTCAATCCCATCAAAATTTTTCATGTTTTCTCCAGTTTCTAAATCATCACATCCGTGTCAAAGATACACTAAAAAAATTGCAAGAAAATATAGGAAAATTATCACATATATTTCATCAAATATATTGTGTGCATCAACCTCATCCTTTCTCAATCCCATAAAATTGTCGCACCCTAAAGTTGTGTTTTCTCTAATTTCTAAATCATTACATCGTTGTCAAAGGTACACTACAAGAAATGCAAGAAAACACATGTAAATTCTCACATCTATTTCATAAAAAGATATTGTGTGCATCAACTATTGTTGGGCAAAATAAAAGGTGCTTGAAAATCACAAAACCGAGAAACATAATGCAATAACATATTCAGAAATAAAACCCAACAAAGAAATAACACAATTAAATAAAAATCTCTGTCACGTCCCGATACCGGGGTGAGTTGACATCCGGCGTTGTTTTACCATTATTCAATCGTAAATCAACAAGCCTCGTAGTACAGTGTACAACCAAACCAGTCTTTTTCATAAAACATACATTGTCTTTACAACGTAATCAACTTAACAAACGAGTGCGGAAGCGAACAACGTAAAAATAAAAGATAGCCAAATTCCAAAATATGTCTTGATCAACTAAAACCTTGTTACCATCCCTAGAAATGCATTTGATCTTCTTCTTCAACTTGTTTTTCATTCTTATCTGGGAGTGAGAGGTGTAAGGGTGAGTATTTTGTGAAATACTCAGCAAGTGGGGGCCGATCGATCACAATAACACAAGGATATACATATATAGATCTTAACAATTCGAGATTTTCCGTGTCTCAACAAACGTCGGAACAATAAATAGACAAAATGATAGATACGACATAACTTATATATATTTATGTAAATATTAAATGAATTTCATGTCACAATAATTATTCATAACAAAATCAAGACATGATAATAACAATGAGCAAACATAACTTATCATTTGCATATAGACATATCATATATTATTCGTATTGCACTGTTATTTCATCTTATTATCCATGGTGTTACTGATCAGTCCCCTATATGTAATTCCTCTAAGGGGTGAGGCCATATATCGGTTATTATTACCCACCGCATCAGGGCCATAAACTTGTCATATCTTATCATGTTTTAGGAAAATTTTCCTTTTTACCATTTCTAACTTGAATCATAACAGTGCTTTTAAACATAATTCTTAGAATACACCAAATTGGTGTTTAAGAACAATATTAGAAAATAACATGAAACGAAGACAAAATAATTTTGAAACGAAAGGAACATGCACTTGAATTTGATTTAAACATGCTTAACAATTTATCAAAACGAAATATTCATATATCAAATCGAAGGAATATATCATGTCGATCAAATTTTCGAAAACATACTTAAATACTTTAAAACATAAGCCCACTTACAGAAAGGTGTTCCAAAATTACGGAAGAAACAAGCTGGAATTTATCGACCGAAAATCCGTAAATTAACTAAACTCGTTTGGAATCCGAGTAGTTTTCTTGCCGAAGGGTTTCACAAAATTTGACCATATGGATGAGGCTGAAATTTGGATATGATGTTTAAAACATATGAAAGTGTAATATGAACAGTGGAGATTAGATTTGAATAAACCGTTGGACTGGAAGTTTCTCTCGAAAATGAACAGAATTTCTAGCTCGAAAATATCACTCAAGAAAAGGTTGATGGTGTTCAAGCTTCATTCATGCTCTAGTTTTAGAGGTTTATGGTGTGTCTTCCCTCATTCTCAAAACATCTATTTATAGGTAAGATTGGAGAATAATTCTTATAATTTAATGCATGCTTTAAAATATTTTAATTATTTTAGTCAAAAATTTGGGCACAATTGTTTTTCAATGTTTTGGACTCTTGTTTTTCAATGTTTTGAGCTCATGTTTGTCAATGTTTTGAACTCCATAATACCTAATAAGTATAATACTAATACTAATAATTAATAATAATAAATCATTTTCTTATATTTCTCCCTCCTTATTGGAAGTTTCGTCCCTGAAACTTGAGTTTTCTAGATTTTCGAACAGATAGGGATATTGCTCGAACATCTTCTCTTTTAGTTCCCAAGTAGCTTCTCTTTCGATATGATTAGACCACTGTATCTTAACATAGGAAATGTTGTGTCGCCTTAATGCTTGTTCTTTGGTGTCCAAAATTCGAATTGGAACTTCTTCATATCTTAGTTTTTCATTCAGATTACTTTCCATCAGGAGCGGTCCAGTTTCAAGAACATGACTTGGATATGGGATGTATTTCCTCAATTGTGAAACATGAAATACATTATGAATTCTTGACATATCTGGTGGCAATGCTAGTCTGTATGCCAATGTTCCGATTCTTTCTAAAATTTCAAAAGGTCCTATGTATCGAGGATGTAATTTCCCAGCTTTATTGAATCGAACAACTCCTTTCATGGGAGAAACTTTTACGTAAGCTTTTTCTCCAACGGTGAACTCCACTGGTCTCCTCTTTAGATCAGCCCAACTTTTCTGGCGATCTTGAGCAATTTTGAGTCTTTCTTTAATGATTGATACTTTGTCCACAGTTTCTTGGACAAGTTCAGGTCCAGTTATGGATTTCTCTCCTACCTCATCCCAGTATAGAGGTGATCGACATTTTTGGCCGTACAGAGCTTCGTATGGAGCCATTCCAATATTGCTATGATAACTGTTATTGTAAGCGAACTCAATTAAAGGTAGATATTCACTCCAATTACCACTGAATTCTAAAACACATGCTCGTAGCATATCTTCAAGGGTTTGTATTGTTCTCTCTGTTTGGCCATCAGTTTGAGCGTGATAAGCTATACTGAGAGTAACCTTAGGCTCCATAGCTTGTTGAAAACTTTTCCAGAACCGAGATACAAATCTTGGATCTCTATCAGACAGAATGCTTGTCGGAACTCCATGTAATCGCACAATATTGTCCATGTATATGGTAGCCAATTTTTCCAGATTATAATTCATGCGGACAGGTAGAAAATGTGCAGATTTTATGAGTCTATCTATGATTACCCATATTCCATTATGACTTTGCCTAGACTTTGGTAAACCTACTACAAAATCCATGGAAATATGTTCCCCATTCTGGAATTTCCAAGGGTTGAAGAAGCCCTCCAGGCCGTTGATGTTCAGCTTTAACTTGTTGACAGACCTGGCATCTAGAGATGTATTCTGCTACATCCTTCTTCATTCCACTCCACAAAAAAATTTTCTTTAAATCTCTGTACATCTTTGTACTTCCGGGGTGGACCAAAAATTTTGATTTATGTGCTTCAGACATTACTTCCTGTCGAAGATTCTCGATGTTTGGTACACACAATCGTCCTTTCATCCATAAAACTCCCTTCTCGTCTATATGAAGATCTTGTGACTTCTTTTCTTTGACTTGTTCTTTAAGTTTTGTCAAAGTAGGATCTTGATTCTGTCTTAACTTGATTGTTTCTTGAAGGCATGATTGTGCAGAAAGTGAAGCTAGGATCACTTTACCCATGTTTTTCCTACTTAAAGCATCAACTACCTTATTTGCCTTGCCCGGGTGATAGCTGATTGTTAAATCATAATCTTTTAACAATTCAATCCATCTTCTCTGCCTCATGTTCAATTCTTTTTGTGTGAACAAATACTTGAGACTTTGATGATATGTGAACATCTCGCATTTGGCGCCATAAAGATAATGCCTCCAAATTTTTAAGGCAAAAACTACCAGCAGCTAGTTCGAGGTCATGAGTAGAATAATTTTTCTCGTACGGCTTCAATTGTCTTGATGCATATGAAATTACTCTTCCTTCTTGCACGAGTACGCATCCTAAACCCTCTTTTGATGCGTCACTGTAAATGGTAAAGCTTTTGTCCTAAGTGGGTAGAACCAGTACTGGTGTAGATGCAAGCTTTTCCTTGAGCGTTTGGAAGCTCTTTTCACACTCCTCACTCCAGTTAAATTTTGAGTTATTTTGTGTGAGTTTTGTAAGAGGCGTAGCTATTGAAGAGAAACCTTCAACAAATTTTCGATAGTAACCTGCCAATCCCAGAAAGCTTCGAATTTCAGTTACTGTCTCAGGTCTCGGCCAGCCAGTGATTGCTTCCACCTTTTTAGGGTCCACAGATACTCCTTCTTTTGAAATGATATGGCCTAAGAAAGTCACACTTTTTAGCCAGAATTCGCATTTCTTGAATTTCGCGTATAACTCTTTTTCTCTTAACATCTGAAGAGTCAGGTGAAGATGTTCTTTGTGATCCTCTTCACTTGGAGAATATACGAGAATGTCATCGATAAATACCACCACAAATTTGTCGAGAAATGGCTTGAATACTCTGTTCATGAGATCCATGAAAGCTGCTGGAGCATTTGTCAATCCAAATGGCATTACTGTAAACTCATAATGACCATATCTTGTTCTGAAAGCTGTCTTTGGAACGTCTTCTGGTTTGACCTTCAGTTGATGATATCCTGTCCACAAATCAAGCTTGGAAAATACTATGGCTCCTTTGAGTTGATCGAAAAGATCATATATCCTTGGAAGAAGATATTTGTTTTTGATTGTGATCTTTTTGAGTTCTCTATAATCGATACACAATCTCATACTTCCATCTTATTTCTTTACAAATAATACTGGAGCTCCCCAAGGAGAGACACTTGGTCTGATTTGTTTCTTGTCTAACAACTCTTGGAGTTGTTCTTTTAGCTCATTGAGTTCTGATGGAGCCATTCGATAGGGTGCCTTTGATATTGGTGTAGCACCTGGTACCAAGTTAATCTCAAGTTCTATCTCACGGTCCGGGACCATTCCAGGTAGCCCTTCTGGAAAGACATCCGAAAATTCTTGTACCACTGGAATATCTTCTATCTTGAGCTCGACTCCTTCTTTTACTTCATTTACCATTGCTAGGTAGACTATTTCTCCAGACTTCATTGTTTTCCAGGTTTGAGATGCAGAAAGGAGGGATTTACGTTTCTTAGCCTTGCCATGGTATGTGATTTCTTTTTGGCTTGGAGTTCGGAGTTTGATAATCTTACGCCGACAATCTACTATTGCATGACTCTTGGATAACCAATGCATTCCCAGAATAACATCGAACTCCACCATGTTGACTTGAATTAATTCAGCGTTGAATGTGTGTTCATTGATATACACTATGCAGTTCCGATGTATCTTATGTGTTTCAATTGTTTTACTGGTGGGAGTAGCAATTCTAAAAGATTCAACAAGTATCTCTGGTATAAGCCCTAACTTCTTAGTGAATCTCTTAGAAATAAATGAATGAGTGGCACCACAGTTAAACAACACATAAGCTGAAATTTTATTGATTATAATGGTACCTGCCACGACATCGTTTGCATCATCTGTCTCTTCTTGAGTTATGGAAAACATACGAGCATTGATCTTATTCTCCTTTGGTCTGTTGGGGGTAGCATTAGTGTCTGACCATGTCATTTTCTTTAATGTTTCAGGACAATTAGCAATTCGGTGTCCCATCTTCCCTCAATTGAAGCAAGCACCAGTGTTCCTTCGACATTCTCCAATGTGTCAGTAGTTGCATAATGGACATGGTTTTATGCTTGAGAATGTCGTAGTTGAATTGGAAGGAGTTCCCTTGAATGGTCCACTCGATTGGTTTGACCTTTTAACTGGTTGTTTACCTTGAAAAGATTGTCCAGTGAGAGGTCGTTTATTTTTATTTTCATCTTCTCGGCGCTTGATATCAGTCTCAGCTCTAATGGCTGCTCCCATTAAATCATCAAAACTTGTGGGTTGGTAAACTGCCAGAGCTGATTGGATACAGCTGTTCAGACCACGTTTGAAACGATGCATCTTCAGAATATCATCTGCCATGATGGCAGGAGCATAGGTTCCAAGGGAGTTGAATTTAGAAGTGTACTCCACAATAGACATATCCGGGGTTTGAGTAAAATTCTCAAATTCACTCAACAATTTTAATCTCAACTCTGCTGGATAGTATTGTTTCAAGAATGCTTCTCGAAATCTTTTCCATGTTATTGGTCCGACTTCTGTCATATTTGCTGATATTGTCTCCCACCATTTGGCCGTCTTTTCTTCTAGGAATGGTGTCACCACAGTCACTTTTAGTTCATTTGGCACTTAAAGTAATCGGAGTTGTGACTCAATATTCTTGAGCCAGCCTTGACCAAATTCTGGGTCAGGGTTGCCGTCAAACGTTGGGACTCGATTCCTCCGAAGAGATTCATAATGGTGTTTGATTCCATTCGGTGGTGGAGGTGGTGGTGGCTGATTAGTGTTGGTATTTAAATGGCTCATTCCTTGGAGGGTTGTTGCCACAATGGTTGCTATGGCCATTAAATCTTCTCTGCTAAGGCCAACTCTTGCTGGTGGTGGTGTATCTTCGTTGTTGTTGTTGTTGTTGCAATCATTGTTGCGATTGGCATATCGCGGGTTGCGGTTGCTACGATGTGGTCTCTCTGTCATTTCCTACACGCATGAGAATTTCTAAGAGGTTTGAATAATTATGTACAAAAATATTGAAGATTATCTCAAATATGAAATCAATCAAGGAATAGATCAAATAAACTTTTTATCGATTCCAATGAAAAGGAAAAGCAATACAAATCAAAGTTTTCAGAAGTGCAATGATAAGAAGTAAAAGAAAGGAAATGGATTATCAATCCTTATTACAAATAGTCACGACACTAAATACTCAATCATCTAAAATCTCGCCATCTCCTAGTACTTCATCTTCCATCTGTTCTTCTACCGGTTCTACTTCAAGCTCCAATGCCATAATGATGGCATCCTCAAGATGATGAACATGATTCTGTAATTGTTCATTTTGCATAGTCAAATTCTGCACCGAATTCTGCAGTTCTTGAATGGTTGCTTCATCTTGCTGACGGCGTTGTTTTTCCATTAGTAACATTTGTTGAATCTGAGACTGTAGTGCTTGGGATTCCTCTAACATTCGTTGGCGTAATCCATCAATTTCATGGGCTATTGTTTGGGAAGCCTCTAGTTTGTTCTTGGTCATTTCGTGATGTTTTTCTTCTGAGTTAAGATAATAAGCAAACCTTTGCACGTCAGCCTGAAGATGATCTTTGATATCTTCTAGTTCTTGTTTTTCCTTCTTCAAGTTTTCATATAACAAATCTTTGGCTAACAATTGATCATGATATTTTTGTTGTTCCTCGTAAAGTTGCGCTCTAAAATGTGCCATTGCAATTTCATGGTCGCTAAGGGCGAGTTCACGCATACGTTTCGGTATTTCAGCACGAGTACGGGGAGCCATTTCCTGAAATAAAACAAATGGAAAGGCTTAGAACAAGGAGTTATGATATTCACGATTATTACCAAAAAGGGCAAAACGTGATTTTGGATGCTTCAACAATAGAATTTTGCGATTTTCAAATGTCACGATAAGAATAGTGAATATTGTTCATTGGTAGGAAGTCGCTAGGGTCTTGCCAAAAACTGACTTTGTAAAATTTTCTATGGCAATTTCCCAGCCGGATTATGAACCTGGAGGGCTCTGATATCCACTTAAATGTCACGTCCCGATACCGGGGTGAGTTGACATCCGACGTTGTTTTACAATTATTCAATCGTAAATCAACAAGTCTCGTAGTACAATGTACAATCAAACCAGTCTTTTTCATAAAATATACATTGTCTTTACAACGTAATCAACTTAACAAACAAGTACGGAAGCGAACAACGCAAAAATAAAGATAGCCAAATTCCAAAATATGTCTTGATCAACTGAAACCTTGTTACCATCCCCAGAAATGCATTTGCTCTTCTTCTTCAACTTGTTTTTCATTCTTATCTGGGAGTGAGAGGTGTAAGGGTGAGTATTTTGTGAAATACTCAGCAAGTGGGGGCCGATCGATCACAATAACACAAGGATATACATATATAGATCTTAACAATTCGAAATTTTCTGTGTCTCAACAAACGTCGGAACAATAAATAGACAAAATGATAGATACGACATAACTTATATATATTTATGTAAATATTAAATGAATTTCATGTCACAATAATTATTCATAACAAAATCAAGACATGATATTAACAATGAGCAAACATAACTTATCATATGCATATAGACATATCATATATTATTCGTATTGCACGGTTATTTCATCTTATTATCCATGGTGTTACTGTAATGCCCCAGATTGTCGTGGAATTGATCAGACAAGATTAATGAAATATCCCAAGACTTGTAGAATTGATCAGATAAGATTATGGGATGTTGCTCGGAGCAAAATATAAATTTTAAGAACGTGCAAGACCGCACCCGCGCCCTTGTTTACACCGCACCCACGGTGTAAGTCCAGTAGGGTAGGAATTTTGGGCGAAGCAAGACCGCACCCGCGGTCTTGCATACACCGCACCCGCGGTGCCAGACCGCACCCGCGGTATTGGAAGAGCCGCACCCGCGGTCATGAATTGTGCATTTTGATAGAATTGCCGAGACTGAAGCGCACCCGCGCTCCTTGCACTACCGCACCCGCGGTCATGCGTGTCGCATGAAAAATGATGCCACGTTTTATGATTTGCATGTAGTATATATAGATGAAGGACACGTTTAATCCTTCAGAATTGCAGAAAAGGGTCGAGGTTTTGAGAGAAAATCCTTGCGCCTTTTTGATTTGCGATTGTGGAAGATCCGTCTATCAGAATTCGAATCCGGAAGCAGTATCGTGCTCCTCGTGCTAAGAGCTACACAAGGACGTAAGTTTTGTTACGTTTTAAGATGTTTTGAGAATATGATGTTGCCAGAATTGCATGTGATTTAGATATGGCGTTCCTGCTATCGTAGCCATTATAGAACTGAAGACAGATTAAAGAACAGACTGTTTATGTAATTGTTATGAGTTGTGAAAGATATTGACTGAGATTTTGATATCAGAATTGTGTATTACTGATTTTGAATATACCGATATTCAGATTATGAGTTCTGATATTAATTATGTGATGTTCAGATTGACGGGGTTATTCAAATTGTATTATTATGCCGTCGAAACATCAGTTGATTTAGATTGATCAGATTCAGATATGATTTCGATTAGATTGTGATATTATTGATATGACTCAGATTGTATCTTGTTCAGACATTGATCAGATTGTATACTGAATTGAGTATTGATCAGCACAGATTGTGAATTGAGCTACACAGTGATACAGTGTATTTGATTTTGTCATTTCAGATCGGATATGGACAGACTGGACTTCAAGACTTCGTCTTCCTCGGATGGGGACGACAAAGGTATAATTCATGTGATATTCGGGAAGAAACAACTCAATTGAGATCACCATTTGAGTTGCCCAATAAATCACATACATACTATATTCTTGTTTATATATTTGTTTATAGAACTTGTATGCAAATCTTGCTATGCTTTGTTTACAGATCATGTTGCATTGCATTAAGATGATTATGCTTGTTTACAGATTTTGTATTCATGCATTAAGATAGGACAGTCTGGAGATCAGGCAGACTACTAGACGTTCGGCGATATCACAGCTTAGGGGAAGATCACCGCCCCTATTGTAGATGCGGATACAGATCAGGCCGAAGTCTAGGAATAAGACGTACCGTCACCCCGATTGGAGAGTAGGTGATAGATCGTCTTATTCACCCCGGGATCCCTAGAGTTATAGATCGAGTCAAGTCTAGACATGATTTAATTAGGACTTCATGCTTATATGAATGTGGCTCCTAGATCATGGGACCCATCGTTATTGCTTTCAGTTGTGCTAGCATGTTTTATGATTTAGATTGTTTATATGCATGTTTATCTGATTTGAGTTACATGCTTATTTGATTTATTTCATAGATTATGAAATATATACCGGATCGCATGTTTATGAATTAGTTTGTTTATATACATGCTTACCATGTTTTATACTGGGATTATTCTCACCGGAGTTATCCGGCTGTTGTCTTGTTTTGTATGTGTGCATGACAACAGGTGGGGCAAGATCGGGGTCGAGAAGATGATGAGAGAAGACGAGTTAGCGTGGTGATTCCGGACTTGGATAGATTTGGTTTTATTACTTGAACTTTAGTAGTTGAACCTTAGATTAATTAAAAAGACTTTTGTACATTATTGTATCTTTATACTGAAATGTAGTTTTATACAGATATGTATATCATGTAGATGCCATTACCTTCCGCACTTTATTTTAAAAATAAAAATTTTTAGACCCTGTTTATCAGAACTGATAATTAAATCCCAACGATGATTAAGAAGATGATTAGCGTCCGGGTCCCCACAACAGGTGGTATCAGAGCTTTAGGTTCCATAACTGAAGGGTCCTTTAGCGATAAATCCTTTAGATTGAGATAGTCAGAACTGATAGATCCTTTAGATTGAGATAGAAGGAAATGAACGGGGTAGATTGAATTTTCTTCCTTGCATGTGATTGCTAGCATGAGATTTATTTCAATGTTGATTTACATTGTGTGTGCTAGCATGATTTATTGCTTTCCCTATTACATGTTGTTGTTATCTGAGTTGATTGCAGCATGTAATTACTAAGCCTGAATCAGAACCGAGTCTGAATCAGAAGTAGATGATCAGAGGAGGGCTGAGACAGATTATATAAATTGTCTATTGATTTGTTTGACATTCAGATATACCGCCTCGGAGATTTCCAGAAAGGGGTAGTACTTCATCTGAACAGCTAGATGCATCAGAAGCTCAGGTAGAAGAAAAGATGAAAGAATTTGAGTTATTACAGACGCCGATTCTGAGTGGTACCGAGACATCTGAAGATTGTCAGAACTGGTTTGATGATATAGAAATTTTGTTCGATTTACTTGACTGTACAGATGAACAGAGGGTTAAAATGGTGCCTTACTAGTTACGAGAAGCCGCCAGGAGTTGGTGGATTACCAGTACAAGAATGTGGGCACAGAGAGGTACAGTGATGTCGTGGGAAATATTCAGAACTGAATTCTATCGAAGATTTTTCTCAGCGTCGTACCGGGAGGACAAAAGAGCAGAATTTGAGAATTTGAGCCAAGGTCAATTGAATATTGATGAATATATTGCCAAATTCTCTACTCTACTGCATTTTGCTCCTCAGATAGCTGGAAATGAGGAAGCTATAGTGAATCAGTTTATCAGAGGATTGAATTCGGAGGTAGTTGCATTCATGAATCTGCAGCGACCTTACCATTTTGCGGATATCTTGAGTAGAGCGAAGAGAGCTGAGGCAAGTCTTATTAGACAATTGACACGGCTGTGTGTGAAGCAACCCCAGACACAGCAATCCCCTCTTCGATTTGATCGAGGCAGTACGAGTGAAAAGCAAGATTTGCTGAAAGCTCGGAAGAAGCCATTCAAGAAGTTGGGAAGTGGCACCTCTAGCTCAAGTGGTTCCAGCGCAAGCCATACTGATGTCTATTGTAGGATTTGCGGAGGGAGACATTCTTCAGAGCAATGCCAAGGAGTGCTTGGTAGATGCAATATTTGTAAACAGCCGGGACACTTTGCTAAAGTTTGTCCCCAGAGATGGTCTCGAAGATCTTAGGGAACATCGTTTGGTGGAGAAACAGACCCAGAATTCGCAACATGTACTATTTCTTTTATGATTATATGCATAGGTATTGATATGTACTAATGCATTATTTATGAATACCTGTGATTGAGTAGCATGGAGATATGCTATAGCTGTTGAATCTGTGTTTACTGTAGTATTGGTTCCTTGGTTGTTGAGGAATATGTTGATATCAGAGATTTCTGTGACATGATATACCACGGTTAGATAAGACTGAGATTGAACTAGATTGTGATGTACTTGTGTTATATGATTCTGAGTGCATTATTGACATGTATATGCTAAACAAGTACAGAAATATCGTAGAATGTGTGCCAGAAATGGTAAGATTCAGACCAGATCTGGCTGATAAACGAAGATTGTTCGGTAAGGATTCTAGATCCAGAATTCCTTAGATTATTGTACTGTTTATGACTCGATTATTACAAAAAGGAACAGATGGTATCCTTATGTATTCAATGGGTCCATTGAAATCGAGTCTAGCACTGACAGAGTTGCTAGTAATATAATAGTTGACTGGTGTTTGTCTAGATAAGATTTCAGATGTGTTTGATATCAGAAAGGTATATTTCAGAATTGAATCAATACCGAGTATTGCTGGTATATTAGAACTTAGTACAGAATGATTGACAGAATTGATATAATTGACAGATAAAAGAACATTAGCTGAGAAATCCAGTTGATTGAGTATTTCTCTGGAAGATAGTTCAGTTCTGTTTCTAAATTGATAGATTTTATGTTCAGAGGTATTCTGAAAATTATGCTTGGTATATCTATGATTTATTGATATATTGCAGCATTTGATTGATTATATTGAATATTTGAAGATTGGGTTAAATATTCAGAGAACTATGATCATTGTATACAGAAATGGGTCAGGTATGAATCCGGTATGCAGTTATTGATACAGTGTTTATTCAGAATATGCAGTATCTGAAGATCGATTGATTTAGACAGTTAAGACAGAAAGATCAAGAATTCCAGAAATGTCAGAAATTTATTATCTGCAGATTATCTTATTCTGATTATTTATTCTCTCATTGATATATATCTGTTGAGTATTGTTATTGTTCTACCTCAGTATTTGCGATATCTTATATTGTCGGGAGCATATGTTATTTGCAGATAAGATATAGCAGTTGATCTGGACAGTATGAGGATTGGTCAGATAGCCAGAATTTACAGATTGCCTGATTTTGTTATTTTATGAGTTTTCTTAAACTCACTAGATCTGTGTAGGTTCTTTCTGTTCGGAATCTGTGTAAACAGTCAGACATGTGATCAGAATGTTCAGAACTTGTTTGTAATAATCAGAACAGAACATCAGTCAGATTAACAGATATGTGATTTTGTGTTGTATCAGATTGATTATTTTATGATATCAGATGTTTCAGAATTGTTTACAGATTTTGATATTGATAGTCAGAGCCGAATACCAGGTAGGTATTTCTTCTTTATTTTATGTTATTAACTGATTGTTTATACAGGATAGTTCAAATCTGAATTCACAGATAACGTCAGAACCGAACAGTTATGGATTCAGTTTTCATTCAGATAGTTGAGAATGTATGTTATTCGAACAGACAGTTGTGATATAAACAGATTAGATCAGTTGTAGCAGAATTTATACAGAAATATTGGCAGAAAGTGTACTGATAAGTCTGAATTGCTAACAGAAGAAGACAAAAAGATAGAAATCAGAAACTTATTACAGAATTTGTATATTTCTGAATAGAAATGGGAGTACATTTCTATGGCTTTCGTAATGAAATTACCGCCATTTTCTTTAGATTATGATATGATTATGATTGACAGATTATTCAATCTATATCTATCAGTTTGTATCAGATTATGTACAAACAGAACCAGATGACATAGATCAATGTCAAAGAAATAGTCAGATTGACAAGAATGCAAGAATTAAATGATATCAGATTGTGATTTTGACGGAGTTGTACTTGTGATAGACTATATCATAAGCTCTCTTGTGCAGATTTATTACAGATTGACAGATAGTCAGAGTATATTACCAGATATTGACAAATATTGGTAGAGCTTTGGTACTGGATGTTAGTACTAGTTGATATAGATTATTGTCATTGTGTGACTAACTATATGACAGTTTCTATCAAGATAGTTCAGAATGGATAGATTTAAGAAACCAATGTCGGATGATGACAATTGGTATTGGAAGATGAAGCTTGATTATGTTCTAGATTGGGATAAACAGATAGGATAACAACTACAGATGGTATTGTTTTGTTATAGATTGCAGATTAGCATATACGGATGTTGTATAGATGGTAATGCGGGATTGATTCGGCTAGAACGAGTTGAAGAAGGATTATGATATTATACTTCTTGACTTCTGATTCCAGACCAGAATCAGAGCTTGATCAAAGAAAAATACCTCAGAATGATGTTAGTAAAACGAGTTTGGATGTTAAACTCTGTTATATATTTCTTCTCATATATTTGATTGAATTGTCATGAGTTCGAGGACGAACTCAGATCTAAGAGGGGGAGAAATGTAATGCCCCAGAATTGTCGTGGAATTGATCAGACAAGATTAATGAAATATCCCAAGACTTGTAGAATTCATCAGATAAGATTATGGGATGTTGCTCGGAGCAAAATATAAATTTTCAGAACGTGCAAGACCGCACCCGCGCCCTTGTTTACACCGCACCCGCGGTGTAAGTCCAGTAGGGTAGGAATTTTGGGCGAAGCAAGACCGCACCCGCGGTCTTGCATACACCGCACCCGCGGTGCCAGACCGCACCCGCGGTATTGGAAGAGCCGCACCCGCGGTCATGAATTGTGCATTTTGATAGAATTGCCGAGACTGAAGCGCACCCGCGCTCCTTGCACTACCGCACCCGCGGTCATGCGTGTCGCATGAAAAATGATGCCACGTTTTATGATTTGCATGTAGTATATATAGATGAAGGACACGTTTATTCCTTCAGAATTGCAGAAAAGGGTCGAGGTTTTGAGAGAAAATCCTTGCGCCTTTTTGATTTGCGATTGTGGAAGATCCGTCTATCAGAATTCGAATCCGGAAGCAGTATCGTGCTCCTCGTGCTAAGAGCTACACAAGGACGTAAGTTTTGTTACGTTTTAAGATGTTTTGAGAATATGATGTTGCCAGAATTGCATGTGATTCAGATATGGCGTTCCTGCTATCGTAGCCATTATAGAACTGAAGACAGATTAAAGAACAGACTGTTTATGTAATTGTTATGAGTTGTGAAAGATATTGACTGAGATTTTGATATCAGAATTGTGTATTACTGATTTTGAATATACCGATATTCAGATTATGAGTTCTAATATTAATTATGTGATGTTCAGATTGACGGGGTTATTCAGATTGTATTATTATGCCGTCGAAACATCAGTTGATTTAGATTGATCAGATTCAGATATGATTTCGATTAGATTGTGATATTATTGATATGACTCAGATTGTATCTTGTTCAGACATTGATCAGATTGTATACTGAATTGAGTATTGATCAGCACAGATTGTGAATTGAGCTACACAGTGATACAGTGTATTTGATTTTGTCATTTCAGATCGGATATGGATAGACTGGACTTCAAGACTTCGTCTTCCTCGGACGGGGACGACAAAGGTATAATTCATGTGATATTCGGGAAGAAACAACTCAATTGAGATCACCATTTGAGTTGCCCAATAAATCACATACATACTATATTCTTGTTTATATATTTGTTTATAGAACTTGTATGCAAATCTTGCTATGCTTTGTTTACAGATCATGTTGCATTGCATTAAGATGATTATGCTTGTTTACAGATTTTGTATTCATGCATTAAGATAGGACAGTCTGGAGATCAGGCAGACTACTAGACGTTCGGCGATATCACAGCTTAGGGGAAGATCACCGCCCCTATTGTAGATGCGGATACAGATCAGGCCGAAGTCTAGGAATAAGACGTACCGTCACCCCGATTGGAGAGTAGGTGATAGATCGTCTTATTCACCCCGGGATCCCTAGAGTTATAGATCGAGTCAAGTCTAGACATGATTTAATTAGGACTTCATGCTTATATGAATGTGGCTCCTAGATCATGGGACCCATCGTTATTGCTTTCAGTTGTGCTAGCATGTTTTATGATTTAGATTGTTTATATGCATGTTTATCTGATTTGAGTTACATGCTTATTTGATTTATTTCATAGATTATGAAATATATACCGGATCGCATGTTTATGAATTAGTTTGTTTATATACATGCTTACCATGTTTTATACTGGGATTATTCTCACCGGAGTTATCCGGCTGTTGTCTTGTTTTGTATGTGTGCATGACAACAGGTGGGGCAAGATCGGGGTCGAGAAGATGATGAGAGAAGACGAGTTAGCGTGGTGATTCCGGACTTGGATAGATTTGGTTTTATTACTTGAACTTTAGTAGTTGAACCTTAGATTAATTAAAAAGACTGTTGTACATTATTGTATCTTTATACTGAAATGTAGTTTTATACAGATATGTATATCATGTAGATGCCATTACCTTCCGCACTTTATTTTAAAAAGAAAAATTTTTAGACCCTATTTATCAGAACTGATAATTAAATCCCAACGATGATTAAGAAGATGATTAGCGTCCGGGTCCCCACAGTTACTGATCAGTCCCCTATATGTAATTCTTCTAAGGGGTGAGGCCATATATCGGTTATTATTACCCACCGCATCAGGGCCATAAACTTGTCATATCTTATCATGTTTTAGGAAAATTTTCCTTTTTACCATTTCTAACTTGAATCATAACAGTGCTTTTAAACATAATTCTTAGAATACACCAAATTGGTGTTTAAGAACATATATTAGAATATAACATGAAATGAAGACAACATAATTTTGAAACGAAAGGAACATGCACTTGAATTTGATTTAAACATGCTTAACAATTTATCAAAACAAAATATTCATATATCAAATCGAAGGAATATATCATGTCGATCAAATTTTCGAAAACATACTTAAATACTTTAAAACATAAGCCCACTTACAGAAAGGTGTTCCAAAATTACGGAAGAAACAAGCTGGAATTTATCGTCCGAAAATCCGTAAATTAGCTAAACTCGTTTGGAATCCGAGCAGTTTTCTTGCCGAAGGATTTCACAAAATTTGACCGTATGGATGAGGTTGAAATTTTGATATGATGTTTAAAACATATGAAATGTAATATAAACCGTTGGACTAGAAGTTTCTCTCGAAAATGAACAGAATTTCTAACTCGAAAATATCACTCAAGAAAAGGTTGATGGTGTTCAAGCTTCATTCATGCTCTAGTTTGAGAGGTTTATGGTGTGTCTTCCCTCATTCTCAAAACATCTATTTATAGGTAATATTGGAGAATAATTCTTATAATTTAATGCATGCTTTAAAATATTTTAATTATTTTAGTCAAAAATTTGGGCACAATTGTTTTTCAATGTTTTGGACTCTTGTTTTTCAATGTTTTGAGCTCATGTTTGTCAATGTTTTGAACTCCATAATACCTAATAAATATAATACTAATACTAATAATTAATAATAATAAATCATATTCTTACAATCTCCCCAACCGACGACATCAAACAATATGAAAATGGGATCTTTATTCCCTTGAAAGAAGTTGGAGTTTCTCTCTTTTACCCGTTTATTTGCTTTAAGAAAATGTTGTTTGAATTTACGAAGGTGAAGTTGAATTTTATGAAATTATGTCAACTTACACTCTTCTTTTTTCATTGATTTAAGAGGAGTTATCAATTTCATGCTCCTTTAATTGACTATTAGAGTATGAGGATTGTTAATATCTTGGTTAATTACTTGAGATTGTTTATGATCCCCCAGCCTATATCGTAGTGATCTTCCATATTGAGCTCCAATCTTCGACATAAGCTTATTCCCTTGACTTTTGAAGGATGATGGTTTGAGATACTTTTGGTTTTTTTACTTTGAGACCAAGAATCTTCCACCATAATTCGTAATCCCCGAACTTTGAAGCTTTGATCCCCCATAATATTTTGGCTCCTTGATTTTATTGTTGATGATCCTCGATAGTATTTTTGGTTCTTTGGCCTTGTGGCCATGGATCTCCTACCTTATCGAACAACTTTTGTTATAAAATTCAATCCTTCTATCATAAAAATGATTCTCTCTGCTTGAACTTCTTTTGTATTTTCTGCTCTTCTAAAAAATCATGTTCCTAGGTACCCAACACTCTGTTATAAAATTCTTGAGGGAATTATTCATTACCCTATTTGAACATGATTCTATTGCCTCAAATATAATTTCTTTGGGAATCCAATACATTTCCGTCGTTCTCTTCATATTCTTGTTCATTCTTTTCTTTCTTTCCTTGATTAATCGACATCTCACGTTCCCTTGGTTTTGCCCCCCGAGCCATCCATATTTTTCAATACAGGCTCGAAAAGTGACAAATCTACTGTTACACCATCTTTTTGAGCAAAATATTCCTTCATATTATTGTATTTTCATAGCCTGAGTTGTGGATATCATTTTCCACATTTGTGTGTCATGGAAATGATTTGATAATGATATTATGAGAATTCCCGATGATTATCTTACCTTGGTATTTTATGTGTGGGCACAATTCTGCCCTTTATCCCCTTGGCCAAATTCTTCTACAGCTTCTTCCAATCCTCTCATTGAGGTTGTCATTATCTTGCTCACTTTTTTTGTCATGCGACTTGTAGATTCCTCTATACGTTTTATGACACTTGACATAATCAAAATTCAATTTTTTTTATTTCTTTTCTTGTGCTCCACTTCTAAAGTAACACGAGGAACTAAGGGACCTTCAAAAATTTATTTGGTGTGTTCTTTTTTTATATTCAACAATGTTATGAAAGAATCTTCCCATGAACTTTCTTGTTTCGTAGATCCTTGTTCAACCTTTCACGTAAAACTCACGTTACTTCTTTTGAGAAATGATCGATGAATCTGAAAAATCAAAAAACATGTAATCCTCAATATCAAACAATGCATTCTAGTTTTGTGCATGCATCCTTCTATGATAGCTTTTACCTACATTTTGCATGCTTTCCCTTGTAAAATGACATGAGGAATCTACATTTCATATCCAGAAACACCACATAATAAAAATGAAAAATTAGGATTAGCGTAGTATCCGTGTTCCAAAGGATTTATTCGTGCATTTAGTTGATGCAATGAACTTCACCAATAGTATTCATCATCTAATTCCTTCAATCTTTTCTCAGGCGCTGAAGTTGTTTAAGAAATTCATGTCTTATTTTGTGTTATATCCTTCATTTCAAGTATCAATTGAGTGCATTCTCTTCTCCGTGGTTCATAAACCTACTGGACTTTGTAGCATTCTTTGTCATTCTTAGTGCTTTCTTCACAACATAGTCCCACTGGGCATGCCAATTTGTTTATAATTACAATAATTTGTGAGCTTTCTAGGCACAAAATCATGCCAAATATGTGAAATCCGACTTCTACAATCAAACGATGTAGATCATGATTCGATAGTTATAATTTTCTCAGTAAACCACCAAAAACTAGGAAACTAAATTAGAGAATTGAGGGAAAACTCGTGAACAAAATTAAATTTAATATTTTTATCATTAATTGGTTCAACATTATTACAACCAAAATTGAAAAAAGCTAAAGGAATATAAGTTGAAACTAATGGAACACTAGATAAAAAAACTCGAAATAGCGAACTAATATGAACTAAAATTGAAGAAATCATGAAGAACATTTTTTCTTGAGTTGATGATTGATGAGTTGTGTGTAGACTCTATTTTTTCCAAGATCATCGGTCATGAATCATGTCCCACGATCATTTCTTCGTGGGTCGACTTCCTCGACATGCAGTGGAGGTCAGTCTGCGTAGTTTCCCCAAAACGGTTGCTTCCATTTATTCAACAATGTTGTACTCGAAGTTGTGACCATTTATGAAACCATGAATTAGTCAACCTTCAACTGTCTACAGTTCAACCGATGAAATTAATGGGTCATAATTCACTTCTTTTTTGTGGCTTTCCCTTTCTTTTCTTCATGCGCCAAAATTATATTTTTAGAGACAATACTAGTATTTTACCTATGCAATGCATAAATTATGATTTTATGTAATTAATTATTAAAATTAGTAAATATTAATGTTTGAAATTATTAAAACTATTGATGTTAAATAATGAATATATTTAAAATTTAAATATTATAATAAAAAATTATTGTATCGTAAATATTTATATAATTTGAGATAATGTTTAAATGAGGAAAACAACAGTCTTCTGCCTTTAAAATGATTTATTTATCTTGGTTGAATGGAACTATTACTAATAATATATATACATCTAAAAAATCAGATATTATTTTGTGTATCAAATTTTTTTAAAAATAGATTTTCTTAAAATAATGTTTTTTTCATTTATTAGAAGAATAAATTTTGTTTAAAAATTTTATTATTTTTTATAACATGTTAACAATATTTGTATTGATGTTCTAACTAAGATACTTAATAATAATAATAATAATAATAATATAATAATAATAATAATAATAGCAATTACAAACAGTCAATATACCAAAATTTACGACAAACTTTTTCAATAGTTAGAAAATGTAATATTATATTAAAACAATTATATTTTATTTAATATGTTAGAGAATAACGAGTTGACAAAATATATAAAATTAGGACGTGAGCGACTATAGCCCAATATTAAAATGTCCGAGTATACAAATGGATATGATGCATGTGAAATGCAATATGCTCGGATATCAAAGATCAAGTCAAGAATCTCATGCTCAGTCTAGAAGCACTAGAGTGTGTAGTTTCTAATCTGCCCTAGACATGTTTTGGCTCCCACACTCATCATCAATATGTGGACCTACAATGTCCACGGTCATTAGAGCTTATGGGTCCCGTCAGACACTATAGCTCTCGATACCCAACCGCCGACAATATAGAACAGGGCTAAGCGGCCCCGACAAACGAGGTATATCTCAAACGATATCAAGCCCAGCGTGATATGTCATGCATAATATGTCAAAACAGTAAAACATGTATCATGCAATAGATAAATATGCAGCATATAAAGATGTATATTACGCTTAGATATCTCAGTCAGTACATCATGTACCTCATTAAAACAATTTGACATAAAGTTTACACGTTTGAACCTAAACAATACCAAAATAATGAAATCACTATCAAGTCAGATCCTGAATTACCAAAAATGCTTCAAAGTTCTTCCTAATGATCCTTAATTCGCTATTTAAGGCTTTAGGATTATACCTACTTTCGTCGTCAACTCGCTGATGATGTCTCGATCTGTTTCTCCTCGTTCACGGACCCCTCTTCGAGTCGACACTAGCTCCAATGTTTTCCAAAACTAAACTGCCCTAGAAACCGACTATAAATTTTTTTCGATCTTACGGTTTATCGGTTTATCTAATTGACGAACCGACTTCAGTTCCGGCATATTTTTGGCGATGTCTGAAATTAGTCAACTTCTGAAATTAATACGATAAATTGTTAAATCATACAGAAATTGAAGATTGTTGGATAGTGTATAATTTTAACGAAGAAAAGAAGATTATAGTGGTGTTATTTGGAATGATTCCCAATTTATTATAATTAAAAATTTTACTTTTTGAATTGAAAGATGTTTATCAGCTGTTATTAATTCTGATTATATATTCGGATTCTAAGAAGCATAGGCTATATGTTGATATGAAATTTTTGTAGTTTAGATGGTGTTTTTATATAGCCTACTAATTGAAGTTAACTTATTAGCATATATTTAATGTTAGTATTGATAACTAAATACATCAGGATATTAATTGTTGAATGTTGAAGATGTATAATCGAGTTTTATATTTTTGTTGGATTAATTGTTGTTAGGCTATTTGATATTATATATTGAGGTTGTTATGATTGTGTTGATACGGTGACAATGATCTGATAATTATTATTAGGGGTGAGCATTCGGTTAGTTCGGTTATCGATCGAACCGAATTAGCCACAACCGAATCGAACCAAAATATTTAGCCATAAGCGAACCGGCAGAATCAATTTCCATAACCGATTAAAACCGAACCGAATTAAATCGGTTAATTCGGTCGATGACCGAATTAGCCGATTAGTTTTTAAAAAATTTTGTCATTTAACTTTAATTATATATGTAATTTTTTTTTAACAATACAGTTTACATAAATGCATAAAAACATAAAATCACACACATCACAAATGTAAAGGCCCTAAAACTCCTTGTTTGAAAATTTTGCGGAAAATTTACAATTTTCTTTTTAAAGAACTTAAATTGCCTCATTCATAAAATCAACTGATAAATCAAGTTCAATGTTAAAAAAAATATAGCAGCGGAAGAAAATAAAGTTTGCCAACAATAGCAATTTAAAAATATCCAACGACTGATAAAAATGTTTGAGCATCAAATAAAATGGCAAATGCTGAAACTGAGGTCCTCGGGTGCCACTACTGCCAACCCAAGCTGGCTCACTGGTCCCCGCCCTCGGCCCTGTCCTTATCAGTACCTACAACAATCAAGTCTAGTGAGCCTAAAGACTCAGCATGCATATATCGCAGGTAACAAGTAAAATCTGAAGTAAAATATGCATGGGATAAAATATAATGTCATGAGGCATGCTGAAAATAATCTGTACCGAGCAATTAAATATTTGATCCTTGGAGCCCTGTACTGAAATAACTGGTAAAATTTTCTGTTGAGATTATAGTCTACGCCTGTGGCCCCTGCACTGAGCTGAACTGGTCGGTAACTGGCTACCGGGGAGTATAAAACTGAACTGAGCTGGCCGGTCACTGGCGATCGGGTGGTACCAAACATAACTGATCGGTCACTGGCGACCGTATAAAATAATGCTCCCATCATAGTGAATTGACCACAAGCAATATCGCATAAATCTCAAAATAAGTATTTTCTATTTTCATGCACGTAAAATAATTAACTTGCATAATGAAAATATCCTGTGTATTTTACCAACAGGATTGGATTGGATCGTCCCCAGGCTCGCTGCAACCTAAATATGCCATGAAAAATATGCAATAGCTTAAAATTGGCCAACTATGCGCTTTAATTTCAAAAAATGCGACTATGACGTCTAATGACTTTGTATTTAATAATGACTCCGAACCAACCCGGACCAACACTGAACCGACGTATAGTCATGATTAAAATACGCTGAAAATAATGAAATGATGCTCCTAAAATGACGAGGGTCGAAATCTAGGTGAAATGGAGGCCAAAACAAGAAACGCTCTTTCGAGAGTCAATTTGGCACATCGCACCGTAAATTCTCGTACGACCTCCAAAATGATCCGAATCACAAACGGTCGAAAACATGACCTTCCTAACTCAATGGGGCACTGTCCAGTCCAAGTCCATAGGCTAAAAGCCAACCAAGAACTCAAACGAGCCTCCGAACTGACACAGCAAGTTGCTGTCAAAAAAATGCAGCAGCTGTACATGTGTTCTTCTTGCGTCGTTTTCGAGTCTTCCGGCCATTGGGGCTTGAACCACCGACCAGAGACCCTTACCAACATCCTAAATAATGATTTGAACCATGGTTAAGGGCCTTAGGCCAGCCACAATTTGCATCACACCATAACTCAACCGAAGGATCCAACCGAGAACACCTTTGTATGCGTGAGGTGTTTTGTATTGATTGTTGTCTCGTGTCGTTCCAGTGGCCATTTGATTGACCATGGCATGATCTAGACATATAGGGGCATGGTATGAACAGTGGCTAAGGGCCGTAGGCCAACCAAGATCCACACCAAACCAACCAAACCCGAAGCACAAGTGCTGTCCAACCGCAGGGGCGAGAGGGGAGGGGGCTGTTTTGGATGTTTTGCGTAAAAACCGATGAGCCATGGACCAAGCCACCAAAAGGGAGACTTAGTCACGTCCTAGACATGGTATAGAAGTGATCTAACCATGGCTATAGGCCCTTGGGCAACCAAGATCAGATCCCTTCTCCTTGGACAAAAAATCTGAATTTTTGAAGCTCAATATGACACTCATGGGGGATGCTGTCATTGACGAATTCTAGTGTGTATGGGGCTGGAACCAACGTTCTATCATGACCCTAACATGTCCTAGTACATGTCCATATGCAGCTTTGAGCCCCTGGAACGATCCATCCCTGAAATCGAAACAAAACATACCCATACGTGAAGCATGAAAGTCGATAAAAATCTGTGCAGAATTTTCGTTTCCTGTCTACTGAAATTTTCGGTTTTTGCAATGATAAAACCTGATCATGTACTGAAAAATAATTAATAATATGACTTGATTGAGGTTTGAAAGAAATCTAGACATGCCTGGTTTCGTTTCGAAAGAAAATGAACGAAACGACGACAACGCGGCGCGGAGGAGACGGAGTTGCTTCTCTACCTTTCCTTGCTCTCGATTTTCTTCCTAGCTTTCTACTGAATTCCCATGATTTTTAATCTGAAAAGGGCTGCTGAATGGTGTTGATTTCGGTGGTAGGGAGGGGGAGAATAAGTGGTTAAGAGGGTGAGGAGAAGAGGTGCACAATATAAGGGAGAATCAAGACCAAGTCTCCCTCAAATTTGAATTTGAATGGTTGTTTGATATCAACTATTGTTGGGGTGCTTCTAGAATGGTATGGCCGATTATTAGCTTGCTAATGTAGACCAGGATAAGCTCTAATAATTAATTAAATGGTGCTCCCAAAATCATAGAATTATCCTACAAATTAAATACCAAGAAGGGGTCAAAGTTTGATGAGTTGGCAAAGAGTTTGTCTAGCCAATAATGGGGTGAGCGAAATATTACTAATAAAAATGAGTGGGAAATGTTGATTATTTACTAAATTAATAACTCTAAAAAGCCTCACTAATCCCTTAAATAATTTAGTGCGCTAACCCCTTAATTATGCAACTTAAATAGGCTTATTTCTTAATCACCTCAAGTAATTAAATTAAATTCTCAAACCTCCTTTTTAACTTAAATGCACTTATTTGCTAGCTAAATTAACTTCTGGAAATATTTCTCAAATCTTAAATTCTATTTCAAAACTCCAACTCCAGTCCGGCCTCACTGAAATAAATGAAATGATAAAGATCAAACTACTGCATGAATTCATAGAATAATTAACTTCCAAGGAATGCATTAAAATAATCATGCAATGAAGTCGATTTAAATTTAAAAATCTAGAATTATGCATGGCTTATACGTAGACTGATTTACGGGTTCTACAATCTTTCCCCCCTTAAAAGAAATTTCGTCCTCGAAATTAGAACTCACCGAATAACTCGGGGTATCGATCTCTCATCTCCGGCTCAGACTCCCACGTAGCTTCCTCCTCTGAATGGTTGAGCCATTTGACTTTGACTCGCTTAACCAACTTGTTCCGAAGTTTCTTCTCCTGCCGGTCTAGGATCTGCACTGGTCTCTCCTCATAAGACAAGTTCGGAGTAAGCTGCAACGGCTCGAAATTCAGCACATGCGAAGGATTTGCCATGTACTTCCTTAGCATAGAGACGTGAAAGACATTGTGTACTCCGGCCAGATTCGGCGGAAGAGCCACGCGATAAGCTAGCATCCCAACTCTGTCGAGGATCTCAAACGGTCCAATGAATCTCGGACTGAGCTTCCCTTTCTTCCCAAATCTCATGACACCCTTCATAGGTGCCACCTTCACAAAAAACATGATCGCCCACTGCAAACTCTAAATCTCTCCTCCGTTGATCTGCATAGCTTTTCTGTCCACTCTGAGCAGTCCTCATCCGATCACGGATCTTGACTACTACATCTGTAGCCTGCTGAACAATTTCTAGACCCAACTCTGCTCTCTCTCCTACTTCATCTCAATGAACAGGAGATCTACACTTACGGCCGTACAAAGCTTCATACGGTGCCATACCAATAGAAGACTGAAAGTTGTTGTTATAGGTGAACTCTACCAATGGCAAGTTCGCCTCCAACTCCCAGAAAAATCAATGACGCAAGCACGAATAAGATCCTCCAAAATCTGAATAACTCGCTCCGACTGCCCATCTGTCTGTGGATGGAAAGCTGTGCTAAACAGCAACTTCGTACCCAAAGTCGAATGCAAACTCTTCCAAAAGGAGGAAGTAAATCTGGGGTCTCTGTCAGATACAATCGAAACTGGAATACCATGAAGTCGGACTATCTCCCGATTATACAACTCTGCATACTGAACCATGGTGAAAGTCATCTTAATAGGCAAGAAGTGTGCTGATTTGGTAAGACGATCTACAATCACACAGATGGCATTCGATCCTCTGGCTGACTTCGGCAACCCGGTCACAAAATCCATGGTAATGTTCTCCTACTTCCACTCAGGAATAGGAAGAGGCTTGAGCAAACCTGCTGGTCTCTGATGCTCGGCCTTCACTAACTGGCAAGTCAGGCACTCGGATACAAAACGCCTGATGTCCTTCTTCATCCCTGGCCACGAATACAATAGCTGCAGATCTTTGTACATCTTCGTACTCCCAGGGTGGATGGAGTACGGGGACATGTGGGCCTCTGATAGAATATCTGCTCGAATAGAACCACTGCTAGGAACCCACATCCTGTCTCGGTATCTCACAATACAGTCGGTGACTGTATACAAGACACTGCCCTTGGCTTCATCTCTCTTCTTCCACTGTGCCAATTGCTCATCTGCTGACTGACCAATGCGAATACGGTCAAGAAGGGAAGACTGAATGGTCAAGGTAGATAGTCGGGGAACTCTACCTTGAGGGTAAGTATCGAGATCAAACCTCTGCATCTCAGTCTGAAGAGGTCTCTGAATCGTCAAGTGAGCCATCACTGCGACTTTTCTGCTCAGTGCATCTGCAACTACATTAGCCTTACCCGGGTGGTAGCTAATGTCACAGTCGTAATTTTTCACAAGCTCACACCAACGCCTCTGACGCATGTTCAGCTCCTTCTGCGTAAAGAAATACTTGAGGCTCTTGTGGTCGGTAAAGATCTGGCACTTCTCTCCATACAAATAATGCCTCCAAATCTTCAATGCAAAAACTACGGCGGCCAACTCTAGATCATGGGTAGGGTAATTCTTCTCGTGGGTTTTTAGCTGTCGAGAAGCATATGCTATCACTCTCCCATGCTGCATCAATACTGCGCCAAGACCGAGCTTCGAAGCATCGGTATACAGAACAAACTCGCCGGGTCCTGACGGTGTGGCCAAAACTGGTGCTGAGATAAGAGCTTGCTTCAAAGTATCGAAGCCTTTCTGACACTCCTCGCTCCACACGAATTTAGCATTTTTCTGTAATATCCTGCTAGCCCAAGAAAACTGCGGATCTCGGATGCATTCTGAGGCACAACCCAATCTTTGACTGCTGCAACTTTTGCTGGGTCTACCTCAATACCACTGCTAGAAACAATGTGGCCTAAGAACGCCACCTTCTCTAACCAGAATTCGCATTTACTGAACTTTGCGAATAGTTTGTGCTTCTGCAATGTCTGCAACACTGTGGTCAGATGTCTGCTGTGCTCCTCCCGACTCTTGGAGTAGACGAGAATGTCATCTATGAACACTATCACAAACTGATCAAGATACGGCTGAAATACGCGATTCATGAGATCCATGAAGATCGCGGGCGCATTCGTCAGACCGAACGGCATCACAAGGAACTCGTAGTGACCATAACGAGTCCTGAAAGCAGTCTTCGAGACATCAAAATCTCTCACCCTCAACTGGTTATAACCAGAGCGCAGATCTATCTTAGAAAAAATCGAAGCTCCCTGCAACTGGTCAAACAGATCCTCAATCCTCGGAAGTGGGTATTTATTCTTCACTGTAACCCTGTTCAACTCCCGATAGTCAATGCAAAGCCTCATCGAGCCATCCTTCTTCTTCACAATTAAGACTGGCACGCCCCATGGTGAAAAGCTCGGGCGAATGAACTCCTTGTCGAGAAGTTCCTGAATCTGCTTCTTAAGCTCTGCCATCTCTGTCGGTGCTAATCGGTACGGCGCTTTGGATATCGGAGCCGTACCTGGCATAAGCTCAATGGAAAACTCCATCTCTCTCTCGGGTGGCATACCAGAGACGTCTTCGGGAAAAACGTCTAAGAAATCTCTGACAATCGGAACATCTGAGGCTGACTGGCTAGGTTCCTTGGGGACAGATAAAAAGGTCGCTAGAAATGCCCGACACCCTCTATGCATGAGCTTCCTAGCCTGAACATATGGAATAATGCGCGGTAAAGGAAAGTACCTGTCCGGCTCAAATAAGAACTGCTCCATTCCAGGCGGTCGGACGAGGACAGACCTCCGCTGGAAGTCTATCAACACTCTGTTCTTCAATAGCCAGTCCATCCGTAGGATAATATCAAATTCCGGCATCGGTAGCACAATCAGATCCGCATAAATAAGATTACCGTGCAGCTCAAGGTCTATATCTCGGATAACATTGGTAGCTGCCATCTCCTCGCCTGACGGCAACACTACTGAAAAGGCTATGCCTAGCCCAATGGTCTTGATCTTGAGAAAATTTGCAAAGACCTCCGAAATAAACGAGTGAGTGGCCCCTGAATCTATCAAGGCCTTGGTAGAGGAACCAGATATGAAAATTCTCCCTGAAAGGTCGGAACTCTAAGTTGAACCCCATAGTTACAAGAACTAAACTTATAGACATGCAAGGGCCAAAGTTCTTCTAACTTAAATCTCAAAATGATACTGAGTAGAGCATGCAATCCTATCACAGTTCTAAGTTCAAACCTTAACCCCGATTCCCAAAATACGGAAATTCAAATAATAGCTTAAAGCTTAAAGGTACCTGTCAACAACATAGTCTCCGAGTTTGTTTCCGCGGCATGGAGAGCAAAAACTCTGCCTTGAGTAGGCAGATTCCTCTGGGGGCACTGCAGCAACATGTGGTCTGGACTGCCACACTTGAAGCACTTTCCTGAGCCAGACATACATGCTCCAGGATGGCGGCGTGAGCACCTGGGGCAGACTGGGTACTCAAAAGTCCTCGGGGCTGGGCGCCCCTGCTGCTGCTGCTGGCCTCTGATTCTACGCGGCCCATGAAATGGCCTCTTGTTTTGCTGCTGATGCTGATGAGGAGGAGGGTGGTGTGGTACTTGGACTGGGCGCTTGCCCTGTCGATCCCTCTCGATATCCCGCAGGTCCTGCTCTGCGGCTAGGGCTTTGGAGACAGCAATCTCATAAGTAGCAGGGTCAGACACCCTAACATCCCGGTGCAAGATCGGCCGTAGACCCACCAGGAAATGCATCAACTTAGCTCTGGCATCATTCGCTATCAGGGGCACAAAGTGGCAGCCCCTCTCGAACTTACGGATGAACTCCGTAACCGTCATATCCCCTTGCCTCAGACTCATAAACTCGGTGGTCAACCTGGTGCGAACTTCCTCCGCAAAATACTTGGAATAGAAAACCTCCGTGAAGCGTGTCCATGAAAGTGTAGCCAAGGTCAGGGCTACTGCTGCTCCTTCCCACCATAAGCGGGCATCTCCAGTGAACAGATAGGTGGCGCATCTGACTCTGTCGGCATCTCCCAGCTCCAGAAACTCGAAGATGACCTCGAGGGATTTGATCCATCCCTCGGCAATCATGGGGTCAGACGTCCCAGAAAACTCCTTTGGACGCATTTTCATGAATCGCTCGTAAACGGCCTCTGGCCCTGTCGGCCTAGTCACCACAGTATTGTTCCCCACAAACTGTGCGAAGAAATGCGTCATCCCAGCTAGCATCTGGGCATTCATGTCAGGTGGAGGTGTAGGTGGAGGAGGAGGAGGTGTCTGCCTCTCTTGTCTCTGATCGTCATCGTCCTCGCGACGGTGCTCGCCACCACCTCTCGGGCGTCCTACTTGACGTCTAGGGGGCATACTGTACCAACATAACCCATACGTAACTAACATGCATAATTCTATAATTTATTTTAAATGAACACTGAAATACTGAAAATCTGGTCGTAATTATTTCATGGAAGCATGCTGTCAAAATAATTCTTGCTTTAAATAAAATGCTGAAAATTAAAACTTACAAACCGAAGGCGTGGCTTCGTGAGCTTCTCGTGCTCAGTAGTAGTGTAACCCTATACAGAACCACCGCTCTGATACCAACTGTAAAGGCCCTAAAACTCCTTTTTTGAAAATTTTGCGGAAAATTTAAAATTTTCTTTTTAAAGAACTTAAATTGCCTCTTTCATAAAATCAACTGATAAATCAAGTTTAATGTTAAAAAAAATATAGCAGCGGAAGAAAATAAAGTTTGCCAACAATAGCAATTTAAAAATATCCAACGAATGATAAAAATGTTTGAGCATCAAATAAAATGGCAAATGATGAAACTGAGGTCCTCGGGTGCCACTACTGCCGACCCAAGCTGGCTCACTGGTCCCCGCCCTCGGCCCTGGCCTCATCAGTACCTACGACAATCAAGTCTAGTGAGCCTAAAGACTCAGCATGCATATATCGCAGGTAACGAGTAAAATCTGAAGTAAAATATGCATTGGATAAAATATCATGTCATGAGGCATGCTGAAAATAATCTGTACCGAGCAATTATAATACGTGCATAACTGAACTGAAAATCACAGTAAAAATATTTGATCCTTGGAGCCCTGTACTGAAATAACTGGTAAAATTTTCTGTTGAGATTATGGTCTACGCCTGTGGCCCCTGCACTGAGCTGAACTGGTCGGTAACTAGCTACCGGGGAGTATAAAACTGAACTGAGCTGGCCGGTCACTGGCGATCGGGTGGTACCAAACATAACTGATCGGTCACTGGCGACCGTATAAAATAATGCTCCCATCATAGTGAATTGACCACAAGCAATATCGCATAAATCTCAAAATAAGTATTTTCTATTTTCATGCACGTAAAATAATTAACTTGCATAATGAAAATATCCTTTGTATTTTACCAACTGGATTGGATTGGATCGTCCCCAGGCTCGCTGCAACCTAAATATGCCATAAAAAATATGCAATAGCTTAAACTTGGCCAACTATGCGCTTTAATTTCAAAAAATGCGACTATGACGTCTAATGACTTCGTATTTAATAATGACTCCGAACCAACCCGGACCAACACTGAACCGACGTATAGTCATGATTAAAATACGCTGAAAATAATGAAATGATGCTCCTAAAATGACGAGGGTCGAAATCTAGGTGAAATGGAGGCCAAAACAAGAAACGCTCTTTCGAGAGTCAATTTGGCACATCGCACCGTAAATTCTCGTACGACCTCAAAAATGATCCAAATCACGAACGGTCAAAAACATGACCTTCCTAACTCAATGGGGCACTGTCCTGTCCAAGTCCATAGGCTAAAAGCCAACCAAGAACTCAAACGAGCCTCCGAACCGACACAGCAAGTTGCTGTCAAAAAAATGCAGCAGCTGTACATGTGTTCTTCTTGCGTCGTTTTCGAGTCTTCCGGCCATTGGGGCTTGAACCACCGACCAGAGACCCTTACCAACATCCTAAATAATGATTTGAACCATGGTTAAGGGCCCTAGGCCAGCCACAATTTGCATCACACCATAACTCAACCGAAGGATCCAACCGAGAACACCTTTGTATGCGTGAGGTGTTTTGTATTGATTGTTGTCTCGTGTCGTTCCAGTGGCCATTTGATTGACCATGGCATGATCTAGACATATAGGGGCATGGTATGAACAGTGGCTAAGGGCCGTAGGCCAACCAAGATCCACACCAAACCAACCAAACCCGAAGCACAAGTGCTGTCCAACCGCAGGGGCGAGAGGGGAGGGGGCTGTTTTGGATGTTTTGCGTAAAAACCGATGAGCCATGGACCAAGCCACCAAAAGGGAGACTTAGTCACATCCTAGACATGGTATAGAAGTGATCTAACCATGGCTATAGGCCCTTGGGCAACCAAGATCAGATCCCTTCTCCTTGGACAAAAAATCTGAATTTTTGAAGCTCAATATGACACTCATGGGGGATGCTGTCATTGACGAATTCTAGTGTGTATGGGGCTGGAACCAACGTTCTATCATGACCCTAACATGTCCTAGTACATGTCCATATGCAGCTTTGAGCCCCTGGAACGATCCATCCCTGAAATCGAAACAAAACATACCCATACGTGAAGCATGAAAGTCGATAAAAATCTGTGCAGAATTTTCGTTTCCTGTCTACTGAAATTTTCGGTTTTTGCAATGATAAAACCTGATCATGTACTGAAAAATAATTAATAATATGACTTGATTGAGGTTTGAAAGAAATCTAGACATGCCTGGTTTCGTTTCGAAAGAAAATGAACGAAACGACGACAACGCGGCGCGGAGGAGACGGAGTTGCTTCTCTACCTTTCCTTGCTCTCGATTTTCTTCCTAGCTTTCTACTGAATTCCCACGATTTTTAATCTGAAAAGGGCTGCTGAATGGTGTTGATTTCAGTGGTAGGGAGGGGGAGAATAAGTGGTTAAGAGGGTGAGGAGAAGAGGTGCACAATATAAGGGAGAATCAAGACCAAGTCTCCCTCAAATTTGAATTTGAATGGTTGTTTGATATCAACTATTGTTGGGGTGCTTCTAGAATGGTATGGCCGATTATTAGCTTGCTAATGTAGACCAGGATAAGCTCTAATAATTAATTAAATGGTGCTCCCAAAATCATAGAATTATCCTACAAATTAAATACCAAGAAGCGGTCAAAGTTTGATGAGTTGGCAAAGAGTTTGTCTAGCCAATAATGGGGTGAGCGAAATATTACTAATAAAAATGAGTGGGAAATGTTGATTATTTACTAAATTAATAACTCTAAAAAGCCTCACTAATCCCTTAAATAATTTAGTGAGCTAACCCCTTAATTATGCAACTTAAATGGGCTTATTTCTTAATCACCTCAAGTAATAAAATTAAATCCTCAATCCTCCTTTTTAACTTAAATGCAATTACTTGCTAGCTAAATTAACTTCTGGAAATATTTCTCAAATCTTAAATTCTATCTCAAAACTCCAACTCCAGTCCGGCCTCACTGAAATAACTGAAATGATAAAGATCAAACTACTGCATGAAATCATAGAATAATTAACTTCCAAGGAATTCATTAAAATAATCATGCAATGAAGTCGATTTAAATTTAAAAATCTAGAATTATGATTGGCTTATACGTAGACTGATTTACGGGTTCTACAACAAATGTATACGTTTTATTTGAACACAATTAATACATATTATATCGATTTTAAAATTAAAAATTAAATATTTATAAAAATTGATAAATAAAAAAATTATTAAATAATAATATTTATTATTTCGGTTAATTCGGTTAACCGATTTCAAAATTTTGAAAATCGTAATCGAACCGAATTAATGGATATAACCGAATTTTTTTAATTTGAAAACCGAATTTCCGAAATAACCGAACCGAATTTTCGAATTGGCTCGGTTCGGTTGGTTAATTAGGTTTAACCGAAATCTTGCTCACCCCTAATTATTATTGAATTATTTAAATACACCACAAGCCACATGATCAAATAAATAGCCAAATTTTATATATACTCGATTATCAGGTACGTGTTGACGTACGATCATATGTTGTTATTGTTAAGAATTCATAAATAATATTGTGTTGAATGATGGGAAATCATCGAAAATGAGTGATTTGATATTATATTTATTGTTGTGTATTATTGTTGATGTTGTTGGCTGCCGGTGATTGGGCATGGATTTGCTATTATTGTCACAGTAGTAGGGGAGCGACGTTTTGACGATATTGCTGTTGTCGGAGTTGGGGCGCGAGGTATCGTTCATGTTATTTGTCGCAGTAGTAGGGGAGCAAAGTATTGACGATATTGCTGTCGTTGGATTCGATATGCGACGTACCATTGATGTTGATGATGTATTGACGATATTGCTATTGCTGGAGTAGGGTGCGACATATCGTTGCTGTTGTTTGTTGTAGTAGATGAGAGTGATGTTTGTCGTTTTTTTTTTGTTGGATTGGTTGTCCAGAAACAGCGAATAGACTATTCATGTTATGATAACAGTTTTATCTTATGTTGTTAATATAACTGTTATGTATTACGATATTAGTTATTGTGTGTGTTCACTCTTCGAGGGCTGTTTTTTGTTGGACAATTTGCAAGACTATGTCATGAGACATGATAAAGGTAAATGACTAGGTGTGTTTAGTCAAAGAGTCATATAGTTGATAGTGGATAGAGATAGTATAACTTATTGTCTTATTTGAGTTACATGTGTATACTTATTATACTGTTTCTGCTTCACTAATTTAAATATTGTTATAATCACATTATTTTGGCCGTATATGTATTATATTATTACGTCGTTGAAAAGAAATTTTTTTATGCATATGATGTCACATATTGTATGAGTACGTGGTGAGGTTTCGGGCGCCACGAAAAGTGTGGAGACGAAGCCAAATTTTCACTTTTTTGTGTATGCTTGTAGCCATGCATGTTTACTACAGGAAAGAAAATTTTTGTAGAACCCGTAATAAGACTACGTATAAGCGATGCATAATTCTAGTATTTTAAATTAATTTGACTTCATTACATGAATATTTAAATTCTTTTCTTTAAAGTTAATTATTTTAGCCAGCAGTTTAAATTTTATTCTTTTCAGTTAATTCAGTGAGGCCGGACCGGAGTTGGAGTAAAGAGTTAAAATTTACTGTTAAGAAAACATTTCCTGAAATTTATTTAAGATAAATAATAAGTAAATTTATTGTAAAAGAAGGTTTAAAGAATTATTTAAATAAGTTGAGGTAAGTAGTAAATAAAGTTCAATAATTAAATCCTTTAATCTCTAAAATATTTAATGAGTAAATAAAACACTAGAGATTTAAAATTCAATATTTAAGAAATATTTTCCCTTGTATTTCCTTAAGATTTCGGCCATTTAAATAAATTTAAAAATTTAGTAGTCAACTCACAATTTAATGGAATTCTTTCCTTATACATTTTCTTGAGAGATAATTATATCTCAATAAATCTTCTACATTAATTAATTAATTAATTGAGATCCCACCCCATTCTACTAACAAAAATCGGTCATCCCCCTAATTTGAAAGATTTAAATTAACTTAACAATTCATTCTTTATTTTCCTTCCCTTAAAATCATCTAGTAGATATCCTCCCAACTTTTAAACCTCTACAAAATAATTTAATTAAGCAATAATCTTCCTTGCATTCTAGAAGCTAATTTCGGCCCTCACATAGCTCCACAATCCCATAATTCTCGTACAGCTTGGAAGGAAAAGAAATCATTTGATTTGCAATCCAACTCACTTCTTGCCTCTACCATCTATATACCCTCCTTGATTCCTTTATTTTTCCATGTATCATCCCCTTCATTCCTTAGTATCTTTCCCCTCCTCTCATTCGAAATCTGAGAACAAAACAGTAGCAAGAACCGTGTGAAAACCAGCAGCCAAATCGTGAACAACAAGAGAATTAAGTGAGAAAGAAAAACTCCGTCTCCGCCGCGCCGTGCCGTCGTATAATTTGTGTCTTCCTTAAACGAATTTCCAGGCATGTTTATATTGTTCATTGCTCTTCAATCAAGTCCTATAAGTATTTTTAAACATTTCATGTTCATGATTTTAACACCAAAACCGAATTATGACAGCACCATTTTACAAAAATATTCTGCACAGCTTTTTCTCCACTCTTATGCTTCACAGGTTGCATGTTTTTGATGATTTCAGGGTTTGGTTCGATTCCAGGCTCCCAAGGCTGCTTATGTTCATGTTCTAGGGTGTGTTAGGGTCGAGTTTTATCAAGGGTTCAAGCCCCAAAACCGTGAGTTAGATGCTCCAAACAACAAGCAAGAAACAAGTGTCATAGTTTGGTTTCATTTACTGTCATCGGCTTGTTTGGGTTAGAGTCCGAGTCATGGCTGGCCTAGGGCCAGTAGCCATGGCTAGGACCCTTCCCTAGCAAGCATAGGACGTGGTCAAGTCGGCCCTAAGTGGCTTGAGCCATGTCCCAAGTCGTTTGGACAGAAACAACACAAGTGTCCCTCGGTTTCATTTTTCTGTTTTTCCTTCGTGTGAGTGGTTTCGGTTTTTTTGAGGTTGGGTGGATCTTGGTTGGCCTCTGGCCCTTAGCCCTGGTTCACACCATACCCCTTGATTTCTAGATCGAGCCTTGGTCAATCAAATGGCCATTGGAACGATGAAAGACAGCAAGCGAACCGATGCATCACAGTACAGATTTTGGTGCACTCGGGTGGGAGTTTCGGGTCTCTCATGGTGTGGTTCGAATTGTGGCTAACCTAGAGCCCTTAGCCATGGTTCAAATCATTCCTTAGGATGTTGGTAAGAGGTTCTGGTCGGTGGTTCAACCACCAATGGCCGGTAGTATCGAAAACGACGCAAGAAATGGAAGACACAGCTGCTGTAATTTTTGACAGCAAGCGGGTCGCGGTTCAGAGGCGTGTTCCGGGTTCTCGGTTGGCTTTTAGCCTATGGCCTTGTACTGGACAGTGGCTCATCAAGTTAGGAAGGTCATGGTTTTGGTCGTTTGTGATTTGGATCATTTTTGAAGTCGTACGAGAATTTACGGTGCGATGTGCCAAATTGACTCTCGAAAGAGTGTTTCATGTTTTGGCCTCCATTCACCAAGATCTCGACCCTCACTATTTTAGTAGCATTAATTCATCATTTTTAGCGTATTTTAATCATGACTATACGTTGGTTCAGTGTTGGTTCGAGTGGGTTCGGAGTCATGATTAAATACGAAGTTGTTAGACGTAATTGTCGCATTTTCGAACTTAGTTGCATAGTTTGGTCAAGTAAAAGCTATTGCATATGTTTCATGGCATATTTAGGTCGCAGCGAGCCTGGGGACGATCCAATCCAGTTGGTAAAATAATAAAGGATATTTCTTTTGCCATTTAATTTTATTGCGTGCATAAAATAGAAAATACTTATTTTTTAGATTTATGCGATATTGCTTGTGGTCAATTCACTATCATGGGAGTATTATTTTACACGGTCGCCAGTGACCGATCAGTTCAGTTTGGTACCACCCGGTCGCCAGTGACCGATCAGTTCAGTTTGGTACCCCGGTCGCCAGTGATCGGACAGTTCATTTCAGTGCAGAGGCCACATGCGTAGACCATAATCTCAACAGAAAATAATTTCGTATTTTTTTCAGTACAGGGCTCTAAGGAGCAAACATTTTTACTATGATTTTCAGTTCAGTTATGCACGTATTATAATTGCTCAGTATAAGTTATTTTCAGTATGCCTCGTGATATGATATTTTTATCCATGCAAACTATATTTTCTCGTTACCTACGATATATGCATGCTGAGTCTTTAGGCTCAATAGACTTGATTGTTGTAGGTATCGATGAGGTCAGGGCCGAGGGCGGGGACCAGTGAGCCAGCTTGGGTCGGCAGTAGTGGCACCCGAGGACCTCATTTTCAGCACTTACCATTTTATGCAAACATTTTTATCCGTTGTTGAATATTTATAACTTGTTATTTTTGCAAACAAATATTTACTTCCGCTGCCATTTTGAATATCAAACTTTGGTTATCGGTTTAGTTATGAATGATGCATTTTTATTATTTAAAAAGAAAATTTTAAATTTTCCGCAAATTTTCAAGCAAGAAATTTCGGACCTTAATTTTACTTTAGATTGATGAAGGATAACGGAACCGATCTTGGAAATCAGCATTATGCTTCAATGGTAGACTTACTCGGTCGAGCAGGAAAACTTCAAGAGGCTCTTGAATTAGTCAATGAGATGCTGATGCAAACAACAGAGACTGGGTGGGGAGCTTTACTGACTGGCTGACAAATCCATAGAAAAAATTGAGCAGGTGCTTATGTGGCTGATAGTCATGGAGCTAGGATCCGTGAGCCCAGGCTTGTACATTCTATTGTCCAATGCTTATCCAGATGCTGATAGATATCAAGAAGCTGCAAAAGCAAGAAAGTTGTTGAAGGATTTGGGGCAGAAAAAAGAGACGGGGTTGATCTGGGTAGAGTAAGTAACAAGATTCACATGTTTGCTGCAGGGTATAGGGCTCATCCCCAAACGGAGGAGATTTATAAAAAGCTTGAGGAGTTGGGGGATGACATGGAGAGTGCTGGTTATGTCGCAGACACGAGTCAAGCATTGCAAGAAGTTGGTGCTAATGAGAAGATCGAAGCTATTAGGTATTAAAGCTAGAGATTTGTTGGGACATCGTATTCTCGCACCCAAGTTGCAGCGGAAGTTAAAAATTTTTGTTCTTGGGCGTCGTGTATTTAAAAACATTCATAGGGCGTTTAGGATTATATCTTTGTGTTCTTAACGCTTGGACTCCAAACTATTCCGATTTTTACATGGAGATAGTCCTTCTTGTAAATCCTTACAAACAGCTCTTCTCCTTTAATCGTCTAATTGGGTCCACGATCAGAAACTGAATTCCTTGTTTGGATTGCACTAGTAATTCCAAACAATTATTGCGTTGAGATTGTAATCTCCGAATTTTCAAAAGACGAAGATCGTGCGATGATGGAAGCACGTCAATAAAAAAACAAAAAGGCCAACAATTTTTCGTTTTCCTTTGTGGTGGCCAAGAGGTTTATAGGGAGGAGAGAATATTTTTTCTTTTGTGTGCAAAAATTAGGTTAACAGTTTTGAGTCCTAGTTGTGTATATATAGAGTGAGACTCCTAATCTAATTAGAAGTCCCTCTCCCACAAGGACTCTAATAATTTCATTATATTATAAAATCTCATATAATTAATATATAATGCATTTATTAACTTTTAATAATACATGATATAATAATATTATATACACATATTTTATATGGTGTTTTATATCACCGTATAAAATATATACATGTATATTAATTAAATTAAATAACAATTATTTAATTAATAAATTAACTCCTTGGTTAATTTAATTCTAGACTACTCTAGAACATATATGAGAATTTGTGCATGCTAGTAGTCACAACTACTAGCACAATCATTTAATTAGTTAATTCTCAATTTACTAAATAAATGATTTCGCACTCATTATAACCCCGATCGATGATCCGAGAGCGCCGATGTGTCAAGTATACAAATCTCGTTCATATAATGAAAATCGAAAATTTCGAAGAGCAAAATTTTCATTTGCCAAATTTAGAACTTACCATATATGCCAGTTACCATATATCACAGTTACAATATTTGACAGCGGCCAGTTTTAGTGAACTCCTTCACAAAACATGCAGTTCCACTCTCTTTCCTTATTTAGCAATCATGCTAACTTCCATTTCTTACATCCTATGGAATCAGCTCATAAACTCCTTTATAAGCTTCTTTTTTTTATCTCCATGAAACTATAATCGCCAAATTCCAACTCCTTGAAATTTGACTATCTCAACGGGAACACAGAATCCGATACTTGTGTGACCCTCAATGGTTCAGGGATACAGCTAGTCGTGGTTTCATATCTCCATGTGATTCATAATAACATTTATTCTTATTTGGGTTTATCCTAGTTCATCTCATTCTTTTCATCAACTCTTTGATCAAGAATGTCAGAACTCATTTCTGATTGGACCCATCGGATGATGGTAAAAGCGTCTAGTAGCATCGCCCCATGATCACATAGGTATCACTGATAGTGCCTGCAAGAAGCTTTAGTCATGGTTAGCATACAGTACAGTCCCTTCAACACATATATCCCGATCGAATCTGCAACCATTTGTAAATCGAGAGTTGCATGTGAATTCGATAGCGATGTGATTTATCTTTGAATAATAGTATCATGGTATGCGCAACTGTGGAAACACCTTTCCAAACTGCACATGTCTTATTCCGGCCAGAGATTCCTTGCACTATTGACTCATCAGACCGCATAGGATATCTTTACCCGTAGGTAAACGGTGACCCCAACTACAATGTATTTGCTTCTACGTATTTCGAAACTACACCCAACCTCGCCACCTGATGACCTCTCGATAGAGTCGGTAAACGGATCAAAGTGCATGCTAGTACGTATAGCCCTTACATTGTCTCGGGTCAAAGGACTAATGGTGTACAATTATAACTACAGACTATTCCACTCGATAAGTGAGAACCACTTGGACAGTCCGATGGAGGGTTGTTCAGTACATCATCATATGATCACACATCTGTGTGAATGGACATCTCTATGCCCTTACCAATGAAACATGGTGTTTACTCCACAGATGCTAGTCTCGAGCTAGAGCGACTTTTATCCTTGTTTTAGGCGGCTGAATAGACTAAGAACCTGTTTAGATTATACGTACGCTTTTTAATGAGTTTCATGATCTTACGCTGGGACGTAGACCTCATGGTATCTATTGTATATTCAAGGATTTTATCTATGCAGCTTGAATGGGTATACAGATAAAGTATAATGCCATAATCGAATAAAATCGTAAAATATTATTAAAATAAAGATTGTTTTACATGAGAGTCAATAAAACTGGAGCCACAAATTGTCTTACCGGGTACCTACTCTAACAAGATTAGCCATTGTATTAAGATTGTTTTACATCAGAGTCAATGAAACTGAAGCCACAAATTGACTTGTCGGGCACCTGTTGGAAATTTGAATAAAAATTACATGTCTTGAATGTGGGAGTGCCTTTTGGTTCTCCACATTCTTGAGTTGGTTGTGGCTCATTATTGTGGAGTGTCTTTTGACTTTCCACATTCTTGAGTTACTTGAAAACTTGTGGCTCTTCATATTCTTGAGTTAAAGGGAAGATTAATTGAGTTAATTAATCTTGCATGACTCTTGGTATGTTTTTTGGGGGCTTATAAATAGTGTGCTCATTTCTCCATTTCAAGTGCATGAAAATCTTTTCTCTTTCAAGTATTATCTTGCATTTCATATTGTTAGCTTTTCTTTTGGCCTCCGTTAAATCTCGGTGATAAAGTAAAGGTACGCTTTCAGTTCGTCGTAGTAGTGTCTCGTGCTAAGTCACTGCTGGTTGTTCCGTTGTATCCTGGGAAACAGACGTCCAAGTTCATCCTCGAAGCACATCCCGGAGGGGACGAATCTGTTTTAAGGACACTGTATTTTCATACAGGCCTCGGTTTGCTTTATTTTAAGCATTGTGCTACTGTTTTGTTCATACTACTAATTCGTTGGTTTTAGTATACCTTTCTGTTTATTCCATACATTTTGTATAACAATCTTAAAACAGATTACTCATTACGTGTTGTTTCAGATATGGCTACTGAAACCAACGTGCAAAGGGAAACTGGTCATGTTGTCCCTCCTCAAGTTGTCCCTCATGGTACCCCACGTGCTGCTGCGGTTACTGTTCCAGCAAGTCACGGTGAAAAACCTGAGAAGTTTACTGGTGTGGACTTCAAAAGGAGGCAGCAGAAGATGCTGTTTTACTTGACGATGCTGAACCTGGCTAGATTCCTCACGGAGGATGCTCCTAAACTCAACGAGGGTGAGGGAGATGTTGAATCTATTAGTGCGGTTGAGGCATGGAATCATTCTGATTTCTTGTGCCGAAACTATGTACTAAACGGATTGGCAGATTCGCTCTACAACGTGTTTTGCGAAAAGAAAACGGCTAAAGAGCTGTGGGAATCCCTTGACAGAAAGTACAAAACCGAGGATGCCGGGGCCAAGAAGTTTCTTGTTGGTCGCTTTCTGGACTTTAAAATGGTGGATTCAAAGCCGGTT
Organism: Primulina eburnea; assembly: GCF_022965805.1. NCBI lineage: Eukaryota > Viridiplantae > Streptophyta > Magnoliopsida > Lamiales > Gesneriaceae > Primulina > Primulina eburnea. Next base: position 34,911,491 of record NC_133107.1, on the reverse strand, counting down.
ATCAGCCAAGTTCAAGAACTCCAAGTGATTCTTCACGAGATTCACGGTGAGGGGATGACTTTGAGCGAATCATTCCAAGTGGCTGCTATTGTTGAGAAGCTACCACCAGCTTGGAAGGATTTCAAGAACTACTTGAAGCACAAGCGAAAGGAGATGAATGTTGAAGAGCTCATTGTTCGACTTTGCATCGAGGAAGACAATAAGAGTTCGGAAAGACGATTATTTTCTCCTGTTGCCGCTAAGGCAAATGTTGTCGAGCATGGCCAAAGCTCGAAAAAGAGAACATTTTCCTCCTCCAGCAAAAGGTTGAACATGGGACCCAAAGGAGGCGTGTTAAAGAAAAAGTTCTCCGGAAAATGCTACAACTGTGATGGTATGGGTCACAAGGCATCTGAATGTAAGAAGCCGAAGAGAAACCGAGAGGCGAATGTGGTAGAGAACATTGCTCATGAGGTTTCGAACATGAATCTCTGTGCTGTAATACCAGAGGTTAATCTGGTGGGTTCGAACACCAGGGAGTGGTGGATCGACACTGGTGCCACTCGCCATGTTTGCTCCGACAAGGAGATGTTTGCTACTCTTGAGGAATCTGAGAATGGTGAAAAACTATTCATGGGAAATTCCGCCACTTCTGAAATCAAGGGTCAAGGGAAAGTTGTTCTGAAGATGACATCTGGAAAAGAACTGATTTTAAACAATGTGCTGTATGTACCGGACATTCGCAAGAACTTGGTGTCCGGGTCGCTTCTTAACAAGCATGGTTTCCGCATTGTCTTCGAGTCAGATAAGGTGGTTTTGTCAAAGAGTGGAATGTTTGTTGGCAAAGGTTATGTTTGTAATGGTTTATTCAAACTAAATGTAATGGCTATTAAGCCCGTGATGAATAAAGTTAACACTTTTGCTTACTTGCTTGAGTCTTCTTGTTTATGGCATGGTAGACTTGGACACGTTAATTATGATACAATTCGTAGATTAATTAACATGAAAAGCATTCCTGCATTCCAAATTGACAAACAACACAAATGTGAAACTTGTGTTGAGGCAAAACTAACGAGATCATCTTTTCGAACTATTGAAAGAAATAGTGAACCACTTGATCTAATTCATAGTGATGTATGTGATTTAAAAGGTGTACAAACTCGTGGTGGAAATAAATACTTCATCACTTTTGTTGACGATAACACAAAATTTTGTTATGTATATCTCCTCAAAAGTAAGGATGAAGCTATTGACAAATTTGTCCAATATAAGAGTGAAGTTGAAAACCAACTTAGCAAGAAAATTAAGGTGCTAAGAAGTGATCGTGGAGGTGAATATGAATCACCATTTGCTGAGTTTTGTGCTCAACACGGTATTAAACACGAAAGAACTGCACCTTATTCTCCTCAGCAAAATGGCATTGCAGAGAGAAAGAATCGCACATTGAAAGAAATGATGAATGCGTTGCTATTAAGTTCTGGTTTACCACAGAACATGTGGGGGGAAGCTGTTCTAACAGCAAATTACCTTTTAAATAAGGTGCCCCGGAAGAATCTAGATAAAAGCCCATACGAGTTATGGAAAGGTAGAAGTCCTTCTTACCAATACTTGCAAGTGCGGGGGTGTCTTGCCAAGGTAGTAGTACCCACTCCAAAGAAAGTAAAGATATGACCAAAAACTGTGGATTGCATTTTCATTGGATATGCTCAAAACAGTAGTGCTTATCGTTTTCTTGTACACGAATCTCAAATACCTGATATTCACAAGAATACGATAATGGAATCAAGAAATGCTTCGTTCTTTGAACACATGTTTCCATGCAAATCTAAGGAAGAACCAAGTTCATCCAAAAGATTATATGAAACAATTGATGAAGAACAAGAGCTTCATCAAGACATTGAACCTAGACGTAGCAAGAGAGCTAGGACTGAGAAATCCTTTGGTCCGGATTTCATCACTTTCATGATGGAATGTGAACCTCAAAGCTTCAAGGAAGCAATTAGTTCATCTGAGGGACCTCTATGGAAAGAGGCTATCAATTCCGAAATGGAATCTATTTTACAAAACCATACGTGGGAATTAGTAAATCTTCCTCCGGGAAGCAAACCACTAGGCTGTAAATGGGTTTTCAAAAGGAAAATGAAATCAGATGGAACAATAGATAAGTATAAAGCCAGATTGGTAATTAAAGGTTACCATCAACGTGAAGGGCTTGATTACTTTGACACATATTCTCCTGTATCAAGAATAACCTCTATTCGAGTGATACTTGCGATTGCCGCCTTGCGGAATCTTGAAGTACACCAAATGGACGTAAGGACTGCTTTTCTAAATGGGGATTTAGAAGAGGAAATTTACATGGAACAACCTGAGGGATTTTCTGCGACTGGGCAAGAAAATAAGGTATGTAAACTGGTGAAGTCTCTGTATGGCTTAAAACAAGCACCAAAGCAATGGCACGAAAAATTTGATAAAGCCATGATGGAAAGTGGATTTAAATTCAGTGAATGTGACAAATGTGTATACATAAAGAACAATGAATTTGGATATGTCATTTTATGTCTTTACGTAGATGACATACTTATCATTGGTAGTAATGATAATCAAATCCACTAAGAAATTATTGAACTCAAGATTTGACATGAAAGATTTGGGCTTAGCTGATGTAATCCTTGGAATTAAAATCCATAGAACATCAGAAGGGTTAGTCCTAAGTCAGTCACATTATGTTGACAAAATACTTGAGAAATTCAATAACGATGACTCTGCAATGGCTAGAACCCCGATAGATACCAGTCAGCATCTATCAAAGAATCGAGGTGAGAATATGTCTCAATTAGAATACTCTCGAGTCATTGGAAGTCTGATGTACTTGATGAGTTCTACAAGACCAGACATAGCCTATGCAGTGAGCAAATTGAGTAGATTCACGAGTAATCCAGGAGTTGAACACTGGAAAGCAATTATCAGATTGCTAAGATACTTAAGGTACACTCGTGATCATGGGCTGCACTATACCAGATATCCTGCTGTTATCGAAGGATACAGTGATGCAAATTGGATATCTGATATGAAAGACTCAAAATCTACAAGTGGATTTGTATTCACTTTAGGAGGTGCAGCAATTGCGTGGAAATCTTCTAAACAAACTGTAATAGCCAGATCCACGATGGAATCTGAGTTTATATCTCTTGACAAGTGTGGTGAAGAGGCTGAATGGCTGCGTCATTTTTTAGAAGATGTTTCAGGATGGGAAAAACCAGTGCCGGCTATATGCATACATTGTGATAGCCAATCTGCAATTGGAAGGGCACAAAATACAATGTATAATGGTAAGTCTAGGCATATACGTCGTAGACACAATACCATTAGACAACTACTCTCAACCGGAGTTATCTCTGTTGACTATGTAAAGTCAAAGGATAATATAGCGGATCCGCTAACCAAAGGGTTAAACAGTGAGTTAGTTGCGAAAATGTCAAGGGGAATGGGGCTCAAGCCTATAGAATAAATTGGTGCGAAGGAAAACCCAACCTACGCTGACTGGAGATCCCAAGAACTAGGTTCAATGGGACAACCTAATCGCATTAATTTGGAGAATCACTGTGGGGGTTATCCCTAGTCCATTCCTATTATGAAACAGTGAATGTTGAGGATAAGCTTACGGCTTTTAATGATTCTGATGAGAAGAATATAGAATCACCTATGTGAGAGAGAAGTGGGGCCGCTTCGAAGGAATTGCAAGGCTCAATTCTAGACCCTCTCGCAGAACCAGGCGTGTGTTCATGGCCAAAACGAACACAATCATGAGAACTGAATAGTATCAGGGAGAGTCTTGTGTGAAATATATCTTAATTTACATAAACGGCAGAACAGTTCAAGGACATCATGTCTACTGGTCAGCTAGTAAAGCAAATATATTTCATGAGGGAAGGTTCAAAGGAAAACACCTACCTATCCTATGCAGGATTCAACTGTAGAACTTTGTCACCGAGATGTATATCAATTTTCATTCATGTGGGGGATTGTTGGAAATTTGAATAAAAATTACATGTCTTGAATGTGGGAGTGCCTTTTGGTTCTCCACATTATTGAGTTGGTTGTGGCTCATTATTGTGGAGTATCTTTTGACTTTCCACATTCTTGAGTTACTTGAAAACTTGTGGCTCTTCATATTCTTGAGTTAAAGGGAAGATTAATTGAGTTAATTAATCTTGCATGACTCTTGGTATGTTTTTTGGGGGCTTATAAATAGTGTGCTCATTTCTCCATTTCAAGTGCATGAAAATCTTTTCTCTTTCAAGTATTCTCTTGCATTTCATATTGTTAGCTTTTCTTTTGGCCTCCGTTAAATCTCGGTGATAAAGTAAAGGTACGCTTTCAGTTCGTCGTAGTAGTGTCTCGTGCTAAGTCACTGCTGGTTGTTCCGTTGTATCCTGGGAAACAGACGTCCAAGTTCATCCTCGAAGCACATCCCGGAGGGGACGAATCTGTTTTAAGGACACTGTATTTTCATACAGGCCTCGGTTTGCTTTATTTTAAGCATTGTGCTACTGTTTTGTTCATACTACTAATTCGTTGGTTTTAGTATACCTTTCTGTTTATTCCATACATTTTGTATAACAGCACCTACTCTAACAAGATTAGCCATTGCATTTGCTCTAATTAAGTTTCCACCCGAACGACCAATTAGAGTTATGAAAAACTTGCGTGTCCCCTGTGATTAAAGTATATTCCAAGTGCACCGGAAGGACTGTTATTGATCGAGACAACAATCTTCTTTATAGATTGTCGAATGGGTAATGATCTTGTGGAGATTACTGGTGACTGTACTGCAACACTGTTACTTATCCAACATTTATCGGCGAGCGTGGAAAACAGCTTGATCATTGCATAAAGGTAGGCGGTACACTTGGTATTGGTGTGCATTGGCGGCGGTGCTGTCTCGGAGGACACGAAGAAAAGAAAAAATGAAATGCCAAGAGCCGGGGTTCGGTTTCTTTGAAGTACAATTTTTTTCATCAGAACTCTGTACAAATGTATGAATGTTCTTCATCTTTACAGAGTTCAAACACAAGTGTCTCAGTTCATTTATGTTTTTCGTTTATTTTGTTAGGTTGATTGGAAGCTCGAAAAGGACAACCAAAATACAAAGAAGAGTCGGACAATTCGGATATCACATAAATGCTCGAGACCGATGAGCCTCACGATTGATTTATACTCGGTGAAGCAAATCACGTGTAACTACGTGAATGAATGATACTTAGTATTACAATGTCGTATATTTATACAAATTTATTTATATGTTTTATTTTATTTGTAAGTCCAAACTTTTGAAGAAATTAGTGCATCTTTATGCTAATTTTCGATCATAAGGTTTTTGTATTTAGACCAAATTCAGGGCTACGTCAAATTTGTTTTCAAACGTCTATTTTGTACTCTTAAGAACATCAATTATTTTGAAATTTTCACGAGAAAAACAGAAAATGTGTTAGTTCTCCTGCAATTTTAACTAATATATTATGAGTAATTTATTTTAAATATGATAATATTTGAGTGCTTTCGTGATGACAAATTTCATTCTTCGAAGCTCAAGAAAAGAAGCTGGGTATTTCTGAACTCTAACCAAGATCCGAAGAAAACAATGTTCTGGTAATAAATAAACTTCATATTTTTCAGATTGAAAAGTAAAATATGAATCAAAATTTCGAATTTTGAAGTAAAATATATAGAGTCTTCGTTTAATTTTGATATTTTATTATTTCAAACGGGTTTTAGGATGTTAATATACAAGAATATTCATATACACATGAGCATAACCAGATCACTGGCATCGGCAAAAGAGAATATAACACGACATGACGAAATTAAGGTTGAGTGTATTATAGAAAACAACACTCAAAACACTTCAAGATAATTTGAGAGCGAATCACAGTTTTGAAGGGTGGGGGTAACCGAGCGCACGTATGATCAATGTGCGCTGACCAGGAAAGGATGCTGGCAGACTCCACACTCTATGGTTTCTGAGCCTGAGCTGGGAACTTGAACCTGCTCCATATTAAACAGGGACCGGTGAAAATGACAAGAAAAAACCGATTTCATAAACTTCAACGCCGATATAAGAATCGTTTGAACCTGCAAATGGACTGTACAAGTGGGGCAAGCAACCTCTTTCATCCGTCTGCCTGAAACATCTGACTTGGAGCCTGGAGAGAAAATAAATGAATAAAAAAATAGGTTTGAATCTATGTATTGTCGATGAGCTAGCACACAAAGATATATGAAGATGAAAGCCAACTAATTCAAGATACTCAAATCTCCATATCAGAATAGCTCAATAAACCTGATGTTGGTTATATGAGCCGGATAGTTGACTTTAATTACACTAAAACTCCGATGACAGGAAAAAAAGAATACTGTCAAGGATGGATGAGCACATTTACCTGATGACACCTTGCAGCTTCTCTCCATCGCCTCCTGTAAGAATGAACAACCCAATTAAAAACCATTGAAAAACAGCTTCACACCAATGAAACGTAAGTACAAACTAAAACCCCAAACAAAAGCAACTTGTGTCAAGCATTGGTACTTGAGCCAACACAATTAAGAAGTTAACATGTTGAAACCCCCACAAAGGAAACACTCCAATTTGGTTAGCACTCACATTCCTAAAATGGGAAGAACAGAATATTTCGAGTTGAAATGTTCCAAATGAGGGCATTGGAAACATAATTCACAACTACAAGAAAACGTGCTACCACATAACGTCACGTAAAGTTATCAAATGATGATTGAACAAAACATAAAACCACATTAAAAAAATATCAATCCAGATCAAACAACAATGCAGCACGGCAAAAGGAGCAAGTGTGCAAATATTATGTTTACGGGTATCAACAGATACATTGAATGCCAAAGTAGGTGACACCTGAAGTTTCTTTGCAAGATCATCGTGAACTTGAGTAACAGTAGATCTGTTAGCACCTTCCTTTGCATAACTCAACCTCTGAGAAACTTCAGCCTACAAAAATAGCATCATTTAAAATTATCCTAATGTCATAGTTCCATGAATCATTATCTCAAAAATGCTCATTGTCAAAGGCAGGAGGAACATGCAGATTTTTTTTTTTTTTTGACAGAACTGAGAGTATAAAATGTCTGCATCTGTTTCTGGACAGCATCATCGGATTCACCAAGCAATCACTTCTACATCTAGAGCAACGAATCATGGTAAACCCTAATGGGAAGAATATAATTGACACATACCAAGCATTGATCGCAAACTCTAACCACTGGAGCATTCTCATCAGCAATAAGAGCAGTTCTACCCTGAGTACACTTGTCACAGAAAATATCTCCACAGTTTCTGCAATGATGCTGAAAAGTACGACAAAAATCACTGTCTTATACATAAATCAGATAATATATACACATGAAACATCATATACATGCACACACAAGAAAGATGCACATTTTATATTTGCCGAATAAAGTATGATCATAAATATTAAATAACAAATTCCAAACACGGAATAATTGAAAGAAATGAAGGAAATGTGCATAGAAGAAACGACAGGACATGCCTTCCGCACAAAAGCATTGAAATCTGTCCCACAAGCTTTGCATTTCGGTGCTGCTTCGTCAGGAACCTATTACCAAGTCAGAAAATAAATTAGAACCTGAAGTTTCCATAAAGTTTAAAACAGAAGATAAAGATTTACTCCTAGGATTGGTGGAATTGCCTTACATTTTTCACTGTCCAAAGACTAATAAAGATAATAAAATATTTAGAGTTGAGTGATTGCCCACATAAAAAACGCAATTAAAAAGACCAACAGGACTCCAACATAGTTTTTTTGGGCGCAAGACGACCTAAAGCGCTAGGGTGTCTTGGGGCGCGAGGCGAAACACACATTTGATCGAAGTAAAGCGCATTTGACACAAATTTTAAATTCAACATATATAAAGTAATTTATATTATTTAAGTTAAATGTTTTTCACAAAGATAACAAACAATATAAATACAAATCCATTAACAGATAATGTAGCATATCATAACTAAAACAAGCTCCAATCATTTAAAATTCATTAGTATGTCGTAAATTCATCATAGTATATTAAGAAAAAAACTTCAAAAATCTAAATCTTCAAATTTTATTCATCCTCCTCAACTGTATCATCATCATCTCCAGAAGCTGAAGCTCCAGAGATTGGAATGTTCGGCAGCAGAGACAAGCAGACGCAGAAAGAATTTGAGGCAGAGACGCGCAGACGCAGAAAGAATTTGAGTGAGGCCGCAAGGGAGATGAAATGTATGCATGCATATTGCAGGGCTTTTTAAACAATAAAAAAAGGACGGACTTTGTTATTGGGGTTTAAAATTTGTGGGCTTAAATTATTTTATATTACATATGTATTATGTACGCCACAAGCATACAGGCGCGCACCTGTTTAAAGTGTTGCTCCTAGATAATAACCCAAGCACAACGGGTGTGCCTGCCTATGGCTCAGCCAGGCGCTCGCCTTTTATAACTATGGACTCTAGTCATGCGCACGATACAAATCGGAACTCCCACTTCCTCCAACCACAAGGACTGGACCCTCACCACACACTGTGTTGGATTCAAGAACCATTCAAGGACAATGAGAACTTCTGATTCATTGGACTGGCAGCTCTCCAGCTGATGCTTCTTGGTAGATGCAGCACAACTCAAGACCCAATACCCGTCCTTTGTGCTCGAGGACAATTATGTTTCTCCAGGCGGGAGTAATGTCAAGCCACAGCCCAAGTTCAACTAATGGGCCAAGCCCAGAAGATGTCACGTATAGAGGATGTCACGAATGGCAAGTTTCGATCGAAGGGCAACTGAAGTCTCTTGAAGTTGAAGAAGTCTAAACTCTATCTGTTTAATTTCCTTTTAGTAAAACTAGACTATCCTCGGATGTTATCTTGGGATTTTTATCTAGCCATTAGGTGGTTTGTTTTTCAAATTTGTAGGTGGTTTATCTTTAGGATTCTGATATTTTGGTTTATAAAGATTAGGTGCACTCATGTATAAATATTCATTGAGATGCAATTGATAAAGCAAGCTTAAATTTCAGTACAATCAATTGTTACAAAAATCGTGATTCTCTTCATCGGGCCTCAACACTTCCATTAACAATGGACAAGGAGTAAAACACAAAAGAATAAAGAGATATCTTGACGATTTTCGAGGATAATGTCCCATAACCCAATCCATTGCTCATGCACGTGACAGTTGACTGTACTGATTAACCAAAAAATGTGACTTCTTTCCATTGTTTCTACACGACTAGGTTTCGAGAAGATCTAATAAATAATAAATGCAATATAATAGTTAATATAGAAAAACAAAAAAGGTATAAAAATTTATGTGGCTCATAAGACTAAATAATAAGAAATAATTTACCCAGTGATCTTTTTCTTCATTGACAGGCTTTATCAAATTCATCAAGTCCCCAAAACCTTTCTTTTTCTCAGTTGACTGTACAGCAACCTTGGGAGATTCAGAAGGCTGGCTTCTTCCATTCATCTCCTTAAACTGCAGTTTCAAAGAGTAAAAAAATATTTTACTGGTTCAACAACTTTTTTAATACATTCCATGTATTCATTCTCAATATTTTCATATGTAAGAGTGGCAGTTCACTGGTGGCAAGTGGGACAGAAAAAAAATGCAAACAAAAACCACAACCACACAAGATGGCATTGACGAGTCATCCATGCTTCAGACACTGAATAGTTCTCTACATATGTTTAACAGCATAATCATTTGAACAAAATAAACAATCACAAACCTGTACAACCGCAGCAGTAACTGTGTCCAAAATTGTGTTGGTGATATAACTATTTGACTGCAATCTGATACGCCTCGGTTCAATGTCGACGGAGCTTTTTGACCAGAAGGCAAATGTCGATGAATCCAAAGCCTAAATATGAAGAAACCAGTGGTTTAACTTAAATACATCTTGGTAAGAAGATAAATCGTAGGCAAAACCAATTTTGCATTAAAGCAGTAACTGATGAATGATTTGTTAGGTTAACCAGAATCATATTCATCCTTCCCAGTATACCTACCCATTCACCGATTTCACCCAAAGAAAGAGTTTACACACTCTGTATAAATATCTTCTAGATAAAGGGAATAACATTTTTAAATAGCACTTACCCATGTTTAACTTCGGTAAATTTTAAAGATTGGAAATTTCAGCTTCACACCATATTGCAATTCATATAAAATCGAAAATTGTTGGTTATTTTGGTGGCTGATAAAACTATATGCACTTAACTTTTCCATGTAAACTTCATAACTCCAAACAGTCCTCCCAATCCAATTAACTCTACCACATTAGGAAAAGACCGAATCAAAACATACTTCCCAATCCATGTGTATCACTGAGACAATTTGATATTGTTTTTTCATGACGAGAGTGGACCACTAGTCTACTTTGTAACCTTCTTATTCCATTATTAATAAATTATGTTTCTTATAAAAATAAAAAAACATACTTCGCATCTGGATATTGAGTCAAGAAGATATATTTGCAGTATCCGATTGGTACTTGGGTCCAGCATACGGATTCCATCCAGGCCAATCTGAAAGCACTCAAAATAAAATATTTCAAGCTAAAAACGTTAATTGATGTGTGCAGATAAAAAAAGAAGAACTTCGATGCTACCATTACATATAACCAAGTGACATCATAAATCATAAAATTTTGTTGGATTTTTTTCATTTTCTGCATTTACATTGTAGCATATCATTAAAGATTTTCCCACCAAAAACACGGAAAATAGAGAAAATAATCAAAATAAGTAAAAAAGCCAACACAGCCTTAAAAATATAATACAACAAACCAATTCATACCTATCAACACACTAAGAAATTGCATTTCAATGAGATGGAGGAGCCCAAGAGACTACCTATTTTCCATACGCACAAATGTACACATCTTAAAAATTATGTCTATATCAAGAAATATTCTCACTACAAAAAGGTTGACAAATTTGGCATCCGACACAATTTCTGATGTGAAAATGAAGAGCCAAACAACATCACACCTTCACAAGTCTCGCCTAGCACGACATGCCATTCCATTTCAAATTAACTCACTTAATTATCGCATGGTAAGAGGGGTGACAACAATTTGAACTACATAGATTTCATAACCAAGGCGAAAGAAAATAAAGAGATAAATTCAGTTGCAAAAAACTTTTGACATTAACAAATCCAAACCATTTTGTTAAGCATTTAGTGAAACATGTGCAGATATTTTTTAGCTTCTAAATTTACAACTTGATAAAAGTGGCTCCATGATAATCAACCCGTCAAGTCGCAAAACAGTTGCTTAAGCATATAAATAAACCACCAAATGTCAAGTCCTAAACAGCACCGTCGTGATCAAACACAAATGCAAATAAACTAGGCAAAACTCAAAACTTTAAGAATATAAAAAGGTAACATTCATCCATATAAGACATTAAAGTGTTAGCCGATTTCAATTCGCATTGATTGTCGGTGGAGTCATTTGTTACCAGATATATCTAGGCTATTTCAAAGCGTGAAAACACACAATTTAAAATAAGAAACAATACAATACAGAAATAATTAGACGTATTTAGTATTACAGTGAAAAGTAAAACGCGTTCACAAAGTACTTAATTCTTTGCACAAACCTGGCAAAGTACATCCGTTGTGCTCTGGCCAACACTTTCTGCCAACAGCTTCAACCTGAACTTTGGAACCCCACTTTTAGCATCTTCTTGAGCATCCGCCTTGGGCACTGCTCTCACAACCTTCAACCCAGAATTCGCAGGATGCTCCTTTCCCAAAGAAGAAGAACGCCCTATGGGCCTTCCAAAATCATCAAAACCAGACCAAGTAGATGACTTTGGAGCTGTTCCCCGAGCTCCATAAGGCTCTCTACTCCCTTTGTAAGCGTACACTCCCTCGTTACTCTCGTAGTCACCGTCATTTCCATATTCGCTGTATCCAATATCCGCTATTTCTGATCCCACAACTGACCTGCTCCTGCCTAAATTCCCATCAATATAACCATCGTGTTTGGTAGTATCATCATACGAGGATTCATAAAGAGCGGAATTTAACTGAGGGTATTGAGAAGAGGGTTGAAGAAAAAGATAATTTGAATTGGCCGAAGCCTGGTTGGTGCTATGGTCAGTGTTTGAGGCATAATTTGGAGGAGGAGGCGGCTGATCGTATGATGGATAATACGCCGATGATTGAGCTGGGGAGGGAGGTTGATAAGTCCCATGTGCTTCGAATTGGGGGAACGATAAAGAGGGCTGAAGTTGTTGATACGATGGGGCGGTGGGGAGAGGATCGGGATTTTGAGAAAACTGAGGATGTGAAGAGGAGCTGTGGCTGTAAGAGGCTGAGTAGTCCGCAAAGGAAGGGGGAAGAGGATTGTAGCCGCTGGTCGAGAACGGTGGCGCTGACGCGTACGGAGGCGGCGGGTGGTGAATAGGATCGATCTGACTCGGGTTCGGGTTATTGGTTTCCGGGTAGTACTGCTGTTGGTTGTTGTAGTAAGGATCGGTGGAAATATAATTGCTGTGCTGCATGACGTGAGCTGACGGCGAAGAGTGGAAACTCCGGCGGTGATTTCTGATCGCAAATTACTGGAGTCAGGAAGAGGGGAAGAATGTGTTAAAAAGAGGTAAAAGCGTGTGTAAGAAGGATTTTTTTTTTTTAATTTTGTTTCAACAAGGATTTAATTGACTTTTCTCGAATCTTATTTGCCATTATTTCTAAATAACCCAAAAAATTACATATAACCCATATATAAAATTAGTGGCATCTCAAAATACATGTTAGAGCACTAGTACACAACAAATCAACTTGATGTTTGGGTTTTTATTGATTTTATATTAAAATAATTTTTATCTTAATAATATTTTACGATTTTATTCAATTATAATATTTTATTCATCTGTATACACATATAAGTTTTATAGATAAAGTCTTTAAATATGTAATAGTATCATGAGGTATATCTCACAACTCAGATCATGAAATTTATTAAGACGTATACATATATTCTAAATTAGTTCATAGTCGATTTAGCCACCTAAAATAAGTTGAAGATCGCTTGAACTCGAGACTAACATTTGTGATATTAATGTCTTGTTTCATTGGTTTGGGAATGGAAAACTCCAATCATACATATAGGTGATCATATGCTGATTGTACTGAAAAATCTTTACTTGATTTTTCCAAATAGTTATCACTTATCAAGTAAATAAGTTCGCGGTTATAGTTGTACATAATTAGTCTTTTGACCCAGAACAACATAGAGGCTCTGCGTAATAATGCTGAACTTTGACCTGTTTATTAACTTCGCAAGGATCATCAGCTGCAAGGTTGGGTATAGTTTGGACATGAGTATGAATTGATGCATTATATTCAGGGATTCACCGCTCACCTACAGGAGTGGATATCATATGTGATATGATGATTTAATAGTGTAAGAAATCTCTTGTTAGAGTACGAGTTTTGCTTTAAGAAAAAGTGTTTTCTTAATTGTATATATGATGTCTTTATGATTACTCAAAAATATATCTAGATCCTAGCCACGAGCCCTAGCCCAGCCCGAATCTGTCACAACCAGCTGTGCACAAAGAATAGCCCCCACTCGTGTATCGATGTGGCTGCTATGCTTCGGCTATTCTTTGGGCGACGAGACCACATCCAACCCTTCAATGATTGATATACAACATCTAAACACATCATAATACATCCCCATATATAGCAGCAATAGGCTTGAAAATCCACACGAAGTCTACGTATCAAAAACTCGGGAAAACATGAAGGATCTTGCGCAGAAAAACTTTAGCATGCAAAATCATGATTTGATTCAAATCTTTCATGTAGGAAAATATTTTTCATGCATAAATATCATCAACATTATATAACATGATTTATGCGTAAAAAAAGTTTTAGAACATGTCTTTGTGTATAAACGCTCGAAAAAATTATCACCGGTACGAGGGAACATAGAGGATGAACGGGGTATGATTGCTAAACAATTTCCTTGACAAGAAACTCGTGAAAATCTCATCAAAGTATAGATGTAAAAGTGGAGAAGTGGTGGTGGCTGCTAGAGAGCCAAAACCCTAAAATTTTTGCGTATGTATGGGGTGCGTGTGTGTTTGTGCGTGCATTTGACCTATTTCTTTTTTTTTTTTAAAAAAATTCAAATTAAATATTAACTAAACAATTTATATAAAGTATAAAATAATTAATAAATCATTAAACACCGTACTCAAGAATTAAATCTCTTTATTTTGAAATTGGCTAATAAAATGCTTTAAAATCTTTTAATTCACCTAAAACTTAATTTTGAATTTAAAATGCTAAAATTAATAAATAATTTAATTAACTAATTTCTTGACCTAAAATAAAAATATTATATTTAATTTTAGCACCTTAATCGTCTCCGGTCACCCGTATCTGGCCAAGCTTCGAATATTCACTTGAAAACTCAATTCAAGATATACAATAAAATCCTTTATACATGTAAATATTAAAATAAATTAAACATGTTGAATGCATCATTTAATTCATTCAAATTAATTAACTTAATAAATTATACATGCGGCTTACATATACTGATTTTTGGGCATTACAATTCATCATCCCTTAACAAAATTTCGTCCTCAAAATTAAGGCTTATCAAAGAAGTCTGGATAGCGATTTCTGATCTCTGCCTCAGTTTCCCAAATAGCTTCCTCCTCTGAATAATTTAGCCACCTACGTTGACAAAACTTGAGGACTTTGTTCCGTAACCTCCTCTCCTGTTTGTCTAGAATCTGAATAGGTCTTTCCACGTACGACAGGTTCGGTGAAAGCTGTAACGGTTCAAAGTTAGTACATGTGAAGGATTCTTTATGTACTTACTCAACATAGACACGTGAAACATATTGTGCACTCCTGTCAGATTCGGGGGTAGAGCTACATGATAAGCTAGTTGTAACGTCTACTATCTTAAAAGTACGGAAATATATATATATATTTTTTTATAAAGCTCACATTTTGAAAATAAAAATTTGATTAATTTGCATGCATGCAGTCCTACTTGTAATGCCCGGAAATTTAATCCTAGTAATCGGTAATTGTTGATTTATAGTTGAGATGATTATGAAAGAATTAATCGGCACACGAAATAAGATTATGCATGAAGGGCGAAATTGTTGGACAGAACTGGTGGCGCCCGAGAGGTAAGAAATGACCGCCCGAGCGCCAAAGTTCAATAGGAAAACATCTTGGACAGAAGATGTGGCGCCCGAGCGGTAGGATATGACCGCCCGAGCGCCAAAGTGCATTAGAAAAAGGTTTGGACAGAAAGTGCCGCGCTCGAGCGGTATTTTCTTACCGCCCGAGCGCCGACCGAAATATGTGAAATGATGCCACGTTTCTTCAACCGAACCATTTGATATATATATACGTATCCTTCATTGTTTTAAGATTCAGAAAGAAGGAAACCGAGAAAGAAGCTCGAAAAAGTTCACAGAAAATCCTTACGCCTTTTCTGAGAAATCCGTCCGTCCAAATTGTAATCCGACTTCAGTACTGTAATCCTATCGACGTAGGCTACAACTGGACGTAAGTTTTGCTACGTTTTGACATGCTTTGAAATTATGATATTGTCATAATTGAATAGGATTCATATATGATGTTCTTGACATGTTAGACATCGTAGAATCGAAGTCAGATTGAGAAACGGACTGATTATGGAATTGTTATGAATTTTTAGGGTATATTGATTTATACCAGACAGATTTGAATTGTGGTTGAATTACGGATTGTAGTGAATATGGGTTATGGATTATAACTGTTATCTGGTGATATGATATTGACGGGGATACTGAGTTTGTACCGATATGCCGATGATTTTGAATTAAATCCAGATTGATCAGATTGTTATTGATTTGATTGGTATATTGACATGAGATTGTTGATATTGTCATTGCCAGACAGACTGTGAATTCAGGACTTCGACTGAGCCAGAAACCGACGAAAAAAGGTATAAGTCAATGTGGTATTGGGAGATCGACTTGAGTCGGATTAGACTTGAGTTTCCCTAAATCACATACTTTACTTTATTGCATTGATATTTGCATTGATTTGACTGATGTACTTGTTCTCTGGAACTATAGATAGCAGGTATCAGATGAGTTATCTTGTGACAGAAGTTCCTGATAGTGGTGGAATCGCCACGGGAACATTGCACGATGTCTCAAGATAATGATATTAGCGATAGAGCTACAGTCCATGACGGATAGGTCAGGACACCAGATGTTTGGTTATATCGAGTAATATGAATTGGAATTCTTCTATTACGGAATTCGATATAGGAACACCATATTTGGTTATATCGAGTAATAGGAACGGAGTTCCTTCTATTACGGAATTCGATATAGGAATACCATATTTGGAAACCGGGATCCCTAGACTAGGATTGAGTCTAGTCTGAATGATAGAGTATGAGCATTGTCGACAGCCTATGATTGTTTATGTTTCAAATTTTGATACATATTACTGTTACCTGATTACATGCTTTATATTTGTTTATATGATTGCATGTTTCGTTGATTTATACTGAGATTTATTCTCACCGGAGTTATCCGACTGTTGTCTTGTCTGTATGTGTACATGACAACAGGTGGGACAGGATCAGGGTCCAGGAGATGAGGAGAGATCGTGATTAGAGTGGAGGCTCCGGACTTGGATGTATATAGGGTTTTGACACTTGATATTTAGATGTTGAACCTTAGATTTTACTAATTTGTAGACGGTACAGGACTTGTATTTTTTTTTATACTGAGTTGTATATTAGTTTGATTTCACTACGTTCCGCATTTTAAAAAAAAAAATTTAGACCCTGTTTTATAATTGATTAATTAGTCCCAATGATGATTATGAACTTGATTAGCGTCCGGGTCCCCACAACAGTTGGTATCAGAGCGATAGATCCTTGAGATTGAGATAGGAGTTAGTGAGCGGGGTAGAATGTGTTTTCTTTCCCGTTTTGATTGCTAGCATGATTTACTGCTTTATAATACATGTTTATCTGTTTATCTGAATTGATTTGAAAACATGTATTATTGAGAACAAATCAGAGCCGATTCTGGATCAGCAGTAAGATGATCGGAGGAGGACTGAATTAGAACTTTGGGTTGGGGTTGCTAATCCTTTTGATTTCAGATATGCCTCCGAGAAGAATACCAGAACAGGGGAGTACATCGAATCCTCCCATGGATGTGACTCCTACACCAATGGAGAAATTATTGAAAAGATTTCAATCTTTCCGCCCACCGACTTTGAAAGGTACGGAGAATTCCGTGGAATGTGAAAGTTGGTTGGACGATATTGAAGCGATGTTTGAATCCTTGGAATATACGGAGGAAAAGAGGGTGAAACTGATCGGACACCAGTTGCATGACGTTGCTAAACACTGGTGGATTACGACGAAACGGGCATTGGAACTACGAGGTAGGCCGTTACCTGGAATGTGTTTAAGTCTGAATTTTATCTACGGTTCTTTCCAATATCTTATAGGAAAGACAAGGGAGCCGAGTTTGCGAACTTGAGACAAGGCCAGTTAAACATTGAGGACTATGTGGCTAAATTTTCTAAACTGTTGAGATTTGCTCCCCACATAGCTGAACACGATGAGGCCGTCGCGGACCAGTTTATAAATGGCCTGAATCCAGAAATATTTACTTTGGTGAATACCGGGAGGCCAAACAATTTCACCGATGCCTTGAACCGAGCCAAGGGAGCTGAAGCCGGTCTGATGAGACAGAGAGAGGCTTCGTTTGTGCTTCCAGTATCGGGACAGCAACAACCACCTCCTCGATTTGAAGGTGGCAGCAGTACCAGGAAGAGGGATTTCTTGAGGGCTAGAGGGAAGCAATTCAAGAAAAATCTGGAACTAGCTCGTCCAGTTCGAGTGGCTCTAGACAGACCGGTCAGGGCCAGAGCTATACAGAACCGTACTGTGGTACCTGTGGAGGGAGGCATTCCACAGATCAGTGCCGAGGAGTGGTTGGCAGCTGTCGTATTTGTGGACAACAAGGACACTTTGCTCGAGTGTGTCCCCAGAGGAGTGCCCAGGGATCGCAGGCAGCTGAGTCATCGGGATCAGTGGCTCAGGCAGGTCGACGACCATCTGCCGTTCACACTTTTCAGCCAGCACCGCCTACTCAGTCACAGCAGAGGCCAGGAGGGGGCCAGACAGTGAGCCAGCCTCCGAGACAGCAGGCCAGAGTTTTTGCTTTGACCGAGGAGCAGGCACATGATGCACCTGACGATGTAGTTGCAGGTAACTGTTTTATTTCTGGTTATCCTGCATATGTACTGATTGATACTGGTGCATCTCATACATTTATATCTGAGCGATTTGCATTGATGTATTCTTTGCCTATTGAGTCATTGTCTGCAGTAGTGTCTGTCACGTCTTTGTTAGGAACATGTTTGATATCAGTAAAATCTGTTAAATCGTGTATACTGCAGTACGATGGGCATACGATTGAGTTAGACTGTATTGTGCTTGGTT
Source organism: Primulina eburnea (assembly GCF_022965805.1). Classification (NCBI taxonomy): domain Eukaryota; kingdom Viridiplantae; phylum Streptophyta; class Magnoliopsida; order Lamiales; family Gesneriaceae; genus Primulina; species Primulina eburnea. The sequence continues at coordinate 34,892,912 of NC_133107.1, read as the reverse complement.
TATCTGATTTTGATTGTATTATCGGTATCGATATGTTGACCAAGTACCGAGCTACAGTCGATTGTTTCCACAAGATAGTTCGATTCAGACTTGAGATGGCTGAGGAGTGGAAATTTTATGGTAAGGGTTCTCGTGCCAGAATTCCTTTGATATCTGCAATGAATATGACTCGATTATTGCAAAAGGGAGCAGATTGATTCCTGGTATATTCAGTTGATTTACTGAAATCGAGCCCATCATTGGCGGATTTGCCAGTGGTGTGTGAATTTGCTGATGTCTTTCCAGATGAGATTCCTGGATTGCCTCCGATTCGAGAGATAGACTTCAGCATTGAATTAATGCCAGGAACAGTTCCGATTTCTAGGGCTCCATACAGGATGGCACCGATCGAATTGAAAGAACTGAAAGAACAGTTGGAGGATTTACTGGCCAAGGGGTACATTAGACCGAGTGTGTCTCCTTGGGGTGCTCCAGTACTGTTCGTGATAAAGAAAGATGGGTCGATGAGACTTTGTATCGACTACCGGCAACTGAATAAGGCGACGGTAAAGAATAAATATCCATTGCCTCGTATTGATGATTTATTTGATCAGTTGCAGGGTTCTTCGGTGTATTCCAAGATCGATCTGAGATCTGGATACCATCAACTAAGAGTCAGGGACTCTGATATCTCAAAGACTGCATTCAGAACCAGGTATGGACACTATGAGTTTATTGTCATGTCTTTTGGTTTGACGAATGCACCAGCGGTATTTATGGGATTGATGAACCGCGTCTTTCAGAAATATTTGGATGATTTTGTTATCATATTCATTGATGATATATTGATTTATTCAAAGAATATGATTGAGCATGCTAATCATCTGAGGACTGTGTTGAGAATTTTGAGGGCAGAGAAACTGTATGCTAAATTGTCGAAATGCGAGTTTTGGCTGAAACAGGTTGTGTTTTTGGGTCACATTATATCGGGAGACGGTATATCAGTTGATCCCAGTAAGGTTGAAGCCGTGATTAGTTGGCCGAGACCTACATCTGTGCCGGAAATTCGCAGTTTTATGGGTTTGGCGGGATATTATCGTCGATTCATTAAAGATTTTTCGAGTATTGCCAAACCGATTACACAGTTGACTCAGAAGAATGCTCCATTTGTGTGGTCAGAAGACTGTGAATCCAGTTTTCTGGAATTGAAAAAGAGATTGACCAGTGCGCCTGTGTTAACGATTCCTTCAGGGACTGGTGACTTTGTTGTTTATTGTGATGCATCTCACCGAGGATTGGGTTGTGTTTTAATGCAGCGGGGGCATGTGATTGCTTATGCCTCGAGACAGCTGAAACCCCATGAAACTCGTTACCCAATTCATGATCTTGAATTGGCAGCCATAGTCTTTGCGTTGAAGATATGGCGACATTACCTCTACGGTGAAAAATTCGAAATCTATTCTGATCACAAAAGCTTGAAATATCTGTTTTTGCAATCATAGCTGAATATGAGACAGCGGAGATGGCTGGATTTACTGAAAGACTTTGATTGTGAAATCAAGTACTATCCGGGGAAGTCTAACGCAAGCAGCAGATGCGTTGAGTCGAAAGGTATGTGCACTATCCTTATCGACGATAGGTGTCTCGAATTTGATACAAGACTGCTGTTTGTCTGGATTAGATTTTGAAACAGATTGTCAGCCTCTGAGATCATATACAATTCAAGTTGAACCAGAATTGATATTGAGAATCAAAGAGGCACAGATGGTTGATCAGAACGTACAGAATTCGATTGCAATGGTCAGAGCTGGACATCAATCGGAATATCAGGTTCGAAATGGTATTTTGTATGTGAATAATCGCCATGTTGTGCCAAATGTTTCAGATTTGAGACAGCGAATACTGTCAGAAGCGCACAACAGCCGTTTTAGCATTCATCCTGGTGGCAGGAAAATGTATAACGATTTAAAGACACAATATTGGTGGAAACAAATGAAATCTGATGTGACTGAATTTGTAGCCAAGTGTCTGAATTGCCAACAGGTGAAAGCTGAAAGAAAGAAACCAGGAGGATTGTTGCGGAGTTTGTCCATTCTTGAATGGAAATGGGATCACATTTCCATGGATTTTGTGACGCAGTTACCGAGATCCTCCCGAGGTTGTGATGCGATTTGGGTCGTGATTGATCGATTGACCAAATCCGCATGTTTTATTCCATACAAAATGACCTATAGATATGACCAGATGGCCGATATTTATGTTCGAGAAGTGGTTAGACTGCACGGAGTGCCGAAGTCGATTGTTTCAGATCGTGATCCTCGGTTCACTTCGCAATTCTGGCAGAGTTTGCAGCAAGCTCTTGGTACGAAATTACATTTGAGTACCGCATATCATCCACAGACTGACGGACAGTCAGAGCGGACGATTCAGACATTGGAAGATATGTTGAGAGCTGTTGTGCTTGATTTCAGCACTAACTGGCAAGATGTATTGCCTCTTTGTGAATTTTCGTACAACAATAGCTATCAGACGAGTATTGAGATGGCTCCATTCGAAGCGTTGTACGGAAAGAAATGCAGATCCCCATTGTATTGGGATGATATCTCTGAAGTTCCTGAGACTGGACCTGATATGATCAGAGATATGACCGAGAAAGTTAAATTGATTCAGAAGAAAATGAAGGCAGCCCAAGACCGACAAGCCAAATATGCCAACCTCAGAAGACGACCGTTGGTATTCAAGGTAGGAGACCGAGTATTCCTAAAAATTTCGCCTTTCAGAGGTGTTGTCAGATTTGGCAAGAAAGGAAAATTGTCTCCGAGATATGTTGGTCCTTATGAGATTCTTGAAAAGATAGGAGATCGTGCCTATCGACTCGCATTACCGCCTTCATTATCTGGGATACATGATGTCTTTCATGTATCGATGCTGCGGAAATATCTCCCTGATGATTCTCACGTGATTCAACCAGACGAGACCGAGCTGGATGAGACATTGAGTTATGTCGAGAAACCGATTCGAATTATCGATCGTAAAGAAAAACAGCTCAGAGCAAAGACGATTCCTCTTGTGAAAGTTCAATGGACTCATCATGGCGTGGAAGAAGCCACTTGGGAGACTGAATCTGATATGAGACAAGAATTCCCATCATTGTTTCACTGATGTAAATTTTTATCCGACTTTAACTACATTCCTTCTTTATGATATGATTTGATTATCTGTGACTTCGAGGACGAAATCGTATCTTAGGGGGGGAGAAATGTAATGCCCGGAAATTTAATCCTAGTAATCGGTAATTGTAGATTTATAATTGAGATGATTATGAAAGGATTAATCGGGACACGAAATAAGATTATGCATGAAGGGCGAAATTGTTGGACAGAACTGGTGGCGCCCGAGCGGTAAGAAATGACCGCCCGAGCGCCAAAGTTCAATAGGAAAACATCTTGGACAGAAGATGTGGCACCCGAGCGGTAGGATATGACCGCCCGAGCGCCAAAGTGCATTAGAAAAAGGTTTGGACAGAAAGTGCCGCGCTCGAGCGGTATTTTCTTACCGCCCGAGCGCCGACCGAAATATGTGAAATGATGCCACGTTTCTTCAACCGAACCATTTGATATATATATACGTATCCTTCATTGTTTTAAGATTCAGAAAGAAGGAAACCGAGAAAGAAGCTCGAAAAAGTTCACAGAAAATCCTTACGCCTTTTCTGAGAAATCCGTCCGTCCAAATTGTAATCCGACTTCAGTACTGTAATCCTATCGACGTAGGCTACAACTGGACGTAAGTTTTGCTACGTTTTGACATGCTTTGAAATTATGATATTGTCAGAATTGAATAGGATTCATATATGATGTTCTTGACATGTTAGACATCGTAGAATCGAAGTCAGATTGAGAAACGGACTGATCATGGAATTGTTATGAATTTTTAGGGTATATTGATTTATACCAGACAGATTTGAATTGTGGTTGAATTACGGATTGTAGTGAATATGGGTTATGGATTATAACTGTTATCTGATGATATGATATTGACGGGGATACTGAGTTTGTACCGTTATGCCGATGATTTTGAATTAAATCCAGATTGATCAGATTGTTATTGATTTGAATGGTATATTGACATGAGATTGTTGATATTGTCATTACCAGACAGACTGTGAATTCAGGACTTCGACTGAGCCAGAAACCGACGAAGAAAGGTATAAGTCAATGTGGTATTGGGAGATCGACTTGAGTCGGATTAGACTTGAGTTTCCCTAAATCACATACTTTACTTTATTGCATTGATATTTGCATTGATTTGACTGATGTACTTGTTCTCTGGAACTATAGATAGCAGGTATCAGATGAGTTATCTTGTGACAGAAGTTCCTGATAGTGGTGGAATCGCCACGGGAACATTGCACGATGTCTCAAGATAATGATATTAGCGATAGAGCTACAGTCCATGACGGATAGGTCAGGACACCAGATGTTTGGTTATATCGAGTAATAGGAATTGGAATTCTTCTATTACGGAATTCGATATAGGAACATCATATTTGGTTATATCGAGTAATAGGAACGTAGTTCCTTCTATTACGGAATTCGATATAGGAATACCACATTTGGAAACCGGGATCCCTAGACTAGGATTGAGTCTAGTCTGAATGATAGAGTATGAGCATTGTCGACAGCCTATGATTGTTTATGTTTCAGATTTTGATACATATTACTGTTACCTGATTACATGCTTTATATTTGTTTATATGATTGCATGTTTCGTTGATTTATACTGGGATTTATTCTCACTGGAGTTATCCGGCTGTTGTCTTGTCTGTATGTGTACATGACAACAGGTGGGACAGGATCAGGGTCCAGGAGATGAGGAGAGATCGTGATTAGAGTGGAGGATCCGGACTTGGATGTATATAGGGTTTTGACACTTGATATTTAGATGTTGAACCTTAGATTTTACTGATTTGTAGACGGTACAGGACTTGTACTTTCTTTTATACTGAGTTGTATATTAGTTTGATTTCACTACGTTCCGCATTTAAAAAAAAAAAATTTAGACCTTGTTTTATAATTGATTAATTAGTCCCAATGACGATTATGAACTTAATTAGCGTCTGGGTCCCCACACTACTTAAAATATCTTTTAAAAAATAATCATAAGTAATGGCCAATAAAAATTTAACGGAACATAATCGAGTAAAAAACTTAAACATCAATAGCATATAAAAACGAGTGTATAAAAATGTTAATTGTAGTGACCCGTTCCAGAATCACCTACTAATCAGAACTTAAGCATGCAAAATTAACATTTAAAACTGAATCAGGTAATACAGCGGAAAAACAGTAATACAACCCAATCGAATCTGTAAGTACAAAATACTTAAACAACCAGATCGAACTAAATACCAAGAACGAATACCAATAACTACAAGTCAACCTCTGCCAGCTCCCTGTCCACTCCCTCCTGGACCGTCCAACCTGAGACCTGCCCCATCGAATAGGGTGTCCAAAACAGAGATAAACCGAGGACGTGAGCATAAAACGCTCAGCACCGAAAGCATGAGTATACAAGAATATGACATGCATGTATGCAAAATGTACTGGATACCAGGATCTGGGTATAATGAAATACTGCTCAGGTAAATGACGTCAAGGTATGTAGCACTCTGCGCCGTCGCACCAGGAGGTGGCTCCCATACCAAAATAAACCTGTGGATATACCGGTGACCTGACCACCGTTGGCCAACGGGGTCCAACCATCCACAACAAACGAGGGCTGAGCACCCTCTCAACAGGCTATCTCAAAGATAATCAGGCTCAACATGATTATGCAAATGCCGCATAATAAACCATGCATCATATGACAGATAATAATGCAACATATAAACATGCAACACATAGCAAAGTATACTCAATCCTACTATCTCGGATAGTACTTTCGTACCTCAAACCAGTAGATCCTAGCAATCAGCCCTAGAATCAAGCCTGCGTCCGTAGTCAGCCCACTGATGCCGCTAGCTCCCAACTAGAGCACAACTCCGCTACAAAACCAGTAGCTCCCCGCTAGTGCCTAAACCTCGGGAAAAGACTAGAAACCCATCAGAAACGAATAAAACGCTCTGGAACACTCGGAATTGGCGAGTAACAAATGAAGCCTCGCGCCTCTATTTATAGACAACGATCGGTAGATCCGACCCACTTCGGACGATCCGATCCGGCACACTTCGGACGATCCGAACCCTGATCGGACGATCCGAATCCTGCATGTCTTCCACGTGTCCAGCCACCTGTCTTCGGACGATCCGAACCCTGATCGGACGATCCGAACCTTGCATGTCTTCCACGTGTCCAGCCACCTGTCTTCGGACGATCCGAACCCTGATCGGTCCTTCCGATCCCACCGAAATAATATTTAATCCAATAATTAACTCAAATTAGGCATCGGGATACTACATTCTCCCCCCCTAAAAAGGATTTCGTCCGCGAAATCGAGTCTGAAAAATGACAATTCTGAACAACAATACATTCAACTTAAGAATGAATTACAACTGAAAGTACAACTGAAATTACAATCATAACTGAAAATACTACAACTAGAACAACTCTGGATGCTCTGACCGCATGCGACTCTCTAGTTCCCAAGTAGCTTCTTCAGTACCTCGGCGCTGCCACTGCACTAAGACGAGAGGAATAGTCTTATTCCGCAGTACCTTATCCTTCCGGTCTAAGATCGAAACCGGTCTTTCCACAAAAGACAAATCCGGATTCAGCTGAACTTCTGTCGGATGCAAAACATGAGACTCATCCGCTACGTATCGTCTCAACAAAGACACATGAAACACATTGTGAACACTAGACAGATACGGTGGCAAAGCTAATCTGTAGGCCAAATCTCCCACACATTCTAAGATCTCAAAAGGACCAATGAATCTCGGAGATAGCTTACCCTTGAGTCCAAATCTCAGAATCCTCCGAAAAGGTGATACCTTGAGAAACACTTTCTCGCCTGCATCAAAATGAAGAGGTCTGCGCTTGGTGTTCGCATAACTCGCTTGTCGATCCTGAGCAGTCTTAATCCGCTGTTTGATCACAAGAACTTTGTCCATGGCTTGCTGAATCAATTCTGGACCCTCGACCTGTCGTTCTCCGACTTCCTCCCAGAACAGAGGAGTACGACAACGTCGACCATACAATGCTTCAAACGGAGACATACCAATACTCCTATGAAAACTGTTGTTGTATGCAAACTCTATCAGTGGCAGATGATCCTGCCAAGCTGGCCCGAAATCCATCACACAAGATCTCAACATATCCTCAAGAGTACGAATAGTCCTCTCTGACTGACCGTCAGTCTCTGGGTGATATGCAGTACTCAAACTCAAGGTAGTGCCCAAGGCTTGCTGAAAGCTGCCCCAAAATCTAGATGTAAATCGAGGATCTCTGTCACTAACGATACTCACGGGCACACCATGAAACCGTACAATCTCTTGAATGTACAACCGTGCCATCCGATCGAAAGTGAAATCTCTGTTATACGGAAGAAAATGGGCAGACTTAGTAAGCCGATCCACTACCACCCAGATAGCATCTCTATTCCCCACAGACATAGGCAAGTGAGTCACGAAGTCCATCGTGATATGCTCCCACTTTCACTCCGGAATAGGAAGATTCTGCAACAAACCTCCAGGTCGTCGATACTCAGCCTTCACCTGCTGACAGACTAGGCACTTGGAGACATACTGATAAACATTACGTTTCATACCTTTCCACCAAAATTGAGTCCTCAAATCCTTATACATCTTGTTGCTCCCCGGATGAACACTCAACTTGCTACGATGAGTCTGGGATAAAATCTCCTCCCTCAAAGTGTCATCTTCCGGTACAACAACACGACCAGATAAGCACAAAAGACCCTTGGACTGATAGTGGAATCCAGAAGTATTATCTCCATCAGCCAACCGAGCTAATCTCTGAATCTTAGAATCAGACATCTGAGCATCTCTAATCCGAGAATACAAAACTGGCTCAGACAAAATAGTAGCTACACGGATACTCTCCGTTCCCTTCCGATGTTTACAATTGAATCCCATCGAACAGAAATCCTGAATAATCTCAGATACATCACAAGTCTGAAGAGCAGACAATCTCACCTTGCGACTAAGAGCATCGGCCGTGAGATTCGCAGATCCTGGATGATACTTGATCTCACAATCATAATCCTTGAGTAGATCCATCCAACGACGCTGACGCATGTTCAACTCAGCCTGAGTGAACAGATACTTCAAACTCTTATGATCAGTGAAAATCTCAAATCGCTCACCATACAGATAATGGCGCCAGATTTTCAAAGCAAAAACAATCGCTGCTAATTCCAGATCATGAACAGGATAGTTTTCCTCATGAGGCTTCAACTGTCTCGACGCATAAGCAATCACATGCTCATTCTGCATCAGAACACACCCTAGTCCCTGTAAAGAGGCATCGGTGTAAACACTGAAACCACCAGATCCAGACGGTAAAGCCAAAATAGGCGCAGATGTCAAACGTCTGCGAAGTTCCAAGAAACTCTCTTCGCACTCTGATGTCCACTCAAATGAAACATCTTTCCGAGTGAGCTGAGTGAGTGGCTTAGCAACCTGAGAGAAGTTGACAATGAAACGGCGATAATACCCAGCCAATCCCAGAAAACTGCGGATCTCGGCTACTGTCATCGGACGCGACCAGTTCAATACCGCTTCCACCTTGCTCGGGTCAACTGAAACTCCCTTGCTAGAAATGACATGACCAAGGAATACAACCCTGTCAATCCAAAACTCACATTTACTCAACTTCGCATAAAGCTGATTCTCGCGAAGTGTCTGTAAAATAGTCCTTAAGTGTTGTACGTGTTCTTGCTGATCATGCGAATAGATTAAGATATCATCTATAAACACCACAACAAACTTATCCAAGAATTCCCGAAAAACCCGATTCATCAGATCCATAAAAACTGCTGGTGCATTCGTCACCCCAAAAGGCATAACCAGAAACTCATAATGCCCATACCGGGTCCTGAATGCAGTCTTCGATATATCTCCCTGATGAACCCGAAGCTGATGATAACCAGACCTTAAATCAATCTTGGAATACACAGAGGTACCTTGCAGTTGATCAAATAAATCATCAATCCGTGGCAACGGATACTTATTCTTTATCGTAGCACGATTCAACTGCCGATAATCTATGCAGAGCCGCATAGAACCATCCTTCTTTTTGACAAAAAGAACTGGTGCTCCCCACGGGGACACACTGGGTCGAATATACCCCTTGTCAAGAAGATCCTGCAACTGCTGTTTCAATTCTTGCATCTCTGATGGAGCTAAACGATAAGGAGCTTTAGAGATTGGTGCCGTGCCTGGCACTAAATCAATGCCGAAATCCACTTCCCGAACGGGAGGAAAACCAGGAATCTCCTCGGGAAAAACATCCGGAAAATCGCAAACCACTGGAATGTCGCTGATACCGACACTATCTGCGGACGAATCAATAGCATAGATAAGGTAGCCTTCCCCGCCCGACTCTAAAGCACGACAGGCTTTCAGAGCAGAAACCACAGGCATCGGGGGTCGCGCTCCCTCGCCATAGAAAAACCAACTGTCGCCCTCAACTGGACGAAACTGCACAAACTTCTGATAACAGTCCACAGTAGCTCTAAACACAGTCAGCACATCTATTCCCAGAATGCAATCAAAATCCTCCATCGCAAGAATCATCAAATTAGCAGTTAAAACATTACCCTCAAACTCTAGAGGACAACCCAAAACTAGACGTTTAGCTAGTACCGAATGACCCATCGGTGTGGAAACAGATACCACAACGTCCAAAGAAGTGAAAGGTAATGCATGACGCTTAGCAAATCTCGCAGATATGAATGAATGTGATGCACCAGTATCAATGAGAACGTAAGCAGGTAATCCACATAATAAAAAAACACCTGCGATAACTCTGTCGTTCTCCTCAGCAGCCTGATCCTGGTTAAGAGCAAAGACCTGCCCTTGAGTACGCGGTCGGAGGTTAGAACCCTGAGTAGACTGTCCCTGCTGTGGCCTCTGATGAACTGAAGCCTGAGAACCAGATCCTGATCCTCCGCCCGTCTGTGGACAGTCTCTCTTCATATGGCCCATCTCACCGCATTTGTAACAAGCACCCGCAACTTTGCGACAACGCTCCGTCGGATGATCCTTCCCGCAATGCTGACACGGGCCCTTCTTCTTCCCAAAATGGTGAACTCCTCCAGATCCAGAGGAAGAAGAAGTAGATCCAGCCTTCTTGAATGCTTGGGCGCGGGGACCCAAAGAACTAGTAGGACGAGCAGACTGCATGGCTCGACCTCTCAGCAAACTGCCCTCAGCCTGGCGACAACGGTTCACAAGGCCCTCATACGATGTCGGATCATCGCAGACAACAACCCGATCAAAAATCTCCTGATTGAGGCCCTGGAGAAAATGGTTATACTTGGCCCTAGCATTGTCACTGACATGTGGAACATACGGAAGCAACTCAAAGAACTTCTGCTGATACTCATCAACAGACAAACTTCCCTGCTTCAGATTGATTAACTCAATCGCCTTGGTCTGCAGAAGGGCTGGCGGAAAGTAAAGCAGCATGAAAGCGGCTCGGAAATCGGCCCAAAGAACTCGACCCTGTCGCTGAACTATCGGTGCAGAGGTAGACCTCCACCACTTGCGCGCACCACCCTCCAGCAAGAAATCAAGGGTATCAATCTGCTGTTCCGCCGAGCACTGAAAAGTCTTGAAGCAGCTCTCCATCCTCTCAAGCCAGTTCTCCGCAACATCCGGAGTCTCACCGCCCGAAAGAGGTTTTGGCCCCATCTGCAAGAACCGATGCATACTAAAACTCCGAGGCTCATCACGACGGTGTTGACGACGTTCTCGATGCTCTCGACGACGCTCCCGATCGTCGCGGTCCCCCCAGCGTCCAATGCTGCCATGACTACTAGCATCGTCGTCAAAACCAGACATCTCTTAGCTACAAAAGTTACCAGAGATTAAACCCAGAAGAACAGTTCTAATCCCAAAATCTTAATGCATGCTCTGATACCATAAATGTAGTGACCCGTTCCAGAATCACCTACTAATCAGAACTTAAGCATGCAAAATTAACATTTAAAACTGAATCAGGTAATACAGCGGAAAAACAGTAATACAACCCAATCGAATCTGTAAGTACAAAATACTTAAACAACAAGATCGAACTAAATTCCAAGAACAAATACCAACAACTACAAGTCAACCTCTGCCAGCTCCCTGTCCACTCCCTCCTGGACCGTCCAACCTGAGACCTGCCCCATCGAATAGGGTGTCCAAAACAGAGATAAACCGAGGACGTGAGCATAAAACGCTCAGCACCGAAAGCATGAGTATACAAGACTATGACATGCATGTATGCAAAATATACTGGATACCAGGATCTGGGTATAACGAAATACTGCTCAGGTAAATGACGTCAAGGTATGTAGCACTCTGCGCCGTCGCACCAGGAGGTGGCTCCCATACCAAAATAAACCTGTGGATATACCGGTGACCTGACCACCGTCGGCCAACGGGGTCCAACCATCCACAACAAACGAGGGCTGAGCACCCTCTCAACAGGCTATCTCAAAGATAATCAGGCTCAACATGATTATGCAAATGCCAGCATAATAAACCATGCATCATATGACAGATAATAATGCAACATATAAACATGCAACACATAGCAAAGTATACTCAATCCTGCTATCTCGGATAGTACTTTCGTACCTCAAACCAGTAGATCCTAGCAATCAGCCCTAGAATCAAGCCTGCGTCCGTAGTCAGCCCACTGATGCCGCTAGCTCCCAACTAGAGCACAACTCCGCTACAAAACCAGTAGCTCCCCGCTAGTGCCTAAACCTCGGGAAAAGACTAGAAACCCATCAGAAACGACTAAAACGCTCTGGAACACTCGGAATTGGCGAGTAACAAATGAAGCCTCGCGCCTCTATTTATAGGCAACGATCGGTAGATCCGACCCACTTCGGACGATCCGATCCGGCACACTTCGGACGATCCGAACCCTGATCGGACGATCCGAATCCTGCATGTCTTTCACGTGTCCAGCCACCTGTCTTCGGACGATCCGAACCCTGATCGGACGATCCGAACCTTGCATGTCTTCCACGTGTCCAGCCACCTGTCTTCGGACGATCTGAACCCTGATCGGTCCTTCCGATCCCACCGAAATAATATTTAATCCAATAATTAACTCAAATTAGGCATCGGGATACTACATTAATGCCCTCTCAAAAATCCTCTCATGAAATCATGATGTGGAAAACATGCGGCTCTCCTGTTGTGTTGCCCCACCAAGCCTGCCTACTCTGAGTTCGACAGCTCCAGTCCCCTCGAAATCATGCTAACCTGCATCACATACGCTTGTGAGTCTAAAGACTCAACACACCTGTTCTAGAAATAAAAAGTACATATTCATAGCATACAACAGTGAAAATATCCTGTAATCAACATATCTTTCATGAACTTTAAAAACGTAATGTAAACGTGCAATATGAAATCGTGACGTGTCAAAACAGTTCATCGTTAATCATCATTCAGCATTTATCATTTCCTTTGGTGAATTTAGTTTATTCGAAGTGACTATCGTACATCATCATTTACGATGGATCGATCATACATAGAACCGCGATACCCGGCGGCTGTCAGACATCAGTGACAGGATTACCTATCCACTGTACCTAAGCCTCATCATCATCATTTACATATACGTCTTATGTATTTACATATATTTCGATAGCCATAACTAATTCCCATCATTCAAAACATCATCATTTTCATCACTTATAAAAACATGCATATATGCAATTTTTTTTAAATCCAAGCAGACAAATATATTTTCATAAAATCTTAAAAATCGTGATCATAATGCATAAAAATTTAAAATATAGTAAAATTTGTGCTCAGGGCGCTGTCAGGCCTAAAATCTTACCCCAGGTGCAAAATGACCATTTTGCCCTTGGAAACCCAAAATGACCATTTTACCCCTGAGCCTCTAAATTTCAACCCAAAGCTTACCAAACTCCTTAAAACATCCCAAAACATATTTATAAGCATTCCTAGACGTAAACTTAATAGATTCATTTTAAAACTTGGACCGAAGTCCCAGTTTTAACCCGAATCGAACCGAAACTTAACCAAATTCCTGCCAACTTGAAACATGTCTTAAACCTACCCATCCAGCCTTAAAACCAACAATTCCCGACCCCCATGACCCATGAAACAGACCCAAATGTTGTTGGAAATTTCCAACGCACTCGCTTCCAACCCTAGCGCAACAAGGCTCAAACTATTTCTTCATAGCTGGACTAGTCCTGGACTAAACCATCCTAGGACCAGGACCAACTCGTGGACTGACCCAACCACACTCTAAGCTCCAAACTCGCGGACGTGCGCCCATGCACCTTGGAAGAATTATTGGAAATGGCCGAAAAATACATACAGATAGAAAAATCTATCGAGCCACGATACTTGGGGATGGGGGAAAGAGAAAACGGAAAGTATAAAAAAAGAGAGGAAAATAATGGCTCAAAGCCCACGTCTCTAGTTTACCCCTCCGCTTGGACTTTTAATCGACATACTGGTAATGGATGAAAAACAGGGGTTATTGCCATCCATGCCCGATGATGGAAAAACCCAACCGAGAGTGGTAAAAAAAAGTATAATAGCTTCCATAGAGATAAAGAATACACCACTGAATATTGTTTCAGCTTCCAAGCCAAGATAGAGAAATTGACCAAATGATGATACTTAGATGACTATGTGAAGATATGTCATCTAAGTATCATTGGCAAAGATTTCCGAAATATATGTCACAGATTTCCTATGGAAAACATAGTATGCATGTTCGAGATCCACCAAGCCCTGATCTCGGATACTGAAGCCCAATTTTCCGGAGTGAAGATAAAAGAATTGTGAAACGCCCTGTCTACCCATCAGTTCTTCACGTCAGTTGAATGAATTCAAAAAATAAACTCTAAATCACCTCCAACATGCTAGAAATGCTTAAATATTTGGGGGATCGGACTATGATGGTTTATAAGCCCAAGTTAATTATTAAGCCCATTATTAATGTCCAAAGTACCTACAAAGGACCAGGTCCACCAGACACTCTTAAAAATTGAGGAAGACTCTCATTATTCAAAGTAGGATCACATTTTTCCTATTTGAACTCTCTAGTTTTTAGAGAATATCACTTAGTTGTCTTCTAACTTAAGTGTCGGAGATACAAACATACTACATGTCTATACTACTTGGATCCATTTAAAAACTAGTTGGATATTCATACCCAGGTCTACGTAATTCGAGCAATAATTTTTGGCCACATCAGAATCAATTTGAGTCAATTGGAAGCTTAAAAAATCTAATCTAGGGCAAGAAAAAGTTATGGACTCTTATTGTAATTAAAAGACTAAATAGTCAAGTTTCATAACAAAATAAATAAATAACTAAATTATCTTTATTAACGAGAAATAAAAACATATCGATAATAACTAAATTATCTTTAATAATATGCAATATTTATCTATTTCAACGAGAGAATTTTTTTTAACTACTTGTAATGGTACCTTAAATTACCAAGGGCTATCTGACATTATTTGTGCATAAGAAAATTTCATTTGATTTAGATGTTCTAAGTTATTAAGAATGATATGAATCCAAATAATGGGTACCTATTACAATTTTTCCATGTCTTCTTAGAGTAAGTACTCAACGAGACAACTTTCAGTTTAACATTTATTGAATCTTTTCAAAAAAAAATTATTTTAATAATATTTTACGATTTTATTTAATTATGAAATTTATTTTATTTTTATACTCATGCAAGCTGCATAAATAAAGTCTTTGAATATACTATAGCACCATGAGGTCTACCTTGCAAAGTATATCATGAAATTCATTAAGACATGTACAACATATTATAAATTTGTTTCTAATAGATTCAGTCGCCTGAAATAAGGATAAAGATCAATCGAGCTCAAGACTAGCATTTGTGATATTAATGCCACATTTCATTGGTATGAACATGGAGATGTGTAATCACAGATGAGTAATTATATGATAATTGCATTAAACAACCCTCCATTAGAGTTTCCAAGTGATTAGAAATTATCGAGTAGATTAAGTCCATGGTTTTTGTTGTACACTACTAGCCTGTTGACCTGTGAAAACATAGAGGCTCTGCATACTAGTGATGCACTTCAACTCATTTACCGACTCCACGAGGGTCCTCAAGTGGCGAGGTTGGGTATAGTTTCGACATACTAGCGGTCGATGTACTGTAATCGAAAATTCACCTCTCACCTACGTGCGTTGATATTTTATGTTATATGATGAGTTAATATTAAAATAAATCTTTGGCATGGGTATGAGTTATATTTTAAGAAAAAGTTTTTCTTAGTTGTAGACAAGAAGCCAATATAATCACTCAAAAATAAATCACATTATTATCGAATTCATTTTCAAATCTTGATATAGCAATAGTTGCTGATTCGATCGAGATATATGAGATGAAGGGACCATATTGTATGCTAAACATAACCTACTGGTCCTTGAAAAACTATTACGGATACCTATGGGTTCATTGGCGATGCTACTATATGCACTTATCATGAATAGATGATTGCAATAATATATGAGTTCCCACATTCTTGATCAAGAGGTCACAATAGTATTGAATTATGTTTTCCCCCCATGAGAAGAAAAAAAGTTTTGAACCATGTGGGTATGAATTGATGAATATCGTCTAATTGGAATTTTATCCACCAAGAGTGTTTTCTTTGAGAATTCTCATATAATACAATGGTATCCCAAGACATGATATAATCATGATAATTAAACATGTTAGGCATTGCCTGAAAAGTGTTTAATTGTCTGGCTTGGCTAAGGGGTAAACCCCAATTAGCGGCTGGGATAATCTTTTTTATTATCATTTTAGAAAATGCATAATCGTGATTGCGATCCATATGTTGAATTTCAACTGATCCAGTTTCTACTAAAATTGTTTCAAAATAGTCTCTGGTTTTTCTGCCCAATATGGGTTGTAAATCTTTAATCAAATAGCTTTGAGCTATATGAATAGGTGATAGACCTTTAAGGTCTTTATCAACAGGACAGCAATGGAGACATCACGATATTAAATAGGGATATTTTAAATCTTCTTTTGAACCCTTTAATGCAAATATTGCATTATGATAGTAATGAATTTCATAAGCAGTATCACCATCTGCAAATTCTTTAATTGGATCAAATTTTTCTTCTTCTGTGGAAGCCATATTAGGCTGAGGAATAGCAGCCCCTCTTTTAAAGGGTGGTTTATTCATCGGTTTTTTCCGGTTGCTGGTCTCTTTAGAACCGTCTTCCAAGATTGATCCCTGGAAAAATTCTCTGGTTAGAAAATCTGGTAAAGAATTAGATTTTCCAGAGATATGTTCAATATCAAAATCAAAACATGATAATATAGCTTTTCATATAGCAAATATTTGTTTAGATGCTATTACTTTTACATCTTTTAATTTAAAAGAATATCTTTAGCAGATTTGCAATCAACCCTTAATAAAAATTTCTTATTTAAAAGATCACTTTCAAATTTTGTAATACATTTAACAATTGAAAGAATTTCTCTCTTTATTGTAGAATAATTCTTTTGAGTATTATTCCAAGTTCCAGAAGTATATCTCACAAGAATTTCTTTAGATGTATTATCTAATTTTTGTTTAAGTATTCCTCCATATCCAATATCAGAGGCTTCTGTTTCAACTACTTTGAATGCTTCAGGATTAGCAATAGATAAACAAGGGAGTTCTTTAACTCTTTCTTTTATTTTCTGTATTGCTAAAGTATGACTATCAGTCCATGGTTGAGGATTTTTCTTCAACCTTTGAAATAATAATTTACAATCTTGAGCGAGATCTTTATAAAAATCTCCTATATAATTAAGAATTCCAAGAAATCTTTGTAATTGATTTACATAAGTGATTTTATCAGGAAATTTATCAGCAAAAACAATTGCTCTTTCAATAAGAATTATTATTCATGTCCAAAGAATTTTATCTTAGTTTGAAAAAGTTTTACTTTTTTCTGATTTACTGCCAATCCGGCTTTTTTTAGTAACTTGAATAAATATATTAATGTTTAAAATGCTGATCAATATTATCGGAATATAAAAAGACATCGTCTATATAAACGATAATATAATCTATATATGAATTATAAATTTCATTCATTATATTTTGGAATTCGATTGGAGCATTTTTTTAATCCAAATGGCATTACATTCCATTCGTAATGGCCAAATGGTACAGTAAAAGCTGTTTTATATTTATCTTCCTCTTTTAGAAGAATCTGGTAGAATCCTGATTTTAAATCAAAAGAAGAGAATATTTTCCCCTTAAATAATCTATTTAATAAATCTCTTTTATTTGGTAATGGATGCTTTATCCATTTTAATGCTTTATTAAGCGGTTTATAATTGATAACAAGTCTTGGAGCTCCTCTCTCAATTTCTGCTGCATTTTCTAAATAAAATGCTGGACAACTCCAAGGACTATTACTTGGTCTTATCAATTCTTTTTAAGAAGACTACCAATTTCTTATTTGCAATAATTTAAAAGTCTAGGTCCCATTGCTATAGGCCTAGCTTTAGTAGGAATTTTATCCTCCATAAAATCATCTGTATAAGGCAGACTAACTTGATGTTTCTTCCTATTCCAAAAGGCATTAGGAACATCAACACAAATTTCTTTAGATATATTTTCTGAAATAATTTTTATTTTTTCTTGAATTTTCTCAGAATTTATTTTCTCTTTAATATTTTTAAAAAAAACTTCATCTTTTAATGAAGTAACAAAATTTTCTTTATTATTTACTATTTTTTGTAAAATATTTATAGATTTTGAAACATGTATAGTGGTAAATGGGAAAAATAAATTATTTCCTTTAATATTGGTATATAAACCCTTTTCATTAATTTTATTAATAGGAAACAACATTTGGAAAAATAGGGTTCCTAGAATCACAGGAGTAGAGATATTTTTAATGAGAATAAAAGTAGTATTTAAACAAACTCCAGAATTACATATTGCTACATCAGACAATTTATAATTAACTATAAGAGGTTGTTTATTAGCAGGTGTTATAAATTGAGTAGTCTTTGTTGAAGATCGATATTGAGTTTAGAGGGGGGGTGAATAAACTCTACTCGTTTTTCTTTCTTCTTCTGATGAGGTACTAAAATTCTGTTAGAGATATTAGTTAATCTTGTACGTATACTTTCACCTAGATTACAATAAACGTGCAGAAACAATCTGATGAATTAATTGAAAGACAATAAAAACAGTAGGCAGCAGTTGTTTATGGAAGTTCGAAGATGAAATCTTCTACGTCTCCCCTTATTCTGTTTCCAGAAGGTATAACTAAAAGACTTTGGAAATTACAGTACAACTCTTGTACACACCCACTTCAGAAGGACTTACACCTCAGCCTACTGAAACTCTTAGTTACTCAACTCACAAATATTGTGATACACAAAGTTCTGAAAAGACTCTTTTCAGATTACAAACTCTTCCTGATAAAGTATAAGTGATGTAAAGATTGTGAAGAGTGTAAGAATCAGTAGCACAAGATGATCTTTAAAAGATGAGATATTAGCTATGAAGCGTGTGCTACTTCCTTTTGTGTTGAACTTTAAGTACTCAAGGAATTTCAAGATTTTGTCTGATAAGTGAAAATAGCTTTGATCCTTGATGTTATGCGAAAGTAAGTGTTGTCGTATAAGGATTTGTTCCATGTATATATAAGCGACTGAGTTCAACGTTCATCAACAGAAGATGTCTCCAGATAACTGATACAATCAGCTTTATTACCAAAAGAAGTTCCTGCAGAAAAGCTATAAAACAATCAGTCTTGTTTTATACTTAATTGGGTAAGGTGCATTAAATGACTCCGTATAGTATTTAATGCTGCAATTAATACTAGTACTAGGAACCCTTAACGGTAACAATTAAGGTAGTAACGTTAGGCAACGTCTTCTACTGGTTCTGTATTTCTATCTTTTCTACTGCTTTAGTTTTACTTAGACCAGTAGCTTCTGATAAGTTAGTCTACTGTTCTGGTCTGCTGGTTTAGTTAACATCGCCACAACAAAATTCATGTCTAACAATTTCCCCCTTTGTGGTGATGCCAAAACCTAAACAGTAGAAAAGCGATAAATAAAGCAAATAATAATTAAGCAAAAGGATAATGTTAATAAAGTATCAACATAAATAATCAATCAGTTTCAATATCCCTGTAGATGACTTCTTCATTCTGAGGATCTTGAAATCTTCTGTCTGAAGGTTCAGCTTCAGCTTTTGATTGCCTAGTTTCTGCTGGATCTCTTCTATCTTCCCCTTTTTGGGCATCAGCGGTAACTACATGGGCCAAGAGATCATTCATTCTGCCAGAAAGGTTCTGAATTCCATTGGTTAGCATCTCCAGATACGGAGCTTCAGAAGAGACGCGATCATTCAGTGTAGTGAGAGATTGATTTTGAGAATCAATCTTGGCATCCATAAGTTCCAAGGAAGTGGAAAATGATCGGAAGAGATCATCATGCTCGGTGATTCGATTGAGTATATCAGTTTGAGCAAGTATGATGTTACTGTGATTTCTCGATATAGCCTGTCTGAAAACGATGGTTTCAGCATACATCTTGTCCATGGTTTCCGCCGTGTTATATATGTATTTGCCCATGCGTTCTCTGAACGATTGAGCACCAGTGAATTCTGAAAGGCTTTTACAGGACATTCGTTTAACCAAAATAAGACACGTTGTTGAGTTCCCGTTGCAGAGTCTCAATCTGAAATTCCAAGTTGAATGCATCTGATTCTGGGGAGGGGGTTCGCGCAATCATGCGTTGTTTAATCTTAGCAAGACGAGAGTGCGTCTGAGTTATAACAGGATGAGAGATAGTCAACGCAGTAGAAACGAGATTAGTGTCCATCAAAACAGTAGAAGGACCAGGGTCTGCTGAGCTTTCTTCTGGAAGAGTAGAGATAGTGGGTTCAGCAGCAACCAGTGGAGGAGCAATTTCTTCAGTGGGAACGGCCAAGTCAGAGGCCAAATTCTCTTCCGTTGGTGCAATGACAGCAGGTGAGGCTGATGGTTCTGTAGTTGAAGGTGCAGAAGGCTGATTCAGAAGAATATGCATCTCTGCTTGATGAGCAGCAGAAAATTTCTCTAAATTTTGCAAGAGAGATGTAGTATCTGGTTTTGCCATATGTTGCACTGGGGTCGGAGAAGGAGAAGGTGGCAGTGAAGTAGCCGGTGCTGCTTCCTGAGAGGTAGAGACCGTTGGAACAATCGACTCAATGAATTCTTCAACCGAAGCCAGTTCATGTACAGATAACAGAGACGATGACAGAATGGGCCTAGTTGGAGAAGCAGGAGTACTGAGAGCAGAAGCCTTTGGGGGAGGCTGTAGTCCTTTCCTCAACTGTCTGAATCTGATGAAAAACTGGAACAAGGCCGATGTGATATACAATAGGCTCGCCAAAGCCCTGTTCTTGAGCAAGAAGTTGCTCACGCATCTGTTTTAACTTGTCAGAAAGAATCAAAATAACGTTTTGATCCTGAACATCAGTAGGAACAGTAGGATCAAAATTCGATTCAAGAACTTTCAGAACCGATTCTAGCTTCTGACATTTCAGCTGATCGAGGATGAAACTCCTTCTGCGCAAGGCCTCGATGATATTTTCAGTTTTTGCAAGCTGAAAAATTTTCTTCTCTGCGTTCATCATTTTTGCATAGGTTCCTTTTGTTTTGAAGTAAGCAAAAGAGTGGAAAAATCGGACCGTGTGCCACTCATCAAAAATATTTATGTCATCATTTGCAAAGCTGTTGATTTCTGCCAGATGAAGATCAACACCGGTCGTTACAGTTGTTTTGAGTCCAAAAACTAGTGGTTCTTCGATAATTTTTCCTTTGCCTTTATATGATAATGAAATAGGCAAGATGGGTCGGAATGCAGAAGACCCGCAGGTTGATTCTCGAATTACTATTACAGACGATGGCTTGAAAACAGAAGCAGTAGATGGTGCTGGAATAGATGCAGTAGCTTGTACAGAAGTAGCAACTGTGGGTCGAACAGAAGGAATCACTTCTGGAAATACCTGTCTGATAGGTATTTTCTCAATCTCAGACAGTTCTGCTGTCTTCTTGATCTTAAGAATGGTGCGAGCTTTCTTCTTGATTGGTGTTGGTACGGGTGGTTGAATAGCAGCAGCAGACTCTTCTGATGCTGTTTTGTCCGAATCAGTCGAAATGATCACTCTTTTCCTTTTAATTTTCCTTTGAGGTTTTTGAACCTCAGAAGCAGTTTCTCCAATCTCCTTTTTCAAGGCGACAAACTCAGCCATGGTTGGCTTAGGCCTTAAAGCGAGTACGTTCTCAGCATCAATCATTGATACTGAAGCAGCATCTTGATCACTGGTAGAGGCGAAACCAGCATCCTTGAGCATTCTGATTTGAACAGCGAATCCAGAACTTTTCTTGTCAACCATCTCTTTCATGATTCTGAAGAGGAAACGACTCCAGTCCACTTTGATTCCCTTAGTGATGGCAGTCATCACCTGAACTTTCTCCTTAGTCAACTTGTCGAAAGTGCCGGCTTTGATTAAAATGGCTTTTGCCACAATATCGGCCAGAATTTGATATTCCATTTTGAGTAATTTCTTGTGACAAGAGGGAGACAGCTCTTCTCCAGAGGCTGAGAAAGAACTGAGCACAATAGACATATCTATCTTGGAGATATCAGATAGTTCAGAAATACCTGAGAGTGGGAGAAGAAAGGTCGCTCCCAAAAGTGTAGCATCAATGGAGATGGATGCATCTCCTTGAGAATGAACAATATTTCCTTCATGCACTGTCGCTTTAGCGTAAAAATCCAGGAGAGCATTTTTGTAAATCACCGCTGGTGCTTGCTTCCAGGAATTTTCTAAGTCCTGATTTCTCAATGTCTTGAAACATTTTCACAAGATTCTGATCCTTGACGTTGAGAACAGAAGCAAAATTTACTTGATATGCGTTGAGAAGATATGCTCCGGCCATTTCTCTATGAAGATAGAATCAGATACAGTTTGCAGTAGTTAGAGATAAAGGAGAGAAAGCAGTAGCTGAATACCAATAGTTATGAAACAGTAGAGAAGAAAAGGTGAAATTTAAGATATATATACAGCCGTCAAATAAACATAAAGACACGTGTCAGTATGTTTTTGTTTGAGTGTTTGAAAAGATTTGCAGAAATTGTCAGAGATACGAAGATTTCAAAAATTTGAAAAAGGCGGCCAGACGGTTACTAAAAATCAGAAGAAGATTTGTCGTTTTATGATAACGTCTGCTGGAAGTTTCAGGGTGCTGAAATATTTGAGCACTTTGACAAAACCAGCAGACTCGTAGTTTTATCAAAAAGACGAACATTCTATCTGTTTTCTGAAAAAGGTGTCAAAATCTTAGTCTGACTAAGATACTGTTCCCCCTCGGTAAATGCAACTAATAAGTGGTCATTAAAGCGACAAGTGACTCTTGGCAATCTTTCAATCTGAACCGTCGAAAATAAACAGTCGCAAGAGTCTTTGTTTCTTCTATAAATACCTGCATAACTTGAATGAAGTTAAACAAACATAATCTACAATGAAAACTCAAGTTAAAAGAGAGTTAGAGTCTGATCCAGGAGCCGAAGAAATGTTCAGAAGGAAGTTTGGGGATATCATTCTTTACGAAATGATCCTTGAAACAAACTCCGGGAGTGGTAATGTCCACAGTCAAACAGATCTGTTGCTTCCATTGATATTGAAATGTAGCATCGATTTCTTCCAGAATCATGCTAATGAGATTAGAGAGTGCTGGTTGATTGATGCCGATATCATCTATGATGCCCTGTAAGGCATCTAATAATACATTAGGGCTGACAAGACCCAAGCTTGCTAGATTCTTTCTAGGCCTTAAGCTTGCTGGAATCTCTATTCCTGTTGAAGTACTTTGCAAACAAGCTGCAGGGTGCTCATATTACTGAAGACAAAAGCTAAATGTAACGCTTCTGGTTAAAGAGCATTTGTAGATCTACTGCTTTTATTTCTGCATCGTGTAATGTACTGAAATGGTTTCTAATAAAATTTTAGTTTTACGTACTTTACCTTCCCTTCTGCTTTTCTGCAAAAGACTTACTGTTAGTTAAATACTATAATAACCGAGCAATTATAAAAGCTAAACCAAGATAACAGAGAATAATCAAGTTAAATATATCAAACCAAGAGAGTTACGAAAATAAGAAAACTTATTTTCTGGTAAATGTTTTGTGAAGATATCTGCTGTTTGTTGATCAGTGGAAACGTATTCCAAACGAATGTTCTTCTTTTGCACATGATCTCTGATGAAATGATGTCTGATGTCTATGTGCTTCGTTCTGGAATGAAGTACTGGATTTTGTGTGATTGCAATTGCACTGGTATTGTCACAGAATATAGGTGATTCGGAGGCTTGAATCCCATAGTCTCTTAACTGTTGCTGAATCAACAATATCTGAGAGCAGCAGCTTCCAGCAGCCAGATATTCTGCTTCTGCAGTAGATGTGGCTATGGAAGTCTGCTTCTTGCTAAACCAGGAATATCAGCCTATCACCAAGAAATTGACAAAAACCACTTGTGCTTTTTCGGTCTAGTTTGCAACCTGCATAATCAGCATCTGAATATCCAATAAGATTTAACGATGAATCAATGGGATACCATAAGCCGACATTTTGAGTTCCTTTTAATTACTTCAAAATACGTTTAGCAGCAATATAATGAGATTGTTTAGGGTTAGATTGAAATCTAGCACAAATACAAACAGCAAACATGATATCTGGTCTACTGGCAATCAGATATAATAATGAACCAATGAGACCGCGATACTGAGTTACCTCTACTGGAATTCCACTTTCATCTTTATCAAGTTTAATAGATGAGCTCATTGGAGTAGAAGCAGCAGAGCATGCTTCCATTCCGAACTTTTTCAGAAGCTCCTTGGTGTACTTGGCTTGATTTATAAAAATGCCAGTCTCCAGTTGCTTAATCTGTAATCCTAAGAAGAATGTTAATTCTCCCATCATAATCATTTCGAATTTATCCTGCATCAATTTTCCAAACTTTGCACATAATTTGGGGTTAGTTGACCCAAAAATGATATCATCGACATAGATCTGTACTAATAGAATATGCTTATTCTTGACTAATGTAAACAGAGTTTTGTCTACTGCTCCAATGGTAAAGTCATGATCGATAAGAAACTGTGATAAAGTGTCATACCATGCTCTAGGTGCCTATTTTATACCATATAATGCTTTGTGTAATTTAAATACGTGATGAGGTGAGAAATGATCGATAAAACCTGGAGGTTGTTCGACGTAGACTTCTTCTTGTAAAAGACCATTCAGAAAAGCATTTTTCACATCCATTTGATATACTTTGAAATTCTTGAAAGCAGCAAAGGCTAAGAATATTCTAATTGCTTCGAGCCTTGCTACTGGTGCGTAGGTCTCATCAAAGTCTATTCCTTCTTCTTGTCTGAAACCTTGAGCAACCAATCTTGCTTTATTTCTCACCACTGTGCCTTCTTCATTGAGTTTGTTTCTAAATACGCACCTAGTTCCAATGACAGCTTGGTGAGATGGTCTAGGCACTAGAAACCAAACTTCATTTCGTTTGAATTGATTCAGCTCTTCTTGCATGGCTTCAATCCAACTAGGATCCAGAAGAGCTTCTTCAATTTTCTTTGGTTCATCCTGATATATAAAAGCAGCATGCATGTATTCATTAAGAATTTGCCTTCTGGTTCTCAAAGGTGCTGCTGGATTACCAATAACCAGAGATGGAGGATGAGATTTTCTCCAGATAAAAGGATTTAAAAGGATATCTTCCTGATTTGATATGTTGAGATTGTTCTCGACGGAACCAGTAGTAGGTTCTTGAGTGTCTTCTGCTGGTATTGGTAGATCCAAAGTCTGTACTTCTGGTTCCACTATCGGAATGTCTGGTTCTGGATTTTGAAGATCCTTGATGTTTGCTTCTACATCATCTTCACTGTCTAGTTCCAAGTGAATCCTGTCTAGCATGTTGCTTAAATCAGATATGTTAGATATTTCAGGAGCACTGCTGTCTTCATCGAAGACAACATGAATCGACTCTTCAACATTAAGAGTTCTATTGTTGAAAATTCTAAAGGCTTTGCTTACAGCAGAATAACCAAGAAATAAACCAGCATCTGATTTTGAGTCAAATGCAGTTAAATGATTTTGCCATTATTTAGTACAAAACATTTGCAACCAAACACATGAAAATAAGATACGTTAGGCTTCTTCCCTTTCCATATTTCATAAGGAGTCTGATTGTGCCTTTTGTTGACCATAGATCTGTTTTGCGTGTAACAAGCAGTATTGATAGCTTCAGCCCAGAAGCACTGAGAGATGTCTGCATCTGCTTGCATTGTTCTAGCTGCTTCTTTTAGAGTTCTATTTCTCCTCTCAATTACTCCGTTTTGTTGAGGTGTTCTGGCAGCTGAATATTCATGATGAATCCCCTGTTCATTCAAATATAACTCAAAATACTTGTTAGTGAACTCAGTGCCCCGATCACTTCTGATTTTAATGATGGAAGTAGATTTTTCATTTTGAATCCTTTTCAGAAGCTTGATCAGGAGGCTACTGGTTTGATCTTTTCCTGCGAGAAATATTACCCAAGTGAATCTAGAAAAGTCATCAATAACAACAAGAGTATATTTCATTCCCCCTAAGCTCATGATAGGGATTGGACCAAATAGATCCATATGCAGTAGTTCCAGACATCTTGAAGTTGATTTGCTATCTTTGTTCTTGAAACTGGATCTTATCTGTTTCCCAAGCTGACAAGCAGAACAAACATGATTTTTAACAAAATTAATATCAGGTAATCCATCAACTATATTCTGCTTCTTGAGATAATTGATTGACTTGAAATTCAGATGATTCAATTTCTTGTGCCATAGCCAGTGTTTATTGCTAAGAGAGGCAACTAAGCATGTAGGAGTAATAACATGATTTGAGTTCCAAGAGACTCTGTAAGTGTTGTCTTCTCTTTTTCCAGTTAACACAGTAGTTTTAGCAGAATCTCTAACTATACATGAATGCTTCTGGAAAGCTACAGAATAACCATTATCACATAGTTGACTAATGCTGATAAGATTGTAACAAAGATTGTCAACTAATAACAAATCATTAATAGTTATGTTACCATGGATAATCTTACCTTTACCCATGGTTTTACCTTTTGAGTTGTCTCCAAAAGTTATCTTTGGTCCAGTGCAACTCACTATCTCAGAAAGTAGGTTTTTCTGTCCAGTCATGTGTCTGGAACATCCACTGTCCAGATACCATGTAGAGTTACTGACTTCTGCTGTTCCTGCAAACAAAAATCTTAGTATCTGGTACCCAAATCTATTTGGGTCCAAGCCTTATCAGTCCTTTGGGGAC
Source organism: Primulina eburnea (assembly GCF_022965805.1). Taxonomy (NCBI): domain Eukaryota; kingdom Viridiplantae; phylum Streptophyta; class Magnoliopsida; order Lamiales; family Gesneriaceae; genus Primulina; species Primulina eburnea. Next base: position 34,866,318 of record NC_133107.1, on the reverse strand, counting down.
CCATATTTGTACAATTTTTGGTGACCTTGTACTTCGGGTATCCAAAGATGTGTGTGCAATAGAAGGTCTGTTATTTCTAATAGTATGCATATTAAAGTGTTGTTCCTCCTTTCTGTTTCTGTTTTCCAGTCTGTATCTCTTCTGAACAGGTTTAGAGTTGTAGTACTGGTAATTTTTAACCTTCATAGGATGATGTCTTCCAGAGTTGAATTCTTTTCTGAATCTAGAACTCTGGTCAACTTTTTCCTTAGGTTTAATGTAACCCAGACCATAGTGCATTCTTCTGTTCATCTGATTTACATTCCTTTCAACTGAAGCAGTAGGTACTTCTGGTTTCTGTACCACGTTGGATTTCACAAAGTGAATATATTTCCCTTTGCACATATCCAGTGTTGGCTTAGTATTCGTTTCAGAAGTGCCTTCATTATTACAAAAACCGAGACCACTCCTATCTCCTGACTGTTTTTGTAATTCTTGCATCTTTTCCAGTGAAACAGAAGACTTGTTCCAAGCATTTACCAGTAGCGACAACGTCTGGTTTTCAGAAAGCACCTTCTGGTAATCTGCTTTGGCTCTTTCATTCTCAGTTATTAATTTACTCATCTTAACTTGTAAATCATTACAGCTGTCTACTTGCAAGCAAGTTAACTTACTGTTCTGATTCTTAAGTTCTGATTTTCGATCTTAACTTTTTCAAATGATTGAGAAAGTCTAGAATACTCTTCTACCATGTCATGTAGTGCATCAATCAAATCAGTTCGTGTAAATCCGTTAGAGTTAAAATCAAATACCTCTCCAAATTTCGAGGTTGAATCATTGTCTGCCATGAGACATTTAACTTCTTGTGCATCACTGTCACTGGAATGACTTTCTGAATCAGATGACTCAGAACTAGAGTCCGCCCATTTGTATTTGCTTTCTTCAGCAATCATTGCTTTTCGATCTCTTCTGGATTTTTTGTCATTCCTCTTGTGATCCTTTCTCTTCTGGTCAACCTTCTTTGGTTTAGGACAATCAGCAATGAAGTGACCTATCTTTCCACAGTTAAAACATCACATATCACCAGATGGTGAATCTTTCTTGAAGTTTCGATTGGGACCCTGATAAGTTCGATGGTTCTTATTCATGAACCTGGAGAATTTCTTTACAAATAAGGACATAGCATCACTACTGATTTGTTCAGCAGTCTTCTCCAATGTACTGTCAATGATCACAGTAGGTAGTGCTTGAGGTGCTTGAGGTACAACTGTAGCTGTAGTAGAAGAAGTAGTGGCAGTAGTAGTAAAAGCAGTAGCAGTAGCAGCAAGAGCCTTGGTAGGTAGGCTTGAAGGCTCTTCTCCACTTCTTACTTCCAATTCGAACTCGTAAGCTTTCAGATATGCAAATAAGTCGTGCAGTTCCAACTTGTTCAAGTCTTTGGACACTCTCATAGCCATTGTTTTAACATCCCATTCTCTGGGTAAGGCTCTCATCACTTTGAGGGCTATTACTCTGTTGCTATGCTCTTTACCCAGAGCTGCTAGCTCATTTACCAGGCTACTGAATCTTTCATCGAACTCGTTTAGAGTTTCACCAGCTCTCATTTTTAGATTTTCGAACTTCTGCATTGCTACAGACAGTTTGTTTTCTTTCGTCTGCTCATTTCCTTCACATATCTGAATGAGCTTTTCCCAAATATCTTTTGCCGTAGAACACATTTTGATCTTGCTAAAGGTGTTCTTGTCGAGAGTTTTATACAATATATCCTTTGCCACATTATCAAGGTTGGCCTTCTTCTTATCTTCACTGATCCATTCACTTCTTGATTTTTCAACCATCTGCGGTGCACCCTCAGTAACAGCAACAGTTGTGTTAGGCTTTAATATTTTCAATGGACCATCTGTGGTGACATACCACATGTCATAATCTTGTGCTGCAAGATGAGCTTGCATTCTGATCTTCTAATCATCGAAATCTTCCTTAGAGAACATAGGGATTTTGCTGAAGTGTGCCATCTGTTGTAGTTTTTCAAGAACAAGAATGACCTGCTCTGATACCAATTGTTGAGGATCGAAGTTGAGTTTAGAGGGGGGTGAATAAACTCTACTCGTTTTTCTTTCTTCTTCTGATGAGGTACTAAAATCCTGTTAGAGATATTAGTTAATCTTGTACTTATACTTTCACCTAGATTACAATAAACGTGCGGAAACAATCTGATGAAGTAATTGAAAGACAATAAAAACAGTAGGCAGCAGTTGTTTATGGAAGTTCGAAGATGAAATCTTCTACGTCTCCCCTTCTTCTGTTTCCAGAAGGTATAACTAAAAGACTTTGGAAATTACAGTACAACTCTTGTACACACCCACTTCAGAAGGACTTACACCTCAGCCTACTGAAACTCTTAGTTACTCAACTCACAAATATTGTGATACACAAAGTTCTGAAAAGACTCTTTTCAGATTACAAACTCTTCCTGATAAAGTATAAGTGATGTAAAGATTGTGAAGAGTGTAAAAATCAGTAGCACAAGATGATCTTTAAAAGATCAGATATTAGCTATGAAGCGTGTGCTACTTTCCTTTGTGTTGAACTTTAAGTACTCAAGGAATTTCGAGATTTTGTCTGATAAGTGAAAATAGCTTTGATCCTTGATGTTATGCGAAAGTAAGTGTTGTCGTATAAGGATTTGTCCCATGTATATATAAGCTACTGAGTTCAACGTTCATAATCAGAGGATGTCTCAAGATAACTGATACAATCAGCTTTATTACCAAAAGAAGTTCCTGCAGAAAAGCTATAAAACAATCAGTCTTGTTTTATACTTAATTGGGTAAGGTGCATTAAATGACTCCGTATAGTATTTAATGCTGCAATTAATACTAGTACTAGGAACCCTTAACGGTAACAATTAAGGTAGTAACGTTAGGCAACGTCTTCTATTGGTTCTGTATTTCTATCATTTCTACTGCTTTAGTTTTACTTAGACCAGTAGCTTCTGATAAGTTAGTCTACTGTTCTGGTCTGCTAGTTTTAGTTAACATCGCCACAACAAAATTCATGTCTAACAGTCTTTTTATAATATTTAGATGGAACAATTCCTTCACTGATACAATTTACATAAGCTCCTCTATCCAAAAGTGCTTCAATAGTAATTTTAAATTTTTTATTAATATTTAATGTTACTTTTGAGTACCATTTTTGGGAAATGATTTGATCAATTTTATTAACCCATACCATTTGATTTATTTCATTATCATCTTTGGGTAAAATATTTTCTTCTTCTTCTTCTTCATCAGAAGTAGAATCTTTTTCCCAAATATGATCATTATTAATACTAAGAGTATTTACTCTTTCTTTTAAATATTTTATTTCAGATTTTATCTGATGTATCTCTCCTTTTAGTTCAGATATAGTAGGCTCTCTTTCTTTTTGTTTTGCATTTTCTAATATTTTATTATAAGAATATAATTTATGTTCTTGTATAGTATTTTGTAAAAGTTTAATAGGCTTGTGATTAGAAGGAACATTATTTAAATATGGCAAATCACAAGCCTACTATCTCTGAACTAAAAGGAGAGATAGATCAGATAAAATATGAAATAAAATATTTAAAAGAAAGAGTAATTACTCTTAGTATTAATAATGATCATATTTGGGAAAAAGATTCTATTTCTGATTAAGAAGAAGAAGAAAATATTTTACCCACAGATGATAATGAAATAAATCAAATTGTATGAGTTAATAAAATTGATCAAATCATTTCCCAAAAATGGTACTCAAAAGTAACATTAATTATTAATAAAAAATTTAAATTTACTATTGAAGCACTTTTGGATACAGGAGCTGATGTAAATTGTATCAGTGAAGGAATTGTTCATTCTAAATATTATAAAAAGACTACTCAATTTATAACAGCTGCTAATAAACAACCTCTTATAGTTAATTATAAATTGTCTGATGTAGCAATATGTAATTCTGGAGTTTGTTTAAAGACTACTTTTATTCTCATTAAAAATATCTCTACTCCTGTGATTCTAGGAACTCCATTTTTCCAAATGTTGTTTCCTATTAATAAAATTAATGAAAAGGGTTTATATACCAATATTAAAGGAAATAATTTATTTTTCCCATTTACCACTATACCTGTTTCAAAATCTATAAATATTTTACAAAAAATAGTAAATAATAAATAAAATTTTGTTACTTCATTAAAGATGAAGTTCTTTTTAAAAATATTAAAGAGAAAATAAATTCTGAGAAAATTCAAGAAAAAATAAAAATTATTTCAGAAAATATATCTAAAGAAATTTGTGTTGATGTTCCTAATGCCTTTTAGAATAGGAAGAAACATCAAGTTAGTCTGCCTTATATGGATGATTTTATTGAGGATAAAATTCCTACTAAAGCTAGGCTTATAGAAATGGGACCTAGACTTTTAAATTATTGCAAAGAAGAAAATGATAGTCTTCTTAAATAAGAATTGATAAGACCAATTAATAGTCCTTGGAGTTGTCCAGCATTTTATGTAGAAAATGCAGCAGAAATTGAGAGAGGAGCTCCAAGACTTGTTATCAATTATAAACCGCTTAATAAAGCATTAAAATGGATAAAGCATCCATTACCATATAAAAGAGATTTATTAAATAGATTATTTAAGGGTAAAATATTCTCTTCTTTTGATTTAAAATCAGGATTCTACCAGATTCTTCTAAAAGAGGAAGATAAATATAAAACAGCTTTTACTGTACCATTTGGCCATTACGAATGGAATGTAATGCCATTTGGATTAAAAAAATGCTCCAATGGAATTTCAAAATATAATGAATGAAATTTATAATTCATATATAGATTATATTATTGTTTATATAGATGATGTCCTTATATATTCCGATAATATTGATCAGCATTTTAAACATTTGAATATATTTATTCAAGTTACTAAAAAAGCCGGATTGGCAGTAAATCAGAAAAAAGTAAAACTTTTTCAAACTAAGATAAAATTCTTAGGACATTATATTGAAAATGGAATAATAATTCCTATTGAAAGAGCAATTGTTTTTGCTGATAAATTTCCTGATAAAATCACTGATGTAAATCAATTACAAAGATTTCTTGGAAGTCTTAATTATATATGAGATTTTTATAAAGATCTCGCTCAAGATTGTAAATTATTATTTCAAAGGTTGGAGAAAATTCCTCAACCATGGACTGATAGTCATACTTTAGCAATACAGAAAACAAAAGAAAGAGTTAAAGAACTCCCTTGTTTAAAAAAAATTAAAAAAAAATTTAAAATATATATATTATTTTATAATAAAATCATGTTTATTGCTTGTATCTTTGTAATTTTTGCAAAAATATCATACACTACATATTTGAAAGGTTTAAATTAGAAAATGTATTAATCTATCTAAGGATGTTTAATTTTTATTTGAAAAAAAAATTCAATTTTAATATTCTGATCAATATAAAATATGATTTATGAAATCTTTTTGAGTGATTAACCATTGTGATAAAATCAGGTATTAAAGTATATGGCCCAAGATATACCTTATAAGAGTGCCTAAAATTTTAAACTCACACATATTTTATGAGTAAGTGGAGAGGACTGAGAAAACAACTTTCGAGCCTTTATTGATCATGAGAGAGATTATCTATTGTTTAGATCTTGAGTTCTTATTTTGAAAAAAAAAATGATATTTCCTGAAAAAAAGAGGAGAAAAATACAAAAAGAAAGATATTGAAGATCTATGTAATTTTTAAGTTATATGCTACGACCCATATATCTCTCATAAAAAAAATAAAAAATAAAAAAAGAAAGAGAGAAATTTATTGTAAAAATTAAATAAATATGTGGTCAAGAAGCATAAACTTAGTCTGATTCCATGATATTATGAAAAAAAAAGAAAAAAATATATCAGGAAAAAGATATATAATAAGAACAACTAGATTTTGAATCAATGGATTTTCTATCTTTTGATTAGTTTGGCTCGTCTGTCTGTCTGCATTTTGTAAACCATTTTTCTGAGCATTTATCTGTATTCCAACTCCATGAGAGAAATCGTTGCCATAAATTGAAACATTTATTAACCTGTGAGGATATGGAGTTGAGACTCTTACTAGAATTTCTGAGGGCCATGTACATTTAACTACCTGAAATAAGCTTTGAATTGATCATCTCAAATTATTTCATAAATTATAATTATGATGATCTTGATATAACTTTGACAGTTTTCAAATTTAATTTAAACACTTAGATAGTTCTGATTGTATTTCTATTTAAATTAATCAATATGTTTTGTATTTCTATTAACGCTTAAATTGCTAGGGACTAGCAATAAGCTGGTTGGGAGGTGTGATAAACATAAAAATTGTACATTAATTAAATGTTTTATAATAAAAATATATAGTTTTTGTTTTATTAAATGTTTAAATATTATATGTTTTATAATAAATTGTATAAAATATAAGTTGTTGTGTAATTACAAGTTTTTACTATTTTTTACAGTTTCGATAAGACAAGAATAAACTTGGAGTTTCAGATGGGATTAAGATGATTCTTGGAACTGTAGAAAGTTGATGTTAATATCTACAATATTGATGGCAAGCATGAGATAAAAATCTTCTCACAAGTAAGATCAAATTAAGCAAAAAATAAAGTTACCAAAGGAGTGTCAGTTTTACCATGCTCTAGTATTTTGACCATATCTCTCAAATTACTTGGTCAAATGGTTTGAAAAAAAAATACCACAACTAGACAACTCAATTATCCACATGTTTTTTTTATGTGAAGAAGCAAATTCGGAGAAGAATATTTTCAAAAGTGATGTGTAATATAATATAATATCTTGGAACACCAATGAAGACTTTTGTGTAAAAAAATACAATTTTATTTGTGGTTGTCTCCCCAAATTTGGCTATAAATAGGGGTGCATTGTAATGTATTGAGATATCCCTCATTCTATGAACAAACCTTTGAGTTCATAATTGTAAGGCTCGAGATTCATTAGTCTTCATTAATATGATACTCAAATATATGAGAATGCATGACATGGAATGAGAGGAGAAAATGCACGAGAAATTAGAGTTTTGAGTACAAGATAGACCACACCCGCGCTTAGAAAAGGAGTGCACCCGCGGTCATAAAATGTAAATTTGTGAAGGTGAGGCCGAAGCCACACCGCACCCGCGGTGCTAGAAGGACCGCACCCGCGGTCGATGTCCAGTAGGGTAGGAAATTTTATTCGAAGCAAGACCGCACCCGCGGTGCAACCAAGACCGCACCCGCGGTCGTCGAATTTCAGAAAATGAAAGTGCTGCGGAAGCATGAGCGCACCCGAGCTCCCTGAGCTACCGCACCCGCGGTGATACGTGTTTGCTGAAAAATAATAACACTTGTCTCTAGCCATGCAATATAGATGATATGTCTTCATTTCCTTCATTTTCCAGCATCAGGAATGAGAGTAAAGTTCAGAGAAGTTTCTTCCACTGTTTTGGAGTTTATTTATGCTTGTGCAAACTCTATCCATCCGAATTTAAATTCGAGTTAAGATTTGTGCTCCTCTCTTTGATAGCTACGAAAAGACGTAAGTTTTATTACGTATCAGCAGGTTTTAATAATTATGTGTTGGGGAAATGCTGATATGATTATAGTTATATGTTCTTGAGATGATAGACATAGTAGAAACGTAAACGGATCGAGAAAACGATCGTGTATGGCATTGTTGTGAAATTCAGCATGTATTCGATCGAAGATATACAGATTTCAGAATATATATGTGTTTTGATGATGTTATGAGCTGATGATATGGTTCTTAGATTGATTATATTGAGATTGAGTGATTGGTATGGTCATTATGCGGTAGAATGGTATCGAGAACCATATCATCATGCCGTAGAAAATATAGAATGATATAGTTATGAGCTGATGAAATGGTCATTATGCCGTAGAATGGTATTGAGAATTCTTATTGATTCGTAGATGTGTTGAATTGAGTTAGAGATTGATAGAATGTGTATCAACATTGCCATTTCAGATTGATATTGACAGATTCGACATCGAGACTTCGACTAAAACAGATTATTCGGCAAGAAAGGTATAATTCATGTGATTGTGAGGAAGATACGACTCGAATCAGATTTGATTGGAGTTTCCCAACAAAATCACATACTAGATTTATTGTTTATGTCTTTGATATGATTTGGATTTGTTTATAGATTTATATTCAAATATCTTAATATGATCATGCTTTGTCTATAGATTTATATTCAAGCATTGAGATAGGAGAGTCATTGACAGATTTGTCAAAAAAACTAGACGTTCGGTGTATCGACGCATAGGAGCAGTCTTCCTCCGATTGTAGACATTCGATACAGACACGACCGAAGTCAAGGAGTAAGACGTACAATTACCTCGATTGAGAGGGTAGGTAACAGATAGTGATGTCTTATTCACCCCGGGATCCCTAGAGTAGAGTCGAGTTGAGTCAAGACATGAGTTGATTTGCATTGCATGTTTTTATTGATTGGTTTCATAGACTATGGAACCTATGATTTATGTTACATGCATGAGATTGTGCTTCATGATTTTATTATGCATGTGCATGTATACATGTTTTATACTAGGAGTTGTTCTCACTGGAGTTTCCGGCTGTTGTTATGTCTGTATGTGTGCATAACAACAGGTGGGGCAGGATCTGGGTCACGACAGAGATGAGATCAAGATAGCGTGGTGACTACGGGCGCAGAAGATGACTAGTGGTTTTACTAGACTTGGACTATTTGTAGTTTATGGTTTGTATTTTGTATTAAACCCTAGCTGTATGATTGCACCCAAACACGACATGTTGTATGTTTGTAGAAATAAATAAAGAACTTGTGCTTGTTTATATACATTTGAATGAATGTAAAAAAACAAAAATTTGACCCACATTTTCTCACAGATCCATTTAAACCCCAGATAGAATTGAGTTAGAGCCCGGGTCCCCACAACAGGTGGTATCAGAGCCGTAGGTTCTGTAGACTGAGATAGAATAGAATGAGCGGGGTAGATCGAGTCATCTTCCTTGCTTTTGATGTGCTAGCATGATTTATTGCTTTCCCTATTATGTGTTGTATTATATCTGAGTTGATTTACAACATATAATTGCCAAGACTGAATCAGAACCGATTCTGGATTAGAGGTATATGATCAGAGGAGGGCTGAGACAGATTGTATAGCCTCTGTACAAACCTGTTTGATAACCAGATATGACGCCTACAAGGATACCGCAACCAGCTGCAGGACAAGTGCAAGAATAGGGGAGTACATCAGGTACTGAGATGGACGTAACCGCTACCCCGATGGAGACTCTGTTGAAGCGGTTTCAGTCGTTCCAACCCCAACTTTGAAAGGCTTTGAGAATGCAGCGGATTGGGAAAGCTGGCTGGATGATATAGAAATGTTATTTGAATCACTTGCCTATTTAGATGAACATAGAGTAAAGCTGATTGGACATCAATTGCAAGAAGTGGCCAAGAGTTGGTGGCTAACAGCGAAACGAGCCCTAGAACATCGAGGTATTGATATTACTTGGAAAGTTTTTAAAGATGAATTTTACCAACGTTTCTTTCCAGTATCATACCGAAAAGAGAAAGGAGCAGAGTTCGCCAATTTGAGACAGGGCCAGTGGAACATAGATGTAATGCCCTAGATTATAAATTGAACAATGAGATTATGAAGTGTGGCATGAGACAAGGACCGCACCCGCACTTAGAAAGGGAGTGCACCCGCGATCCTAAAATGTGAATTTGTGAAGGTGAGGCCGAAACCACACCGCACCCGCGGTCCAGGAGCCACCACACCCATGGTGCATGGACAGAAAATGAGAGTTTTTATTCGAGGCCACACCGCACCCGCGCTAGGAGATGTACCGCACCCACGGTTGATGTCCAGTAGGGTAGGGAATTTTATTCGAAGCAAGACCGCACCCGCGGTGCAAACATGACCGCACCTGCGGTCGTCGAATTTAGAAATGAGATGGGATGCCGAAGCTTGAGCGCACCCGCGGTCTAGACGGAGAGCACCCGTGGTGCTGCATGCGAGAAATCCACCCTTCCTTCTTGAGTTGACACATGGAATATATATATAAACTTTGAGTGAATCTTCATTTTCCTCAACCTTCAGAGAGAGAGAACCGAGAGGATTCAACAAAAGCTTCCAAGTTCTTGAAGTTAGAAATTAAATTGTGCAAGAGACATCCATCCAAATTTCAATACAAGAATAGATTTGTGTTCCTTGTATCAAGAGCTATTAAAGGATGTAAGTTTCATTAATTTTCAGCATGTTTTGAAGATTACTTGTTGGGAGAAATTATGATATAATTATGAGTATGTGTTCTTATGATTATTGTGAACGTATATTCTCTACCGGATCGATGAAGGGATATGATATGCGATTGTTATGAAATTTCAGATTAAGTGGTTATGAGATTATGCAGATTTCAGAGTTTGAAAGGGGTTATGATATTGATTATACCTTGTTGATGGATGGATAATATTGATTATGAATCAGAGATTATGATGTATTGATATATGTTGAGAGTTGAATTGACCGGTATCGAGAACTACGCCGTTATGCCGTTGAAATTGCACCAAGATAGATTATTGAATTGTACAAGACCTACTTTGAATTGTATTTGATATGGTGCATCTCTACATTGTCATTTCAGATTTGTATTGGCAACTCTGATAGCGAGACTTCGACTACGACAAGATTACGACAAGAAAGGTATAATTCATGTGATTATAGGGAAGACACGACTCGAATCAAATTTGATTGGAGTTTCCCAACAAAATCACATACTAGATTTATTATTTATATATCTGATATGATTTGGATTTGTTTATCGATTTATATTCAAATCTCTTGATATGATCATGCTTTGTCTATAGATTTATATTCAAGCATTGAGATAGGAGAGTCATTGACAGAGTTGTCAAAACTAGACGTTCGGTGTATCGACGCATATGAGCAGACTTCCTCCGATTGTAGACATTTGATACATACACGACCGAAGTCTAGGAATAAGACGTATAGTTACCCCGATTGCGAGGGTAGGTAACAGACAGTGACGTCTTATTCACCCCGGGATCCCTAGAGTAGAGTCGAGTTGAGTCAAGACATGAGTTGATTTGCATTGCATGTTTTACAGATTGGTTTTATAGACAATGGAACCTATGATTTATGTTACATGCATGAGATTGTGCTTTATGATTTTGTTATGCATATGCATGTATACATGTTTTATACTGGGATTTGTTCTCACCGGAGTTTACGACTGTTGTTATGTCTGTATGTGTGCATAACAACATGTGAGGCAGGATCTGGGTCACGACAGAGATGAGTTCGAGATAGCGTGGTGATCACGGGCGCAGAAGATGACTAGTGGCTTTTACTAGACTTGTAGTATTTGTAGTTATGGTTTGTATTAAACTTTACACTAGTTTGGATTGATGTATTAGAACAAGACATGTTGTATGGTTATAGAAATAAATAAAGAACTTGTGCTTGTTTATATACATTTGAATGAATGTTAAAAAACGAAAATTTGACCCACATTTTCTCACAGATCCATTTAATCCCAGATAGAATTGAGTTAGAGCCCGGGTCCCCACAACAGGTGGTAACAGAGCAGTTGGTTCTGTAAACTGAGATAGAATAGAATGAGCGGGGTAGATCGAGTCATCTTCCTTGCTTTTGATGTGCAAGCATGATTTATTGCCTTCCCTATTATGTGTTGTATTGTATATGAGTTGATTTACAACATATAATTGCCAAGACTGAATCAGAACCGATTCTGGATCAGAGGTATATGATTAGAAGAGGGCTGAGACAGCTTGTATAGACTGTGTACTAACCTGTTTGATAACCAGATATGCCGCCTAGAAGGATACCGCAACCAGCTGCAGGACAAGTGCCAGAACAGGGGAGTACGTCCGGTACTCAGATGGACGTAACCGCTACCCCGATGGAGACTCTGTTAAAGCGGTTTCAGTCGTTCCGACCCATGACTTTGAAAGGCACTGAAAATGCAGCGGATTGCGAAAGCTGGCTGGATGATATAGAAATGTTATTTGAATCACTTGCCTATTCAGATGAACGCAGAGTAAAGCTGATTGAACATCAATGGCAAGAAGTGGCCAAGAGTTGGTGGCTAACGGCGAAACGAGCCCTAGAACATCGAGGTATTGATATTACTTGGAAAGTTTTTAAAGATGAATTTTACCAACGGTTCTTTCCAGTATCATACCGAAAAGACAAAGGGGCAGAGTTCGCCAATTTGAGACAGGGCTAGTGGAACATAGAGGAGTATGTCGCCAAATTCTCGTCCTTGCTTCAATTTGCACCACATGTAGCAGGGAATGACGAGGCAGTTGTTGATCAATTCATAAACGGTTTGAATCCGGATATCTTTACTTTAGTGAATACGGGGCGACCTAACACTTTTTCTGAGGCGCTGAACCGAGCGAAGGGAGCAGAGGCTGGCTTGATTAGGCAGCGAGGAGCTTCATATAGTGTTCAGGTTCAAAAAGCGACGCCACCGCCCGCCGTACAGTTTCCACTACCTCCTCCTCGATTTGATAGTGGAAGCAGTAGTGGCAAGAAAGAGTTTTTGAAGGCTAAGGGGAAGCAGTTCAAGAGAGCAGGGAGCAGTTCGTCGAGCTCCAGTGGATCCCGACAGAGAGGTCAGAGTCAGAGCTCAGAGTATAGTGGTGTCTATTGCAGTTCTTGTGGTGGTAGGCATGCCACTGAGCAGTGTCAGGGAGTGATGGGCAGATGTAACTATTGCAGACAGCCGGGACAATTCGCCAGAGTTTGTACCCAAAAAGGTGCCCCGAGATATCAGAGTGCAGGGTCATCAGTTTCAGTAGCTCAGCCCGAGAGGCAAGCTTCGTCTGGCCATTCCTTCCAGCCCATGCCCACACAGTCCCAGCCTAGAGCCAGAGGTGGCCAGACAGTGAGCCAACCTCCCAGACAACAGGCTCATGTGTTTGCATTGACAGAGGAGCAGGCACATGATGCGCCAGATGATGTGATTGCAGGTAACTGTTCTCTTTGCGGTTATCCTGCATATGTATTGTTAGATACAGGTGCATCACATACATTTATATCAGAACGTTTTTCATTGTTGCATTCCTTGCCTATCGAGTCAATGTCTACTGTAGTATCTATTTCTTCTCCGTTGGGGAGTGGTCTTATAACTGTGACTTCAGTTGAGCACTGTATACTCCAGTTTGAGGGGCATGAGATCGATTTAGACTGTGTTGTACTTGGTCTATCTGATTTCGATTGTATTGTCGGAATTGACATGTTGACTAAGTACAGAGCTACCGTAGACTGTTTCAAAAAGATTGTCAGATTCAGACCTGAGATGACAGAGGAGTGGAAATATTATGGTAAGGGTTCCAGATCTCGGATTCCCTTAGTATCTGCTCTGACTATGAGTAGATTGTTGCAGAAAGGAGCAGAAGGGTTCCTTGTTTATTCTGTGGATCTGCAGAAATCGAGCCCGGCATTGACAGATTTGCCAGTAGTACGGGAGTTTGCAGATGTATTTCCTGACGAAATTCCAGGGTTACCTCTAGCCCGAGAGGTAGATTTTAGCATTGATCTGATTCCAGGTACCGTGCCTATTTCGAGAGCTCCATATAGGATGGCACCGATGGAACTGAAAGAATTGAAAGCACAACTAGAAGATCTTCTAGCGAAGGGATATATCAGACCTAGTGTATCTCCTTGGGGCGCACCAGTGCTATTTGTGCGAAAGAAAGGCGGTTCTATGAGATTGTGTATAGACTACAGACAACTGAACAAGGCAACGATAAAGAACAAATATCTTTTGCCTAGAATCGACGACTTATTCGATCAGTTCCAGGGATCTTCTATCTATTCCAAGATTGATTTGCGATCGGGATATCACCAACTCAGAGTTCGAGATGTTGATATACCGAAGACAGCATTCCGGACCAGGTATGGACACTACGAGTTTTTTTGTCATGCCTTTTGGTTTAAAGAATGCTCCAGCGGTGTTTATGAGTTTGATGAACCGCATTTTCCAGAGGTACTTGGATGAGTTTGTGATTGTTTTTATTGATGATATTTTGGTATATTCAAAGAATTAGAATGAGCATGCCAATCATTTGATAATTGTGTTGCAAACACTGAGAAATGAAAGATTATATGCTAAACTGTCCAAGTGTGAGTTCTGGCTGAGACAAGTTATCTTCTTGGGTCATATTATATCTGGAGATGGTATTTCTGTTGATCCGAGTAAAGTTGAGGCTGTGATCTGTTGGCCTAGACCGACTTCTGTGCCAGAGATACGCAGTTTCATGGGTCTAGCAGGGTACTATAGAAGATTCATCAAAGATTTCTCCAGCATTGCGAAGCCTATTACCCAGTTGACACAGAAGAATACGCCATTTGTGTGGTTTGAAGATTGTGAGTCTAGCTTCTTAGAATTGAAGAAGAGGCTGACCAGTGCACCTGTCTTGATGATTTCTTCAGGTACTGGCGATTTCGTTGTATATTGTGATGCATCTCACAGAGGGTTGGGGTGTGTTCTTATGCAGCGAGGTCATGTGATTGCGTACGCCTCGAGACAACTGAAGACACACGAGGCTCGATACCCAATTCATGATCTTGAATTGGCGGCTATCGTATTTGCATTAAAGATTTGGCGTCATTATCTGTATGGCGAGAAATTTGAAATCTAATCCGATCACAAGAGCCTAAAATACATGTTCTCTCAATCTGAGTTCAATATGAGACAGCGTAGATGGCTCGATTTGTTGAAAGATTTTGATTGCGAAATCAAATACTATCCAGGGAAGTCTAATGCAGCAGCAGACGCCTTGAGTCGAAAGGTTTGTGCTTTATCCTTGTCGACGATGGGGGTTTCAAATTTAGTTGAAGATTGCTGTTTGTCTGGATTGATATTTGATACAGGTAGTAGACCACTACGACTTGCTTCGATTCAAATTGAGCCAGACTTGATCAGGAGGATCAAAGAAGCACAAAGAAGTGATCCGAATGTTCAAAAATCGATTGATATGGTCAGATCAGGGCATATATCCGAATATCAGGTACATGATTATGTTCTATATGTGAATAACCGTCTTGTAGTGCCAGATGTTTCAGAATTTAAACAACAGATTATGTCAGAAGCGCACTGTAGTCGGTTTAGCATTTATCCTGGAGGCCGTAAGATGTACAACGATTTGAAGACACAATTCTGGTGGAAACAAATGAAGACAGATATTGCAGAATTTGTGTCTAAGTGCTTAAACTGCCAACAGGTGAAGGCTGAGAGAAAGAAGCCCGGAGGTTTACTTCAGAGTTGGTCTATTCCAGAATGGAAATGGGACTACATTTCCATGGACTTCGTGACGAAGCTACCTCGATCATCTCGGGGCTGTGATGCGATTTGGGTTATCATTGATCGACTAACCAAATCAGCATGTTTTATTCCATACAGAATGACCTACCGACACGATCAGATGGCAGATTTGTATGTCAGAGAGGTTGTCCGATTGCATGGTGTGCCGAAGTCTATCGTATCAGATCGTGATCCACGATTCACTTCGCACTTTTGGCACAGTTTGCAGCAGGCTCTGGGTACGACTTTACACTTGAGTACTGCTTATCATCCTCAGACAGACGGACAGTCAGAGCGGGCTATCCAGACATTAGAGGATATGTTGAGAGCTGTAGTACTAGATTTTGGTACTAGTTGGCAAGATTCACTGCCATTATGTGAATTCTCGTACAACAGCTATCAGACGAGTATCGAGATGGCACCGTTTGAAGCTTTGTATGGCAAGAAGTGCAGATCTCCGTTGTACTGGGATGATGTATCTGAGGTACCAGAACTTGGGCCTGTTATGATACGTGAGATGATTGAGAAGGTAAAAACCATTCAGAAAAGAATGAAGACGACACAGGATAGACAAGCCAAATACGCCAATGTCAGACGTAGACCGTTGGTATTTGAGCAAGGAGACAGAGTGTTTCTAAAGATTTCTCCTTTCAGAGGCGTGGTAAGATTTGGAAAACGCGGGAAACTGTCTCCTAGATACATCGGTCCTTACGAGATTCTTGAAAAGATTGCCGATCGAGCATATCGACTTCCTCTTCCTCCCTCTTTATCTGGGATACATGACGTCTTTCATGTATCGATGTTGCGCAGATATATGCCTGATATTTCCCATGTCATTCACCCTGATGAAGCCGAGCTTGATCAGACTTTGAGCTATGTCGAGCAACCGATACAGATTCTTGATCGGAAAGAAAAACAGCTCAGGACAAAGACTATTCCGCTAGTGAAAGTCCAATGGAGTCGTCATGGCATCGAAGAAGCGACTTGGGAGACAGAAGCAGATATGAGACAGAGATATCCCAAGTTATTCCAATGATGTAAGTATTTGTTCTCTTTTGATTACATTGCCTCCTTTATGTATCTTGATTAATTGCTCGTGAGTTCGAGGACGAACTTATGTCTAAGAGGGGGAGAAATGTAATGCCCTAGATTATAAATTGAACAATGAGATTATGAAGTGTGGCATGAGACAAGGACCGCACCCGCGCTTAGAAAGGGAGTGCACCTGCGATCCTAAAATGTGAATTTGTGAAGGTGAGGCCGAAACCACACCGCACCCGCGGTCCAGGAGCCACCGCACCCGCGGTGCATGGACAGAAAATGAGAGTTTTTATTCGAGGCCACACCACACCCGCGCTAGGAGATGGACCGCACTCGCGGTCGATGTCCAGTAGGGTAGGGAATTTTATTCGAAGCAAGACCGCACCCGCGGTGCAAACATGACCGCACCTGCGGTCGTCGAATTTAGAAATGAGATGGGATGCCGAAGCTTGAGCGTACCCGCGGTCTAGACGGAGCGCACCCGCGGTGCTGCATGCGAGAAATCTACCCTTCCTTCTTGAGTTGACACATGGCATATATATATATAAACTTTGAGTGAATCATCATTTTCCTCAACCTTCAGAGAGAGAGAACCGAGAGGATTCAACAAAAGCTTCCAAGTTCTTGAAGTTAGAAATTAAATTGTGCAAGAGACATCCATCCAAATTTCAATACAAGAATAGATTTGTGTTCCTTGTATCAAGAGCTATTAAAGGATGTAAGTTTCATTCATTTTCAACATGTTTTGAAGATTACTTGTTGGGAGAAATTGTGGGGACCCGGACGCTAATTCATTCCTTAATCGTCTTTAGGAATAATTGAAACAATTATAATAAACAGGGTCTAAAATTTTTTTTTTTCTAAAATACGCAGCGGAAACATAATGTAATTAAAATCAAATTACATGTTAAACATGAACATACAAATCTGATGTCATCTACAATAATCCAACTAGGTTCAACTACATATCAGTGCTGAATCTTAAGTTGCTTCTGAAGCCCGGATCTCCACGCTATCTAGTCCAGCCTCGTTCTTTTCTTGACCCCGCTCCTATCCCACCTGTTGCCATGCACACATACAGACAAGACAACAGCCGGATAACTCCGGTGAGAATTACATTCTCAGTATAAATCATGTATACATGCAATCATATAAACAATATAAAAGCATATAACGGATAATTCTAACATGTATCAGATCAGAACATGAATCAATACAATACTAATTCAAGTTCTAAACATGTATCCTATTCAGGAACATAATCAATATCAAGAATAATTCCTATTCTAAACATGTACCAACATCAGGCACATACTCCATATCAAGAATAACTTCTATTCTAAACATGTACCAATATCAGGAACATAATCAATCTCAAGAATAACTCCTATTCTAAACATGGACCAACATCTGGAACATGATCAGTATCAAGAATAATTTCTATTCTAAATATGTACCAATATCCGGAACATAAAAGGACATGAACCATATTCAGGAACATAATCAACATCCATCAATATCAATCAATATAACTGTCACTCAAGCTCGTGACTCCACGTTTTAGACTAGACTTAATCCTAGTCTAGGGATCCCGGTTTCCAGATGTGGTATTCCTATATCGAATTCCGTAAAGGATGGAACCATAATCTCTATTACTCGATATAACCAGTGCCCTGGTATTCCTATATCGAATTCCGTAATAGAAGAATTCCAATACCCTTTACTCGATATAACCAAATATGGTGTTCCTATATCGAATTCCGTAATAGATTCCATTACTCGATATAACCAAACATCCAGTGTCCTGACCTAACCGTCAAGGACTGTAGCTCTATCGCCAATATCCTATCTTGAGACATCGTGCAATGTGCCGTGGCGATACCACCACTATCCGGCACTTCTGTCACAAGATAACTCGTCTAATACCTGTCATCTAATATCAAGAGAACAAGTACATCAATCAACTTAATGCAAATATCAATGCAATAAGGTAAAGTATGTGATTTAGGGAAACTCGAGTCAAACCTCCCTCGAGTTGTGCAATCCCAACTCAACATTAATTTATACCTTTATCTTCTCGCTCAGAAGAAGAAGAAGTCCCGACTCTATCTCGGTCCATTCCCAATCTGGTAATAACAATATCGAACAGGTATAATATCAATAAACAACTCAATTCAATACCTGTTCTGATCAATATCAAATCACAATACAATCTGATCAATGTCAATCGACATACGGTATATCAATACAATCTAAATCAATACCGACTCTGATCAATTTCAATCAACTGATGTTTCGACGGCATAACAATACTGTCTCGATAATCCCGTCAGTCCAAACATCACGGATATAATACCAGAACTCATAATCAATATCGATACCAGTCATAATCTCAATAACAATACATATCCGATATGAATTCTCAGTCAAATTGATTCCAAAAATCATAACAATTACATAAACAGTCCGTTCTTTAATCTGACTTCGATTCTATGATGTCTAACATGACAAGAACATCATATATGAATCCTATTCAATTCTGACAATAGTCTAATTTCAAAACATGTCAAAACGTAGCAAAACTTACGTCCAGTCGTAGCCTACGTTGATAGGAACTCGGTACTGAAGTCGGATTTAAAATCTGATGGACGGATTTCTCACAAAAGGCGTAAGGATTTTCTCCTTTCTTCTTCAGACCCTTTTCTCGATTTTATGTTCTGAAAACCGACTTGCATGTCTATATATATATCTAGACAACTCGCGCATGCATCATGGCAAGTGGCTCATTTTCCGCGCAACACGCAACACCGCGGGTGCGGTCGTTGCTGCACCGCGGGTGCGCTCCCACACCGCGGGTGCGGTCCAGTTTCTGGCACGGGTGCGGTCTTGCTACTGCATCGATGCGCAATATATCCCGAAGCCCAACCGCGGGTGCGGTGCTTCCTAGGCCGCGGGTGCGGTGCTGCTCACACTGCACATTACATATTTTCGTTCTGAATACGTTTCTCGGTGTCCCGATTAATCCCGTCATAATCACATGAAATGATAAATCAATCATCGTTAATTACAGTGATTAATTCTTGGGCATTACATTTCTCCCCCTCTTAGATCTGAGTTCGCCCTCGAACTCACAACAATCAATTCAGATATATCAGAAGAAATGTGTACAGAGTTTAAACCAAAACTCAAATATCTGATTCCAGTCTGGAATAAGAATTCACGAAGTATAATGTCATAATACTTCTTTTCCAGTTCTTCTGACAGAATCAATCTCGCATTACTGGTTATACAACATCCGTATAAACCAATCTACAGCTCATCACCTATCAGGACCATCAGCTGTTATCAAACCTGTTTATCTCAAGCAAAGATATATACAATCTTTAGCTTCAACTACCAATCGTCATCATCCGATGTTGGTTTATTTAGTCTATGCATTCTGAGCTATCCTCATTTCTTCTGATTCAGTCTCCTTTTCCTTATCAGATTTCTGATCTTAACAAATCTGCCCTTAAGCATTACTGCAATATCATTCCCATACGAAGGAAAATAGCAGTTCTCATTGTACAATACCTTGACTAGAGCTATTTCGATACTCATCTAATAGCTATTATTGTACAATAATTCACAAGCGACAATGAATCATGTCCACTAGTGCTAAAATCAAGCACTACATTTCCTGGATATCCTCTAGTATCAGGATAGTTCACTCTGACTATCCTTCAATCTATAAATCATAGATGAACAATCATGCTGTACACTCAGCCAAAAGTACAAAATCAAACGAATATCACAGTTTGATAAAATCAACTTTGGCATCTAATACAATCTGACTCCCGTTTCTGACATACCTCTCAGTCGTCTGGTCATATTTGTACGTTATCCTGTACAATATAACCTATGCAGATTTGAACAATCGTTCAATCATAATTACATCACCACACAATCTAAAAAAAACTTTCAGTAGTGTCATCACACAATCTATAGAAATGTACTCCCATTTCTGTTCAGAAATCAATAATCAAGATAATCAATATCTTTGTTTCTATCTTTCTGTCTTCATCTGTCAGAATAACTGATTTCATCTGTTTATATCAAAACTGTCCATTCGAATTATCACACATTTCCTGTTACCAGAGTAGTACTGAATCAACTACTGTGTGCATTTGACAATACCTGTCATTCAAATTCGAATTTCTGACACAAACAAATCAGCTAATCATATAAAATAAAATATTACCTACCTGGTATTCGGCTCTGACACACTGTTCTAACTACCAAAATCAAGTTCTGGACAGTCTGATCAAACTTCTGAACTGCTTTAATCTTCAAAATCAGTTCTGACTCGACTGAACTGTATATAATCTCAACGGTTCATAACAATCGGTATCAAACTCAGACTCAAAATGATAATAATATCATATCAGATTCAGAATATCAATACGCAATACTGATCTACTGACTGCATAAGACGCAATTTCTGATATCTCTGACATTCTGCCATATCAATGTCATTCTCAGTCACTGATCCCTGTCTCAACAGTACTATAATTCAGTCAGTATACTATCTTCAGATATCATAGACTCTGAATACAATCTGTCACAATCGAGATTCATATCCGAACAATTCACAATCTCAGTTCCCAGAATATTCAATTCAATCATACGCTGCGAATATATCAAAATGTCATAGATAAAACGAGCATAATGTCTTCAGAATATTGCTGAACACAGGATTCATCAACGCATAATCGGAACTGAAGTATTTTCCAGAGAAACATATATTCAAATGTAACTCTAACTCTTAGACAATAATTCTTTCAACTGATTTTTCAATTCTTTCAGTTCAATCAGTATCAGTCTATAAGAAATTCTAAAATGAAACCAATACCTGGAATCAAATCAAGGCTGAAATCACTCTTCCAGATACAGGACAACCTGAAATCTCATCTGAAAGACTATAGCAAACTTCCTGCTATTAGTAAATCAATCCCTGATAAGCTCAACTTCAGTCATCAACTGAATACATAAGGAATTACTCCATTCCTTTCGATAATCATCGAATCATAAACAATACAGATATCAAGGAATTCAAAATCAAGAATCCTTACCGTATATCATTTATTCCTTGGCCAGTTCAGGTCCGAATCTTACCATCTCCTGGCAAGACTCTATAATTGCTCTGTACTTGTTCGATATCTCAATATCAATCAGGCAGTCATCATCAGACAATACAAGTACAATCTGTCCTAATTCAATACTATTCTCAACTTACTGCAGTATATAATATCTCACAGAATATCACCGATATCAAATTCTTTCCCCAAAAGGTAAAGAAACAATACTACAGTAGATACAGAACCAACAGGTAAAGCATATATCAGTGCCACCCAATCAAGGATAATCATACCGATTGCATTAGTATATATCAATACATATGCATCATAATCCTAAAGGAACAATACCTGCCACTATATCATCAAGTGTGTCCTGGGTCTGTTCCTTGATCACCATATCCAGATGATCCAGCTCCCTGAAATCCTCGGGAACCTCTCAGTTCTAGTACTCCTTTGGTTGCAATCCACCAACTTCTGGCAGCTTCTCGTAACTGAGGGAATACCAGTTTAACTCTCTGTTCATCTATAAAATCAAGTAAATCGAACAGTATTTCTATGTCATCAAACCAGTTCTCACAATCTTCAGACGTCTCGATACCACTCAGAATCGGCGGCTGAAATAATTGAAACTCTTTCAATTTAGTTTTCATCTGAATTTCTGATACATCTATCTGATCAGACGAAGTACTACCCCTTTCTGAAATTCTTCTACGAGGTATATCTGATGATCACAGGAGTCAGTAATCACAGGAGATAATCAATCTCAATCTCTTTCTGATCAGCTTACCTTCTGATCAAAATTGGTTCTGATTCATTTTCAAATCAGATATATCACCAAATCAATTCAGATATTCATGTAACGTACATTTAAACGCAATAAAACATGCTGGCATGCTAGTATACTCAATGTAAATCAACATAATACTATATCACATGCTAACAATCAAAAGCAGGAAAGAAAACACATTCTACCCCGCTCACTCTTTTCTATCTCAGTGCTAAGGAACCTACAGTTCAAGGACCTACAGCTCTGATACCACCTGTTGTGGGGACCCGGACGCTAATTCATTCCTTAATCGTCTTTAGGAATAATTGAAACAATTATAATAAACAGGGTCTAAAATTTTTTTTTTTCTAAAATACGCAGCGGAAACATAATGTAATTAAAATCAAATTACATGTTAAACATGAACATACAAATCTGATGTCATCTACAATAATCCAACTAGGTTCAACTACATATCAGTGCTGAATCTTAAGTTGCTTCTGAAGCCCGGATCTCCACGCTATCTAGTCCAGCCTCGTTCTTTTCTTGACCCCGCTCCTATCCCACCTGTTGCCATGCACACATACAGACAAGACAACAGCCGGATAACTCCGGTGAGAATTACATTCTCAGTATAAATCATGTATACATGCAATCATATAAACAATATAAAAGCATATAACGGATAATTCTAACATGTATCAGATCAGAACATGAATCAATACAATACTAATTCAAGTTCTAAACATGTATCCTATTCAGGAACATAATCAATATCAAGAATAATTCCTATTCTAAACATGTACCAACATCAGGCACATACTCCATATCAAGAATAACTTCTATTCTAAACATGTACCAATATCAGGAACATAATCAATCTCAAGAATAACTCCTATTCTAAACATGGACCAACATCTGGAACATGATCAGTATCAAGAATAATTTCTATTCTAAATATGTACCAATATCCGGAACATAAAAGGACATGAACCATATTCAGGAACATAATCAACATCCATCAATATCAATCAATATAACTGTCACTCAAGCTCGTGACTCCACGTTTTAGACTAGACTTAATCCTAGTCTAGGGATCCCGGTTTCCAGATGTGGTATTCCTATATCGAATTCCGTAAAGGATGGAACCATAATCTCTATTACTCGATATAACCAGTGCCCTGGTATTCCTATATCGAATTCCGTAATAGAAGAATTCCAATACCCTTTACTCGATATAACCAAATATGGTGTTCCTATATCGAATTCCGTAATAGATTCCATTACTCGATATAACCAAACATCCAGTGTCCTGACCTAACCGTCAAGGACTGTAGCTCTATCGCCAATATCCTATCTTGAGACATCGTGCAATGTGCCGTGGCGATACCACCACTATCCGGCACTTCTGTCACAAGATAACTCGTCTAATACCTGTCATCTAATATCAAGAGAACAAGTACATCAATCAACTTAATGCAAATATCAATGCAATAAGGTAAAGTATGTGATTTAGGGAAACTCGAGTCAAACCTCCCTCGAGTTGTGCAATCCCAACTCAACATTAATTTATACCTTTATCTTCTCGCTCAGAAGAAGAAGAAGTCCCGACTCTATCTCGGTCCATTCCCAATCTGGTAATAACAATATCGAACAGGTATAATATCAATAAACAACTCAATTCAATACCTGTTCTGATCAATATCAAATCACAATACAATCTGATCAATGTCAATCGACATACGGTATATCAATACAATCTAAATCAATACCGACTCTGATCAATTTCAATCAACTGATGTTTCGACGGCATAACAATACTGTCTCGATAATCCCGTCAGTCCAAACATCACGGATATAATACCAGAACTCATAATCAATATCGATACCAGTCATAATCTCAATAACAATACATATCCGATATGAATTCTCAGTCAAATTGATTCCAAAAATCATAACAATTACATAAAATGTCCGTTCTTTAATCTGACTTCGATTCTATGATGTCTAACATGACAAGAACATCATATATGAATCCTATTCAATTCTGACAATAGTCTAATTTCAAAACATGTCAAAATGTAGCAAAACTTACGTCCAGTCGTAGCCTACGTTGATAGGAACTCGGTACTGAAGTCGGATTTAAAATCTGATGGACGGATTTCTCACAAAAGGCGTAAGGATTTTCTCCTTTCTTCTTCAGACCCTTTTCTCGATTTTATGTTCTGAAAACCGACTTGCATGTCTATATATATATCTAGACAACTCGCGCATGCATCATGGCAAGTGGCTCATTTTCCGCGCAACACGCAACACCGCGGGTGCGGTCGTTGCTGCACCGCGGGTGCGCTCCCACACCGCGGGTGCGGTCCAGTTTCTGGCACGGGTGCGGTCTTGCTACTGCATCGATGCGCAATATATCCCGAAGCCCAACCGCGGGTGCGGTGCTTCCTAGGCCGCGGGTGCGGTGCTGCTCACACTGCACATTACATATTTTCGTTCTGAATACGTTTCTCGGTGTCCCGATTAATCCCGTCATAATCACATGAAATGATAAATCAATCATCGTTAATTACAGTGATTAATTCTTGGGCATTACAGAAATTATGATATAATTATGAATATGTGTTCTTATGATTATTGTGAACGTATATTCGCTACCGGATCGATGAAGGGATGTGATATGCGATTGTTATGAAATTTCAGATTAAGTGGTTATGAGATTATGCAGATTTCAGAGTTTGAAAGGGGTTATGATATTTGATTATACCTTGTTGATGGATGGATTATATTGATTATGAATCAGAGATTATGATGTATTGATATATGTTGAGAGTTGGATTGACCGGTATCGAGAACTACGCCGTTATGCCGTTGAAATTGCACCAAGATAGATTATTGAATTGTACAAGACCTACTTTGAATTGTATTTGATATGGTGCATCTATACATTGTCATTTCAGATTTGTATTGGCAACTCTGATAGAGAGACTTCGACTACGACAAGATTACGACAAGAAAGGTATAATTCATGTGATTATAGGGAAGACACGACTCGAATCAGATTTAATTGGAGTTTCCCAACAAAATCACATACTAGATTTATTATTTATATATCTGATATGATTTGGATTTGTTTATAGATTTATATTCAAATCTCTTGATATGATCATGCTTTGTCTATAGATTTATATTCAAGCATTGAGATAGGAGAGTCATTGACAGAGCTGTCAAAACTAGACGTTCGGTGTATCGACGCATAGGAGCAGACTTCTTCCGATTGTAGACATTCGATACAGACACGACCGAAGTCTAGGAATAAGACGTATAGTTACCCCGATTGGGAGGGTAGTTAACAGACAGTGACGTCTTATTCACCCCGGGATCCCTAGAGTAAAGTCGAGTTGAGTCAAGACATGAGTTGATTTGCATTGCATGTTTTACAGATTGGTTTTATAGACAATGAAACCTATGATTTATGTTACATGCATGAGATTGTGCTTTATGATTTTTTTATGCATATGCATGTATACATGTTTTATACTGGGATTTGTTCTCACCGGAGTTTCCGGCTGTTGTTATGTCTTTATGTGTGCATAACAATAGGTGGGGCAGGATCTGGGTCACGACAGAGATGAGTTCGAGATAGCGTGGTGATCACGGGCGCAGAAGATGACTAGTGGCTTTTACTAGACTTGTAATATTTGTAGTTATGGTTTGTATTAAACTTTACTCTAGTTTGAATTGATGTATTAGAACAAGACATGTTGTATGGTTATAGAAATAATAAAGAACTTGTGCTTGTTTATATACATTTGAATGAATGTTGAAAAGCGAAAATTTGACCCACATTTTCTCACAGATCCATTTAATCCCAGATAGAATTGAGTTAGAGCCCGGGTCCCCACAATAGAGGAGTTTGTTGCCAAATTCTCGTCCTTGCTTCGATTTGCACCACATGTAGCAGGGAATGATGAGGCAGTTGTCGATCAGTTCATAAACGGTTTGAATCCGGATATCTTCACCTTGGTGAACACGAGGCGACCTAACACTTTTTCTGAGGCGCTGAATCGAGCGAAGGGAGCAGAGACTGGCTTGATTAGGCAGCGAGGAGCTTCCTATAGTGTTCAGGGTCCGAGACTGCCACCGCCCTCTGTACAGTTTCCAGTACCTCCTCCTCGATATGATAGTGGAAGCAGTAGTGGCAAGAAAGAGTTTTTGAAAGCTAAGGGTAAGCAGTTTAAAAGAGCAGGGAGCAGTTCGTCGAGCTCCAGTGGATCCCGACAGAGAGGTCAGAGTCAGATCTCAGAGTACAGTGGTGTTTATTGCAGTTCATGTGGTGGGAGGCATGCCACTGAGCAGTGCCAGGGAGTGATGGGCAGATGTAACTATTGCAGACAGCCGGGACACTTCGCCAGAGTTTGTCCCCAAAAAGGTGCCCAGAGATTTCAGAGTGCAGGGTCATCAGCTTCAGTAGCTCAGCCCGAGAGGCAAGCTTCGTCTGTCCATTGGCAGATTTGCCAGTAGTACGGGAGTTTGCAGATGTATTTCCTGACGAGATTCCAGGGTTACCTCCAGCTCGAGAGGTAGATTTTAGCATTGATCTGATTCCAGGCACCGTGCCTATTTCGAGAGCTCCGTATAGGATGGCACCGATAGAACTGAAAGAACTGAAAGCACAGTTAGAAGATCTTCTAGCCAAGGGATATATCAGACCCAGTGTATCTCCTTGGGGCGCTCCAGTGCTATTTGTGCGAAAGAAAGACGGTTCTGTGATATTTTGTATAGATTACAGGCAACTGAACAAGGCAACGATAAAGAACAAGTATCCTTTGCCTCGTATCGACGACTTATTTGATCAGTTGCAGGGATCTTCTATCTATTCCAAGATTGATTTGCGATCGGGATATCACCAACTCAGAGTTCGAGATGTTGATATACCGAAGACGGCATTCCGAACCAGGTATGGACATTATGAGTTTGTTGTCATGACTTTTGGTTTAACGAATGCTCCAGTGGTGTTTATGAGTTTGATGAACCGCATCTTTCAGAGGTACTTGGATGAGTTTGTGATTGTTTTTATTGATGATATTTTGGGGTACTCTAAGAATTTGAATGAGCATGCCAATCATTTGAGAATTGTGTTGTAAACACTGAGAAATGAAAGATTATATGCTGAACTGTCAAAATGTCAGTTTTTGCTGAGACAGGTTGTCTTCTTGGGTCATATTATATCTAGAGATGGTATTTCTGTGGATCCGAGTAAAGTTGAAGTTGTGATCAGTTGGCCGAGACCGACTTCCGTGCCAGAGATACGCAGTTTCATGGGTCTAGCAGGGTACTATAGAAGATTCATCAAAGATTTCTCCAGTATTGCGAAGCCGATTACCCAATTGACACAGAAGAATACGCCATTTGTGTGGTCTGAAGATTGTGAGTCTAGCTTCTTAGAATTGACGAAGAGGTTGACCAGTGCACCTGTCTTGATGATTCCTTCAGGTACGGGTGATTTCATTGTATATTGTGATGCATCTCACAGAGGGTTGGGTTGTGTTCTTATGCAGCGAGGTCATGTGATGGCATATGCCTCTAGACAGCTGAATACTCACGAGACTCGATACCCATTCATGATCTTGAATTGGCGGCTATCGTATTTGCATTAAAGATTTGGCATAATTATCTTTATGGCGAGAAATTTGAGATATACTCCGATCACAAGAGCCTGAAATACCTGTTTTCTCAATCTGAGTTGAACATGAGACAGCGTAGATGGCTCGATTTGTTGAAAGACTTTGATTGCGAAATCAAACACTATCCAGGGAAGTCCAATGCAGCAGTAGACGCCTTGAGTCGAAAGGTTTGTGCTTTATCCTTGTCGACGATAGGGGTTTCGAATTTAGTTGAAGATTGCTGTTTGTCTGGATTGATATTTGATATAGTGAGTAGACCAATACGACTTGCTTCGATTCAAGTTGAGCCAGACTTGATTATGAGGATCAAATAAGCACAGAGAATTGATCCAAATGTGCAGAAATCGATTGATATGGTCAGATCAGGGCATATATCAGAATATTAGGTACGTGATCATGTGCTATACGTGAATAACCGTCTTGTAGTGCCAGATGTTTCAGATTTGAAACAACAGATATTATCAGAAGCGCACTGTAGTCGGTTTAGCATTCATCCTCGAGGCCGTAAAATGTACAATGATCTGAGGACACAATTCTGGTGGAAACAGATGAAGACATATATTGCAGAATATGTGTCTAAGTGCTTAAATTGCCAACAGGTGAAGGCTGAAAGAAAGAAGCCCGGAGGTTACTTCAGAGTTTGTCTATTCCAGAATGGAAATGGGATCACATTTCCATGGATTTCGTGACGAAGATACCTCGATCATCTCGGGGCTGTGATGCGATTTGGGTCATCATTGACAGATTAACCAAATCAGCATGCTTTATTCGCTACAGAATGACATACCGACATGATCAGATGGCAGATATATATGTCAGAGAGGTAGTTAGATTGCATGGTGTGCCGAAGTCTATCGTATCAGATCGTGATCCACGATTCACTTCACACTTTTGGCACAGCTTGCAGCAGGCTTTGGGTACGACATTACACATGAGTACTGCATATCATCCTCAGACAGACGGACAGTCAGAGCGGACTATCCAGACTTTAGAGGACATGCTGAGAGCTGTAGTGCTAGATTTCGGCACTAGTTGGCAAGATTCACTGCCATTATGTGAATTCTCATACAACAACAGCTATCAGACGAGTATCGAGATGACACCATTTGAAGCTTTGTATGGCAAGAAGTGCAGATCTTCGTTGTACTGGGATGATGTATCTGAGGTACCAGAACTTGGGCCTGATATGATACGTGAGATGATTGAGAAGTTGAAGATCATTCAGAAAAGAATGAAGACGGCACAAGATAGGCAAGCCAAATACGCCAATGTCAGACGTAGACCGTTGGTATTTGAAGCAGGAGACAGAGTATTCCTGAAGATCTCCCCTTTCAGAGGCGTTGTCAGATTTGGCAAACGTGGGAAGTTGTCTCCTAGATACATTGGTCCTTACGAGATTCTTGAGAAGGTTGGCGATCGAGCCAATCGACTTGCTCTTCCTCCTTCTTTATCCGAGATACATGACGTCTTTCATGTATCGATGTTGCGTAGATATATGCCGGATATTTCACATGTCATTCGCCCTGACGAAGCGGAGCTTGATCAGACCTTGAAATATGTTGAGCAACCGATACAGATTCTTGATCGGAAAGAAAAGAAGCTCAGAACAAAGACTATTCCGCTCGTGAAAGTTCAGTGGAGTCGTCATGGCATCGAAGAAGCGACTTGGGAGACAGAAGCAGATATGAGACAGAAATATCCCGAGTTATTTACATGATGTAAGTGATTCTTCAGTCTTGATTATATTACTTTTCATGTATGATTTAATAGATTGCCTGCGATTTCGAGGACGAAATAATTTCTTAGAGGGGGAGAAATGTAAGGCTCGAGATTCATTAGTATTCATTAATATGATACTCAAAGATATGAGAATGCATGACATGGAATGAGAGGAGAAAATGCACGAGAAATTAGAGTTTTGAGTACAAGATAGACCACACCCGCGCTTAGAAAGGGAGTGCACCCGCGGTCATAAAATGTGAATTTGTGAAGGTGAGGCCGAAGCCACACCGCACCCGCGGTTCTAGAAGGACCGCACCCGCAGTCGATGTCCAGTAGGGTAGGAAATTTTATTCGAAGTAAGACCGCACCCGCGGTCGTCGAATTACAGAAAATAAAAGTGCTGCCGAAGCATGAGCGCACCCGCGCTCCCTGAGCTACCGCACCCGCGGTCATACGTGTTTGCTGAAAAATAATAACACTTGTCTCTAGCCATGCAATATAGATAATATGTCTTCATTTCCTTCATTTTCCAGCATCAGGAACGAGAGCAAAGTTCAGAGAAGTTTCTTCCAGTGTTTTGGAGTTTATTTATGCTTTTGCACACTCTATCCATCCGAATTTAAATTCGAGTTCAGATTTGTGCTCCTCTCTTTGATAGCTACGAAAAGACGTAATTTTTATTACGTTTCAGCAGGTTTTAATAATTATGTGTTGGGGAAATGCTGATATGATTATAGTTATATGTTCTTGAGATGATAGACATAGTAGAAACGTAAACGGATCGAGAAAACGATCGTGTATGGCATTGTTGTGAAATTCAGCATGTATTCGATCGAAGATATACAGATTTCAGAAAATATATATGTGTTTTGATGATGTTATGAGCTGATGATATGGTTCTTAGATTGATTATATTGAGATTGAGTGATTGGTATTGCGAGATCACGTCATTATGCCGTAGAATGGTATCGAGAATTCTTATTGATTCGTAGATGTGTTGAATTGAGTTAGAGATTGATAGAATGGGTATCAACATTGCCATTTCAGATTGATATTGATAGATTCGACATCGAGACTTCGACTAAAACAGATTATTCGGCAAGAAAGGTATAATTCATGTGATTGTGTGGAAGATACGACTCGAATCAGATTTGATTGGAGTTTCCCAACAAAATCACATACTAGATTTATTGTTTATGTCTTTGATATGGTTTGGATTTGTTTATAGATTTATATTCAAATCTCTTAATATGATCATGCTTTGTCTATAGATTTATATTCAAGCATTGAGATAGGAGAGTCGTTGACAGATTTGTCAAAAAAAACTAGACGTTCGGTGTATCGACGCATAGGAGCAGACTTCCTCCGATTGTAGACATTTGATACAGACACAACCAAAGTCTAGGAGTAAGACGCACAGTTACCTCGATTGGGAGGGTAGGTAACAGATAGTGACGTCTTATTAACCCCGGGATCCCTAGAGTAGAGTCGAGTTGAGTCAAGACATGAGTTGATTTGCATTGCATGTTTTTATAGATTGGTTTCATAGACTATGGAACCTATGATTTATGTTACATGCATGAGATTGTACTTCATGATTTTATTATGCATGTGCATGTATACATGTTTTATACCGGGAGTTGTTCTCACCGGAGTTTCCGGCTGTTGTTATGTCTGTATGTGTGCATAACAACAGGTGGGGCAGGATCTGGGTCACGACAGAGATGAGATCAAGATAGCGTGGTGACTATGGGCGCAGAAGATGACTAGTGGTTTTACTAGACTTGGACTATTTGCAGTTTATGGTTTGTATTTTGTATTAAACCCTAGCTGTATGATTGTACCCGAACAAGACATATTGTATGTTTGTAGAAATAAATAAAGAACTTGTGCTTGTTTATATACATTTGAATGAATGTTAAAAAGCAAAAATTTGACCCACATTTTTTCACAGATCCATTTAATCCCAGATAGAACTGAGTTAGAGCCCGGGTCCCCACAATAATATTTCTCTCTATATTTTTCCTTTATTTCTTCTTTTAAATATAATTAGCATGATAATTTCATATTGAAAGTTTTACACTTTGAATAATGAATAGCTAACTTCCTAAAGTTGAGCTGAAAAGGTGAAACTCTTGGCATGATAATAAGGTTACTAAAAGGTAAGAATCTATGTTTTATATTATTTAATCATTATTTATTGTTTATGTTATATTTATTTCTTTAAGTAATTTTATACCCTACTTATAAGTGGGAGTTTTGATTTATTGTTGCTATATATTACACTAAATTCTTTGAACCATTTAAATGTTAGTTTTGTTTTACCAACCATTTAAAGTGGATGTCTTGATTTATTATCTATGAATATATCATAATATTAATTTCTTGGTACCATTTAAATGTTAATTTGGTTTTACCAACCATTTAAAGTGGGAACCTTGATTTAGTGTTTACAAATATATATAGCACAATAAATACTAGACCACATTTATAAGTTTTGGTATATATTATATACTTATAAGATAATAATATATAATATAATATAAATATGATTATTTAATATATTGGAACCATTTTATTAAGTGGATTTCAATATTGTTCGTTAATGTTAACTTTATTAAAATACCAAGAGTGGATCCTTTAATCTCAACTACTTAAATTAAAATTTGAAACAATTAAAATTTACCCATTAAAGATTCAAACAATTAAAATTAAAAAGAAACAAAAACAAAACAAAACAAAAAGACATTGTAGTGGACTTGTAATTACCTTAGCTTCCCTATGGATACGATATCGGACTCACCGAATTATACTACTTGTGGACAACCTACTCTTGGGAGTGCAACAATCAGAGTCGCAACACTATAGATATAACTGCATCTGGCGGTGACTGGGATATCTCTAACCACCCCTTTTGCTCAACCTCTTCAATTATCGCACAATCAGGGTACGTCCGATCTAGCCCTCTTTCTTTGATAATATACCTAGACATAGTGCTCTCGTAAACTCTGAAGGCTTCCTCATTCCAAAATCTATTAACATCGTATGGACGAGAAGAGGAAGCCACATCCTTCGATCTCTTTCTAGGCGGCATGATTATCAACAATATCCACACTTATAATCAACAAATATAGACACAATTCCACCAAAAATTGCTTGATTTCTGAAAATTATCCCAAACTATAACAAAGTATAGCACGATACTGGCACCAACAGTTGTATGATTGCAAGAAGTTATCCCAATAATCAATAAACCAGAATAATCGGAACCTTGAGTGTAGAAAATTAACCGTAGATGACACTCGGCGGTATCAGGCGGAGGCGGCGGCTAGCTGTTGGTGGTGGGATATAGGTGGTTGGAAATGGTGGGTGATTTGTGATGTAGGAGAAGATGGGTGTTTGTTGAGAGGGAAAGTTATGGGAGAAGAAATTTATGAGAGAAGTTATGGGAGAAGAAGGAATTGTGGAGAGAATTTTGTTGGGGGAGGCGGCCGGTTCCGAGGGAAAAGAATTTATTGGTCATTCTCCAATACTTGAGGATGTCTTTCACAGCTTTCCAGTGTGGAAGACCAGGGTTCGATTGATATTTACTCACTACACTTAGTGCAAAAGCCACGTCAGGACGTGTAGATATCATCCCATACATGATGCTACCAATCGCAGATGCATAAGGAATGCTTGTCATCGCCGCTATCTTTGCATCAGTCTTGGGAGACATAGACTTGGATATAGACACGCCATGACACATTGGTAGATGTCCTCTCTTGGACTCATCCATCGAGAACTGCTTCACGATTGTATCAATGTATGTGGACTGGGTGAGACCAAGCAATCTTTTTTATCTATCTCTATAGATCTGTATTCCCAATACAAAAGATGCTTCACCCAAATCCTGCATCGAGAACTTACTCGCTAACCATATTTTAGTTGATTGCAACATTCCTACATCATTCCCAATGAGTAGAATGTCATCAACATACAGCACCAGGAATGTCACAGCACTCCCACTGACCTTCTTATACACAGGATTCCTCAGGATTCTTAGTTAAATCAAACTCTTTGATTGTACTATCGAATCTAAGGTTCCAACTCCTAGATGCCTGCTTTAGACCATAAATAGATCTATGAAGTTTGCATACCATATGCTCATTTCCGACAGATGTAAACCCTTCAGGTTGAGAAAGCCAGTCTTGACATCCATCTGCCATATCTCATAGTCATACCATGCAGCTATGGCTAGCAATATCCTTATAGACTTGAACATTGCAACTAGAGAAAAGGTTTCCTCAAAGTCAACTCCTTGTCTTTGAGTATATCCTTTTGCTACCAATCGCGCCTTGAAGGTCAATACCTTCCCATCCGCCCCAAGTTTCCTCTTGTAAATCCATTTACACCCTATGGGAACAATTCCCTCAGGTGGATCCACGAGATTCCACACTTGGTTCGAATGTATGGAATTCATCTCCGATTCCATCGCTTCAAGCCACTTGGATGAATCGGCATCATATAACGCTTCCTTAAAGGTCCTTGGATCACATCCATGGTTAGGCTCATCATGGCCCTCTTCAAGAAGCAGACCATACCTCATAGGTGGTCTCGAGACTCTCTCGGATCTTCTAGGAGCTTGTATCTCCTCTTTTGGCTCTTCGGGTGTGGGTTCTATAATTGTGGGTGTCTCTCGAACCTCTTCGAGTTCTATCATCTCGCCTTTTCTATCCAATAGAAATTCCTTTTCCAAAAAGGTTGCATTCCTAGAAACAAACACCTTTATTTCTTGGGGGTGATAGAAGTAATATCCAACAGAATTCTTTGGATATCCCACAAAATAACATAAAATAGATCGATTATCCAATTTATCTCCCACTACCTGCTTTACATAAGCAGGGCACCCCAATATTCTAAGATAAGAATATTTGGGTAGCTTACCCATCCATATCTCATATGGTGTCTTGTCAACTGCCTTTGAATAGACATTGTTCAACAACAGTGACGTTGTCTCAAGCGCATATCCCCAAAAGGATGGCGGCAACTCCGTGAACTCCATCATAGACCGAACCATGTCCATCAAAGTTCGGCTACGACGTTCCGAAACACCATTCAACTGCGGTGTAGCGGGCGGAGTCCACTGCGAGAGAATCCCATTCTCCCTAAGATACTCTTGGAACTCGGCACTCAAGTACTCACCACCTCGATACGATCGAAATGTCTTGATTCTTCGTCCAAACTGCTTCTCTACTTCACATATGAATTCTTTGAACCTTTCAAAGGCTTCAGACTTGTATTTCATCAAATACACATACCCATACCTCGAAAAGTCATCGGTAAAGGTGATGAAGTAGGCATGTCCATGCTTAGTGGTGATGCTAAGCGGACCGCACACATCGGTATGGATCAAATCCAATAACCCTTTGGCTCGCTCCACATGGCCCTTAAAGGGAATTTTGGTCATCTTTCCTTTCAGACAGGATTCACAAGTCGTGAGAGCATTAATATTAGACATATCAAGCATTCCTATTCCCACTAGCTTGTTCATCCTTCTTAGGGAAATATGTCCTAATCGAGCATGCTATAATTGTGCCGAATTTAGAGTATCTTGTTTTCGCTTGTTTGTTGTTGTTATTGCTTGGACATTGTTTAGTAGAATATCTTTGTATTTTAAGGTGTAGAGATCGTTTTCAAGTTCTCCCGTACCAACTAAACATTCATTCTTGTAAATGTTGCAAACACCTTAGCTAAATAAAAAAGAAAATCCATCTTTATCAAGCATAGAAATGTAAATAATGTTTTTCACCAAATCTGATACAAACAAAACATCTCTCAAAATTAACTTAAAATCATTGTTCAACAACAAGTAAACATCTCGTATGGCCTTGGCAGCAACTCTTGCTCCATTGCCCATCCTCAAAAAGGTCTAACCTTCCCTGAGCCTCCTACTTCTTCCCATCACCTGCAAATCATTACAGAGATGTGAGCCACAGTAGGTATCCAATACCCAAGAAGTAGAGTTAATTGAAATGTTTACTTCAATATAGAACAATCCGTTTCCAGAACTCTTCTGGGCAAGATATTCCCTGCAATTACGCCTCCAATGTCCAGGCTTCTTGAAGTGTTGACAGATGTCAACAGTCTTGTCAGCCTTCACTGGTGTGACTGCCACAGCGGGACTCGGAGTCTGCCTCTTCAAGGGCACGTTCTTCTTGGGACGCTGGAAAGAACGCTTCTTTCCCTTACGATGTGGGCCAGTCTTCGCACCAGATGAAGAACCACATGAAGAACCGGCTTCTCTTTCTTGATAGTGGATTCAAACGTCACAAGCATACTCACCAACTCCTCAAGGGTCGGTTCCAGCTTATTCAAGTTGAAATTCACAACAAAAGGATCAAATGAGCTAGGCAGCGATAAGAGAAACACGTTGGTGGTCAGCTCCGATGGCAATGTAAGATCCATGCCCACAAGCTTATTCACAAGCCCAATCATCTTTAGGCCATGCTCATGGACCGAGGCCCCATCTCGCATGCGTAAAGTGATTAGCTCCTTGACGGTAGCATGCCTAAGAGGCCGTGTTTGCTCACCAAAGAGCTCTTGATATGCAAATGAATGTCAGCAGCATTCTTTGCATCCTTAAAACGCCTCTGCAGCTCATCATTCATAGAAGCCTGCATATAACACCTG
This sequence comes from Primulina eburnea, assembly GCF_022965805.1. Taxonomy (NCBI): domain Eukaryota; kingdom Viridiplantae; phylum Streptophyta; class Magnoliopsida; order Lamiales; family Gesneriaceae; genus Primulina; species Primulina eburnea. Next base: position 34,829,912 of record NC_133107.1, on the reverse strand, counting down.
GCTTTCAAGTCATTGTCACACCAATCCTTGTAAGTCTGCAATTCCTCAGGAGTGCAGCTAGTCGGAGCGTCAACAGGGGGCGACTCAGTCAGTGTATATTCAATCATTTCCGAATTCAAGACGATTTTCAGGTTTCTTAGCCAAGTGAGGTAATTAGGTCCATTTAATACGTGTTTTTCGAGTTTGGCAGATAGCGGATTGAGAATCGAAGACATTGTCAAAAAAGTACTGAAAAGTAAAACAGATAAATTTTAATGACTATTTTAAAATATTTAGTAAGATATAAAGTATTGACTTTTACTTTGTAAATATTCGCTCCCACTATTTTGACATTTTTCACATAGTTCACATCACCATGTCAATGGATGTCACAGCTTTCCGGCACCCAGGGACCCCCCAATAATATGAGCCGAGCCCCGAGCACGGGTAGCGTTCATCATGCATCCATTGTCGATGGAAGACATGGAAATTATAAACAACTTTTTAACTCTCCTTTTCGGGCTTGATATTAATTTTGAATCTTATTCAAAATGAGGGTTTTTAATTTTGAAAGGTCTCATCATTAATTATATTTAAAAGCTCACCATGTTTGATCGTATGTTTTCCGGATTCATGCAACTTTGATATTATCATAATAATAAAGCATATATTCATTATTTATAACATATCATGCATATATTATAAATAGTAAACAAACCAAGGATGATCAATCGCCCCAAAAATAATGGCCGTGTGAGCTAAACACGGGCCTAGGTCCAATGAATGGGATGCAAATTGTAATGCCCAGAAATTATGAGAAATGATAAGACAAGATTATAAAGTGTTGCCAGGATGGAAAAATAAGAAATTCTTGAGAATGCAGCACCGCACCCGCGGTGCTAGACATCACCGCACCCGCGGTGCATGTGCAGAAAATGGAGTGCAAATCCCGTAGCCACACCGCACCCGCGGTATTAGATGGAGCGCACCCGCGCTGTGACACCGCACCCGCGGTCTTGTAGGCAGCGCACCCGCGGTCAAGCTTCGGGAAATCTGGATAAAGTCGACGAGACGGGACCGCACCCGCGGTGCATGTATGACCGCACCCGCGGTGCGACGTGCAACATGAAAAATGAGACACGTTTCAGAATTTGCATGCAATATATATATAGATGTTTGACACGTTATTTCTGCAGAAATTCAGAAAAGGGCCGAGATTTTGAGAGAAAAATCCTTACGCCTTTTGAGTTGCGATTGTGGAAGATCCGTCTATCAGAATTCAAATCCGACTTCAGTTTTGAGCTCCTCTCGACACGAGCTACACAAGGACGTAAGTTTTGTTACGTTTTGAGATGTTTTGAAAGTATGATGTTACTAGAATTGCATGTGATTCAGATATGGTGTTTCTGCTGTAGTGATCATTGTATAATCGAAGACAGATTGAAGAATAGATTGGTTATACAATTGTTATGATTTTCAGAAGATATTAATTGAGATTAAACACTAGATTTGTATTGTTCTTGATTGAAGAATAGAGAGATGATGAGTCTTGTATGTCTGGATAGATTATTCAGTAGATATGTGAAGTCAGATCGAAGAAAGAATACCGTATGTCTGTGTTTTGTATTTCAGCATCTCTGAAGATGTATTTGTTAGATATTCATATGCTGGAAACAGATTGATCAGATTCAGATATGATTTTGATTAGATCGTGATATTATTGATATGACTCAGATTGTATCTTGTTCAGACATTGATCAGATTGTATACTGAATTGAGTATTGATCAGAACAGATTGTGAATTGAGTTACACATTGATACAGTGTATTTATATTGTCATTTCAGATCGGATATGGACAGACTGGACTTCAAGACTTCGTCTTCCTCAGACGGGGACGACAAAGGTATAATTCATGTGATATTCGGGAAGAAACAACTCAATCGAGATCATCCTTGAGTTGCCCAATAAATCACATACTATATTCTTGTTTATGTTTTATCTAATTATGCTTTGGTTACAGATCATGTTGCATTGCATTAAGATGATTATGCTTGTTTACAGATTTTGTATTCATGCATTAAGATAGGAAAGTCTGCGAGATCATCCAGACTTCTAGATGTTCGGCGATATCTCAGCTTAGGGGAAGATCACCGCCCCTTTGTAGATGTGGATACAGATCAGGCCGAAGTCTAGGAATAAGACGTACAGCACCTCGATTGGTAGGGTAGGTGACAGCCAGTGACGTCTTATTCACCCCGGGATCCCTAGAGTTATAGATCGAGTCAAGTCTAGACATGATTTGATTAGGACTTCATGCTTATATGGATGTGGCTCCTAGATCATGGGACCCATCGTTATTGCTTTCAGTTGTGCTAGCATGTTTTATGATTTAGATTGTTGATATGCATGTTTATCTGATTTGAGTTGCATGCTTAATTTCATAGATTATGAAAGATATTATGTTTATACATAATCGCACGTTTTATGAATTAGTTTGTTTATATACATGCTTACCATGTTTTATACTGGGATTTATTCTCACCGGAGTTATCCGGCTGTTGTCGTGTTTTGTATGTGTGCATGACAACAGGTGGGGCTGGATCAGGGTCGAGAAGATGACGAGAGAAGACGAGTTTAGCGTGGCGATTCCGGATTTACAGTAGATTGGATTTTACTACTTGAACTGCAGTAGTTGAACCTTAGATTAATTAAAAAGACTGTTGTACATTATTGTATCTTTATACTGAAATGTAGTTTTATACAGATATGTATATCATGTAGATGCCATTACCTTCCGCACTTTATTTTAAAAAGAAAATTTTTTTAGACCCTGTTTATCAGAACTGATAATTAAATCCCAACGGTGATTAAGAAGATGATTAGCGTCCGGGTCCCCACAACAGGTGGTATCAGAGCGATAGATCCTTTAGCGATAGATCCTTTAGATTGAGATAGTCAGAACTGATAGATCCTTTAGACTGAGATAGAAGAGAATGTGCGGGGTAGATGAATTTTCTTTCCTTGCATGTGTGTGCTAGCATGAGATTGATTTAATGTTGATTGACATTATGTGCTAGCATGAGACTATGTGTTACTGCTTTAAGATACATGTTTACCTGATTATGTGATTGGAATTGGTATTATGTATTCTTAAGTATGAATCAGATCAGATTCATGATCAGCAGTAAGATGATCATAATCAGAGAAAGAATGGTACAGATTTGTAGTGCGAGATTACTAATGTTCTTGGTAATCAGATGTACCGCCCAGAAGAATTCCAGAAAGAGGCAGTACTTCATATGATCAGACAGGTAGGTCAGAAATTCAGATGGAAACACAGTTACAGAGGTTCCAGTCGTTTCAGCCGCCGGTTCTGAAGGGAAATGAGACGTCAGCAGATTGTGAAAAGTGGCTTGAAGAAATAGAAATGTTATTTGAATTCCTAGATTTCACAGATGAGTGTAGAATTAGGCTTATTGAGAACCAGTTGCACGAAGCTGCCAGAAGATGGTGGTTACTCACCAAAGGAGCTTTAGAGCAGAGTCGTTCAGTGATTTCATGGAAGATTTTTAAGGTTGAGTTCTACCAAAGGTTCTTCCCCGTGTCATATAGGGAGGACAGAAGTGCAGAATTTGCAAACCTAAAACAGGGTCAGATGAGTATTGATGAATACTTAGAACAGTTCTTCACCTTGTTACGTTTTGCCCCTCTTATAGCTAGAACTGATCATGCTATATCTAGTCAGTTCATTCAGGGATTAAATCCAGAAATACGTACATTGGTGAATGTGAAGCAATCGAGTAGTTTTGCTGATACCTTGAATAGGGCCAAAAGAGCAGAAACGGTTCTGATAGGACAACAGGGAGTCTCGTATGATCTTCCAACATCAAATCCACAGCAACTGCCTTCTAGAGTTGAGATTGGCAGCAGCAGTGATAGGAGGAAAGAACCATTGAAGATTCAAAAGAAACAGTTCAAGAAGTTAGGAAGTGATTCCTCTAGTTCTAGCAGTCCTAGTCCGAGCTATACCGGAGTGTATTGCAGGACGTGTGGAGGGCGACATTCTACAGAACAATGCCAAGGAGTGCTTGGTAAGTGCAATATCTGTAAGCAGACGGGGCACTTTGCTAAAGTTTGTCCTCAGAGGCATTTTCGAAGATCTTAAAGAGCAGGGTCATTGGTGGTAATGACTGAAGAACAGACTCAGAATTCCCACAGGTACTGTTGCTTGTATGATTATATGCATAGGTATTTATATGTACTAATGCATTATTTATGAATACCTGTGATTGAATAGCATGGAGATATGCTATATGTAATGCCCGGAAATTCAATCCTAGTAATCTGTAATTATTGATTTATAATTTGATATGATTATGAAAGGATTGATCGGGACACGAAATAAGACTACACATGACTTGTGTAAGTGTCGGACCGAAGTAGTGGCGCCCGAGCGATAGATTACCACCGCTCGAGCGCCAATGTTCAAGAAGGTAATGTTCGGGCAGAGAAGGTAGCGCCCGGGCGGTAGTTTTTGACCGCCCGAGCGCCAAGCATGCTGAATCGAGGGCAGAACCTTCTGCGCCCGGGCGGTAAGGTTTAACCGCCCGAGCGCCGAGCTCGCGCCCGAGCGGTAGATTTCCACCGCTCGAGCGCGAGACGTGTTGGGCCGAGAGTTAGCCATTTGGCCTTATGCATGCGAGGTTTATATATATATATATATATATATATATAAGCATGCAATTCAGATTTCTCAGAAAGAAATCGAGAGTTTCGGGGAAGAATTGCTTTTGAGTTCCAGAATTCAACCGTGCGATCAATCCGTCCGTCCGAATTATAATCCGACTTCGGTACGGTAATCCTATCGACGTAGACTACAACTTGACATAAGTTTTGCTACGTTTTGACATGTTTTGAAATTATGCTATTGTCAGAATTGAATAGGATTCGGATTTGATGTTCTTGATATGTTAGACATCGTAGAATCGAAGTCAGATTAAGAAATAGACTGATTATGGAATTGTTATGAATTTCTGATTATAATCAGTTAATACCGGACAGATTTGGATTATGGATTGATTATAGATTGAATTGGATATAGGTTATGGATTGTAACTGTTATCTGGTGATGTTGTATTGACGGGAATATTGAGATTGTACAGTTATGCCGTCAATTGTGAATTAAATCCAGATTGATCAGATTGTTTTGGAATTGACTAGTATATTGATATGAGATTATTGATATTGTCAGTACCAGACAGGCTTTGAGTTCAGGACTTTGACTGAGCGGTAAACCGAGACTACAACGAAAGGTATAAGTCAATGTGGTATTGGGAGATGGACTTGAGTCGGTTTAGACTTGGGTTTCCCTAAATCACATACTTTACTTTATTACATTGATATTTGCATTGATTGATTTATATACTTTTTCTCTGGATTTTAGACAGCAGGTATTAGAGGAGTCATCTTATGACAGAAGTGCCGTTAGTGGTGGATCACCACGGGCACATTGCACGAGGTCATAAGATGGTGTATTGGCGGATGTGCCAAAGTTTGTCACTGGATGTTTGGCTATCGATGTGGATAGGATGGTGGCTTTTTCTATTACTGTTAATCAGTATTGTATCGATGTGGATAGATTAGTAGCTCTTCTATTACTGTTAATCGATGGCATATCGATGTGGATAGAATTAGAGTTGCTTCTATTACTGTTGATCGGTACTATATTGATGTGGATAGAATCATAGCTTCCTCTATTACTGGTAATCGATACCGTATCGATGTGAATAGAACTGGAGTCTTTTCTATTACTGTTGATCGATACCATATCGACGTGGGTAGAACTGGAGTCTTTTCTATCACTGTTAGTCGATATACACATGCCAACATCTGGAAACCGGGATCCCTAGACTAGGATTGAGTCTAGTCTGAATTATGATTGATGTCGACAGTTTGATTTGATATTGTTTATGTTTCAGACTTTGTTACATATATCTGTTACCTGATTACATGCTTTATATTGTTTATATGATTGCATGTTTCGTTGATTTATACTGGGAGTATATTCTCACCGGTTTATCCGGCTGTTGTCTTGTCTGTATGTGTACTTGACAACAGGTGGGACAGGATCAGGGTCCAGGAGATGAAGAGAGAGATCGTGATTAGCGTGGTGGCACCGGACTTGGACTAGAGATAGGGTTGAACACTTGATAGTAGTTGTCAAACCCTAGTTTGAATAAATGTGTTGTAATACAGGACTTGTATTTTATATACTGATATGTATATATAGTTTGATTTCACTACGTTCCGCATTTTAAAAAAAAAAAAAAATTTAGACCCTGTTTTAATTGATTAATTAGTCCCAATTATGATTAAGAACTTGATTAGCGTCCGGGCCCCCACAACAGGTGGTATCAGAGCCATAGATATTTGAGATTGAGATAGGAGCTAGTGAGCGGGGTAGATTGGTTTTCTTTCATGCTTTTGATTTCTAGCATGATTCCTGTTTTAATATATGCTACCTGAATTATCTGATATTGATATGGTATTGTATATTATCGGAATGGATCAGCTGTAAGATGATCCGAGGAGGATTGAAACTGGTAAGTGGTATTTGGAATTACTAACCTCTTCGATTATCAGATATGCCTCCGAGAAGGATACCAGAACAGGGAAGTACATCGAATCCTCCTATGGATGTGACCCCTACTCCAATGGAGCAATTGTTGAAAAGATTTCAGTCATTCCATCCACCGACTTTGAAAGGAACGGAGAATTCCGTGGAATGTGAAAGTTGGTTGGACGACATTGAATCACTGTTTAACTCCTTGGAGTATACTGAGGAAAAGAGGGTGAAACTGATCGGACACCAGATGCATGACGTTGCTAAACACTGGTGGAATACAACAAAACTGGCTTTAGAATTACGAGGTACGGCCATTACCTGGAATGTGTTTAAGACTGAATTTTATCTACGGTTCTTTCCAGTTTCATATAGGAAGGACAAGGGAGCCGAGTTTGCAAATTTGAAACAAGGCCAGTTGAACATTGAGGATTATGTGGCTAAGTTTTCTACTCTGCTTCGATTTGCCCCTCATGTGGCTGGGAGTGATGAGGCCGTTGCAGACCAGTTCATAAATGGTCTAAATCCTGAAATCTTTACCCTGGTGAATACCGGAAGGCCAAACAATTTCACTGATGCACTGAATCGAGCTAAGGGAGCTGAAGCCGGATTGATAAGACAGAAAGAGGCTTCGTTTGTGCCTTCAGCACCGAGTTCACAGATGCCTCCACCATTTCCTCGATTTGAGAGCGGCGATGGAAGTGGAAAGAAAGACTTCCTGAAGGCTAAGGGGAAGAAATTCAAGAAAGCTGGGAGTAGCTCCTCTAGTTCGAGTGGCTCTAGACAGACTAGTCAGGGCCAGAATTATACAGGACCATACTGTAGCACCTGTGGAGGGAAGCATTCCACAGAGCAGTGCAGAGGAGTGTTCGGCAACTGCCGCATCTGTAAACAGCATGGACACTTTACTCGAGTGTGTCCACAGCGAGGTGCACAGGGATCACAGGCAGCTGAGTCACCGGGATCAGTGGCTCAGGCAGGTAGACGACCATCTGCCGTTCATACTTTTCAGCCAGTACCGTCTACTCTGTCACAGCAGAGGCCAGGAGGGGGCCAGACCGCGAGCCAGCCTCCTAGACAGCAGGCCCGATTGTTTGCTTTGACTGAGGAGCAAGCTCAGGATGCACCTGATGATGTAGTTGCAGGTAACTGTTTTATTTCTGGATATCCTGCATATGTATTGATTGATACTGGTGCATCATATACTTTTATGTCTGAGCGATTTGCTTTAATGCATTCATTGCCTGTTGAGTCCTTAGCTACTGTAGTATCTGTCACGTCTCCGTTAGGAACATGTTTGATATCGGTGAAATCTGTGAAATCGTGTATACTGCAGTACGACGGGCATATGATTGAGCATGCAAATCATCTGAGGACTGTGTTGAGAATTCTGAGAGCTGAGAAGTTGTATGCGAAACTGTCAAAATGCGAATTGTGGTTGAAACAGGGTGTGTTTTTGGGTCACATTATATCGGGAGACGGTATATCAGTTGATCCCAGTAAGGTTGAAGCCGTGATTAGTTGGCCGAGACCTACATCTGTGCCAGAAATTCGTAGTTTTATGGGTTTGGCGGGGTATTACCGACGTTTTATCCAAGATTTTTCGAGTATTGCCAAGCCTATTACACAGTTAACTCAGAAGAATGCTCCGTTTAACTGGTCAGAAGACTGTGAGACTAGTTTTCTAGAACTGAAGAAGAGACTGACCAGTGCGCCTGTGTTAACGATTCCTTCAAGCACTGGTGGATTTGTTGTTTACTGCGATGCATCTCACCGAGGATTGGGTTGTGTATTGATGCAACGGGGGCATGTGATTGCTTATGCCTCGAGACAGCTGAAACCCCATGAAACTCGATATCCAATTCATGATCTTGAATTGGCAGCTATAGTCTTTGCATTAAAGATATGGCGATATTATCTGTACGGTGAGAAATTCGAAATTTATTCTGATCATAAAAGCTTGAAATATCTGTTTTCCCAATCAGAGTTGACTATGAGACAGCGGAGATGGATAGATTTATTGAAAGACTTTGATTGTGAGATTAAATATTATCCAGGAAAGTCCAATGCAGCAGCTGATGCACTAAGTCGAAAGGTATGTGCACTATCCTTATCGACGATTGGTGTATCAAATTTGATTGAAGATTGTTGCTTGTCTGGATTAATATTTGAAACAAATCGTCAGCCTCTGAGATTGTGCGCTGTTCTAGCTGAACCAGAGCTACTTTTGAAAATTAAAGAAGCTCAGAAAGTTGATCCGAATGTACAGAATTCGATTGCTATGGTTAGAGCTGGACATCGATCGGAATATCAGGTGAGAAATGGCATTTTGTATGTGAATAATCGTCTTGTTGTGCCGAATGTTTCGGATTTGAGACAGCAAATACTGACGGAAGTGCACAACAGTCGATTTAGCATTCATCCTGGTGGCAGGAAAATGTACAATGATTTAAAGACACAGTATTGGTGGAAACAAATGAAATCTGATGTGACTGAATTTGTAGCCAAGTGTCTGAATTGTCAACAGGTGAAAGCTGAAAGAAAGAAACCAGGAGGATTGTTACAGAGTTTGTCCATTCCTGAATGGAAATGAGATCACATTTCCATGGATTTTGTGACACAGTTGCCGAGATCCTCCCGAGGTTGTGATGCGATTTGGGTCGTGATTGATCGATTGACCAAATCTGCATGTTTTATTCCATACAAGATGACGTACCGATACGATCAGATGGCCGATATTTATGTCCGGGAAGTGATAAGTTTGCACGGAGTGCCGAAGTCGATTGTTTCAGACCGTGACCCTCGGTTTACTTCGCACTTCTGGCAGAGTCTACAGCAAGCTCTCGGTACGAAATTGCATTTGAGTACCGCATATCATCCCCAGACTGACGGACAGTCAGAGCGTACGGTACAGACATTGGAAGATATGCTGCGAGCAGTAATACTTGATTTTGGCACTGGATGGCAAGATGCATTGCCTCTTTGCGAGTTTTCGTACAACAATAGTTATCAAACGAGTATTGAGATGGCTCCTTTCGAAGCGTTGTACGGAAAGAAATGCAGATCCCCTCTGTATTGGGATGATATCTCTGAAGTTCCTGATACTAGACCTGATATGATCAGAGATATGACTGAAAAAGTAAAATTGATTCAGAAGAAAATGAAGGCAGCCCAGGACCGACAAGCCAAATATGCCAACCTTCGACGTAGACCGTTGGTATTTGAGGCAGGAGACCGAGTGTTCCTGAAGATTTCTCCTTTCAGAGGTGTTGTCAGATTTGGCAAGAAAGGAAAATTGTCTCCACGATACGTTGGTCCGTATGAAATCATCGAAAAGATAGGAGATCGTGCCTATCGACTTACTTTGCCTCCTTCATTGTCAGGAAATACATGATGTCTTTCATGTATTGATGCTGTGGAAATATCTCCCTGATGATTCTCACGTGATTCAACCAGACGAGACTGAGCTGGACGAGACATTGAGTTATGTCGAGAAACCGATTCGGATTATCGATCGTAAAGAAAAACAGCTCAGAACGAAAATGATTCCTTTGTTGAAAGTTCAATGGACTCGTCATGGTGTTGAAGAAGCTACGTGGAAGACTGAATCTGATATGAGACAAGAATTCCCAGCATTATTTTACTGATGTAAATACGTACTCGCCTGTAATTACAGTCCTTCTTAATGATATGATTTTATTATCGATGATTTCGAGGACGAAATCGTATCTTAGGGGGGGAGAAATGTAATGCCCGGAAATTCAATCCTAGTAATCTGTAATTATTGATTTATAATTTGATATGATTATGAAAGGATTGATCGGGACACGAAATAAGACTACACATGACTTGTGTAAGTGTCGGACCGAAGTAGTGGCGCCCGAGCGGTAGATTACCACCGCTCGAGCGCCAATGTTCAAGAAGGTAATGTTCGGGCAGAGAAGGTGGCGCCCGGGCGGTAGTTTTTGACCGCCCGAGCGCCAAGCATGCTGAATCGAGGGCAGAACCTTCTGCGCCCGGGCGGTAAGGTTTAACCGCCCGAGCGCCGAGCTCGCGCCCGAGCGGTAGATTTCCACCGCTCGAGCGTGAGACGTGTTGGGCCGAGAGTTAGCCCTTTGGCCTTATGCATGCGAGGTTTATATATATATATATATATATATATATATATATATATATATATATATATATATATATAAGCATGCAATTCAGATTTCTCAGAAAGAAATCGAGAGTTTCGGGGAAGAATTGCTTTTGAGTTCCAGAATTCAACCGTGCGATCAATCCGTCCGTCCGAATTATAATCCGACTTCGGTACGGTAATCCTATCGACGTAGACTACAACTTGACATAAGTTTTGCTACGTTTTGACATGTTTTGAAATTATGCTATTGTCAGAATTGAATAGGATTCGGATATGATGTTCTTGATATGTTAGACATCGTAGAATCGAAGTCAGATTAAGAAATAGACTGATTATGGAATTGTTATGAATTTCTGATTATAATCAGTTAATACCGGACAGATTTGGATTATGGATTGATTATAGATTGAATTGGATATAGGTTATGGATTGTAACTGTTATCTGGTGATGTTGTATTGACGGGAATATTGAGATTGTACAGTTATGCCGTCAATTGTGAATTAAATCCAGATTGATCAGATTGTTTTGGAATTGACTAGTATATTGATATGAGATTATTGATATTGTCAGTACCAGACAGGCTTTGAGTTCAGGACTTTGACTGAGCGGTAAACCGAGACTACAACGAAAGGTATAAGTCAATGTGGTATTGGGAGATGGACTTGAGTCGGTTTAGACTTGGGTTTCCCTAAATCACATACTTTACTTTATTGCATTGATATTTGCATTGATTGATTTATATACTTGTTCTCTGGATTTTAGACAGCAGGTATTAGAGGAGTCATCTTATGACAGAAGTGCCGTTAGTGGTGGATCACCACGGGCACATTGCACGAGGTCATAAGATGGTGTATTGGCGGATGTGCCAAAGTTTGTCACTGGATGTTTGGCTATCGATGTGGATAGGATGGTGGCTTTTTCTATTACTGTTAATCAGTATTGTATCGATGTGGATAGATTAGTAGCTCTTCTATTACTGTTAATCGATGGCATATCGATGTGGATAGAATTAGAGTTGCTTCTATTACTGTTGATCGGTACTATATTGATGTGGATAGAATCATAGCTTCCTCTATTACTGGTAATCGATACCGTATCGATGTGAATAGAACTGGAGTCTTTTCTATTACTGTTGATCGATACCATATCGGCGTGGGTAGAACTGGAGTCTTTTCTATCACTGTTAGTCGATATACACATGCCAACATCTGGAAACCGGGATCCCTAGACTAGGATTGAGTCTAGTCTGAATTATGATTGATGTCGACAGTTTGATTTGATATTGTTTATGTTTCAGACTTTGTTACATATATCTGTTACCTGATTACATGCTTTATATTGTTTATATGATTGCATGTTTCGTTGATTTATACTGGGAGTATATTCTCACCGGTTTATCCGGCTGTTGTCTTGTCTGTATGTGTACTTGACAACAGGTGGGACAGGATCAGGGTCCAGGAGATGAAGAGAGAGATCGTGATTAGCGTGGTGGCACCGGACTTGGACTAGAGATAGGGTTGAACACTTGATAGTAGTTGTCAAACCCTAGTTTGAATAAATGTGTTGTAATACAGGACTTGTATTTTATATACTGATATGTATATATAGTTTGATTTCACTACGTTCCGCATTTTAAAAAAAAAAAAATTTTAGACCCTGTTTTAATTGATTAATTAGTCCCAATTATGATTAAGAACTTGATTAGCGTCCGGGCCCCCACACTATATCTGTTGGATTAATGGTTACTATAGTATTGATTCCTTGGTTGTTGAGGAATATGTTGATATCAGAGATTTCTGTGACATGATATACCACGATTAGATAAGACTGAGATTGAACTAGATTGTGATGTACTTGTGTTATATGATTCTGATTGCAGTATTGACATGTATATGCTAAACAAGTAAAGAAATATCGTAGAATGTGTGCCAGAAACGGTAAGATTCAGACCAGATCTGGCTGATAAACGGAGATTTTCCGGTAAGGATTCTAGATCCAGAATTCCTTATATTATTGTACTGTTTATGACTCGATTATTACAAAAAGGAACAGATGGTATCCTTATGTATTCAATAGATTCATTGAAATCGAGTCTAGCAGTGACAGAATTACTAGTAATATAATAGTTGACTGGTGTTTGCCTAGATAAGATGTCAGAGGTGTTTGATATCAGAAAGGTAGATTTCAGAATTGAATCAATACCAAGTATTGCTGGTATATTAGAACATAGTACAGAATGATTGACAGAATTGATATAATTGACAGATAAAAGAACATTAGCTGAGAAATCCAGTTGATTGAGTATTTCTCTGGAAGATAGTTCAGTTCTGTTTCTAAATTGATAGATTTTATGTTCAGAGGTATTCTGAAAATTATGCTTGGTATATCTATGATTTATTGATATATTGCAGCATTTGATTGATTATATTGAATATTTGAAGATTGAGTTAAATATTCAGAGAACTATGATCATTGTATACAGAAATGGGTCAGGTATGAATCCGGTATGCAGTTATTGATACAGTATTTATTCAGAATATGCAGTATCTGAAGATCGATTGATTTAGACAGTTAAGACAGAAAGATCAAGAATTCCAGAAATGTCAGAAATTTATTATCTGCAGATTATCTTATTCTGGTTATTTATTCTCTCATTGATATATATCTGTTGAGTATTGTTATTGTTCTACATCAGTATTTGTGCGATATCTTATATTGTTGGGAGCATATGTCATTTGCAGATAAGATATAACAGTTGATCTGGGCAGTATGAGGATTGGTCAGATAGCCAGAATTTACAGTTGCCTGATTTTGTTATTTTATGAGTTTTCGTAAACTCACTAGATCTGTATAGGGTCTTTCTATTCTGAACCTGATGTGATATTACTGTTATTTTGAATCAGTGTTTGATACAGATTAGTGTAAACAGTCAGACATGTGATCAGAATGTTCAGAATTTGTTTGTAGTAATCAGAACAGAGCATCAGTCAGATTAACAGATATGAGATTTTGTGTTGTATCAGATTGATTAATTTATAATATCAGAATGTTTCAGAATTGGTTACAGATTTTGATATTGATAGTCAGAGCCGAATACCAGGTAGGTATTTCTTACGTAATTTATGTTATTAACTGATTTGTTTATACAGGATAGTTCGAATCTGAACTCACAGATAGTGTCAGAATCGCATAGTAGTGGATTCAGTTTTCATTCAGATAGTTGAGAATGTATGATATTCGAACAGACAGTCGGGATATAAACAGATTAGATCGGTTATAACAGAATGTGTACAGAAATGTTGGCGGAAATTGTACTGATAAGTCTGAATTGCTAACAGAAGAAGACAAAAAGATAGAAATCAGAAGATTATTACAGATTTTGTATAGTTCTGAATAGAAATGGGAGTACATTTCTATGGTTTTCGTAATGAAATTACCGCCATTTTCTTTGGATTATGATATGATATGATTATGATTGACAGATTACTCAATCTATATCTATCAGTTTGTACCAGATTACGTACAAACAGAACTAGATGACATAGATCGATGTCAAAGAAATAATCAGATAGATTAGAATATTGAATAAGATAATATCAGATTGTGATTTTGATGGAATTGTACTTGTGATAGAGTATATCATAAGCTCTCTTGTGCAGATTATTTACAGATTGACAGATAGTCAGGGCGTGGTTACCAGATATTGACAGATATTTGTAGAGCATTAGTACTGGATGTTAATACTAGTGTATATAGATTATTGTCATTGTGTGACTTACTGTATGACAATAGTTATTGAGATAGTTCAGCATGAATAGATTTAAGACACCAAGGGCAGATGATGACGATTGGGATTTGAAGATAAAGACTGAATATGTCCTGGATTGGGATAAGCAAATGTGATAACAGCTACAGGTAGTATTGTTTTGTTACAACTTACAGGTTGGTATATACGGATGTTGTATAACCAATATGATGAGATGAATTCAGTCAGAAGGATTGTGAGAAGTATTGTGACAGGATACTTCATGAATTCGTATTCCAGATGGGGATCAGGGATTTGAGTTTTGATTTAAACTCTAGTATACATTTCTTCTCGTATATCTGAATTGATGTCTTATGAGTTCAGGGACGAACTCAAATCTAAGAGGGGGAGAAATGTAATGCCCAGAAATTATGAGAAATGATAAGACAAGATTATAAAGTGTTGCCAGGATGGAAAAATAAGAAATTCTTGAGAATGCAGCACCGCACCCGCGGTGCTAGACATCACCGCACCCGCGGTGCATGTGCAGAAAATGGAGTGCAAATCCCGTAGCCACACCGCACCCGCGGTATTAGATGGAGCGCACCCGCGCTGTGACACCGCACCCGCGGTCTTGTAGGCAGCGCACCCGCGGTCAAGCTTCGGGAAATCTGGATAAAGTCGACGAGACGGGACCGCACCCGCGGTGCATGTATGACCGCACCCGCGGTGCGACGTGCAACATGAAAAATGAGACACGTTTCAGAATTTGAATGCAATATATATATAGATGTTTGACACGTTATTTCTGCAGAAATTCAGAAAAGGGCCGAGATTTTGAGAGAAAAATCCTTACGCCTTTTGAGTTGCGATTGTGGAAGATCCGTCTATCAGAATTCAAATCCGACTTCAGTTTTGAGCTCCTCTCGACACGAGCTACACAAGGACGTAAGTTTTGTTACGTTTTGAGATGTTTTGAAAGTATGATGTTACTAGAATTGCATGTGATTCAGATATGGTGTTTCTGCTGTAGTGATCATTGTATAATCGAAGACAGATTGAAGAATAGATTGGTTATACAATTGTTATGATTTTCAGAAGATATTAATTGAGATTAAACACTAGATTTGTATTGTTCTTGATTGAAGAATAGAGAGATGATGAGTCTTGTATGTCTGGATAGATTATTCAGTAGATATGTGAAGTCAGATCGAAGAAAGAATACCGTATGTCTGTGTTTTGTATTTCAGCATCTCTGAAGATGTATTTGTTAGATATTCATATGCTGGAAACAGATTGATCAGATTCAGATATGATTTTGATTAGATCGTGATATTATTGATATGACTCAGATTGTATCTTGTTCAGACATTGATCAGATTGTATACTGAATTGAGTATTGATCAGAACAGATTGTGAATTGAGTTACACATTGATACAGTGTATTTATATTGTCATTTCAGATCGGATATGGACAGACTGGACTTCAAGACTTCGTCTTCCTCAGACGGGGACGACAAAGGTATAATTCATGTGATATTCGGGAAGAAACAACTCAATCGAGATCATCCTTGAGTTGCCCAATAAATCACATACTATATTCTTGTTTATGTTTTATCTAATTATGCTTTGGTTACAGATCATGTTGCATTGCATTAAGATGATTATGCTTGTTTACAGATTTTTTATTCATGCATTAAGATAGGAAAGTCTGCGAGATCATCCAGACTTCTAGATGTTCGGCGATATCTCAGCTTAGGGGAAGATCACCGCCCCTTTGTAGATGTGGATACAGATCAGGCCGAAGTCTAGGAATAAGACGTACAGCACCTCGATTGGTAGGGTAGGTGACAGCCAGTGACGTCTTATTCACCCTGGGATCCCTAGAGTTATAGATCGAGTCAAGTCTAGACATGATTTGATTAGGACTTCATGCTTATATGGATGTGGCTCCTAGATCATGGGACCCATCGTTATTGCTTTCAGTTGTGCTAGCATGTTTTATGATTTAGATTGTTGATATGCATGTTTATCTGATTTGAGTTGCATGCTTAATTTCATAGATTATGAAAGATATTATGTTTATACATAATCGCACGTTTTATGAATTAGTTTGTTTATATACATGCTTACCATGTTTTATACTGGGATTTATTCTCACCGGAGTTATCCGGCTGTTGTCGTGTTTTGTATGTGTGCATGACAACAGGTGGGGCTGGATCAGGGTCGAGAAGATGACGAGAGAAGACGAGTTTAGCGTGGCGATTCTGGATTTACAGTAGATTGGATTTTACTACTTGAACTGCAGTAGTTGAACCTTAGATTAATTAAAAAGACTGTTGTACATTATTGTATCTTTATACTGAAATGTAGTTGTATACAGATATGTATATCATGTAGATGCCATTACCTTCCGCACTTTATTTTAAAAAGAAAATTTTTTTAGACCCTGTTTATCAGAACTGATAATTAAATCCCAACGGTGATTAAGAAGATGATTAGCGTCCGGGTCCCCACAACAGGTGGTATCAGAGCGATAGATCCTTTAGCGATAGATCCTTTAGATTGAGATAGTCAGAACTGATAGATCCTTTAGACTGAGATAGAAGAGAATGTGCAGGGTAGATGAATTTTCTTTCCTTGCATGTGTGTGCTAGCATGAGATTGATTTAATGTTGATTGACATTATGTGCTAGCATGAGACTATGTGTTACTGCTTTAAGATACATGTTTACCTGATTATGTGATTGGAATTGGTATTATGTATTCTTAAGTATGAATCAGATCAGATTCATGATCAGCAGTAAGATGATCATAATCAGAGAAAGATTGGTACAGATTTGTAGTGCGAGATTACTAATGTTCTTGGTAATCAGATGTACCGCCCAGAAGAATTCCAGAAAGAGGCAGTACTTCATATGATCAAACAGGTAGGTCAGAAATTCAGATGGAAACACAGTTACAGAGGTTCCAGTCGTTTCAGCCGCCGGTTCTGAAGGGAAATGAGACGTCAGCAGATTGTGAAAAGTAACTTGAAGAAATAGAAATGTTATTTGAATTCCTAGATTTCACAGATGAGTGTAGAATTAGGCTTATTGAGAACCAGTTGCACGAAGCTGCCAGAAGATGGTGGTTACTCACCAAAGGAGCTTTAGAGCAGAGTCGTTCAGTGATTTCATGGAAGATTTTTAAGGTTGAGTTCTACCAAAGGTTCTTCCCTGTGTCATATAGGGAGGACAGAAGTGCAGAATTTGCAAACCTAAAACAGGGTCAGATGAGTATTGATGAATACTTAGAACAGTTCTTCACCTTGTTACGTTTTGCCCCTCTTATAGCTAGAACTGATCATGCTATATCTAGTCAGTTCATTCAGGGATTAAATCCAGAAATACGTACATTGGTGAATGTGAAGCAATCGAGTAGTTTTGCTGATACCTTGAATAGGGCCAAAAGAGCAGAAACGGTTCTGATAGGACAACAGGGAGTCTCGTATGATCTTCCAACATCAAATCCACAGCAACTGCCTTCTAGAGTTGAGATTGGCAGCAGCAGTGATAGGAGGAAAGAACCATTGAAGATTCAAAAGAAACAGTTCAAGAAGTTAGGAAGTGATTCCTCTAGTTCTAGCAGTCCTAGTCCGAGCTATACCGGAGTGTATTGCAGGACGTGTGGAGGGCGACATTCTACAGAACAATGCCAAGGAGTGCTTGGTAAGTGCAATATCTGTAAGCAGACGGGACACTTTGCTAAAGTTTGTCCTCAGAGGCATTTTCGAAGATCTTAAAGAGCAGGGTCATTGGTGGTAATGACTGAAGAACAGACTCAGAATTCCCACAGGTACTGTTGCTTGTATGATTATATGCATAGGTATTGATATGTACTAATGCATTATTTATGAATACCTGTGATTGAATAGCATGGAGATATTGAAAGCGGACCGGTTACGGTGGCCGGAAGCGCAACGGAAGTTTGAAATCTAAAATTTTTAGCTCAAAATTTCGGCCACCCCATACATTGTGCAACAAATACAATAAAAACACAAAATGACATTCATAGGGTGTAAGAAAGTGTACCTATCAACCTCTTGAGGTTGATGTATGGCTCCAACTAAGATTTAAAAACCTTAGCTCTTGAATGGAAGAAGATCTACAAGCTTTCCTTCCTTTCCTTCAAAATTAGGCCCACCACTAACTAGGAAGATCCCCTCATATTTTGCACTAGAAAAACATGAGGATTTTTCAAAGAGAAGTGTGTGTTTTCTCCAACAAATTGAAGAACACAAAAGGAAGAAAAATTGGAGAGAATTTTGGATGCTAGTTTCGGCCATCTAGCTTGGAGGAGGGAGGAGAATGAGTTAATTGCATGTCTTGGTGTTGCAAAAAGCAAAAGTGAAAAAGTTGCATGCCATGCAATTTTTTATTCAAAAGTAATCTCCACCTCTTCACCTCCCAAGCATGTATATAATATGGTTTTTATCAAAATAAAAACCATGGACTAAATTTAATTATCTCAAACATATTTGAGACTAATTAAACATTACTTGAATTTACCCAAGTCCCACTAGTTAAATAATTAATTTAAATTGAGCTGTACAAGACTCAATATAATTTAATTAATTCAACACTTGAATTAATTTAATTATTTGGACTCTACTAGGTCCACTAGTGTTTAATTAATTCAACACTTGAATTAATTTAATTTAGTCCATAATAATATTTATGAAAATCACAATTTTCAATTACATTATTCTCTTGGCCAAATTTTAATTTAGGAACACTTCCATAAATCAAAATTTACATTTCTCTCATAGAAGTCATACTTCTATTTTTCCTTACACTTATAAACTCATTTATAAGTCGTTCAACACTTTGAACTATTTTCTCCATTATAGAAGTCATACTTCCAATTTTTCTTACGCTTATAAACTCCTTTATAAGCCGTTCAACACATTGAACTATTTTTACTTCTCAACGGGATCTAGAAAGCTAGTACTTGTGTGGCCCTCAATGGTTCATTGATACAACTAGTCGTGGGTTCACATCTCTATGTGATTCGGACTAAACATGTCCTTATACGAGCATACCCCAATTGCTCCATTCTTATTTATCAACACCTTGATAGTAAGAACGTCAGAACTCAAGTCTGATAGTACCCAACCAATCACGTTAAACGCCTAGCAGCATCGCTTACGTGATTCCCTAGGTATCACATGATAGTGCCTGCAAGAACCATTCAATTATGGTTAGCGTACAGTACGGTCCCTTCAACTCATATATCCCGATCGATTCGACAACCATTGGTTTATCGAGAGTTGTCAATGAATCGATACTATGTGTCATGTCGTAGTTGCATCGATGGTGCAATCTATGAAACACCTTTCATAATTACAACCATACTCTGGCCAGAGATTTCGATCTACATACACATGATAACACATAGGATATCCATACCCGAAGGTAAGCGGTGAATCCCCGACTACAATGCATCGACTCCTATGTGTTTCGACAGAACACCCAACCTTGCCACCTGATGACCCCATGAGAGTCGGTAAACAAGTCAAAGTGTAATTCTAGCACATAGACTCTCAATGTTGTCCCGGGTCATAAGGACTAATTCTGTACAACCATAAACCAGGACTTTTCCACTCGATAAGTGAGAACCACTTGGAAAGTCCTTTTATGGAGGGTTGTTCAGTGCACTCTACAAGGAGCACCTATCTGCATGTTCGGACATCACAATGTCCCCTACCAATGAAACATGGTACTCACATCGCAGATACTAGTCTCTAACTCGAGCGGCCTATATCCTTCTTAGTGGCGGCTGAATCGACTAGGAACCGTTTAGAATATACAGTATTACAAATATGAGTTTCATGATACTCATCATATGAGCATCTCATATTCTTTCTACTATTTGTATATTCAAGGGCTTTATCTATGCAGCTAGCATGGGTATACAGATAAAGATTTGCCAAAATAATAATTTCAAATATTATTAAAATAAAGATTGCTTATTCATAGAGTTTCATTGTGAACACTCGGCCAACACTTGGCTCGACGGGCACCTACTCTAACAATCTCCCACTTGCACTAGAGCCAACTACCCATATGCTTAAAACCCATTGATTCGCGATGCTTGTCGAATAATGGTCCAGGTAAAGGCTTAGCTAGTGGATCAACAACATTATCTGCGGAGCCGACTGTGTCAAAAGACACTTCTCTACTTTCCACAATCTCTCCGAGGATGTGGTACTTTATCAATACTAGTTTGGATTTCTGATGAGACCTAGGCTCCTTTGCTTGAGCTATAGCTCCCGTGTTGTCACACAACACCGGGATAGGAGCAACTCCATTAGGAATGACGCCCAACTCTTGGACGAAATTCCTTATCCAAACAGCCTCCCTTGCTGCATCTGATGCAGCAATGTATTCGGCCTCTGTGCTGGAATCCGTAATATTGTCTTGCTTGGAACTCTTCCAAGAGACTGCAGCACCATTGAGCATGAATACAAAACCAGAGGTTGACTTCGAGTCATCGATATCGCTTTGGAAGCTAGAGTCGGTATAGCCTTCCAATTTTAGTTCTCCACCCCATAGACCAAGAACACTTTATTGGTCCTTCTCAACTACTTGAGGATGTCTTTCACAGCTTTCAGGTGTGGAAGACCAGGGTTCGAATGATATCATTTCACTACATATAGTGCAAACGCCACGTCAGGACGTGTAGATATCATCCCATACATGATATTACCAATTTCCGAAGCATACGGAATGCGTGTCATCGTCACTATCTCTGCATCTGTCTTGGGAGACAGACTTGGATAGGGACACGCCATGACACACTGGTAGATGTCCTCTCATGGACTCATCCATCGAGAACTGCTTCACGATGGTATCAATGTATGTGGACTGGGTGAGACCAAGCCATCTTTTCGATCTATCTCAATAGATCTGTATCCCAATACAAAAGATGCTTCACCCAAGTCCTGCATTGAGAACTTACTCGCTAACCTTATCTTAGTTGATTGCAACATTCCTACATCATTCCCAATGAGTAGAATGTCATCAACATAAAGCACCAGGAATGTCACAACACTCCCACTGACCTTCTTATACACATAGGGTTCCTCAGGATTCTTAGTAAATCAAACTATTTGATTGTACTGTCGAATCTGAGGTTCCAACTCCTTGATGCCTGCTTTAGATCATAAATAGATCTCTGAAGTTTACATACCATATGCTCACTTCCGATAGATGTAAACCCTTCAGGTTTAGACATGTAAATAACTTTCTTAAAATCCCCATTTAAGAAAGTTTGTCTTGACATCCATCTGCCATATCTCATAGTCATACTATGCAGCTATGGCTAATAAAATCCTTATGGACTTGAACATTGCGATTGGGAAAAGGTTTCCTCGAAGTCAACTCCTTGTCTTTGAGTTCATCCTTTTGCCACCAATCGCGCCTTGAAGGTCAACACCTTCCCATCCTCCCCAAGTCCCTATGGGAACAGTTCCCTCAGGTGGATCCACAAGATCCTACACTTGGTTCGAATGAATGGAATTCATCTCAGATTCCATTGCTTCAAGCCACTTGGATGAATCGGCATCAGATAACGCTTCCTTGAAGGTCCATGGATCACATCCATGGTTAGGCTCATCATGGCCCTCTTCAAGAAGCTGACCATACCTCATAGGTGGTCTCGAGACTTTCTCGTATCTGCTAGGAGCTTGTATCTCCTCTCTTGGCTCATCGGGTGTGGGTTCTATAATTGTGGGTTTCTCTCGAACCTCTTCGAGTTCTATCATCTGCCTTTTTCTATCCAATAGAAAATCCCTTTCCAAAAAAGGTTGCATTCCTAGAAACAAACACTTTTGTTTCTTGGGGATGATAGAAATGATATCCAACTTAATTCCTTGGATATCCCACAAAGTAACATAAAATGGATCAACAATCCAATTTATCTCCCACTTACCTGCTTCACATAAGCAGGGCTCCCCATATTCTAAGATAAGAATATTTGGGAGGCTTACCCATCCATATCTCATATGGTATCTGCCTTTGAATGGACATTTAGTAGAATATCTTTTACTTTTAAGTTATAGAGATCGTTTTCAAGTTCTCAAGTACCAATTAAACATTCATTCTTGTAAATGTTGCAAACACCTTTGCTAAATAAACAAGAATATCCATTTTTATCACAATAGAAATGGAAACAATGTTTTACACCAAACAGGTACAAACAAAACATCTCTTAAAATTAACTTAAAGTCATTGTTCAACAATAAGTAAACATCCTTAATAGCCTTGGCAGCAACTCTTGCTCCATTGCCCATCCTCAAGAAGGTCACACCTTCCTTAAGCTTCCTACTTCTTCCCATCACCTGTAACCCATTACAGAGATGTGAGTCACAACCGGTATCTAATACCCAAGAAGTAGAGTTAATTAAAATGTTTACTTAAATTTAGAACATACCGTTTCCAGAACACTTCTGGGCAAGATATTCTTTGCAATTACGCCTCCAATGTCCAGGCTTCTTGCAGTGATGACACACATCATCAGTCTTGTCAGCCTTAACTGGTCTGGCTGTCTCAACAGGATTCGGAGATTGCCTCAACAAGGGCACGTTCTTTTTGGGACGTTGGAAAGAACGCTTCTTTCCATTCCCATGTGGATCAATCTTCGTACCAGATGAAGAACCCACATAAAGGACCAACTTCTCTTTCTTGATGGTGGATTCAAACGTAACAAGCATGTTCACCAACTCCTCAAGGGTCGGTTCCATTTTGTTCATGTTGAAGTTCACCACAAAAGGATCAAATGAGCTAGGCAGCGATAACAGCAACACGTCGGTGGTCAACTCCGAAGGCAAGATCAGATCCATGCCAACGAGCTTGTCCACGAGCCCGATCACCTTTAGGCCATGCTCATGGACCGAGGCCCCATCTCGCATGCGCTAAGTGATCAGCTCCTTGACGGTAGCATGCCTTAGTGGTCGTGTTTGCTCACCAAAGAGCTCTTTGAGATGCAAATGAATGTCAGCAGCACTCTTTGCACCCTCAAAACGCCTCTGCAGCTCATCATTCATAGAAGTCAGCATATAACACCTGGCTATCAAGTCATGGTCACACCATTCCTTGTAAGCCTGCAATTCCTCAGGATTGCAGTGAGTCGGAGCCTCAACAGGGGGCGACTCAGTCAGTGTATATGCTACCCTTTCCGAATTCAAGACTATTTTTAGGTTTCTTAGCCAAGTGAGGTAATTAGGTCCGGTTAACATGTGTTTGTCGAGTATTGCAGATATCGGATTGCGAATCGAAGACATTGTCAAAATTTGTACTGAAAAGTAAAACAGATAAATGTTGATGACTATTTAATATATTTGGTAAGATATAAAGTATGGACTTTTACTTCATAAATATTTACTCCCACTGTTTTGACATCTTTCACTACCCTCTAGTGAAAACGGGAAACCCCTTTCCTCAGTAGGTACGTAAGGTCCAATTAGCGAATTATGATCCCGAATAATATCAGCCAATCACAATTCCTAAAAGGTAGTTTCCAATTGCATCACAATGCAACCCTCTACGTAAACTTTTGTCTCACGTTTGATTAGGACCCAATAATATGACGTCGTTCATCTTTACGTGTCAAGCCTAACCCATCGATGTTGAACCTTAATGGACGGTCGCCATGAGTTCCCTCAATAATATGAGCCGAAATCATGGGAGTTCCACGTAGTTCACATCACCATGTCAATGGATGTCACAGCTTTCCGGCACCCAGGGCTCCCCCAATAATATGAGCCGAGCCCCGAGTACGGGTAGCGTTCATCATGCACCCATTGTCGATGGAAGACAAGGAAATTATAAACAAATTTATAATTCCCCTTTTCGGGCTTGATATTAATTTTGAATCTTATTCAAAATGAGGGTTTTTTAATTTTGAAAGGTCTCATCATTAATTTTATTTTAAAAGCTCGCCATGTTTGATCGTATGTTTGCCGGATTCATGCAACTTTGTTATTATAATAATAATAACGCACATACTCATTATTTATAACATATCATGCATATATCATAAATAGAAAACAATACAAGGATGATCAATCGCCCCAAAACTAATGGCCCGTGTGAGCCAAACACGGGCCTAGGTCCAATCCTAGGGTAAATGCACGGGATGCAATGCAACTAAATTATTACATTAGCATCCAATATTACATGTCTTCGATCTTCATAATCACCAAGGCCACCATCTTCCAATCTTGATCTTCCCCTATTCTAATATTTACAAATAAATATCCATGGCACATAGGGATACATCTCATGGGGTGGGAACGGGCCATAAACCAAGCCCACTTGATAAATTGATAATTATTACAATCATTCAACACAAATATCCTAGCATACACCTAGCAAATTGGGCTTGGGCTTTTGATCATCCTTCATGCATAATATCACATATCATACACCATCAATTAATTATCACTATAATTAATTGATCCAATATTATATATCTTGATCCAATCACTAACCGCCACAATTATAAATTAAATTAACAAAGTATACAAACACCTTTGTCTACTTTCAAATTAATTTATTTATAATCGAATTTCTTGTAAATCACCATTTACTATAAATAATTGAAGTCCAACTTAAATTATTTATTTCATGAGAAAATATTTGCAACTTTTGTAATTTTAAACTTAAGGGTCCAAAAAATCATTTTTCACCAAAAACATTTTCGGCCCATTTAAAATTCACAAACATGTTAGCCATCCAATGGCCCAACAACTCAAGGCCCATGACACTTTGATAATCCAAAACACTTTTGGAAACCCTAGTCGTCATCGCCGTCGCCGGAGCTCCGTCGCCGGATTCCGGCCAACAACAAAATTTTTTTTTTTTTTATTATTAAAAATGATGGGGCTGTTCGGGCAGCCCCTCGGGCTGCCCTAGCTGCCCGAAACGGGCAGCCCCTTGGGCAGCCCGAGCTGCCCGACACGGGCAGCAACTTGCTGCCCGAATTTTTCCCCAAAAACGGCCCTCGATTTGTTGCAAAAACACACTCATGCGGTTAGAAATCGATCTCAACATAATATATATTGTATTTGCTACACAAAAACGTAACCATAGCTCGGATACCACTTGAAAGCGGACCGGTTACGGTGGCCGGAAGCGCAACGGAAGTTTGAAATCTAAAATTTTTAGCTCAAAATTTCGGCCACCCCATACATTGTGCAACAAATACAATAAAAACACAAAATGACATTCATAGGGTGTAAGAAAGTGTACCTATCAACCTCTTGAGGTTGATGTATGGCTCCAACTAAGATTTAAAAACCTTAGCTCTTGAATGGAAGAAGATCTACAAGCTTTCCTTCCTTTCCTTCAAAATTAGGCCCACCACTAACTAGGAAGATCCCCTCATATTTTGCACTAGAAAAACATGAGGATTTTTCAAAGAGAAGTGTGTGTTTTCTCCAACAAATTGAAGAACACAAAAGGAAGAAAAATTGGAGAGAATTTTGGATGCTAGTTTCGGCCATCTAGCTTGGAGGAGGGAGGAGAATGAGTTAATTGCATGTCTTGGTGTTGCAAAAAGCAAAAGTGAAAAAGTTGCATGCCATGCAATTTTTTATTCAAAAGTAATCTCCACCTCTTCACCTCCCAAGCATGTATATAATATGGTTTTTATCAAAATAAAAACCATGGACTAAATTTAATTATCTCAAACATATTTGAGACTAATTAAACATTACTTGAATTTACCCAAGTCCCACTAGTTAAATAATTAATTTAAATTGAGCTGTACAAGACTCAATATAATTTAATTAATTCAACACTTGAATTAATTTAATTATTTGGACTCTACTAGGTCCACTAGTGTTTAATTAATTCAACACTTGAATTAATTTAATTTAGTCCATAATAATATTTATGAAAATCACAATTTTCAATTACATTATTCTCTTGGCCAAATTTTAATTTAGGAACACTTCCATAAATCAAAATTTACATTTCTCTCATAGAAGTCATACTTCTATTTTTCCTTACACTTATAAACTCATTTATAAGTCGTTCAACACTTTGAACTATTTTCTCCATTATAGAAGTCATACTTCCAATTTTTCTTACGCTTATAAACTCCTTTATAAGCCGTTCAACACATTGAACTATTTTTACTTCTCAACGGGATCTAGAAAGCTAGTACTTGTGTGGCCCTCAATGGTTCATTGATACAACTAGCCGTGGGTTCACATCTCTATGTGATTCGGACTAAACATGTCCTTATACGAGCATACCCCAATTGCTCCATTCTTATTTATCAACACCTTGATAGTAAGAACGTCAGAACTCAAGTCTGATAGTACCCAACCAATCACGTTAAACGCCTAGCAGCATCGCTTACGTGATTCCCTAGGTATCACATGATAGTGCCTGCAAGAACCATTCAATTATGGTTAGCGTACAGTACGGTCCCTTCAACTCATATATCCCGATCGATTCGACAACCATTGGTTTATCGAGAGTTGTCAATGAATCGATACTATGTGTCATGTCGTAGTTGCATCGATGGTGCAATCTATGAAACACCTTTCATAATTACAACCATACTCTGGCCAGAGATTTCGATCTACATACACATGATAACACATAGGATATCCATACCCGAAGGTAAGCGGTGAATCCCCGACTACAATGCATCGACTCCTATGTGTTTCGACAGAACACCCAACCTTGCCACCTGATGACCCCATGAGAGTCGGTAAACAAGTCAAAGTGTAATTCTAGCACATAGAGTCTCAATGTTGTTCCGGGTCATAAGGACTAATTCTGTACAACCATAAACCAGGACTTTTCCACTCGATAAGTGAGAACCACTTGGAAAGTCCTTTTATGGAGGGTTGTTCAGTGCACTCTACAAGGAGCACCTATCTGCATGTTCGGACATCACAATGTCCCCTACCAATGAAACATGGTACTCACATCGCAGATACTAGTCTCTAACTCGAGCGGCCTATATCCTTCTTAGTGGCGGCTGAATCGACTAGGAACCGTTTAGAATATACAGTATTACAAATATGAGTTTCATGATACTCATCATATGAGCATCTCATATTCTTTCTACTATTTGTATATTCAAGGGCTTTATCTATGCAGCTAGCATGGGTATACAGATAAAGATTTGCCAAAATAATAATTTCAAATATTATTAAAATAAAGACTGCTTATACATAGAGTTTCATTGTGAACACTCGGCCAACACTTGGCTCGACGGGCACCTACTCTAACAGATATGCTATATCTGTTGGATTAATGGTTACTATAGTATTGATTCCTTGGTTGTTGAGGAATATGTTGATATCAGAGATTTCTGTGACATGATATACCACGATTAGATAAGACTGAGATTGAACTAGATTGTGATGTACTTGTGTTATATGATTCTGATTGCAGTATTGACATGTATATGCTAAACAAGTAAAGAAATATCGTAGAATGTGTGCCAGAAACGGTAAGATTCAGACCAGATCTGGCTGATAAACGGAGATTTTCCGGTAAGGATTCTAGATCCAGAATTCCTTATATTATTGTACTGTTTATGACTCGATTATTACAAAAAGGAACAGATGGTATCCTTATGTATTCAATAGATTCATTGAAATCGAGTCTAGCAGTGACAGAATTACTAGTAATATAATAGTTGACTGGTGTTTGCCTAGATAAGATGTCAGAGGTGTTTGATATCAGAAAGGTAGATTTCAGAATTGAATCAATACCAAGTATTGCTGGTATATTAGAACATAGTACAGAATGATTGACAGAATTGATATAATTGACAGATAAAAGAACATTAGCTGAGAAATCCAGTTGATTGAGTATTTCTCTGGAAGATAGTTCAGTTCTGTTTCTAAATTGATAGATTTTATGTTCAGAGGTATTCTGAAAATTATGCTTGGTATATCTATGATTTATTGATATATTGCAGCATTTGATTGATTATATTGAATATTTGAAGATTGAGTTAAATATTCAGAGAACTATGATCATTGTATACAGAAATGGGTCAGGTATGAATCCGGTATGCAGTTATTGATACAGTATTTATTCAGAATATGCAGTATCTGAAGATCGATTGATTTAGACAGTTAAGACAGAAAGATCAAGAATTCCAGAAATGTCAGAAATTTATTATCTGCAGATTATCTTATTCTGGTTATTTATTCTCTCATTGATATATATCTGTTGAGTATTGTTATTGTTCTACATCAGTATTTGTGCGATATCTTATATTGTTGGGAGCATATGTCATTTGCAGATAAGATATAACAGTTGATCTGGGCAGTATGAGGATTGGTCAGATAGCCAGAATTTACAGTTGCCTGATTTTGTTATTTTATGAGTTTTCGTAAACTCACTAGATCTGTATAGGGTCTTTCTATTCTGAACCTGATGTGATATTACTGTTATTTTGAATCAGTGTTTGATACAGATTAGTGTAAACAGTCAGACATGTGATCAGAATGTTCAGAATTTGTTTGTAGTAATCAGAACAGAGCATCAGTCAGATTAACAGATATGAGATTTTTTGTTGTATCAGATTGATTAATTTATAATATCAGAATGTTTCAGAATTGGTTACAGATTTTGATATTGATAGTCAGAGCCGAATACCAGGTAGGTATTTCTTACGTAATTTATGTTATTAACTGATTTGTTTATACAGGATAGTTCGAATCTGAACTCACAGATAGTGTCAGAATCGCATAGTAGTGGATTCAGTTTTCATTCAGATAGTTGAGAATGTATGATATTCGAACAGACAGTCGGGATATAAACAGATTAGATCGGTTATAACAGAATGTGTACAGAAATGTTGGCGGAAATTGTACTGATAAGTCTGAATTGCTAACAGAAGAAGACAAAAAGATAGAAATCAGAAGATTATTACAGATTTTGTATAGTTCTGAATAGAAATGGGAGTACATTTCTATGGTTTTCGTAATGAAATTACCGCCATTTTCTTTGGATTATGATATGATATGATTATGATTGACAGATTACTCAATCTATATCTATCAGTTTGTACCAGATTACGTACAAACAGAACTAGATGACATAGATCGATGTCAAAGAAATAATCAGATAGATTATAATATTGAATAAGATAATATCAGATTGTGATTTTGATGGAATTGTACTTGTGATAGAGTATATCATAAGCTCTCTTGTGCAGATTATTTACAGATTGACAGATAGTCAGGGCGTGGTTACCAGATATTGACAGATATTTGTAGAGCATTAGTACTGGATGTTAATACTAGTGTATATAGATTATTGTCATTGTGTGACTTACTGTATGACAATAGTTATTGAGATAGTTCAGCATGAATAGATTTAAGACACCAAGGGCAGATGATGACGATTGGGATTTGAAGATAAAGACTGAATATGTCCTGGATTGGGATAAGCAAATGTGATAACAGCTACAGGTAGTATTGTTTTGTTACAACTTACAGGTTGGTATATACGGATGTTGTATAACCAATATGATGAGATAAATTCAGTCAGAAGGATTGTGAGAAGTATTGTGACAGGATACTTCATGAATTCGTATTCCAGATGGGGATCAGGGATTTGAGTTTTGATTTAAACTCTAGTATACATTTCTTCTCGTATATCTGAATTGATGTCTTATGAGTTCAGGGACGAACTCAAATCTAAGAGGGGGAGAAATGTAATGCCCAGAAATTATGAGAAATGATAAGACAAGATTATAAAGTGTTGCCAGGATGGAAAAATAAGAAATTCTTGAGAATGCAGCACCGCACCCGCGGTGCTAGACATCACCGCACCCGCGGTGCATGTGCAGAAAATGGAGTGCAAATCCCGTAGCCACACCGCACCCGCGGTATTAGATGGAGCGCACCCGCGCTGTGACACCGCACCCGCGGTCTTGTAGGCAGCGCACCCGCGGTCAAGCTTCGGGAAATCTGGATAAAGTCGACGAGACGGGACCGCACCCGCGGTGCATGTATGACCGCACCCGCGGTGCGACGTGCAACATGAAAAATGAGACACGTTTCAGAATTTGAATGCAATATATATATAGATGTTTGACACGTTATTTCTGCAGAAATTCAGAAAAGGGCCGAGATTTTGAGAGAAAAATCCTTACGCCTTTTGAGTTGCGATTGTGGAAGATCCGTCTATCAGAATTCAAATCCGACTTCAGTTTTGAGCTCCTCTCGACACGAGCTACACAAGGACGTAAGTTTTGTTACGTTTTGAGATGTTTTGAAAGTATTATGTTACTAGAATTGCATGTGATTCAGATATGGTGTTTCTGCTGTAGTGATCATTGTATAATCGAAGACAGATTGAAGAATAGATTGGTTATACAATTGTTATGATTTTCAGAAGATATTAATTGAGATTAAACACTAGATTTGTATTGTTCTTGATTGAAGAATAGAGAGATGATGAGTCTTGTATGTCTGGATAGATTATTCAGTAGATATGTGAAGTCAGATCGAAGAAAGAATACCGTATGTCTGTGTTTTGTATTTCAGCATCTCTGAAGATGTATTTGTTAGATATTCATATGCTGGAAACAGATTGATCAGATTCAGATATGATTTTGATTAGATCGTGATATTATTGATATGACTCAGATTGTATCTTGTTCAGACATTGATCAGATTGTATACTGAATTGAGTATTGATCAGAACAGATTGTGAATTGAGTTACACATTGATATAGTGTATTTATATTGTCATTTTAGATCGGATATGGACAGACTGGACTTCAAGACTTCGTCTTCCTCAGACGGGGACGACAAAGGTATAATTCATGTGATATTCGGGAAGAAACAACTCAATCGAGATCATCCTTGAGTTGCCCAATAAATCACATACTATATTCTTGTTTATGTTTCATCTAATTATGCTTTGGTTACAGATCATGTTGCATTGCATTAAGATGATTATGCTTGTTTACAGATTTTGTATTCATGCATTAAGATAGGAAAGTCTGCGAGATCATCCAGACTTCTAGATGTTCGGCGATATCTCAGCTTAGGGGAAGATCACCGCCCCTTTGTAGATGTGGATACAGATCAGGCCGAAGTCTAGGAATAAGACGTACAGCACCTCGATTGGTAGGGTAGGTGACAGCCAGTGACGTCTTATTCACCCCGGGATCCCTAGAGTTATAGATCGAGTCAAGTCTAGACATGATTTGATTAGGACTTCATGCTTATATGGATGTGGCTCCTAGATCATGGGACCCATCGTTATTGCTTTCAGTTGTGCTAGCATGTTTTATGATTTAGATTGTTGATATGCATGTTTATCTGATTTGAGTTGCATGCTTAATTTCATAGATTATGAAAGATATTATGTTTATACATAATCGCACGTTTTATGAATTAGTTTGTTTATATACATGCTTACCATGTTTTATACTGGGATTTATTCTCACCGGAGTTATCCGGTTGTTGTCGTGTTTTGTATGTGTGCATGACAACAGGTGGGGCTGGATCAGGGTCGAGAAGATGACGAGAGAAGACGAGTTTAGCGTGGCGATTCCGGATTTACAGTAGATTGGATTTTACTACTTGAACTGCAGTAGTTGAACCTTAGATTAATTAAAAAGACTGTTGTACATTATTGTATCTTTATACTGAAATGTAGTTGTATACAGATATGTATATCATGTAGATGCCATTACCTTCCGCACTTTATTTTAAAAAGAAAATTTTTTTAGACCCTGTTTATCAGAACTGATAATTAAATCCCAACGGTGATTAAGAAGATGATTAGCGTCCGGGTCCCCACACAAATGCAACTATTACATATGCTTCTAATATTTACATGTCTTCGATCTTCATAATCATCAAGGCCACCATCTTTCATTCTTGATCTTCCACTATACTAATATTTACAAATAAATATCCATGACAAATAGGGATACATCTAATGGGAGTGGGAACGGGCCATAAACCAAGCCCACTTTATAAATTTGATAATTATTACAATCATTCAACACAAAATATCCTAGCATACACCTAGCAAATTGGGTTTGGGCTTTTGATCATCCTTCATGCATAATATCACATATCATACACCATCAATTAATTATCACAATAGTTAATTGATCCAATATTATATATTTTGAACCAATCACTAACCGTCACGATTATAAACTAAATTAACAAAGTATACAAACACCTTTGTCTACTTTCTAATTAATTTATTAGAAAGCAAATTTATTTATAACCGAATTTCTTGTAAATCACCATTTATATAAATAATTAAAGTCCAATTTCAATTATTTATTTCATGAGAAAATTTTTTGCAGCTTTTTTAAATTTAAACTCAAGGACCCAATAAATCATTTTTCACCAAAAACATTTTGCCCATTTAAATTTCACAAATATGTTAGCCATCTAATGGCCCAACAACATCGAGGCTCATGACACTTTGATAATCCAAAACACTTTTGGAAACCCTAGTCGTCATCGCCGTCGCCGGAGCTCCGTCGTCGGATTCCAGTCAACAAATTTTTTTTTATTTAAAAAACATGGGGCGTTCGGGCAGCCCCTCGGGCTGCCTTTGCTGCCCAAAATTGGCAGCCCATCGAGCAGCCCGAGCTGCCCGAAAATCACATTTTCTAGGCCTTGATTTTTGTTGCAGAAATTCATCTCATGCGGTTAGAAATTGCCCTCAATATAATATTATGTATATGCTAAACAAAATAGTATCCTTAGCTCATGATACCACTTGAAAGGTGATCGATTAAGGTGCACGAATGCGCAACGAAAGTTTAAAATTCGATTTATCAAGAAAAATTCGAGAAACTCTACTAGTGTGTAGCATATACAAAAACACTAAATATGACATTCATAGTGTGTTTAGAAATATATCTATCAATCATAATGGATTCATGATGGCTCCAACCAAGTTGTAAACAACTTGGCTCTTGAAAGGATGAACTTTTACAAGCTTTCCTTGAGCACACCCTGCTCAATATTAAGCCCACCACCAACTAGGTAGATCCCCTCTTATTTTGCACTAGAAAAATAGGAGGATTTATCTTTGAAAAGTGTAGGGAATCTTCAACAATTGAAGAACAAAATTAGAGAGAATGTGGAGTGCAAGTTTCGGCCATGTTGTGTAGGAGGAGACAAGGGATTGCTTTTCTTGGTGTTTGAAAAAGTGGAGACCACCTTTTGCATGCCATGCAATTTTTAATAAAAAGTATTCCCCAACTCTTCACCTCCCAAGCATGCAAAACCTATTAGTGCTTGTAACAATTACTAAGCCCATGGACTTTAATTTAATTGTCTCAAATAAATTTGATCCAATTAAAGCTTACTTGATTTTACTCAAGCCCACTAGTTGAATAAATATTTCTTATTGGGCTCTACATGACCCAATATGATTTAATTAATTCAGCACTTGAATTAATTTAATTATTTGGACTCTACTAGGCCCACTAGTGTTTAATTAATTCAACACTTGAATTAATTTATTTAGTCCATAATAATGTTTATGAAAATCACAATTTTTAAATACATTTTTTATTTGGCCAACTTTTAATTTAGGAACACATCCTTAAATTAAAAGTTACATTCTCCTTATAAGATTCATACTTCTATTTTTCCTTACGCTTATAGACTCTTTTATAAGCCGTTCAACACATTGAACTATTTTACTTCTCAACGGGATCTAGAAAGCTAGCACTTGTGTAGCCCTCAATGGTTCATTGATACAACTAGCCGTGGGTTCACATCTTCATGTGATTCGGACTAAAAATATCCTTATTTGAGCATACCCCAATTGCTCCATTCTTACTTATCAACTCCTTGATAACAAGAACGTCAGAACTCAAGTCTGATAGTACCCAACCAATCATGTTAAACGCCTAGCAGCATCGCTTACATGATTCCTTAGGTATCAAATGATAGTGCCTGCAAGAACCATTCAATTATGGTTAGCATACAGTACGGTCCCTTCAACTCATATATCCCGAACAATTCGAGAACCATTGGTATCTCAAGAGTTGTCAATGAATCGATACTATGTGTCATGTCGTAGTTGTATCGATGGTATAATCTAAGAAACCCCTTTCTTAATTGCCACCATTCTCTGATCAGAGATTTCATACTACATTCACACGATATCACATAGGATATCCATACCCGAAGGTAAGCGTTGAATCCCCGACTACAATGCATCGAATCCTATATGATTCAAAAAAACATCCAACCTTGCCATCTGACGACCCCATGAGAGTCGGTAAACAAGTCAAAGTGTAATGCTAGCACATAGAGTCTCAATGTTGTCCCAGGTCATAAGGACTAATGGTGTACAACCATAAACTAGGACGTTTCCACTCGATAAATGAGAACCACTTGAAAGTCCTTTATGGAGGGTTGTTTAGTGCACTCTACCAGGAGTCCCTATCTGCATTATCGGACATCACAATGTCCCTTACCAATGAAACATGGTACTCACATCGCAGATACTAGTCTCGAACTCGAGCGGCCCATATCCTTCTTAGCGGCGGCTGAATCGACTAGGAACTGTTTAGAATATACATTATTTCAAATATGAGTTTCATGATACTCATCAAATGAGCATCACATATTCTTTCTACTATTTGTATATTCAAGAACTTTATCTATGCAACTAGCATTGGCATACAGATAAAAAAGAGCCAAAACAATAATTTCAAATATTTTTACAATACAGATTGTTTATACATAGAGTTTAAACATGAACCCTCAGCCAACACTTGGCTCGAAGGGCACCTACTCTAACACTGATTTGGTCAATTTGTCAATAACGACCCAAATCGCATCGCAACCTAGGGAGGAATGCGGTAGCTTCGTCACAATTTTCATGGAAATATGATCCTACTTCCATTCAGGAATGGATAGTCTGTA
Source organism: Primulina eburnea (assembly GCF_022965805.1). NCBI lineage: Eukaryota > Viridiplantae > Streptophyta > Magnoliopsida > Lamiales > Gesneriaceae > Primulina > Primulina eburnea. The sequence continues at coordinate 34,794,467 of NC_133107.1, read as the reverse complement.
TAATAAACCTCTTGATTTCTTTCTTTCTGTCTTTATCCGTCGGCAATTCAGACATTTCAGTACAAACTTTGCCAAATCTGATCTCATATGTTTCCACGACAACTGTCTTTTCAAATCGTTATACATCTTTCTGCCATCAGGATTAATATTGAATCGATTATTGTGCACTTCTGACCATATCTGTCTTTTCAAATCCGAAACGTGGGACACAACAAGTCGGTTATTCATATACAATACATTATCGCATACCTGATATTCTGATCGATACCCTGCTATGACTATCGATATCGAGTTCTGCCCATTCTGATCAATTTTCGGAGCTTCTTTAATTTTTAAATCAGCTCTGATTCAACTTGCACCGTATGAAGTCTAAACGGCATACAATCTGTCTCAAATCCTGCTCCAGAACATAACAATTCTCCATCAAATTCAAGACAACAGTCGTGTATAATAGCCTGCTAGACTCATGCAACTATGGATTTCTGACATTGATGTCGGTCTCAGCCAACTGATCACAGCTTCAACTATGCTAAGACCAACCGATATACTATTTTCGGATATAACATGCTCCGAATACAATCTGTCTCAGCCAAGATTCACATCTCTACAGATTCTGTATACAACATTTCAGTTCTCAGAATATTCAATACAATTTTCAAATGTTCGACCTGATCAGTCATATGCTTCAAATATCTCAGAATATCATAGAAAAAACAAGCATAAAATCATTAAATACTTCTGAACATAGGGTTCATCAACCTACAAACATAGCTGAAGCATCCCAAAGAGAAACACTCGATCAGATGTAACTCTCGGCTAGAAATCTTCTAACTGATCTTTCAATTCTTTCAATTTAATCGGTGTCATTCGGTAAAGAGTTTTAAAGAGAGGAACTGTACCTGGCATTAATTCAATGTTGAAGTCTATCTCTCTAACTGGAAGCAAACCCGGAATGTCATCTGGGAAAACATTAGCAACTCTTATACCACTGGCAAATCAGCCAATGATAAACTCGATTTCAGTAAATCAACTGAATACATAAGGAATCTCTCTGTTCTTTTTTGGAATAATCGAGTCATAGATAATACGGATATCAAAGGAATTCTAGATCTAGAATCCTTACCATACAATGTTCATTCTTCGGCCATTTTAGGTCCGAATCTTACCATCTTCTGGAAACAGTCTCTGATAGCTCTCTACTTGGTCAGCATATCAATATCAATAATGCAATCAAAGTCATATGGCCCAAGTACAACACACTCTAACTCGATCTCATTCCCATCTTACTACAGTATACGATGTTTCACAGAATTCACTGATATCAAACTTCTCCCCAAGAGGTAAAGAGATAAATATTACAGTACATACAGACTCAACAGATAAAGCATACATCAATGCAATTCATTCATAAATCATGTATAGGATGTACTAGTATCTCTCAATACATACGCAGAATAATCACAAAGAACAATTACATGCCACTATATCATCAAGTGCATCCTAGGTCTGTTCCTCAGTCACTGCTAGAACCAGTGGAGCTATATGAACCGCTCCCTAACTTCTTAAACTGTTTCTTTCGAGCTTTCAAATGATCTTTCTTTTAACTGCTACTACTACAGCTATCAAATCTTAGAGGGGATTGTTGTTTCTGTGGTTGATCAACATACGACTTTCCTCGTTGTTGGATCAAGCTTGCTTCAGCTTCCTTAGCTCTGTTCAGTACCTCCGCAAGATTATGGGGTCGGCTCAAATTTATCAATGCAAATATCTCAGGATTCAATCCAGTAATAAACCGATCAGTTACAATTTCATCATCCCCAGCAACATGAGAAGCAAAACGTAGCAAGGTATAGAATTTAGAAACATATTCTTCAATGTTTAGCTGACCCTGTTTCAAATTTTCAAACTCTACCCTCTTGTCCTCTCGGTACAAAAATGGGAAAAACCTTTGATAGAATTCAACTTTAAAGATTTTCCACGTAATCACTGTACCACGTTGTGTCAAGGCTTCCTTGGTTGCGATCCACCAACTCTTAGCGACCTCATGTAACTGGTGCCCAATCAGTTTAACTCTAGGTTCATCTGGGTAATCAAGTGAATCGAACAGTATCTCTACATCATCTAGCCAACTCTCACAATCACCAGACGTCTCAGTACCCTTCAGAATTGGCGGCTGAAATGACTGAAACCTTATCCATCAGATTAGTCGAAATACTACCTCGTTCTGGAATTCTTCGAGGAGGTATATCTGATAACAAAAAAGAATTAGTAACCAAATACAACAAACCTGTTTCAGTCCTCCTCTGATCAACTTACTGCTGATCAAAATCGGTTCTGATTCATTCTCAATAACACATATTTCCAAATCAAATCAGATAATCAAGTAAACATGTATTAAAGCAGTAAATCATAATGGAATGCTAGCATGCAAAAGCAAGGAAGAAAATTCAATCTACCCCGCTCACTCTCTTCTATCTCAGTTTAAGGAACCTACAGTTCTGAAACCTAATGCTCTGATACCACCTGATGTGGGGACCCAAACCTAATTCATTTCTTAATCGTTCTTGCGAATAATTAAATCAATTAAGATAAACAGGGTCTAATTTTTTTTTAAATACGAGAGTACGCGACATATGAAATAAATCTTATTTCACTTACAAGATCGATATCCAGATCTAAGTACAAATCATGTACAAAAGTAAATCATAACAAACAATGTTCCTCGACTACATGTCAGGTGATGAAACAGATCTACTTCTAAGTCTGGATCTCAACGCTAACTGTCCTCTCTCATCCTCTTCTTGACCCGGATCCTGTCCCACATGTTGTCATGCACAAATACAAACAAGACAACAGCCAAATAACTCTGGTGAGAAGTACATTCCCAATATAAGTCATGTATACATGCAATCATATAAACAAGATAAAAGCATGAAACAAATATATATAACATGTATCAAATCTGAAAGACATGAATCAATATAAAACTGTAATTCAAACTCTGACTCGACTATTTCCTAATCTAGGGATCCCGATCTGAATAAGAACGCAACAATCTCCCACCTACTCTCCCGATCGTGGTGGCGGTACGTTCTTATTTACGATCTTTGGTCATGTCCCTATCGAATTTCGCGATAGAATTCACTCTACTCCTATGCAACATCGATATGACCAAACGTCTGGTGTCTTGACGACTCAGCCAAAGACTTGGCATATCCTGCCAACTTTATCAGGCACATCAGCCCATGACTCCTCACATAAAAAATTCTTACCTATAAATCAGTAGAATAAGCGTATCAATCTCAAACATTGCAACATATCGAGGCAATGACAATCAAGTATGTGATTTTGGGAGACACAAGTTAAATCAAACTCGAGTTGTGTAATCCCGAATCAACATCAATTTATACCTTTCTTTCTGTCGCTCTGACTCTGTCGTAGTCTCGGATTTAATGCTTATCAATACTCAATCTGGCTATGAAAATATCGACAGTATCGTATCAATATACAACTCAGATCAATACTGAATACAATCTGAACTCAATCAATTCTGTTTCAACAGCATAACGGTACAATCTCGAAATACCGGCAATACAATATCAGTATATACAAATCAACCACTCATCTGATCCAAATCTAAATAATATCAATATACCCAGCAATACCATATCAATCAGATATCAATCCCAACATCTCATAATCGATAACAACAAAATTCTGATATCAAATCGATCTAGTCACAATAAAATCGACTATGAAAATTCATAACAATTCTATACGGTATCAGTTCTTCGTTATAGTTTCGATTATACGATGTCTACTATGTCAAGAACATCATATATCCATTATATCTGATTCTGGCAGTATCATAATTTCAAATCATATAAAAAACATAAGAAACTTACGTCAAGTTAAAGCTCTTGTCGATAGAAACTCAGTATGGAAGTCGGATTGAAGTTTTGACGAACGGATCGTTCGTAAATCAAATTCTAAGTCTAAGAAGTTCGAAGCCTTTCCGTGGAGTTTTCGTTTTCTTCCCCGGCCACTAAATGAAGGAAAGGATGTATGTATATATATATAGCCGAGACAGAATGTCTCGTGCATATGCGCGAGACGTGCAGTGCAAAGAACAAGCCACGTTTTGCTGAGACATGCATGATATATATATATATATATATATATATATATATATATATATCATGCATGTCTCAGCAAAACGTGGCTTGTTCTTTGCACTGCACGTCTCGCGCATATGCACGAGACATTCTGTCTCGGCGCCCAAGCTTTTCTCTGCTCGCGCATATGCGCGCACTGACACCGCGCATATGCGCGAGACCTACTATCTCGGCATACATATACTCGCGCATATGCGCGCCTTCACTCGGCGCACATGCGCCAACTTCTCTAGACAGGGCCATTAGCTTCTGCACAGCTCCCGCATATGCGCGCACACTTCTCGCGCATATGCGCGAGGTCTTCTGCCACTGTCCTTGTCGTGCATATGCGCGAGGTGTTCTATCCTCGCACATATTTATGTTTTCTTCCGTTTTTCCCAGTCTGATTCTTTTAGTTATAATCCCCTCAATTATCAATAAATCATTTCATATTAAAAGGATAAAAATCTCGGGCATTACAGGTGTTGACTATTCTGTCAGGTACTGGTGATTTTATTGTTTATTTTGATACTTCTCACAGAGGATTAGGTTTTGATCTGATGTAGCGAGAACATATGATTACTTACTCATCCTGGTGGCAGAAAGATGTATAATGATTTGTAGAAACAGTTTTGGTGCAAACAAATGAAAGCAGATATTGCAGATTTTGTATCCAAATTTCTGAATTGCCAATAGGTGAAAGCAGAAAGAAAGAAACCAGGAGTTCTGTTGCAAAGCTTATCTATTCCTGAATGGAAATTAGATCACATTTCTATGGATTTTGTGACGAAGCTACCACGATCCTCCCGAGGTTGCGATGCGATTTGGGTCGTTATTGACAGATTGACCAAATCAGCATGTTTTATTCCGTAGAGATTGACGTACAGACACGACCAGATGGCAGAGATCTATGTCAGAGAAGTGGTCAAACTGCATGGAGTGTTAGAGAAGTGGTCAAGCTCTAGGTATGAAATTGCATTTGAGTACAGCATATCATCCTCAGACTGACGGACAGTCAGAGCAGACTAAACATTATAGGATATGCTTAGAGCTGTAGTGATAGATTTTGGCACTAATTGGCAAGATTCTTTTCCACTTTGTGAATTCTCGTACAACAACAGCTATCAGACGAGTATAGAGATGGCTCCGTTTGAAGCGTTGTATGGCAAGAAGTGCAGATCCCCTCTTTATAGGGACGATATATCTGAGGTACCTTAGATTGGGCTTGTTATGATTCGAGACATAACTAAGAAAGTGAAATTGATTCGACAAAGAATGAAAGCTCAGGATAGACAGGCCAAATATGCCAATATTCGACGTCGACCATTGGTATTTGACGCAGGAGATAGAGTATTTATGAAGATTTCTCCTTTCAGAGGCGTTGTCAGATTTGGCAAGCGAGGGAAGTTGTCTCCATGTTATATGGGTCCATATGAGATTTTGGAAAAGATAGGTGATCGTGCCTATCGACTTGCTATTACTCCGTCTCTATCTGGAATACATGATATTTTTCATGTATCTATGCTACGGAAATATATTCCTGATGCTTCTCATGTTCTTCAGCCAGATGAGCTCGAACTTGATGAAACTCTGAGTTATTTCGAGAAGCCTATTCAGATTCTTGATCGTAAAGAAAAGCAGCTCAGAACGAAGACTATTCCGTTTGTGAAAGTTCTGTGGAGTCGTCATGGCATTGAAGAAGCTACTTGAAAGACTGAATCAGATATGAGACAGAAATTTCCAGAGTTATTTCACTGATGTGAGTTTTCTATTTAGCTTTTGTTATACATTTATATATGTGATTTGATTGCCTGCAATTTCGAGGACGAACTCAGATATTAGAGGGGGGGAATTGTAATGCCCGAGATTATATTACTGTAATCAGAAATCATTAATTGATAAATTGATGTGATTAAGAAATAAATAAACCGAGAAAGACAAGAGAAAGGTATGTTATATGTGTGAGGACAGAACACCTCGCGCATATGCCCGAGAAGAGGCGCGCATATGCGCGACCAAGGCAGAAGACCTCACACATATGTGCGAGATAGGGCGCGCATATGCGCAAGCATGTAGAAGTTACAAGTGCCGAGACAGTAGGTCTTGCGCATATGCGCGGGGACAGGGCACGCATATGCGCCGATGATGGTCGCGCATTTGCGCAAGACATGCTGTACAAAGAGATGAGCCACATGTCTTTGGGCATGCATTGTATATATAATAAGTCTTCATTTCCCTCATTACCTCCAGCAGAAAGAAGAACTGAGATTCCCATGGCCACCTTTTCAAGTTTTCTGTAGATAGTAGAATTGTGATTTTGTAAAAGATCCGCCCGTCCGATTCTAATCCGACTTTAGTTCTGTCTTCCTCTCGTCAAGAACTTCAAAAATTGGTATTGAAGATTTCAAAGACAGAACAGAGCCAAACCTCGTGAAAAGAAAGGTATAAATTAATGTTAAACCGGGATTGATAACTCGAGTAAGATGTAACTTGATTTTCCAAAAACCACATACTTACTTGTTCTTGTTTTAATACCTATGTATTCCTTGAATGTGTATGCTTATTCTATTTATTTATAGAAAAGCAGAGAATAGAGGATAGATATCGAGAAAGAGTCTTCGGCAGAGGTGCCAAGTCTTTGGCAAAGTTGCCAAGACACTGGATGTTTGGTATATATTGATGTGCTTAGGAGTAGATTGACTCCTGTTGTAGAGATTCGATATAATATACCAAAGTCTGGGAACTAGGATCCCTAGACTAGATAATAGTCGAGTCAAGATTAAGAGTTTAAGAGTTTGATTTACAGTTTTATATTGATTCATGTTTTTAGATTATGATACATGTTATTGATAAATGTTCTATACTTTTGTATATGATTTTATATATACAATGCATGTATACGTTGTTTATACTGGGAATATATTTCTCACCGGAGTTATCCGACTGTTGTTGTGTTTGTATGTGTCCATGACAACAGGTGGGATAGGATCAGGGTCGAGAAGAGGATGAGAGATCAAGATAAGAGTGGAGATCCGGACTTAGAAGTAGAATTGGCTTTCAACACTTGATGTATAGTTGTTGAACCCTAGTTTGATATGAATGTATTTTGTATAAGACTTTTACTTTTGATCTTGATGTTTATATAAGATGATGCATAACTTGTTATAGTAGTTTGTACACTTGATTATAAGTGTTCAATTACTTTAAAAAAGAAAATTTTAGAACCAGTACAGTTAATTGATCCACTTAATCCCAAACACGATTTAAGAAGACGAATTAGGTTTGGGTCCCCACAAAATTTGTGGAAGGATTTTCTTTGATAGTCATTCCTCTTACCAGACTCACTCAGAAGAATTCAAAATTCATTTGGAATGAAGCATGTGAGAGAAGTTTTAAAACCCTTAAAACCAAGCTCGCATCTACACCGGTACTAATTCTTTCCGAGGATTGTAAAAATTTCACTATATACAGTGACGCTTCAAAAGGAGGATTAGGGTGTGTGCTTATGCGAGAAGGTCAGGTAATTGTTTATGCCTCGCGGAAATTAAAACCATATAAGCAGAATTATCCCACTCATGACCTTGAGTTAGCCGCAGTAGTATTTGAGCTCAAAATCTGTAGGCTCTACCTTTATGGAGTAAAATGCGAAGTGTTTACTGATCACCAGAGCCTCAAGTACATTTTCACCCAAAAGGAATTAAACATGAGGCAAAGGAGGTGGATGGAACTGCTAAAGGATTATGATTTTTCAATCAATTACCATCAAGGTAAGGCAAATAAGGTGGGAGATGCGTTGAGCCGAAGGAACCTTGGGAAAGTGAGCTTATCTTCACTATCAGCACAACCAGGCCTTCGAGAAACCATCAAATTGAAGCAAAGTCAAGATTCCTATATCCTCAAGATCAAAGAACAAATTCAAGAGGGAAAGATTCCAGAATTTCAAATTGATGAAAATTATATTCTTTGGATGAAAGGCGGTTGTATGTGCCAGACATCGATGGGATTCGTGAAGAGTAATGACCGAAGCACATAAATAAAAGTTTTCAGTCCATCCGAGAAGCACCAAAATGTATCCGGATTTGAAGAATAATTATTGGTGGAATGGGATGAAGAGAGATATGGTTGTCTTTGTTTCCAGGTGTTTAACCTGTCAACAAGTCAAGGCGGAACATCAACGGCCTGGAGGACTTCTACAACTGTTGGGAATACCAAAATGGAAGTGGGATAACATTTCCATGGACTTTGTAGTAGGACTACCAAAATCAAGGCAAGGTCACGATGGGATCTGGGTAATCGTTGACAGATTGACAAAGTCTACACATTTCTTGCCGATACAAATGAATTTCAACCTGGATAAACTAGCTATCTTGTATATGGACAACATAGTGAGACTACACGGGGTTCCGGCAAGTATATTATCTGACAGAGATCCAAGGTTTGTATCTCAATTTTGGAAGAGTTTTCAAAAGCCATGGGAACTAAAGTAACTCTTAGCACGGCCTATTATCCACAAACTGATGGCCAAACCGAGAGAACAATTCAAACCATTGAAGACATGCTGAGGGCATGTGCTCTGGTTTTTCCTAGTAATTGGAGTGAACAGTTACCTCTGATAGAATTCGCCTATAACAACAGTTATCACAGCGGCATTGCAATGGCTCCGTTTGAAGCATTGTATGGCCGAAAGTGTAGGTCGCCTCTATACTGGTGTGAAGCCCCAAATCAGTACATGTAAATCCCATACATTTATTTAATTGATAAATTCTTCATTTAATTTATAAAATGATTTATAGCAATGTATGATCTATTTAATTTAATTATTTTACATTATTATGTTTATGTGATGCACGTTAAAATCTTTTCTCCAGTTTCATGTTTCAGGCGATTATTCGATGCGGAATCGAGGAAAAGAGACCGGCGACGATTTTGGAAAATTTAAAATGCGGTATTTTATTTTAAGTTAAGAATGAGGTATTTTAAATGATTTACTTAGTTTTAGTATTTTAAAAGCCGAAGTTATTTATTTAGTAATTTTAGGATTTTAAAACTTTTCAAGTTTAACAAATGTACATTTTATTTTAAATTAATGGACTTTGTATAGTAGTGAGAATTAACATTTTTAATTAGCATTTTTATTAGCATTTTAATTAGCATTATTAATTCCTAATTAAGCAATCTTTCCCCTTAATTATATTAAAACACACGCGCACACACACACACTTTAACACACACTCAACTACACGACACACACACATTTTTTCCTTCTCTTCCATTTCAAATTTTTTAGAGAAAAATATTAGGGTTCCTAGAGCAAGAGTGCAGCCGCCCCTCTCTGAATATTTCCTACGAGTTTTCGTTGATTTTTCTTCAAGAAAAATAGTGCCACGTTCGTCCCGGATCAAGCCTCGCACCGTTTCTGCTTCGGTATCGCCGTATCGTGAATTTTAAACATCAAAAGACGTGTATATTCTATTTTTCCTGCGTCGATCTAGTCATATTATGTGTTGTGATGTTTTTATGAATAAAAATCCATGTGTAATGAAATAGTTTGAGCAGAAAATTGTGTGATCGATTTATGCAACTTTTTTAGATCTCAGAAATTCGTTTTTACTGTATTTTCGAGTATTGAGATTTTTTGGTCGATTTTCTGGAAACACCTTCAACATATGAAAGTAGAAATTTTCAATACCTTCGATTTGATATAAAATTCGAAATATTTGGAAAAATATTGAGTGATTTACGACTAATTTCGTGGGACTGCTCAAACTGTGTTTTTTCTGAAAAATATGTTATTGATGAATTCTCGAAGTGTTTGAATTGCAGACTTCGTTGGACATCGCTAGGCCATCACTCCTACGTTTAGACTTGATGTGGGAGGTGTTCAGGTACCGTTTGAGGTTTTGTTTCGAGTCATGGATGGCTTGGGAAGTAATAGAAACCTTAGGAAGAATAATGGTGTCGAATCTCGAATTTTGTGTCGTTTTGTTGTTGAATTCGATATTAGGGTTGTTTGGATTGTTGGTACGGGTTGGAGTCATTAACGTAGAATCCTAGGATGGGTCTCGTGTTATCGATTCATAGTCTAGTCAGCTTAATTGGGAGAAATAGGTAGTGCAAGAATTTTCCCGCAGATTCGATTTTTCCGAGGCTACACGGACCCTGGTACGGGGTCCGTGCCCTTCCTTCTTCTCGGGTATGTCCTTACAGTAGGTACAGGGACCCTTACACAGACCAGGACACGGGGTATGGTCCTCCCTTTTCTTCGAGACAAATTTTACAGAACCTACACGGACCCGTAGCCGGACCTGGGCACGGGGTCCGTGTACTCCATTTGTGGCAAAACTATGTTGATACCATTGGGGTTCGATGTCATGGTTAAGTACGATAATTATACGAGATCAAGTCACGAGTGGTCTAGAATGTCATAAGCTATTTATTTAATTCGATGGTGACCACGAATACCTACGTCTAAGCTATGAAAGATAAGTGGTTGAATTCATGTTAGTATGTGAAGCAATGGCCCCAAGAGAGATCCAACGAATCCCTCAACACCAAGTAAGTATGTTCGACGTGCCAAGAAAATACTTTTAAGTTTTTGAGGTATGCTTAATGTCTTGTGACCAAATAATGTATGGGATTGGAAAGCGGTAAATTATGACCAGGGACCATTCCACCCCGTTAAATTATGAACGGGTTTTATCAGGATTGGAAAGCAGTAAAGTATGACTAGGGACCAATCCACCCATTAAATTATGAACGGGGATCTCATGTATGTGACAGTGGATCTTCCCTGTCAGCCCAGTACTGTGGTTTAGTCTGATTAGGCGTATTTATGTATCTGTCACTTGCTTTGAAACATGCCTCTACGCAAAATGATGAAATTTATGTATGTTCAAGTATGTAAGATATAAGCATGTTTAAGAAAAGTTTTATGCTGATGGCACATCTACGATATGTATGTATGTTCAAGCTTATGTATGCATGTTAAAGTTCAACTATGTAGGTCCTATTTTAAAGTTGCATGTGATTTTATTACGTATTACTTGTTACTCCCAGTTTATACATGTTGAGTCTTTAGACTCACTAGACTTGATCGATGAAGGTGAGGATGAGTTTGAAGAGACGAGAGGTGAGGACCAGTGAGCCGGCTTGGACTGAGTAGGAGGCTAAACCCGAGGACCGCCAAAGTTTTAATAATTTATGCAATGTTCAAATACTATGATTTTTATGTCACTTTCATGATGTTTAGACAAATGATTTAGCAAAATTTTAAATTTTGAATGTTTGGTTGTAAATATTTTTGGGAATGGATTATGGATTATGGATTATTACAATTGAAAAGCTTATTTGGTATTTAAGAAAATTTTTATTTTTCCGCAAATTTCAAGTAGTTCAAAAATTTCAGTACATTACAACTGGGATGAAGTCGGAGAAAAGACTATTACTAGACTTGAGCTTGTTCAAGCGACCATCGACAAAGTCGCCATAATCACAGAAAGACTCGAGACAGACCAAGATAGACAAAAGAGTTGGGCATATCTGAAGAGAAGACCATTGGAATTAGAGATCGGTGAAAAGGCTTATGTCAAGCTCTCTCCTATGAAGGGAGTGGTTCGGTTCAGTAAATCCGGAAAGTTAAATCCAAGGTATGTGAGACCGTTTGAGATACTGGAGAAAGTGGGAAGCTTAGCCTATCGTCTGGCTTGGCCGCCTAATATGTCCGAAATTCACAACATTTTCCACATCTCACATGCCCGAGTCATGTACTCAAAGTTGCACCACTGATGATTGAAGGACATCTCAATGAAGAACTCAAATATGAAGAAGTCCCTATTCGAATAGTGGACAGAAAAGATCAAGTGTTGAGACATCGGACAGTAAAATATGTCAAGGTACAGTGGTCAAATCATACTGAAAGGGAGGCCACTTGGGAACTCGAAGAGAAAATGCGCTCACAATATCCTCATATATTCAAAAGCTCGAGCTGATCCAAGTTTTGAGGACGAAACTTTCAATAAGGAGGGAAGGATGTGAGAACCCGGAATTTCCGATCCGAAGTGAATCACGTAAGAAATACAAATTCAAAATTTAGCTTAAACTAAGCTCAACAACTTTCATTCTACCTATAAAAATCAAATATGAACTTAAATTTCAGCTAACTTAACTCGAGGAAGTGGCTCCAAAGCTTGGGGATTGGCTCAACGTGAGGCCAAGCTGCAAGTAACCGCATCCATCGAAGAGTTGTCACTGGAGGAGTAAAACCCCAGCTCAAGGACTCGATCTTTCAGCACAAAAAGCTCAACCAAGCTTGTCCTAACAAGACAAAAAAGGGAGCTAAAGGTTTGGACAAACTAAGTATGCAAGAAATGACTTTTGAGTTAACCCATGAAGGAGCTACGGGAGGAGCTAAGGGGCTAGGACATATTTATGGTGCAGGAAATGATCTTTGGTGCTTGAGATGGAGCTTGACCACATTTATGGTGACTTGGAGGGCAAGGTGGTCGTCCAAGGGGAGTTCAAGGGGCATATTTTCCTCTATAAATACTACACCATGGTTGAAGGGAAATGCACACCAAAAACCTCCCAAGTTTCGGCCACTTCCCTCCACAAAACGTCCCAAAGAAATCGGCCAAGGCAAGGAAAGAAGCTTCGCGTGGTGCTACAATTCTACGTCGAAGTGCTGCTGGTTTGAAGACGTAATCTACTAAAAGTTTACGTCGAAGTACTGTCCAAAGTCCGAGAGGAAATTTCATGCCAAAGTCTGCAAATTTCGAGTCTACCTTCAAAATTCTGTAAGTGGGCTTTTGTTAGGTATCTTCTTGTATTTTGAACTTTGAATATAAACATCATGACATGAATGTGTGTGTCCTTATTTTTCGAATAAGTCGGTCTACTCATATAAAATTTTAGATCGATGATATGATTTTCTCTTCTTCGAAATTCTTTGATTCTGCTGTATCCGTTTGAATTTCTGATAAGTTTTGTCTGTTAAATCTAAATTTTGTGTTGCACTGCTACAAATTGATTTGAAATGGGATGAGAATTGTAATTCCGTCTGGCCCCCATTGGTGGGTATAAAACCATGTTCTGTCTGGCCCCCATCGGTGGGTATAAAACTGTGTTCTGGCCTCACCCCTTATAGTACTAACATATTGGGGATAATTTGACCATGGAAATGAGATGAGTAATAGTGTTGTGTCTGTTTTTAATTTTTCCAAAATGATCTGATTTACTCTGAATCATCTATTAACTTCGGTCACATATTCGATTCGTTCATGTTATGATAAGTTAAAAGTGATACGATTTGACAGATTGTTAAAGGAATGTTTTAAAGAAATGTTATCATCTATTAACTTCGGTCACTCATCCTTTACAAATTTCAGATAAAAACAAAGAGAAAATGAATGAGGAGGAGCAAGATGCTCTCTGGGGATGGTGAATTGATGATTGAGATCAAGACTCAAGACTTTTACTTTTCTTTTGTTTCCGCTTCTGAAACTCTGATGTATTTTTTTTCTATTCTATTGTCAATGTAAAGACATTGTTTAATTTATGAAAAAGACAGGTTTTTGGCATTTCGATACGAGGATTAATTGTTTTCAAGTAATTGTTAAACAATGTTGGATGTCACCAACGCTTCGAGCACGGGGCGTGATACAGGAAGCTCCCAAATCCGTCAAGAAGACAGTTCAAAAAAGATAATCCAAAGGAAACTGATTGTCAGTGAGACTGAATCAGAGAGAACTCCATCTCCTAAAATCACGAAGAAGCCAAGAACTATCAAAACCAAACCATCAGCTGTTTTGGAAACAATCCCTGCTAAGAGATTGACACTGACAGGAGCTGAACAGCCAATCAGCGCAATACCTTTGAGGGCATTTCCAGTCGAGTCTTCAATTGAAGGTCAGTCACCATCTCCGGCTGATCCATCTAAGAAGATTATCACCAAATCTGGTGATATGCAAAAGCCGGTAGGAGTCAAAGCTCCATTGATCACCATCACTGCTCCAAATACTCTACCATTTGCCAGACCAAAAGGAGTAGTCATAAGGGAGAAATTGGATGGGACTACATCAGGACTGATTATCTCTCATGTCCTAACTGACCCGAAAGGAAAGGGCTAGATGATTGAGGAGCCCCGACTGACAAACGCATTTCAAACTCATATCGACTTGATATGGAAAGAGGTCAATAAGTTTTTTGAATCAAAACTCAAGACTTACAATGAATGGGTCAGATTCAGAACTGGAGTTTTTGTGAAAAAATTACAGAATAAAGCAGTTTTGAATAAACTTATTGCTTTGGAACAATTACATCTCATGTGATGGGAACGAGCTATAAATAAAGCCCACTTATAAATTGATTATTATTACAATCGTTCAACACAAAATATCCAACATACACCTGGAAAATTGGGCTTGGGCTTGTGATATTCCTTCATGCATAATATCACATACCATACACCATTAATTAATTATCACAATAATCAATTGATCCAATATTATATATCTTGATCCAATCACTAACCGTCACGATTATAAATTAAATTAACAAAGTAAACAAACTGCTTTGTTCATTTTCTAATTAATTTATTTATAACCGAATTTTTTGTAAATCATCATTTACTAAAAATAATTAAAGTCCAACTTCAATTATTTATTTTATGAGAAAATATATACAAATTTTGTAGATTTAAACTTAAGGGCCCAATAAGAAATTTTTCACCAAAAATATTTTGGTCCATTTAAATTCACAAATTATATTAACCATCTAATGGCCCAACAACTCAAGGCTCAAGACACTTTGATATTCCAAAACACTTTGGAAACCGTTGTCGTTGTCATTGCTGGAGCTCCGTCATGGGATCCCGGCCAAAATACAATTTTTTTTTATTATTGAAATAGGGGAACATTTCCCTTTGGGCAGCCCCTCGGGCAAGCAACATAGGGGGCTGAAAGTTCCCTCATATGGCCTTCGATTTGTTCCGACGATTATTTCATGCGGTTAGAAATTATACTCAATATAATATCATGTACTATTTACACAAAATAGTAGCCTTAGCTCTGATACCACTTGAAAGGGGATCGGTTACAATGCTCGGAAGCACAACGGAAGTTTGAAAAATATGTTTTATCACAAGGAAACCGAGTACCTCACAATATTGTGTAGCAAATAAAAAAACACAAAAATAATTCATACATAGTGTGTTTAGAATTTCTTACCTATCAATCACAAGGATTGATGTTGTGGCTCCAACTAAGTTATAAACAACTTACTTATCAACTTTTTGATAATAAGAACGTCAGAACTCAAGTTTGATAGTACCCAACCAATCATGTTAAACGCCTAGTAGCATCGCTTACATGATTCCCTAGGTATCAAATGATAGTGCCTGGAAGAACAAATCCATTATTGTTAGCATACAGTACATTCCCTTCATATCATATATCCCGACTGATACGACAACTATTGGTATATCGAGAGTTTCCAAAGAATCGATACTATGTGTCATGTCGTAGTTGCATCGATGGTGTAATCTAAGAAACCCTTTTCTTAATTACCACCAACACTCTGATCAGTGATTTTAAACTACATACACATGATATCACATAGGATATCCATACCCGAAGGTAAGCAGTGAATCCCCGATTACAATGCCTCGACTCCTATATGTTTGAACAGAACACCCAACCTTGCCACCTGATGACCCCATAAGAGTCGGTAAACAAGTCAAAGTGCAATGCTAGCATATAGAGTCTTAATGTTGTCCCGGGTCATAAGGACTAATGGTGTACAACCATAACCTAGGACGTTTCCACTCGATAAATGAGAACCACTTATAAAGTCTTATATGGAGGGTTGTTCAGTGCACTCTACAGGGAGGACCTATCTACATGCTCGGACATCACATTGTCCCCTACCAATGAAACATGGTACTTACATCGCACATACTAGTCTCAAACTCGATCGGCATTTATCCTTCTTAACAGCGGCTGAATCGACTAGGAATCGTTTAGAATATACAATATTCTAAATACGAGTTTCATGATACTCATCGTATGAGTATTTCATATTCTTTCTACTATTTGTATATTCAAGGACTTTATCTATGAAACTAGCATAGGTATACATATAAAGATGTGCCAAAGCAATAATTTCAAATATTATTAAAATAAAGATTGTTTATGGATATATAGAGTTTAAACATGAACCATCGGCCAATACTTGGCTCGACGAACACCTACTCTAACAGGAACTGCATGGTTTATCCATCTGTGCTTAATGGTTATTATGTGTATCTAATGAATATTGATCTTATTTATAGACAGACTCTAACTGAAGAAATAAAAGAACGAAGAGACGTCAGTCAACAGAACGCAATTAATTTATCCAGACTGAGATTATCTTACTCTCTCTTACTTATACGCATTTATTTAGGGGGAATATCGATTAGTTAACTGATAAGACATTCACCAGTAGGTCCTCAACTAAATTGATTCATTTCTCAACTGATCACTCAGTTATTGACCTAATTGATCTTATCATATAAGATTAATCGATAAGTATTCCATATTAAATGATGGGACTGTTAAAATTACACATTTAATTTATGTCATTCATTGAGTAGTAATATGAAACGTGGCCCCACGTAATCCATTAGACTTCTATTCAGGTTTTCACCGCACGTACTTATGTTTTTACTCAAATTTATCTTGGACTGACACGTGTCCAAAAATTTGAACAGTCACAAACATAAGAAATGAACCCGCCTCATTTCAATTTCTTCACGGGCATTTTAATTTCCAGAGCATATCACATACACAAAGTTCTTTCTTCTTCGGAGATATTCAATCAGAAATGTCAAGCCAAGTTTCGGCCTACATGCTAAATTCTATGGCAATTGATTTCGATTCCTTCCTCTCTGTTAAAGACGAGGCCGTTCAAAATATCTTTCTGAAGTTGAAAGCAGCTGGTTTGAGGAAATTTCTAGGAACATCTACTCAAGAAATTTTTCCCAAAGAAATTCAGGATTTCTATAGCAACGACTTCCTCTCAGCTGAAGGGAATATTACAACTACTATCAACAAAAATTTGCTGACTATTGATGAAGAAACATTTAGCTCCATCTTCCAACTACTGTCTGATGGCCTTTCTCACTACTCTGACGTGAAAGCTACTGATGTGGAACAGATGCTCACACTTTTATCTACTGATGGGAGGAAGATAAAAGTTTCTGATCCCAAGAAAGAGCTAAAATATGAATATCAATTGCTTGTGGACATAGTGGCAAAAGGTATTTTAGCAAAAGTTGGTTCTTTTGCTACCCTCACACTCCAAAAATTTCAGATCCCTGGTGAATGGACGCAAGCTGAACTGGTCAACCATATGGTTCAACATTTTGAATAACATGGTTCAATCGTCAAAACAGTCCAAAGACTTTGCTGTGTTGATCAGCTTTATTCTGAAAAACAGAGGTTAGGTGGATGACTCTCCTGAGAAGTCATCCAAATACAAATTCTACACTGATAAGAATATTCAGCCACCAAAACTCAAGCTAGACATATCTCCTGAGCATTTTGTCAAAGTCAAGAAGGAGATTGGGACGCAGGCAGCTCCCAAATCATTCAAGAAGACCAAGGCCTTGGCTCAGAAAAAGGCATCCAAAAAGAAAATGATTGACAGTGAGACTGAATTTGTGAGGACCCGGACGCTAATCATGTTCTTAATCATCATTGGGACAATTTAATCAATTATAATAAACAGGGTCTAAATTTTGTTTTTTTTAAATTGCGGAACGTAAGGGAATACATGCAATATACATATCAGTATTAAAAGTACAAGTCTGGTACTATATACAAACATTCGAACTATAGTTTAACAACTACATATCAAGTGTTCCAAACCCTATTTCAAATCAAAGTCCGTAGTCTCCACTCTAATCACGATCTCTCTTCATCTCCTTGACCCCGAACATGTCTCACATGTTGTCATGAACACATACAAACACGACAACAGTCGGATAACTCCGGTGAGAATAAAATCCCAGTATAAATCAATGAAACATGCAATCATATAAACAATGTAAAAGCATGTAACAAAAATCAGTAATATGTATCAAATCTGAAAACATAAAAAATATTCAACTGTCAATCAAACTCGTGACTCCACGTCTCAGACTAGACTCAATCCTAGTCTAGGGATCCCAGTTTTCCAGATGTTGGGATTCATATATCGAACATCAGTAATAGAAGAAAATTCAATTCTATCCACTTCGATATAACCAAACATCTGGTGTCTTGACCTCTCCGTCACAGACTATGGCATTATCGCCAATTCAACTATCTTGTGACAACGTGCAATGTGTCAGTGACGATTCCATCACTATCGGCATTGATGTCACAAGATCACTCAACTAATATATGTTTTATATACATTCATAGAACAAGCATATCAAATCAAATCAATGAACATAATAATAATAAGTATGTGATTTAGGGAAACTCAAGTATATCCTACTCGAGTCGATCTCCCAATACCACATTGACTTATACCTTTCTTTTATTGCAGTTCTGACGACGTTCTTGTCTGGAATTCAACGTCTGTCAATCCCTCAATCTAGCAATGACAATATCAATAATATCATATCAATATACTGCTCAAATCAAAACAAATCTGATCAATCTGGATTCAATATCAACAGATAATAATTACAATCTATAACTAATATCCAATACAATCTGTAATCAATCCATAATACAAATATGTCCACTATCAATCGATATATTCTAAAAAATAATAACAATTCCATAATCAATCTGTTTCTCAATCTGACTTCGATTCTACGGTGTCTAACATGTCAAGAACATCATATATGAAGTATATTCGATTCCAGCAATGTCATAATTTCAAATATTAATAAAACGTAACAAAACTTACGTCCAGTCGTAGCCTACGTCGATAGGAACACAGTACTAAAGTCGGATTCAAAATCAGACAAAAGAATCGAAATATAAAGGCGTAAAGATTTTCTCTTCACTTTCCTGAAGCTTTCCTCGTTCTTTTCCTTTGTTTCCTTTCTGAAGAATGACATATATATGTATATATATCCCAGGTTGCATGTCCAAGAAACGTGTCTTCTTTTCACAATTCTTAAGCGGCGCTCGAGCGGTCGATAATTACCGCCCGGGCGCGGCATGTTCTGCCCAAAGCATAAATTTGTTGAGTACTGGCGCTCAGGCGGTCACAAACTACCGCTCGGGCGCCGCATCTTCTGCCCAAAACACCTACTCGTTGAACAATGGCGCTCGGGCAGTCAAAAACTACCGCTCGGGCGCCAATAGTTCTGTCCAAAAGTTGTGTAATTCATAAGCTTGGCCCCAATCCGGTCTCGGAATGATACGTCTATATTCAAATCAATTCAAACTCAATAATCTCATATTAACAAAATCAAAATCTCGGACATTACAGAATTGGAGAAAACTTCATCTCCAAAAATTATGAAAAATCCAAGGACGCAGAAAACCAAACCAGTAGCCGCTTCGGAAACCATCCCTGCTGATAGGTTGAGGCAAACTGGGGCTGAATAGCCTATCAGCGCAATACCAATCACGGCAGTTCCAGTTGCATCCTCAACTGAACATCAATTACCGCCTCCAACTTCTTCCTCAAAGAAGACTATCACCAAATCAGGTGATAAACAGAAACAAGTTGGAGTAAAAGCACCATTGATCGCTATCACCGGCCTATCTGCACTACCTTTTGCCTGACCAAAGGGAGTGGTGATACGAGAGAAAGTGGATGCAACAATTTTAGGCTGAACATTTCTCATGACGTTATTGGCTCGAATGACAATGGCAAGATGATTGAAAAGCCCAGACCAACCAACCCGATTGAGACTCATACTAATTTAATATGGGAAGAGGTAAATGAGTTTTCTGAATAAAAGTTGAAAACTTACAATGAATGGGTAAGATTTTGGACCGAAGTGTTTGCCAAAGGATTACAGAAGAAATCAGTTTTGAACAAATTCATTTGGAAACCATGGTCCTGAGGGTAGTCAAAGCTGCTACAAATGTTCAAGCACTGGTGAGAATGAATGACTTTTTTGATCTGATGTGTGCCAAAAAGCTGGCTCAAGTCATAGCTCAACTAAACAAAAACAATGATCCTATCAGTCCAACTGTCTTCAATGACAAAGCAGTCTATTACCAGTTGGATATGGATCTCATATAATTGCAAATGAAGATAAAAAACTGAGAAATAGATCAAGAGTTGACTATTCCAAAAACTTCCCAAAGTTCTTCCTCGGAAGGGCAGGCTGAACCATCAACTCATCAGCCAAAGCCATCCCAGGAAGCAGTTGCTGAACAAACTGAGCAAGTAACTGCTCCTTCTTCAAAGGATGCTCAACCATCATCTTCTGCTCCGGTAGGTCTTCAACTCTATACCGATGCTGAGTTGTCGTTGGAAAATATCGATGAAGTAATACAGTCAGTTGCCAATAACATTCACCTGAATGTGATAACTGGAGAATCAGTTGAAGACCCAAGATTATCTGAACAACCAGCCTCAGAGCCAGTAATATCAGCAGTTGAAACACCAGTTCAGTCGCCTGCTAGGACTGAACAAGTAGTCCAAGAGGACACTGAAGTGGCTCAGTTGCAATCAGCACCAACCGAAGTGCCAACTAACGTACCGTTTGACAAAAAATCGGAAGAGCCCACCTGGTCAACTGCAGTTCAGATTCCCACTTCTTCTCAAGAACCTCCATATAAAGTAGTTGAAGAAATGGTTTCAGAAAGGGTTGAGACTAAATCACCAAATATGGCCTTGGTAATGAAGCAGATGAGGAGCAAGAACCGGAATCGTCTGAAGCTTTGTCTCCTCAAATACCAATGGCTACTGATACTATGATTTGTGGGGACCCGAACTTAATTCAATTCTTAATCACTTTCTGGGAATAATTAATCAATTATAATAACCAGTGTCTAAATTTTTTTTTAAAATACGAGAGTACGCAGCATATGAAATAAGTCTTATCTCATTTACAAGATCACTAATCAGATCTAAGTACAAGTCTGTACAACAGGAAAACATAATAACTACTGTTTCTTCACTACATCTCAGGTGATATAACAGACATACTCCTAAGTCCGGATCTCCACGCTAACTGTCTTCTCTCATTCTCTTCTTGACCCTGATCCAGCCCCACCTGTTGTCATGCACACATACAAAACAAGACAACAGCCGGATAACTCCGGTGAGAATAAATCCCAGTATAAACAATATACACATGCAATCATATAAAACATATATAAAAGCATATAATAAATATTCATAACATGTATCAAATCAAAAACATAAATCAATATCAAGCAATGAATCATACTCAGACTCAGACTCGACTCAACTCTAACCTAGGGATCCCGATGTCTGGATAATGATAAATATGCCGAATCTCCGTCGATAGGAATGAATCAATCCCTAAACGGCATCGACATAATTCATATATCCAGTGTCTGGGCGAAACAGCCGCAGAATTGACGAATCAGTCAAGAATTAAGCGAATCAGCCAATAACTAGACGAATCAGCCAGTAATTAAGCGAATCAGCCAAAGTTTAGACGAATCAGTCGATAACTAGAAGAATCAGTCAATAACCAGACGAATCAGCCGGTGACTAGGCGAATCAGCCAATGACTAAACAAATCAGTAGTCACTACATGCAGTGGCTATAAATCAATAGACTACAAACATCAATCTCATCACTTACAAATATCAATGCAATAAACTAAGTATGTGATTTAGGAAAACTCGAGTCAAACCTCACTCGAGTTGTGCAATCCCAACACAACATTAATTTATACCTTTCTTTCTGATACTATGGCTCTGTCGAAGTCTCGAACCCCAAGCCTGTCAATATTAAATGTCCTGTTGTAGCCTGTGTTGATAGGAACACAGTACCGAAGTCGGATTCAAAATCGGACGGACGGATTTCTCACAAAAGGCGTAAAGATTTTTCACTCTTTTCCAGAAACCCTTTCTCGATTTCTTTCGTTCTTCTTTTCTTAAGAATTGCAAAGTATTTATATATATATATTATATATATATATATAATATATATATATATCACACGTTGCATGTAGAGAAACGTGTCCCATTTTCCGTGAACTTCAGTCGGCGCTCGGGCGGTGTTAAACTACCGCTCGGGCGCCGAACATTCTGTCTGGATACTCAGCTTATCATGGACTGGCGCTCGGGCGGTCATTAACTACCGCTCAGGTGCCACAGGTTCTGTCCAAAAATTGTACCACAGGTTCTGTCCAAAAATTGTATAATGCACCAACACCCGGCTTTTCTACTTGAAATCTCAATTCCGATAATTAATCAATCCCGGATTACCGTACTCAAATCTCGGTCATTATATTTCTCCCCCTCTAAGATATGATTTCGTCCTCGAAATCACATGCAATTAAAATCATATCAAAAGAAGGTATAACAGAAAAAGCTAACTCAAATACTCATATAAGTAAAATAGCTCTGGAAACCTCCGTCTCACATCTGACTCAGTTTCTCAGGTAGCTTTTTCAATACCATGACGACTCTACTGAATCTTAACAAGTGGAATAGTCTTCGTTTTGAGTTGTTTATTCTTTCGATCAAGAATCTAAATCGGCTTCTCGACATAACTTAATGTCTCATCCAGTTCAGCCCTGCTTGACTGAATAACAAGTGAAGCATCAAGAAGATATTTCCTCAATATCGATACATGAAAAACATAATGTATCCGAAATAATGAAGACGGTAAAGCGAGTCGATATGCATAATCTCCTATCTTCTCGAGAACCACATGCGGTCTAATATATCGTTGAGACAATTTCCCTTTCTTGCTAAATCTAATAACTCCTCTGAAAGGTTAAATCGTCAACATACTCGGTCTCCAGTCTCAAATACCAACAATCATCGTCCGACGTTGGCATTATTCAGTCTGTTTATTATGAACTGTTTTTATTTTCTTCTGAATTAGCTTCATATTTTCAGTCATATCTCTGATCATATCAGGTCCAATCTCAGGAACCTCAGAGACATCATCCCAATAAAAAGGGAATCAATATTTCTTACCGTACAACGCTTCGAAAGGGCCATCTCAATACTCGTCTGATAGCTATTGTTGTACGATCATTCACAAATGACAATAAATCATGTCAACTAGTGCTAAAATCCAGCACTACAGTTCCTGGATATTCTTCAGTATCCAGATAGTTCGCTCTGATTATCCGTCAATATATAGACAATAGGTGAAAGAGTTTATGGTATATTCTGCAAAAAATACAAAACCAACCAAAAATCATGGTATGCTATAATCAACTTTGGCATTCAGTGCAGTTTAATTATTCTTCTGACATAATTCTTGATCGTCTGATCTTATCTGTACATCATCCTGTACACATAATATATACAGATTCAAGCATTCTATCAATTACAATCATGATCTCATCGCAACATAGTCTTAGGAAGATTTCGATAGTTTCGTTACTGATCCATAGAAATGTACTCCCATCTCTATTTCAGAATCAATAATCTATAGAACCAATCTCCGGGTTTTTATCTTTCTGTTTTTATCTGAAAGTAATTAGACATTTCAGTACAACTCTGCCACATCTACTCTCATTTGTTTCTATCAACACCTTTTCTGCTATCAAAATGCATACTGAATAAATTATTGCACACTTCTGGCAATATTTATCATTTTAAATTCGGAACATCTGGCACAACAGATTGGTTATTTATATATAATGCAGTATTACTTACCTGATTCAATCACGGATTCAGAACAACAGCAAGATTCAATCAGATTCAAAACATCACTCATCGGTATTGATCTGTTAAACTCATAAAACCGCAAATATCTGACACTGATATCCACCTCGGCCAACTAATTACGGTTTAATTCTGTTAAAATCAACAAATATATCATCTTCAGATATAACACATCCTGAATGCAATCTGTCTCAATCAGGATTCAAAATTTCAACAATTTCTAATATCAGTTGAAGGCTAAAATCAATCTTTCTAACTGAAATCAGATCTAAAGCCTTATCGGAGGAAAACATCAATAACTTTCATATCATTGGTAAATCAGCCAATGATAAACTCAACTTCAGTAAATCAACTGAATGCATAAGGAGTCCCTCTGCTCCTTGCTGTGATAATCGAGTCATAGATAGTACTGATATCAAAGGAATTCTCAATCTAGAATCCTTATCGTACCATATTCAATCCTTGGCCATCTCAGGTTCGATTCTCACTGTAACGACCCATTACAGGCCCAGTGGACCGCCCATACGGCCCACTGCCCCAATCGACCCAAGGCTATCCCGATCTTGTGACTTGGCCCGTAGGCCCAGTGGGCTTGCCCACCCTGTGGTGTCACTCATGGGCTTAAGAGTTCTATGAGTAACCCATACGACGCCTATGGAAAGCCCGTGAGTGACACCACAGGGTGGGCAAGCCCACTGGGCCTACAGGCCAAGTCACAAGATCGGGATAGCCTTGGGTCGATTGGGGCAGTGGGCCGTATGGGCGGTCCACTGGGCCTGTAATGGGTCGTTACACTCACCATCTTCTGGAACTAATTTATGGTAGCTCTGTACTTGGTCAGCATATCAATATCAGTAATGCAGTCCCAAAATCAGAGAACACTAGTACAATACCATCTACCACACGATCTAATTCGATCTCATTCTCATCCTATTGTAGTATACAATATTTTACAGAATTCACTGAAATAAAACTCTCCCCACCGGTAAAGAGATACACTACAGTAGATAAAGATTCAACAGGCAATGCATGACTCAATGCAAATCATTCAGAGATACATGTATGGGAAGCATCCGCATTTATTAATACAAAAATAGGATAACTACATCAAGAACAGTTACCTGCAACATCATCATCTGGTGCTTCCTGAGCCTGCTCCTCGGTCAAAGCAAATACTCTGGCCTGCATTCTAGGAGGCTGGCCAACTGTCTGGCTTCCTCCTGGCCTCTGCTGTGACTGAGGTGGTTCTGGCTGAAATGAATGAACAGCAGCTGATTGTCTACTCCACTTTGCCGCTGATCCAGATGATTCGGCTCCCTGGAATCTTTGGGAACCCCCCTCTGTGGACACACTCTGGAAAAATGTCCCTGTTGTTTGCAGAAGTGGCAACTACCAAGTACTCCTTGGCATTGCTCAGTGGAATGTCTCCCTACACAAGTTCCACAGTAAGCTCCGGTATAACTCTGTTTGGAACCACTAGAGCTAGAAGAACTGCCGCCAGACTTCTTAAACTGCTTTCCTCTAGCCTTCAGAAAATCTTTCTTTCCACCACTGCTACTGTCACTCTCGAATCGGGTAGGTGGTTGCGGTGGTCTCGGTGCGGAAGGAACATCTGCAGCTCCTCTCTGCCTTATCAGGCCCGCTTCAGCGCCCTTTGCTCTATTCATGGCATCGGCAAAGTTATTTGGTCGCCTTGTGTTTACCAATGTAAAGATATCGGGATTCAAGCCATTGATGAACTGATCAGCAACGGATTCGTCATTTTCAGCCACATGTGGAGCAAATTTCAACAAGGTAGAGAACTTGGTCACATATTCTTCAACGCTCAGCTGACCCTGTCTCAAATTGGCAAACTCTGCCCCCTTGTCTTTCCTGTACGACACTGGGAAAAATCTCTGATAAAACTCAGTTTTAAATACATCCCAAGTAATAGTCGTACCTCGATGCTCCAAGGCCCTCTTCATCGTAAACCACCAGCTCTTTGCAATGTCCTGCAACTGGTGTCCTATCAGCCGAACTCGTCGTTCATCTGTATACTCCAACGAATCAAACAACATTTCTATGTCATTCAACCAACTCTCACAGTCAACCGAAGTCTCTGTTCCTTTCAGGGTTGGCGGTTTGAATGACTGAAATCTTTTCAATAATTTTTCCATAGGAGTGGCGGTAACATCCATGGGAGGATTCGAAGTACTACCCTGTTCCGGTACTCTTCTCGGAGCATATCTGATAATCAAATGGATTAATAACCCAATCCAATAAACCTTTTTTACTTCAGTTCCCTTTTCTGATCATCTTACTGCTGATCGGGAATCGGTTCAGATTCGTTCCCAATAATACATATTACAAAATCAAATCAGATAAATTAAGTAACATGTATTATATAAAACAGTAAAGCATGCTAGCAATCACAAGCAAGGAAAGAAAACTCAATCTACCCCGCTCACTAGCTTCTATATCAATCTAAAGGATCTATCGCTCTGATACCACCTGTTGTGGGGACCCGAACTTAATTCAATTCTTAATCACTTTCTGGGAATAATTAATCAATTATAATAACCAGGGTCTAATTTTTTTTTAAAATACGAGAGTACGCAGCATATGAAATAAGTCTTATCTTATTTACAAGATCACTAATCAGTTCTAAGTACAAGTCCTGTACAACAAGAAATCATAATAACTACTGTTTCTTCACTACATCTCAGGTGATATAACAGACATACTTATAAGTCCGGATCTCCACGCTAACTGTCTTCTCTCATTCTCTTATTGACCCTGATCCAGCCCCACCTGTTGTCATGCACACATACAAAACAAGACAATAGCCGGATAACTCCGGTGAGAATAAATCCCAGTATAAACAATGTACACATGCAATCATATAAAACATATATAAAAGCATATAATAAATATTCATAACATGTATCAAATCAGAAACATAAATCAATATCAAGCAATGAATCACACTCAGACTCAGACTCGACTCAAACAACGCGTCGTCTCAGACTCGACTCAACTCTAACCTAGGGATCCCGATATCTGGAAATGATAAATATACCGAATCTCCGTCGATAGTAATGAATCAATCCCTAAACGGCATCGATATAATTCATATATCCAGTGTCTGGGCGAAACAGCCGCATAATTGACGAATCAGTCAAGAATTAAGCGAATCAGCCAATAACTAGACGAATCAGCCAGTAATTAAGCGAATCAGCCAAAGTTTAGACGAATCAGTCGATAACTAGAAGAATCAGTCAATAACCAGAGGAATCAGCCGGTGACTAGGCGAATCAGCCAACGACTACACGAATCAGTAGTCATTACATGCAGTGGCTATAAATCAATAAACTACAAACATCAATCTCATCACTTACAAATATCAATGCAATAAACTAAATATGTGATTTAGGGAAACTCGAGTCAAACCTCACTCGAGTTGTGCAATCCCAACACAACATTAATTTATACCTTTGTAAGGCTCGAGATTATTAATCTTTATTGAAGTACGACTTGGAGAATATGAGAATGCATGTCATAAGATGAAAGCATCAAATAGTTCATGAATTATGGAATTTTAATTGAAGCATGGCCGAAGCCACACCGCCCCTGCAGTGATAGGAAATACCGCACCCACGGTGTATGGACAGTAAGTTGGCAGATTTTATTCGTAACATCACCGCACCCACGGTCTTGCAGAGACCGCACCCGCGGTCGATGAATCTCAGAAAATGAAAGGGCTGCCGAAAGTATAGCGCACCCGCGGTCCCGAGATACCGCACCCGCGGTCGTGCGTGTCAAGAGAAAAATGATAACACTTGTTTTTGGTCATGCATATTGATGTGTTTTCTTCCTCTCCCCTTTCATTCAGAAACAAGAACCGAGCTCCTCCTCCAAAGAATCCTTAAGTTTCAAGGTAGATTAGAACATTGGTTTTGAAAGATTTGTGCATCCGATTTTGAATCCGAGTAGAGATTATTGATCCTTGCATTATTGGCTACAAAAGGAAGTAAGTTTCTTGCAGTTTCAGCATGTTTCGAAATATACATGTTGGGGAAATGCTGATATGATTATGATTATGTGTTGTTATGCTCATGGTGAGAATAGAATTGCTACCGGATCGATTTTCAGACACCGTATGATGTTGTTTCGATTTTCCAACATATTTATTGAGTTGAGATGATAATTTCAGTATTATACTGTGTTTTGATGAGATTATGAATTGTTGATATTGAGCTTAGTGTTGTTGAGTTATCGGTATTGAAGAAGTACGTCATTATGCCGTCGGTTTATACCGAGACTGATTTTTGAATTGTATAGGATCTGTTTGAGTTTTGTTTTGATATAGCACATTTATACATTGTCATTTCAGATTTGTATTGGCCAGTTGAGTTCGAGATTTCGACTACGATACCGACTATTCGACAAGAAAGGTATAATTCATGTGGTCACGGGATTGCACAACTCGATTCAGATTTGATACGAATTTCCCTAAATCACATACTAGATTGTTATTACATTTGATTATGTAATGTCTTGCTTATTGATTTATATTCAGGTCCTGAGATAGGAGATATTGGCAGATCGGCCAAAACTAGACGTTTCGGTGTATCGACGCATAGCAGTAGATTTTCTCTATGTGTAGACCCTCGATACAGAGTTGACCGAAGTCTAGGAATAAGACGTACCGTCACCTCGAGTGGTTGGGTAGGTGATAGACCGTCTTATTCACACCGGGATCCCTAGATTAGAAACGAATCGAGTCAAGAATTTGATGTTGAATACATATTTGTATTCCTTTACATGTTTAGATTTTTATTCATGTTACTTGATATATGCTATGCTTTTATACATGATTATTACATTGCATGCATACATGTTTTATACTGTGATTTGTTCTCACCGGAGTTATCCGGCTGTTGTCGTGTCTGTATGTGTGCAGGGCAACAGGTGGGGCAGGATCTGGGTCTCGAGCTAGATGAGAGATTGATGATAGCGTGGAGATCTCGGACGTTGAAGATTTCTAGTGTTTTTCTACTAGACTTGTACTACTTATGTGTGTAGTTGGTATTTGAATATTAGTGTATGTTTATACTAAACAGATTTGTATGTACACTATGTTGTTAATTATTATAGAGACAGATTATGTTTTAATTATACATTTGAGTTAATGTTAAAAGCAAAATTTTGACCCACATTTTCGAGCAAAGATCCAATAAATCCCAAAAGAATTGAGTTAGAGCCCGGGTCCCCACAACAGGTGGTATCAGAGCTGTAGGTTCTGTAGACTGAGATAGAATAGAATGAGCGGGGTAGATCGAGTCATCTTCCTTGCTTTTGATGTGCTAGCATGATTTATTGCTTTCCCTATTGTATGTTGTTGTATTATCTGAATGGATTTACAGCATATACATGTCAAGCCTGAATCAGAACCGATTCTCGATCAGAGGTATATGATCAGAGGAGGGCTGAGACAGATAATATTGATTGTGTACTAATCAGTTTGATAATCAGATTTATGCCGCCTAGACGTATACCACAGCCAGAGCAGGGTAGCACATCAGGTGCACAGATGGATGTTACCGCTACGCCGATGGAGACCTTACTGAAGAGGTTTCAGTCTTTCCATCCTCCTACGCTGAAGGGCACAGAGAGTGCAGTAGAGTGCGAGAGCTGGCTTGATGATATCGAGATGTTGTTTGAGTCTTTGGCATTTACTGATGAGCGACGGGTGAAATTGATAGGGCATCAGCTGCAAGAGGTTGCAAAGAGCTGGTGGTTGACTGCGAAGAGAGCCTTGGAGCACCGAGGCATTGACATTACGTGGAAAGTCTTCAAGGATGAGTTCTATCAGCGCTTCTTCCCCGTCTCCTACCGAAAAGACAAAGGGGCTGAATTTGCGAATCTGAGGCAGGGACAGTGGAACATCGAGGAGTATGTTGCTAAATTTTCTGCATTGCTTCGATTTGCACCGCATGTGGCAGGGAACGACGAGGTAGTGGCCGATCAGTTCATCAATGGGTTGAATCCAGATATTTTTACTTTGGTGAATACGGGACGGCCTAATACTTTTTCAGAGGCACTGAACAGAGCTAAGGGAGCAGAGGCTGTCTTGATCAGGCAGCGAGGGGCTTCCTACAGTGTTCAGGGGCAAGACAGCCACAGCCTACTGTACAGTTTCCACCACCTCCTCCTCGATTTGATAGTGGATCTAGTAGTAGTGGCAAGAAGGAATTTCTGAAGGCTAAGGGCAAGCAGTTTAAGAAATCCGGGAGTAGTTCATCGAGCTCAAGTGGATCTCGACAGAGAGGTCAGGGTTCAGATTATAGTGGCGCGTATTGCAGTTCGTGCAGAGGGCGACATGCCACGGAGCAGTGTCAAGGAGTTATGGGACGCTGCAACATCTGTAGGCAGCCGGGACACTTTGCCAGAGTTTGTCCCAGAGAGGTGCACAACGATTCCAGAGTACAGGGTCATCAGCACCAGTGCCACAGATGGAGAGACAGGCATCCTCTGTACACTCCTTCCAGCCACCATCTACACCAACCCAGCAGAGACTTGGAGGTAGTCAAACAGTGAGTCAACCTCCCAGACAGCAGGCTAGGGTGTTTGCGCTGACAGAGGAGCAGGCGCAGGAGGCACCAGACGATGTCATTGCAGGTAACTGTTTCCTTTGCGGTTATCCTGTATATGTGTTGATAGACACAGGTGCATCCCATACATTCATCTCTGAACGTTTTGCATTATTGCATTCTTTGCCTGTCGAGTCGATGTCTACTATAGTGTCCATTTCTTCTCCGTTGGGAAGTGGGTTGATATTTGTGACTACAGTTAGACATTGTATGCTTCAGTTTGAGGGGCATGAGATTGATCTAGATTTTATAATACTTGGTTTAGCTGATTTTGATTGTATAGTTGGTATAAACATGTTAACCAAGTACAGGGCCACTGTAGATTGTTTCCACAAGATTGTCAGATTTAGACCTGAATTGACAGAAGAGTGGAAATTCTACGGTAAGGGTTCCAGATCTCGGATTCCATTAGTATCTGCTCTGACTATGAGTAGATTGTTACAGACGGGAGCAGAGGGGTTCCTTATTCATTCAGTAGATCTACTGAAGTCGAGCCCAGCATTGGCAGATCTGCCAGTGGTTTGCGAGTTTGCATATGTGTTCCCAGATGAGATTCCAGGGTTACCTCCAGCCCGAGAGGTTGATTTCAGCATAGATCTTATGCCCGGTTCTGCTCCTATTTCGAGAGCTCCGTCTAGGATGGCACCAATAGAGCTGAAAGAGTTGAAAGCACAGTTAGAAGACCTTCTGTCCAAGGGTTACATCAGACCGAGTGTATCACCTTGGGGTGCTCCGGTGCTATTTGTTCGAAAGAAAGATGGTTCGATGCGGTTATGTATTGATTACAGACAGTTGAACAAGGCAACAATAAAGAACAAGTATCCTTTGCCTCGCATCGATGACTTATTTGATCAGCTTCAAGTATCTTCAGTTTACTCGAAGATTGATTTGAGATCAGGGTATCATCAGCTCAGAGTTAGAGATGTGGACATACTGAAGACAGCATTCCGAACCAGGTATGGACATTACGAGTTTGTTGTTATGCCTTTTGGTTTGACGAATGCGCCAGCGGTTTTTATGAGTTTGATGAACCGTATCTTTCAGAGATAGTTAGATGAGTTTGTGATTGTGTTTATTGATGATATGTTGGTATATTCGAAGAGTCTGACTGAGCATGCAGATCATCTGAGAATTGTATTGAAGACTTTAAGAAATGAGCAGTTGTATGCCAAACTGTCCAAGTGCGAATTCTGGCTGAAACAGGTTGTCTTCTTGGGTCACATTATATTTGGGGATGGTATTGCCGTAGATCCAAGTAAAGTTGAGGCTGTTATCAGTTGGCCGAGACCGACTTCTGTGCCTGAAATACGTAGTTTCATGGGTCTAGCATGGTATTATCGTCGTTTTATCCGAGATTTCTCTAGTATAGCGAAGCCTATCACCCAATTGACACAGAAGAGCATGCCATTTGTGTGGTCTGAAGATTGTGAAGCCAGTTTTGTAGAGTTGAAGAAGAGTCTGACTAGTGCGCCTGTCTTGACGATTCCTTCAGGTACAGGTGAGTTCGTTGTATACTGTGATGCATCTCACAGAGGGCTAGGGTGTGTTCTTATGCAGCGAGGGCACGTGATAGCGTACGCCTCTAGACAGCTGAAGCCGCACGAGACCCGTTATCCGATTCATGATCTTGAATTGGCGGCGATTGTCTTCGCACTCAAGATCTGGCGCCATTATCTGTATGGCGAGAAATTTGAGATCTATTCCGATCATAAGAGCCTGAAGTACCTCTTTTCTCAGTCAGAGTTGAACATGAGACAGCGACGATGGCTTGATCTGCTGAAATATTTTGATTGCGAGATCAAGTACTATCCAGGGAAGTCGAATGCAGCGGCAGACGCCTTGAGTCGAAAGGTATGTGCTCTTTCCTTGTCGGCAGTAGGTGTATCGAATTTAGTAGCGGATTGTTGTTTGTCTGGGTTGACATTTGATATAGAGAGTAGACCGTTGCGACTTGCTGCGATTCAGATTGAGCCAGATCTAATCTTGAGGGTCAAAGAAGCGCAGAGAACTGATCCGAGTGTTCAGAGATCGATTGATATGGTCAGAGCTGGTCATATATCAGAGTATCAGGTTCGGGATTCTGTTCTGTATGTGAATAACCGCTTAGTAGTGACAGATGTTTCAGATCTGAGACGACAGATTATGTCAGAGGCACACTATAGTCGGTTCAGCATTCATCCTGGTGGCAGGAAGATGTACAATGACTTGAAGACGCAATTCTGGTGGAAGCAGATGAAGACAGACATTGCAGAATTTGTGTCTAAGTGCCTGAATTGCCAGCAGGTGAAGGCAGAAAGAAAGAAGCCCGGAGGTTTACTTCAGAGTTTGTCTATTCCTGAATGGAAATGGGATCACATTGATAAGTGCAAGATTTGCACTAAATTTACCTTTAAATCCAATTTGAATTATGCTTGTTTCGAACAGAATTACGCGTTTTTGGTTTGTTTATGTTGTCATTTCAGGAATGGAGAAAATAGCGGACACGAAGCCAAGTGAACCAAGAAGTGCATTACCACGAGCACGCCATGGGACAGAAGTGCGCGCGCCATCGCGCCACTTCACGCGCACTCGCGCGCTCATACACTCAAGCCTCGGACAGAGCCTCGCGCGGGCCCGCGCGAGATCACGCGCAGCCGCGAGCAAAGATGTGCAGGATGATCGACAGTGGCTGGCGCGCCACCGCGCCAGTTCATACGCACCCGCGCGTACAGACCCGAGAGCAACTCGCGCGCCACCGCGCGCGCGCCGTAGCCAGAATAGGTATAAAAGCGCGATCGCTAGGTCAGAAAAAGGGGGCAGCCGTTTTGGTAGAGAAAACACCTCGGAGGGCTGGAGAAATCAAGAGACGAAGATCCGGAACGCGAAGATCGATCGCAGATACGAAGAACGACGGATCTGGACACAGAGACGACACTTCGGATTTGTCTTTTATCTTTCGTTTTTATATTTTCGTGTAACTCAATGTCTGAATCTTCAAACATGCATTGTGTTTATTTAGATTTCGTGATGAACTAAATTCCCATTCTAGAGAATGACGTAACTCTGTTGATACGATGATTTGACACCGTTATTTGTTTGATTGAATTCCGCTTTCGTTTAATTGTGTTCTCTGCGTTTACTGCACTGCAATTTACTGGCCATAAATTGTTTGTTGTTTGATTAATCTTATATCTCGGGAGAGGGACTAGGATTATAGATCATTAGAGACACATCGTTGAATGTTTATAGCGTTCGGAAGGAGTATAACTTTAGCGAGGCTTAGTAAGAACATTGTATGTGCTTATCTATGAAACGTAGATTCTAATTAGGAATAATTGAATCGAAGTTGATAGATACACTTTATTCGTCACTTGGGAAAGGGGGAATAAAACAATCTAAGTGTTCTTGGCCATTAATCGATTGGAATTCAGGAATATAAATTAAACTGTGAATAATTATCGTGGAAACTTTGTGAAATCATTTCTCTAGATACCTTCTCTCATTATTATCTCTCAATCCGGTGATTTAATTTATTCATTGCTTTCAATTAATTCGTTTAAACAAACAAAACTGATTATTGATTTTTCTAGATAAAATCTTGGCTATTTTAATTACAAGAATTGATATACATTTTTATACACACTCCTCGTGGGATCGATATTTGTACTCAAAAGTACATTTTACTATAACTTGACATCGTGCGCTTGCGAGCAGTTAAGAAAACGCGCAACAAGTTTTTGGCGCCGTTGCCGGGGAGTGTCAAATTTGAATTTATATCAGTATTGTTACCAAGTAGACTTGACTTTAATTTAGAGTTTATTTTTATTGTTTTACTTTGTTATTTTATAATCTTCTCTGTTTTTACAGTGCATGCGAAAATATACAAATCCCGATTTGCTGGTTTTTGATCCTGAAATCGAAAGAACTGCCAGGAAATTAAGGAAAGCAAGACGGGAAGAAATCAAAGCGATGGCTGATAACAGAGAAAACGACAGACAGATGCCGCCTGAGGCTATACCAATCAGAGATCACTTTCGACCAGTGATCAACACGCACTATTCTGGCATTGCTCGAGGAACTATCAACGCCAACAATTTCGAGCTTAAGCCCGCATTGATAATCATGGTTCAACAGAACCAGTTTGGGGGAGCCACTACTGCAGATCCTCATCTACATCTCAGAACATTCTTGGAGATTACGGACACGGTAAAAATAAATGGTGTTTCTGATGATATTATTCGACTGCGCTTGTTTCCTTTTTCTCTCAGGGATCAAGCAAGAGGATGGCTCCAATCACTGCCATTAGGGAGCATCACGACATGGCAAGAGCTGGCGACGAAGTTCCTTTCTAAATATTTTCCACCTGCGAAGTCTGCACAAATAAAGATTGAGATTAGCACTTTTAGACAGACAGCCTTCGAGCAGTTGTATGAAGCTTGGGAAAGGTATAAGAAGTTGTTGAGGAGGTGCCCAAATCATGGATTTGAAGACTGGGTACAAATCGAGCTTTTCTATAATGGATTGAATGGTCAGACTCGGACAACAGTAGAAGCAGCGGCAGGTGGCACAATCTTTGCCAAATCTCCTGCTCAAGCCTATGACTTGCTTGAGCAGATGACTATTAATAGCTACCAGTGGCCGTCTGAGAGGTCAGGAGTACAAAAGACTGCTGGAGTTTATGTTGTGGATCCTATCACATCACTGACTGCACAGGTTTCGGCATTGACAGCACAAATTGCAGCGATGAACAAGCCAGGCCAATCTACGTCTGATGTAGCTTTGGTAATTTCTGCGGAAGAGCCAGTTGTGGAAGAAGCTTAGTACATTAACAATCGTGGCTATGGAGGCTACAGAGGTAACCCTCCCCCTAACACTTATCACCCTGGTTTGAGAAATCATGAAAACGTTTCTTATGCAAACAATAAGAATGTGTTGAATCCCCCACCGGGGTTCAATACATCAAATGGGGAAGGAAAGCCATCATTTGAAGATTTAGTGGGGACGTTTGTTGTTGAATCTGGTAAGAGGATGTTTAAGACTGAATCTAGACTTGACAACCTTGAGACACACATGGCGAGTATCGGTGCTACCCTGAAAATCCTTGAGTCGCAAGTTGGGCAGATAACCAAGCAACTCACGTCGCAACCATCAGGTGCAGTACAAAAGACTGCAGATCCACATCTGAGGGAAGTAAATGCTATCTTTATACATCATGAGGAAATTGAGATGATAGAAGGAGAAAAGAAAAAAATTGATTGCACACCCAGCCGGGAGGATAAGAAGACTCCAAGCAAAGGAAACCGAGGTAAGAAAGGTATGAGTTCTGATTTTGATCAATGCATCGATATTTCTTTACTTCCCTATCCCCAAAGATTTTTACAATTAAAGGCTGAATTTCAAAAGAAAAAAAGTCTTGAAGAACTCAAGACCTTACACACTAACAGTCAGTCTGCAGAGCAGGAAGAGTTGGCATCCCCAAGAAACCTTCCGAAGAAGATGCAAGACCCCGGAGAATTTATCGTACCATGTGAAATAGGGGGTCAATCAGTGGAAAAAGCTATCTGTGACTCAGGAGCGAGCATAAATATAATGCCAAGTTCTCTCTACGAGAAACTTGAACTGAGCAGGATGAAACCCACAGGACTAAGCTTACAGTTGGCGGATAGATCGATCAGGACACCGCTGGGTATTGTGGAAGATGTTGAACTTAAGATTGATAAAATAAGGCTTCTAGCAGATTTTGTGGTGCTTGACATGGGGAACAGTCAGAATGTTCGTACTATTTTCGGGCGACCATTTTTGGCTACTGCTGGAGCCATCATTGATTTGAGACAAGGAAAACTGACCTTGGAGGTTGATGGTAAAAATGTAGAACTCAGGGCTTCCAAGATATCATACAAACCACCATGAACAAGAGTGGTATAGTCGGGCTGATGACGTTAAACCAAGCGCTGTGTGGGAGGCAACCCGCATTTATTTATTTTCGCATTCGCTCTGCCTCATTATTTCATTTCAATTTCATAGTTAATACTTGTAATTTTCTATATTCAAGTTTCTTATTTGAATCGCTTTATTTTGCAGGTGTTTTATTAAAAAAAAAAAAAATGGATTTGCAGACGCATGCGCGCCCAAGCGCGACATCTCGCGCGGCAGCGCGCTAAGAACCACTTGGATTTACAGAAGCTCGGGCGCCCGAGCGCCATGTCTCGCGCGATCGCGTGCACAACAACTTTGCACGAAGACAGTAGGTCACGCGCGATAGCACGACTTCTCGCGCGCTCGCGCGTGCTACTTTATCACCGATTTACAGAAGCTCGCGCGCGGTAGCGCGACATCTCGCGCGAACGCGCGCCCTCAATTATTGCTGACAGACCCGAGGA
Organism: Primulina eburnea; assembly: GCF_022965805.1. Lineage (NCBI taxonomy): Eukaryota > Viridiplantae > Streptophyta > Magnoliopsida > Lamiales > Gesneriaceae > Primulina > Primulina eburnea. The sequence goes on along the minus strand of NC_133107.1, from coordinate 34,757,502 downwards.
CAGCGCGCCCTAGCGCGACATCTCGCGCGCCCGCGCGCCGCGTTCAGCCTCACTTCTTTAAATACCCTCCTCGCGATTTTCTACCCTAAATTCTCCTCTCCCTCACCACTCAGCCGCCTCCACTCACAAATCCACTCTCCTTCTCATATCAAACTCCTCTCCCACTCACATATTTTCACTCCAACACCACCATCTACTTACCTCTCCACCTCCCTCACACCTCAACACCACAAACACTCTTCCCTCAACACATATTCACACCCAACCACCACAAGCAACCACCACTAGCAGCGCCGCCGCCGTACTCCCAAAGCGCCGCCGCCGCTCTAGCGCCGCCGCCTCCCTCCAAGCCGCCGGTGTTCTTTCTAGTCGTTTACTTCAAGTAAGGGTACCGTTCCTTCCACAATATTATTGTTTGGGGATTAATTTCAGAATTCTAGCTGTGTTGGTGGAATTGTGCTCTCGATTTGTTGATTATTATTGTTGATACAAAGTGATAATTATGGCGCCTCGTAAAAAATCAAAGGATGGGGCTTCCTCCTCTCATTCCTACGATGCTCACAAATTTTGGGACGAGGAAGCCTTCCGGGTATATGAGAGCACCTTGTCTAGGTCGATTATTCCAGAAAGAGGGCTAGATATGACATACCCCGACTGTGCATTCATTAGAGAGGTCGGGCGACGAGGGTGGATGGATATAGCCCAGTCTCCGCCAGACGCTGTGATATCCGTAGTCCGCGAATTTTATGCGAATTTGAGAATCAAACATGAAGAATACGGAGTTTTGGTGCGAGGGCAACTCGTCTATTTTGATTCGGCCACTATTAATGCAATTTACAATCTGTCGGATTTTGAAAGTGACGGGTACACTGAGTTGATCACGGGGGCTGTGAACTACGATGAGATTATCAGGACCTTAGGCATCGAGGGTGCAGAGTGGCGATTGAATCAGGGCTCCCCAGTCACTTTGAAGAAATCTGATTTACGCCGTAAACCACGTTGTTGGGCATCTTTTATTCTTTCACGGATCATGCCCTCATCCCATCAGACTGAAATTACAAAAGACAAAGTGGCGTTGATTTACGCTATCATGACTGGGAGAACCGTCGATCTTGGGAAGCTTATTCACAGCTATATTATGCGTGCTGGCACGGGACTCATGACCGTCAGCCTTCCCAGCGCACATACTACCACTGCCCTTTGTCTTCATGCCAGTGTGCAATGGGGCACCGATGAACAGGTCCTGAAAGCCAAGAGCCCAATCACAGTATTTGAAGTAGAGCGTTCGCGCTTTGGAGACGAAATAGAACGGCAACAGGCTAGGGCAGCTTATAATCAAAGGGCCAGAGAACGTCAGCCACCACCACCACCATCGATTCCTAGTTCTAGTTTGCGAGATAGGATGTTCCGACTGGAACAAGAGTCGCGGGCTGAGCGCCGACGGCAGGCCGAACACCGACAGACTACTAGTACCTTCATGTCCTACATGATGGATTTCACGACGGCACTTAACCAGCGGTTCCCACCTGGACCCGAGGATGTTCCTTACCCACCACAACCAGCCTGGCCACCACAGTACCCACAGCCGATGGACGATGATGATGAAGGATCTGGGGATGATGATTCGAGCCCCGAGTTCTGACACTCGGGTGCGAGGTATGTGTTGTCATGTTCTTTATTTCCATACATTGCGGACAATGCATACTTTAAGTTTGGGGGGGTAACAAATTGCTTGTTGGAATCTGAATTTTTATTTTGCACAGTAGTTAGTTTGATTTTTTTTTTTTATTTATTGCATTCTATATTTGTTAGGTAGAGTCATGGATAAGTAAAATGTGTGACCGATGATGAAAACTGAATTGCGATACTGAAATTTATATGTGTTCATGATAACTTAGGAGTCACAATTATTTTGCACTGTTGTGTTTGTTGATATTATCGTTGTTTAGAGACAAGTTGCATGCCTGTTTTGCTAAACAGATGAGGGAGATCTGATTATTGGTAATTCTTGCATGACATTGATTGACACTTTTGCAATCATAGGAATGAGCTAGGCAATTGTTCGCAATATCCTTGGGCCTGTGTTCTTTGCTTATTGTCAATTGTAGCCCTTTGAGCTTCAAGTTAATTGAGATGCTTAAATTTTCTTCGTGCACCTATTTCATATATCATTTTTATTGAAAATTGCATGTGATTGGTGTGTATGAGTTGACTAATGGATTGACGGAAGTCTAGAACTTGTTTGAACACTTTTCGAGGCGAAATACGGATAATATGTAACATAGGAATGATTTAGGCGATCTTTGAAACCGTTGAGCCTTCGAGCCTACCAAATGAACATGAAATATCCCTAGTGTCCCATTTTGAGCTTACTAAAAATCAAGTGGTGTGTGTCAATGACATACAATCAACCCCCACTTGTATCTATTCTACATCCCACAACAACTACCTAATGAAGCCGATACACTTATTTTCCTACCTAATTTTGAGAGAAATAAATTCATTGGTGGTGTAGTGATTCAAAAGCTCCTTGAAAAGAAAAAGAAAAATTGAAGTGAGCAAAGAGGGAGTTGAAAATAGACAAAAAGAAAGAGAAAAAGTTCAATCAAAGAAAATATAAGGGAGATGAAGGATATGAATGAAAAGAAAACAATAAGTGGATGGTGAATGAAAAAGAAAATGAAAAAGAGTGAAATTGATGAAGAGTTGATTATTTCTCTCAAATTTTGAATTCCATACCTTTTATTGTAGCCGTGAGCCGTGGCCTAACGTTACAAGCCTACAAGACCTATTAACCTTGTCACATTTATCCAATATCCTAGTGGAGAAAAGTTGTTCAATTCAAGCCTATGGATACCTGAAACTCATTGTCAACAAGTATAGACCTTAATCACTTGCTTGCAGGCATCTCATTTTGTGATTTCATCTTTGGCATACTTGTGTTGATCATCTTTCGAGCCAAATAATCACCGAAAAAGTCCTATGTGATCTGTGAATGCAAATGTTTATGTTGATGATGTGAAAGTTGAACTGAACTGAGGATTTCTTGATCATGTAAGGCAAAGAGGCATTACAACTTTATTTGAGCATTCGATGGGGTAAACAAACATTGACATATCACACACACACGTGACTCTTGGGAAATCGTGAATTACATGAAATTAGATGAATCGGAGGTCATTATCACTTTTTGCACATCCATGACTTTAGTAGTTTGCGTATTTTTATTCCTTCTTTGTTAGCTTTTCTTATATTTTGCTCGGGACTAGCAAAAATTCAAGTTTGGGGGGTTTGATAAGTGCAAGATTTGCACTAAATTTTCCTTTAAATCCATTTTGAATTATGCTTGTTTCGAACAGAATTACGCGTTTTTGGTTTGTTTATGTTGTCATTTCAGGAATGGAGAAAATAGCGGACACGAAGCCAAGTGAACCAAGAAGTGCATTACCACGAGCAAGCCATGGGACAGAAGTGCGCACGCCATCGCGCCACTTCACGCGCACTCGCGCGCACATACACTCAAGCCTCGGACAAAGCCTCGCGCGCGTCCGCGCGAGATCACGCGCAGCCGCGCGCAAAGATGTGCAGGATGATCGACAGTGGCTGGCGCGCCACCGCGCCAGTTCATAAGCACCCGCGCGTACAGACCCGAGAGCAACTCGCGCGCCAGCGCGACTTCATGCGCGACCGCGAGCATACATGCACGGGCAGATGAACAGCAACTCGCGCGCCACCGCGCCATTTCATGCGCCACCGCACGCGCGCCGCAGCCAGAATAGGTATAAAAGCGCGATCGCTAGGTCAGAAAAAGGGGGCAGCCGTTTTGGTAGAGAAACACCTCGGAGGGCTGGAGAAATCAAGAGACGAAGATCCGGAACGCGAAGATCGATCGCAGATACAAAGAACGACGGATCTGGACACAGAGACGTCACTTCGGATTTGTCTTTTATCTTTCGTTTTTATATTTTCGTGTAACTCAATGTCTGAATCTTCAAACATGCATTGTGTTTATTTAGATTTCGTGATGGACTAAATTCCCATTCTAGAGAATGATGTAACTCTGTTGATACGATGATTTGACACCGTTATTTGTTTGATTGAATTCCGCTTTCGTTTAATTGTGTTCTCTGCGTTTACTGCACTGCAATTTACTGGCCATAAATTGTTTGTTGTTTGATTAATCTTATATCTCGGGAGAGGGACTAGGATTATAGATCATTAGAGACACATCGTTGAATGTTTATAGCGTTCGGAAGGAGTATAACTTTAGCGAGGCTTAGTAAGAACATTGTATGCGCTTATCTATGAAACGTAGATTCTAATTAGGAATAATTGAATCGAAGTTGATAGATACACTTTATTCGTTACTTGGGAAAGGGGGAATAAAACAATCTAAGTGTTTTTGGCCATTAATCGATTGGAATTCAGGAATATAAATTAAACTGTGAATAATTATCGTGGAAACTTTGTGAAATCATTTCTCTAGATACCTTCTCTCATTATTATCTCTCAATCCGGTGATTTAATTTATTCATTGCTTTCAATTAATTCGTTTAAACAAACAAAACTGATTATTGATTTTTCTAGATAAAGTCTTGGCTATTTTAATTACAAGAATTGATATACATTTTTATACACACTCCTCGTGGGATCGATACTTGTACTCAAAAGTACATTTTACTATAACTTGACATCGTGCGCTTGCGAGCAGTTAAGAAAACGCGCAACACACATTTCCATGGATTTCGTGACGAAGTTACCTCGATCTTCGTTGGGCTGTGACGCTATTTGGGTTGTGATAGACAGATTGACCAAATCAGCGTGCTTTATTCCGTACAGAATGACCTATCGACACGATCAGATGGCAGAGTTGTATGTCAGAGAGGTCGTCAGATTGCACGGTGTGCCGAAGTCGATCGTATCAGATCGTGATCCACGATTCACTTCTCATTTCTGGCACAGTTTACAGCAGGCTTTGGGTACGACTTTACACCTGAGCACTGCTTATCATCCTCAGACAGACGGACAGTCAGAGCGGACTATCCAGACTTTAGAAGACATGTTGAGAGCTGTAGTACTAGACTTTGGTACTAATTGGCAAGATTCATTGCCGTTGTGTGAGTTTTCATACAACAACAGCTATCAGACTAGCATTGAGATGGCACCGTTCGAAGCTTTATACGGAAAGAAGTGCAGATCTCCGTTGTACTGGGATGATATCTCTGAGGTACCAGAGTTAGGGCCTGATATGATCCGTGAGATGACTGAGAAAGTGAAGATCATTCAGAAGAGAATGAAGACAGCACAGGATAGGCAAGCGAAATACACCAATATCAGACGCAGACCGTTGATATTTGAATAGGGAGACAGAGTATTTTTGAAGATTTCACCTTTCAGAGGCGTTGTCAGATTTGGCAAGCGTGGAAAGTTGTCTCCTAGATACGTCGGTCCGTATGAGATCCTTGAGAAGATTGGCGATCGAGCTTACAGACTTGCTCTTCCTCCTTCTTTGTCGGGAATACATGACGTATTCCATGTATCGATGTTGCGCAGATATATGCCAGATGATTCTCATGTCATTCAGCCTGAAGAAGCCGAGCTAGATCAGACTCTGAGCTATGTTGAAAGACCGATACAGATTCTTGATCGGAAAGAGAAACAGCTTAGAACCAAAACTATTCCGCTTGTGAAGGTTCAATGGAGTCGTCATGGCATCGAGGAAGCAACTTGGGAGACAGAGTCTGATATGAGATAGAAACATCCCGAGCTGTTCATATTATGTGAGTCTTCCTTTCAGTTTTGATTATTTTGTTCTGTATATACTTGCATGATTATTTGCTTACGAGTTCGAGGACGAACTCCTGTCTAAGAGGGGGAGAAATGTAAGGCTCGAGATTATTAATCTTTATTGAAGTACGACTTGGAGAATATGAGAATGCATGTCATAAGATGAAAGCATCAAATAGTTCATGAATTATGGAATTTTAATTGAAGCATGGCCGAAGCCACACCGCCCCTGCAGTGATAAGAAATACCACACCCGCGGTGTATGGACAGTAAGTTGGAAGATTTTATTCGTAACATCACCGCAACCGCGGTCTTGCAGAGACCGCACCCGCGGTCGATGAATCTCAGAAAATGAAAGGGCTGCCGAAAGTATAGCGCACCCGCGGTCCCGAGATACCGCACCCGTGGTCGTGCGTGTCAAGAGAAAAATGATAACACTTGTTTTTGGTCATGCATATTGATGTGTTTTCTTCCTCTCCCCTTTCATTCAGAAACAAGAACCGAGCTCCTCCTCCAAAGAATCCTTAAGTTTCAAGGTAGATTAGAACATTGGTTTTGAAAGATTTGTGCATCCGATTTTGAATCCGAGTAGAGATTATTGATCCTTGCATTATTGGCTACAAAAGGAAGTAAGTTTCTTGCAGTTTCAGCATGTTTCGAAATATACATGTTGGGGAAATGCTGATATGATTATGATTATGTGTTTTTATGCTCATGGTGAGAATAGAATTGCTACCGGATCGATTTTCAGACACCGTATGATGTTGTTTCGATTTTCCAACATATTTATTGAGTTGAGATGGGATGATTTCAGTATGATACTGTGTTTTGATGAGATTATGAATTGTTGATATTGAGCTTAGTGTTGTTGATTTATCGGTATTGAAGAAGTACGTCATTATGCCGTCGGTTTATACCGAGACTGATTTTTGAATTGTATAGGATCTGTTTGAGTTGTGTTTTGATATAGCACATTTATACATTGTCATTTCAGATTTGTATTGGCCAGTGAGTTCGAGATTTCGACTACGATACCGACTATTCGACAAGAAAGGTATAATTCATGTGGTCACGGGATTGCACAACTCGATTCAGATTTGATACGAGTTTCCCTAAATCACATACTAGATTGTTATTACATTTGATTATGTAATGTCTTGCTTATTGATTTATATTCAGGTCCTGAGATGGGAGATATTGGCAGATCGGCCAAAACTAGACGTTTCGGTGTATCGACGCATAGCAGTAGATTTTCTCTATGTGTAGACCCTCGATACAGAGTTGACCGAAGTCTAGGAATAAGACGTACCGTCACCTCGAGTGGTTGGGTAGGTGATAGACCGTCTTATTCACACCGGGATCCCTAGATTAGAAACGAATCGAGTCAAGAATTTGATGTTGAATACAGATTTGTATTCCTTTACATGTTTATATTTTTATTCATGTTACTTGATATATGCTATGCTTTTATACATGATTATTACATTGCATGCATACATGTTTTATACTGGGATTTGTTCTCACCGGAGTTATCCGGTTGTTGTCATGTCTGTATGTGTGCATGGCAACAGGTGGGGCAGGATCTGGGTCTCGATCTAGATGAGAGATTGATGATAGCGTGGAGATCTCGGGCGTTGAAGATTTCTAGTGTTTTTCTACTAGACTTGTACTACTTATGTGTGCAGTTCGTATTTGAATATTAGTGTATGTTTATACTAAACAGATTTGTATGTACACTATGTTGTTAATTATTATAGAGACAGATTATGTTTTAATTATACATTTGAGTTAATGTTAAAAGCAAATTTTGACCCACATTTTCGAGCAAAGATCCAATAAATCCCAAAAGAATTGAGTTAGAGCCCGGGTCCCCACAACCTTTCTTTCTGATACTCTGGCTCTGTCGAAGTCTCGAACCCCAAGCCTGTCAATATTAAATGTCCAGTTGTAGCCTGTGTTGATAGGAACACAGTACCGAAGTCGGATTCAAAATCGGACGGACGGATGTCTCACAAAAGGCGTAAAGATTTTTCACTCTTGTCCAGAAACCCTTTCTCGATTTCTTTCGTTCTTCTTTTCTTAAGAATTTCAAAGTATATATATATATATATATATATTCTTTTCGTTCTTCTTTTCTTTCGTTCCATGTAGAGAAACGTGTCCCATTTTCTATGAACTTCAGTCGGCGCTCGGGCGGTGTTAAACTACCGCTCGGGCGGTGGTATAATGCACCAACACTCGGCTTTTCTACTTGAAATCTCAATTCCGATAATTAATCAATCCCGGATTACCGTACTCAAATCTCGAGCATTACAGAAGACATTCAGTCCAACCTCCATAATCTGATTTCATCTATTTCTGATATTAAGTCAACCCAATTGTTGCACACATTAAAGACGGACTCTATGAAGGAGAATACAATGAAGAACCTTCACCAGGTTACAAAGGATATCACTTTCATATTTATCCAACTAGATCAATTGAAGGAAGACCGAGTGAAATTTCAAGCACATTTCCAGACTCAAGACATGTTTAAAAATCGCATCGAACTGTTGGAAACAATATTGGTAAAGAGAATGGATCTGATGCAAGAACAATTACTGCTTGCTATATCTAATGTCACCTCGGAAGTCCGTGCATTATCGAGCAAGGTTCATGGGTTTGACAAAAAGGGAAAAGAGGAAAAATAACAGCAGCAGCTATCCAAGAAAAGACCAAGTCAACCAACTGATCAAGGATTAGCTGATAAGAGAGCAAAGCAACGAAGAAGTCCAGATCAGTTAGAAGACAATCTTTTTTTACAGTTGAGAATTTTTGGCATATTTTCAGTCAGTCAGTAGAAGATTCTTTTATTCAAAAATTCTTTTATTCTTTCATTCTTTGTATGAATCAGTACATTGAAAGAGTTTTCAATAAAAGATTATTTTATCTACGAAGAATTCAGTTTGATCAGTTCGTGTACTCTAAGTTTTCTCAAATACCTAGAAGGAGAAAATTGTTGGAAACTTAATTTCGGAGTTTGACAAATTGAGCGTAAAAAAAATTGAACAACTGATCAAGAAGACTGAAGGTAACTGATCTAAAAAATCGTAAACCGTTAGTTGCCAGAACTGAAGATTAGTAAATATACACTAGTAGAAAAATCGCTTTTTACTTCGCGTATTCAATGAAATAATAAAGTAGTTAATTGCCGAAGTATATGGATGTGAAGTAATAGATGTATTGTGGGGACCCGGGCCCTAAATCGATTCGATCTGGGATTAATTGGATCTGTGAGAAAATGTGGGTCAAATTTTCGCTTTTTAACATTAATTCTAATGAATATAAATAAGCATAAGGTCTTTACTTATTTTACAAACATACAAACATGTCTCGTTCTAATACATCAATCCAACTAGTGTTTACTACAAAATACAAATACAAGTAGTCCAAGTCTAATAAGAGTCACTAGTCATCTTCTGCGCCCGTAGTCACCACGCTATCTCGAACTCATCTATGTCGTGACCCAGATCCTGTCCTACCTGTTGTTATGCACACATACAGACATCACAACAGCCGGAAACTCCGGTGAGAACAAATCGCAGTATAAAACATGTATACATGCTAACATAAAATCATGAATCATGTATAAAAGCAATAATAATGGGTTCCACAGTCTATGAAACCAATCTATATAGTCATGCAATGCAAATCAAATCATGTATTGACTCAACTCGACTCTACTCTAGGATCCCGTGGTGAATAAGACGTCACAGTCTGTTACCTACCCTCCCAATCGGGGTAACTGTACGTCTTACTCCTAGGCTTCGGTCGTGTCTGTATCGAATGTCTACAATCGGAGGAAGTCTGCTCCTATGCGTCGATACACCGAACGTCTAGTTTGACAAATCTGTCAATGACTCTCCTATCTCAATGCTTGAATATAAATCTATAGACAAAGCATGATTATATCAAGAGATTTGAATCTAAATCTATAAACAAATCTAAATCATATCAAAGAGATAAACAATAAATCTAGTATGTGATTTTGTTGGGAAACTCAAATTGAATCTCATTTGAGTTGTGTCTTCCCCAAACAAAACATGAATTATACCTTTCGTGTCGTTCGTAAAAGTCGGAGTCTCGTATTCTTGATATCGAATCTGTCAAAATAAATCTGAAATGAAATTGTATAGAGATAATCTATCAAAATACAATCCAACGCAAGTCCTGTACACTCATTATTCAATTTCCATACAATTTGACGGCGTTACGGCATGAATTCTCGATACCGATCAACTCATATAACAATATCCAATAACCTCAACTCATATTCATCACAATCTATATATCATAAGCTCATATTACTTCTAAAATCTCCATCTTTCCAATTCAATACATGCTGAAAATCATAACAATCACGTAGGGCATCCGATAATCAAATCGATTATGAATATACTATGCTCAATATGTCAAGAACACAATATAACCACCATAACATAATTTTCCCAACACATATATATATATCAAACTTGCTGGAATTTAATAAAATATATACCCCTTGATACAAGGAGCAAGAATCTCAACTCGGAATACAAATCGGATGGCTAAATCTTGATAAATCTTACTTCAAAGCCTAGAAGAAACTTGAAGCACTTTCAGAGCTTTCTCTCGCTCCTTAGCTGGTGTGTGGAGAGGAAATGAAGACACACAATATATATATCTTGCATGGCTAAGACCACATGGCTTATTCTTTGGGGTACACGTCTCGCGCAGATGCGCGACATCACTCGCGCATGTGCGCGAGACCTACGGGTCTCAGCAGTACAACACCTCGCGCATATGCGCGCTTCAACTCGCGCATGTGCGCCAAACTCACTGGAGGTGTCGCGCATATGCGCGCCTTATCTCGCGCATGTGCGCCAATGTTTCTGGACGTGTCGCGCATGTGCGCGCATTTCTTCGCGCATGTGCGCCGATGCTATTGTAATTCTCGTGCATATGCGCGCATATCTTCGCGCATGTGCGCCGTCTGTTCTATCCTATTTTGAATATTTTCTCATCTCATCTCAATTAGTACTTTTCGTGACATGTCATGCATTCTCATATCTTCCGAGTCTCACGTCTATGAAGAATAATAATCTCGAGCCATACATTTCTCCCCCTCTAAGAAATGATTTCGTCCTCGAAATCGCAGGCAGTCTATCATATTATACATGAAAAGTAATATAATCAATACTGAAGAATTACTCACATCATGTAAATAACTCGGGATGTTTCTGTTTCATATCTGCTTCTGTCTCCCAAGTCGCTTCTTCGATGCCATGACGACTTCACTGGACTTTCACTAGCGGAATAGTCTTCGTTCTGAGCTTCTTTTCTTTCCGATCAAGAATCTGTATCGGTTGTTCAACATAACTCAATATCTGATCAAGCTCGGCTTCGTCTGGGTGAATGACATGAGAAATATCTGGCATATATCTACGTAACATCGATACATGAAAAACGTCATGTATCCCAAATAAAGAAAGAGGAAGAGCAAGTCGATATGCTCGATCTCCAATCTTCTCAAGAATCTCGTAAGGACCGATGTATTTAGGATACAACTTTCCACGCTTGCCAAATCTGACAACGCCTCTGAAAGGAGAAATCTTTAGAAACACTCTGTCTCCTTGCTCGAATACCAACGGCCTACGTCTGATATTGGCGTATTTGGCTTACCTATCCTGTGTCGTCTTCATTCTTTTCTGAATGATTTTTACATTCTCAGTCATTTCACGGATCATATCAGGCCTAAGTTCTGGTACCTCAGATATATCATCCCAGTACAACGGAGATCTGCACTTCTTGCCATACAAAGCTTCAAACGGTGCCATCTCGATACTTGTCTGATAGCTGTTGTTGTACGAGAATTCACACAACGGTAGTGAATCTTGCCAACTAGTGCCAAAATCTAGCACCACAGCTCTCAACATGTCCTCTAAAGTCTGGATAGTCAGCTCTGACTGTCCGTCTGTCTGAGGATGATATGCAGTACTCAGGTGTAATGTCGTACCCAAAGCCTGCTGCAAGCTGTGCCAAAAGTGTGAAGTGAATCGTGAATCACGATCTGATACGATAGACTTCGGCACACCATGCAATCTGACTACCTCTCGGACATATATCTCGGCCATCTGATCATGTCTGTACGTCATTCTGTACGGAATAAAACAAGCTGATTTGGTTAATCTGTCTATCACAACCCAAATCGCATCACAACCCCGAGATGATCGAGGTAACTTCGTCACGAAGTCCATGGAAATGTGATCCCATTTCCATTCTGGAATAGACAAACTCTGAAGTAAACCTCCGGGCTTCTTTCTCTCAGCCTTCACCTGTTGGCAGTTTAAGCACTTAGACACAAATTCTGCAATATCTGTCTTCATCTGTTTCTACCAGAATTGTGTCTTCAGATCGTTGTACATTTCACGGCCTCCAGGATGAATGCTAAACCGACTACGGTGCGCTTCTGACAATATCTGTTGTTTCAAATATGAAACATCTGGCACTATAAGACGGTTATCCACGTATAGCACATGATCACGTACCTGATATTCTGACACATGCCCTAATCTGACCATCTGAATTGATCTCTGAACATTCTGATACGTTCTTTGTGCTTCTTTAATTCGCACAATCAAATCTGGCTCAACTTGAATCGAAGCAAGTAGCAATGGTCTACTACCTGTATCAAATGCTAATCCAGATAAACAACAATCTTCAACTAAATTCGAAACTCCTATCGTCGACAAGGATAAAGCACAAACCTTTCGACTCAAGGCGTCTGCTGCTGCATTTGACTTCCCTGGATAGTATTTGATTTCGCAATCAAAATCTTTCAACAAATCGAGCCATCTACGCTGTCTCATGTTCAATTCTGACTGAGAAAATAAGTACTTCAGGCTTTTATGATCCGAATAGATTTCAAATTTCTCGCCATAAAGATAACGACGCCAAATCTTTAATGCAAATACGATAGCCGCCAATTCAAGATCATGAATTGGGTATCGAGTTTCGTGAGTCTTCAGCTGTCTTGAGGCGTATGAGATCACATGACCTCGTTGCATAAGAACACACCCCAGCCCTCTGTGAGATGCATCACAATATACAACGAAATCACCCGTACCTGAAGGAATCATCAAGACAGGTGCACTGGTCAGCCTCTTCTTCAACTCTAAGAAGCTAATCTTCAGACCACACGAATGGTGTATTCTTCTGCATCAATTGGGTAATCGGCTTCGCAATACTGGAGAAATCTTTGATGAATCTTCTATAGTACCCTGCTAGACCCATGAAACTGCGTATCTATGACACAGAAGTCGGTCTCGGCCAACTGTTAACAGCTTCAACTTTACTCGGATCCACAGAAATACCGTCTCAGATATGATATGACCCAAGAAGACAACATGTCTCAGCCAAAACTTACATTTTGACAGCTTAGCATATAATCTTTCATTTCTCGGTGTTTGCAACATAATTCTCAAATGATTGGCATGCTCATTCAGATTCTTAGAGTACACCAAAATATCATCAATAAAAACAATCACAAACTCATCCAAGTACCTCTGAAAGATGCGGTTCATCAAACTCAAAAACACCGCTGGAGCATTCGTTAAACCAAAAGGCATGACAACAAACTCGTAGTGTCCATACCTGGTCCGGAATGCTGTCTTCGGTATATCAACATCTCGAACTCTGAGTTGGTGATATCCCGATCGCAAATCAATCTTGGAATAGATAGAAGATCCCTGCAACTGATCAAATAAGTCGTCGATTCTAGGCAAAGGATATTTGTTCTTTATCGTTGCCTTGTTCAGTTGCCTATAATCTATACACAATCTCATAGAACCGTCTTTTTTTCGCACAAATAGCACTGGAGCGCCCCAAGGAGATACACTATGTCTGATATATCCCTTGGCTAGAAGATCTTCTAACTGTGCTTTCAGTTCTTTCAGCTCTATCGGTGCCATCCTATACGGATCTCTCGAAATAGGAACGGTACCTGGAATAAAATCTATACTGAAATCAACCTCTCGGGCTGGAGGTAACCCTGGAATTTCGTCCGGAAATACATCTGCAAACTCCCGTACTACTGGCAAATCTGCCAATGCCGGGCTTGATTTCTGTAGATCTACAGAATAAACAAGGAACCCTTCTGCTCTTTTCTGCAACAATCTACTCATAGTCAGAGCAGATACTAAGGGAATCCGAGATCTGGAACCCTTACCATAGAATTTCCACTCCTCTGTCATATCAGGTCTGAATCTGACAATCTTGTGGAAGCAATCCACGGTAGCTCTGTACTTAGTCAACATGTCAATCCCGACAATGCAATCTAAATCAGATAAGCCAAGTACAACACAATTTAAATCAATCTCATGTCCTTCAAACTGTAGTATACAGTGTCCAACTGAAGTCACAGATATAAGACCACTTCCCAACGGAGAAGAAATAGATACTACAGTAGACATTGACTCGACAGGCAAGGAATGCAACAATGCAAAACATTCTGATATAAATGTATTTGATGCACCTCTATCTATCAACACATATGCAGGATAACCGCAAAGAAAACAGTTACCTGCAATCACGTCGTCTGGCGCATCCTGTGCCTGCTCCTCTGTCAATGCAAACACCTGAGCCTGTTGTCTGGGAGGTTGGTTCACTGTCTGGCCACCTCTGGCTCTAGGCTGGGACTGTGTAGGCGTGGGCTGGAAGGAATGGACAGACGAAGCTTGCCTCTCGGGCTGAGCTACTGAAGCTGATGACCCTGCACTCTGAAATCTCTGGGCACCTTTTTGGGGACAAACTCTGGCGAAGTGTCCCGGCTGTCTGCAATAGTTACATCTGCACATCACTCCCTGACACTGCTCAGTGGCATGCCTACCACCACAAGAACTGCAATAAACACCTGTATAATCGGTACTCTGGCCAGGACCTCTCTGTCTTGACCCACTGGAGCTCGACGAACTGCTCCCTGCTCTCTTAAACTGCTTACCCTTAGCTTTCAAAAACTCTTTCTTGCCACTATTGCTTCCACTATCAAATCGAGGAGGAGGTGGTGGAAACTGTGCGGCGGGCAGTGGCGGTCTCTGACCCTGAACACTATAGGAAGCTCCCCGATGCCTAATCAAGCCAGCCTCCACTCCCTTTGCTCGGTTCAGCGCCTCAGAAAAAGTGTTGGGTCGTCCCGTGTTCACTAAGGTGAAGATATCCGGATTCAAACCATTTATGAATTGATCGGCGACCGCCTCGTCATTCCCTGCTACATGTGGTGCAAATCGAAGCAAGGAAGAAAACTTGGCAACATACTCCTCTATGTTCCATTGCCCCTGTCTCAAGTTAGCGAACTCTGCCCCTTTGTCCTTTCGGTATGACACTGGAAAGAAACGTTGATAAATTCATCTTTAAAGACTTTCCAAGTAATATCAATACCTCGATGTTCTAGGGCACGTTTCGCCGTTAGCCACCAACTCTTGGCCACTTCCTGCAATTGATGCCCAATCAGCTTTACTCTACGTTCATCTGAATAGGCAAGTGATTCAAATAACATCTCTATATCATCCAGTCAGCTTTCGCAATCCGCTGCATTCTCAGTGCCTTTCAAAGTCGGGGATCGAAACGACTGAAATCGCTTTAACAGAGTCTCCATTGGGGTAGCGGTTACGTCCATCTGATTACCGGATGTACTCCCCTGTTCTGGCACTTGTCCTGCAGCTGGTTGCGGTATCCTTCTAGGCAGCATATCTGGTAATCAAACAGGTTAGTACACAGGCAATACAAGCTGTCTCAGCCCTCCTCTGATCATATACCTCTGATCCAGAATCGGTTCTTATTCAGTCTTGGCAATTATTAGCTGTAAATCAACTCAGATAAAATACAACACATAATAGGGAAAGCAATAAATCATGCTAGCACATCAAAAGCAAGGAAGATGACTCGATCTACCCCGCTTATTCTATTCTATCTCAGTCTACAGAACCTACTGCTCTGATACCACCTGTTGTGGGGACTCGGGCTCTAAATCGATTCGATCTGGGATTAATTGGATCTGTGAGAAAATGTGGGTCAAATTTTCGCTTTTTAACATTAATTCTAATGAATATAAATAAGCATAAGGTCTTTACTTATTTTACAAACATGTCTTGTTCTAATACATCAATCCAACTAGTGTTTATTACAAAATACAAATACAAGTAGTCCAAGTCTAATAAGAGTCACTAGTCATCTTCTGCGCCTGTAGTCACCACGCTATCTCGAACTCATCTCTGTCGTGACCCAGATCCTGCCCCACCTGTTGTTATGCACACATACAGACATGACAACAGCCAGAAACTCCGATGAGAACAAATCCCAGTATAAAACATGTATACATGCTAACATAAAATCCTGAATCATGTATAAAAGCAATAATAATGGGTTCCATAGTCTATGAAACCAATATATATAGTCATGCAATGCAAATCAAATCATGTCTTGACTCAACTCGACTCTACTCTAGGGATCCCGGGGTGAATAAGACGTCACTGTCTGTCACCTACCCTCCCAATCGGGGTAACTGTACGTCTTACTCCTAGACTTCGGTCGTGTCTGTATCGAATGTCAACAATCGGAGGAAGTCTGCTCCTATGCGTCGATACACCGAACGTCTAGTTTGACAAATCTGTCAATGACTCTCCTATCTCAATGCTTGAATATAAATCTATAGACAAAGCATGATTATATCAAGAGATTTGAATATAAATCTATAAACAAATCTAAATCATATCAAAGAGATAAACAATAAATCTAGTATGTGATTTTGTTGGGAAACTCAAATTGAATCTCATTTGAGTTGTGTCTTCCCCAAACAAAACATGAATTGTACCTTTCATGTCGTTCGTAAAAGTCGGAGTCTCGTATTCTTGATATCGAATCTGTCAAACTAAATCTGAAATGACATTGTATAGAGATAATCTATCAAAATACAATCCAACGCAAGTCCTGTACACTCATTATTCAATTTCCATACAATTTGACGGCGTTACGGCATGAATTCTCGATACCGATCAACTCATATAGCAATATCCAATAACCTCAACTCATATTCATCACAATCTATATATCATAAGCTCATATTACTTCTGAAATATCCATCTTTCCAATTCAATACATGCTGAAAATCATAACAATCACGTAGGGCATCCAATAATCAAACCGATTATGAATATACTATGCTCAATATGTCAAGAACACAATATAACCACCATAACATAATTTTCCCAACACATATATATATCAAACTTGCTGGAATTTAATAATATATATCCCTTGATACAAGGAGCAAGAATCTCAACTCGGAATACAAATCGGATGGCTAAATCTTGATAAATCTTACTTCAAAGCCTAGAAGAAACTTGAAGCACTTTCAGAGCTTTCTCTCGTTCCTTAGCTGGTGTGTGGAGAGGAAATGAAGACACACAATATATATATCTTGCATGGCTAAGACCACATGGCTTATTCTTTGGAGTACACGTCTTACGCAAATGCGCGACATCACTCGCGCATGTGCGCGAGACCTACGGGTCTCAGCAATACAACACCTCACGCATATGCGCGCTTCAACTCGCGCATGTGTGCCAAACTCACTGGAGGTGTCGCGCATATGCGCGCCTTATTTCGCGCATGTGCGCCAATGTTTCTGGACGTGTCGCGCATGTGCGCGCATTTCTTCGCGCATGTGCGCCGATGCTACTGTAATTCTCGTGCATATGCACGCATGCATGTGCGCCGTCTGTTGTATCCTATTTTGAATATTTTCTCATCTCATCTCAATTAGTACTTTTCGTGACATGTCATGCATTCTCATATCTTCCGAGTCTCACATCAATGAAGACTAATAATCACGAGCCTTACATGTACCTTTTACTTCGCATAATAACCGAAGTTCTATGTTTGAAAATACTGAAGTCTTTGGCCGGTTTTCGATGAAAAACCGGTCCAGAATTGGACCGGTTGCGAAGTAAGAAATATGTTTTACTTCATCGATTATTGTAAATAATGAAGTAATATTATATATAACTTCGTCTTAATTATTATTTAGTGAAGTAGTTTATAATATTTTACTTCATTATTTACAATAATGGACGAAGTAATTCATCTGAAAGACTTCGTAGTTATGTATTTTGATGAGGTAATAGACACAAACAACTTCACAATTTATCCTATTTGTAGAAGTAAATATTATCTATAACTTCAGCATTTATCATATTTGTTGAAGTATTTTATATTATGTTACTTCACAATTTGCATTTAGTGACTAAGTAAGTTGTTCGAAAGACCTCAGTAATTTGTGTTTTGGTGAAGTAATTGCGCAAAACAACTTCGTTTATTTTTTATTTTGATGAAGTAATTGTTAAAAAAAGACTTCGCAATATATGACTTAGTACACTAATATAATTAGTGTATTAATAAATTACACTAATATATGACTTAATACACTAATATAATTAGTGTATTTAAAAAAGACTTCGCGATATATGACTTAATAGACTAATATTCATCAATCCACAAGTAACCCAAAAAATGTATCCACAAAACCAAAAGTATATCCAAAAATCCAAAATGACAAACAAAATATTTATCCCAACATATATCATCCATCTAAGCACCTACATAGGAGTAAACAAATTCACTCCATTCACTTCTGACCTCGTCATATTGACATTGAATGTAATATTAGTTCTTGATGCATCCTGCAAACTGAATTTGAAAAAGAAAATACATTAGATTCTTCTATTGCAAATAAAAATTGACAGATATAAAATATATCAGTACTGTAGAGGCATGTTTCATTTGAAAGTACGAACTTATTTCATTTGCATCTTGAAATAACACCGGATAAAAATTCATTACAGATTACCCCAATTGCATGAAAACAATTGCACTTACTAAACCAAAAACACTCCCCATTTCTTGACAAGACAAGCCTTCATTTCTCACGACATTGCACACATCTGTTCCTCATTCAAACCCACCAATATAACCTTAACCAGAAAAACAAAACAAACACCACCGCATCCAAAGCACACAAATTTACACTTCCATACAGACAAATCAAAATTAGCTTAACTCAATCAATTCAACAACGAGACACAAGCAAAACAAGATTTTCACAAAATGGGAAGTGCTTGATTAATCAAAAATGCACCGAGGAGAAATTTGATCAAAATAATTATTAACAGAGTAGTTATCAGGTACCGTAATAGAAGAACTTTACATACAGGCCACATAATACAAGGCCATCAGCAGTAGGAGACTCAATAAAAAGAGATAGAAACCCACCTGTCTGACCGTATGCAAAACATGTTGCTTTGGAACGTTGAAAAATGGTAGGTATGATTGGCTCCACAGTGTTACGGTATACCTAATTAGACAAATCAAAAGACCAAACGTGAGAACGTCCAAACAGAAATACAAACATCCCCACTCATTTCCAAACTTGTACATACGAATCCCACCCAGAGAAGAAAAGTAAGGAATTTTTTTTTGAGCATAAACCTTCAATCAAATCCACCCAACCCAACGAAAAGAGAAAGAGAAACTAAACAAAGTACATTCCAGCATATTTTTTTTATCATTATTACCTAGTGTGGAAGGGAGACTCGAACTCAAACTCGAATCGTTTAAGGGGAAGAGGGTGAGACACCAATTGGGCTAGGAGCCCGGTCTCGCATATTTCTTAATCAAGGTATTACCTCATCATTCGTTACATACTCATCCAGAACCGCATCAAAAAAGAGATTAAAATCCCATCATAATAAAAAAGAAAAGCAAGTGGAGCAACATGAGTGGAAATCTGCAAAGTTATTTCAGCATCTTTTTTTTCCTCCTTTCAAAAGCTTACGAGACGAAATTTCCATTAAGCTAAGACAAAGGCAGTCATTCTCTTTACATAGGAACACTACCATAAACTTAAGGCAGGATTAAAATCATCTTGAACCATTGAAGCGCAACAATTTAGGGGATTCATACTTAAAGAATATGCATCATCAAAGAGTCATTGCTCCTATCAAGAAGCAAGGTATGCGCCTCCTTGAGCATTCAGGCTCGGTGCACTCGTTATAGATTTTTAACAAATACAGAAGAAATAATCGCATAAATACTAACTAAAGTAATCAACTTTACATCCTTCTAGGAGTTTAACACCTGCATCAAAATCAACTGCAACAACAAATACTATATCGCGAAGTTGGTGAAAAGAACCTTTGCAGTGTAAGTGATGTTTTCAAGCTGGCAATTCCAATTATCCTCGCATTCTACCATGCTTCCTCGATAAAGCTCCCCGCTCTTAAGCTCCACCGACACGATGTGCCCTGATGCCTCGTGCAGCAACTTCACTGGAATTCCCAAACTCCGACTCATGATTTATCTTCTTTGAAATATGGAACAAATTTGGTGCGAGATTAAAGAAAGAGTGAAATTCTAGGGTAACAGTGCGAGGCGAACGTCGGTGGTGTTGGTGGTTCGAAGCGAACGGCGGTGAGTGGAACGGCGTGGTGTTAGGGTTAATTTTGAAAGAAAATGTGGATCGATCTAATGAGCTCGTCTCTGTGATATAATCGATATAAATCAGCGACGGTTTCTACAAAACCGTCGCGACTAGCGACGGTTTTTACAAAGCCGTCGCTAATAGCTATGGTTTGTAAAAAATCCGTCGCTGATTAAATCGGCGACGGTTAAAAACCGTCGCTAAATGTTCAATATAGTTTAGTTTCCTTTGTTAATCTGCGCGGTTCATCTTATTACTTCAACATGAACTTATTTTTCTAATTTTTTACTTCATCAACATTGATATGTGAAGTAAAATATAATAAAAAAATATAGTGAAGCCTGTGTTTTTAAACATCCGAAGTAAAATATATTATTTTACTTCGCTTGTGTTATTACTGAAGTTATTGGTAATGTATTACTTCGTAATTTATTATTGCCGAAGTAAAGCCTGCCGAAGTAAAATCCGATTTTTCTACTAGTGATATAATCAAAGGCAACTGAAATAAGCTAACTGAACTATGTAGTCAACTGGATGATCAGTTGAAACTGATCAGTTACACTGCAATCAGTTAATCCTATCGGCTTTGTCAACTGATAAATCAGCTTGACACGTCATTAGTTAAGGAACATAACTATGAACCGACAATTGTAAAAGAGCAGACTGCAACATGTAGTCGGAATGCCGCATTTCAGAAAACCTACAGTGTATGATTGAAAGAAAAATGTTGACGTGGCTATACAAAGGATATAAGGATTCAAAATGAATTCATTGTTACTGTTAGAAGCAAATCCTATAAATAGTCGAGAAAGATTAGCTGAAGAGAATAATCAAGCTACAAAATTGTTCAAGTTACCAAGCAAAACTTCGTGCATACTCTTTAAGTTTTAAAAGCTCTCAAAAGCCTATGCTTAGCATATACATTCATAGCTTTCAGGCTATACTTTGAGCTTAAAAGTACAAACACTTAGTGTTATAGAGATCGGTTGTGCTAAGAAAGTTACATATCAGTTGAGTACTGATAAATTGTATTGAATCTAAAAGTTTCAGTTTTGGCATTGTTAAGTCCAAACTAGGGCTGTAAATGAATCGAATTGAATTGAATTTTAAGAAATTTTCAGTATTCGAGCTCGAGCACGAATCCGAATAAATATATTCGAAGCTCGATTCGAAACTCGAACTTTTATTATTTTCGATTCGAACTCGATTCGAACTGAGGCTCGAGTTCGAATTCGATTCGAACTTTTCAATACTATATATATATGTACTTAATAATATTTTATTTATTTTTCAAATATAATGATAAGGTTCGCGAACAATCGAACAATATAATTCTAGCTCGAATTCGATTCGAAAAATATTCAAACATGTTCGAGTTCGGCTCGAATTCGATAATTTCGAATTCGAACCAAATATTATTTGAATCGACTCAAAAAGTTTGTGAACGTGTTCGGTTCGTTTACACCCCTAGTCCAAACTGAAGTGGGCTTATAAAAATTTCTGTATAGATCAAAGACTTTTAGTAAATATCCTATCTTCGAGATAGAAGGGGTGACGTAGGAGTGTTTTTGAAATCTCAGAACATCCACAAATCTTGTGTCCCTTTATTTCAGTTATTCTATCTGTTATTCAGTTTATTTCCGCACTATCATTAGTTAACTGATTGATATTGATAACAAGATTTCTGAATTCTGTGTATCACTAAACTGACTAAATATTTGAAAAAAATGTGAAAACCGTTAGTTGCCCGAGCTGAAGATTAGTGTGTATATAATCAAAGGCAACTGAACTAAGCTAACTGAACTATGTGTCAACTGGATGATCAGTTGAAACTGATCAGTTACACTACAATAAGTTTAGAATAATCAGTTAATCCTATCGGCTTTGTCAATTGATAAATCACTTTGATACGTCATCAGTTAAGGAACATAACTATCAACCGAAAATTGTACAAGAGCAGACTGCAACACGTAGTGGGAACGCCGAATTTCAGAAAACTTATAGTGCACGATTGACAGAAGAATGCTGACGTGGCTATACAACGGATATAGGATTCAAAATGCATTCATTATTACCGTTGGAAGCAAAGCCTATAAATAGTGGAGAAAGATCAGCTGAAGAGAATAATCAAGCTACAAAATTGTTCAAGTTGTACATATTCTTTCAGTTTTAAAAGCTCTCAAAAGCTCATGCTTAGCATACACATTCATAGCTTTCAGGCAATACCTTGAGCTTAAAAGCACAAACATTTAGTGTTATATTATTTGATCTTGTAAAGATCAGTTGTGCTAAGAAAGTTACATATCAGTTGAGTACTGATAAATTGTATTGAATCTAAGAGTTTCAGTTTTGGCATTCTTAAGTTCAAACTGAAGTGGGTTTGTACAAATTTCTGTATATATCAAAGTATTTTAGCAAATATAATATTTTCGAGATAGAAGGGGTTACGTAAGAATGTTTAAAATCTCGAAACATCCACAAATCTTGTGTCCCTTTATTTCAGTTTTATTCTATCTGTTATTCAGTTTATTTCTACACTTTCATTAATTAACTGATTGATATTGATAACAAGATTCTGAATTCAGTGTATCACTAAACTGATTCATTATTTGAAAAAGTTGTGAAAACAAGTAAGTGTTTATTCAACCCCCCTCCCAAACACTTTTTCACTCCCGACTGATCCTTACACATGGTTTAAGTTGGGATGAGTTTGTTCAGTTTCGGGTTAATTCGGATTAAAACCGGGATCCCGGTCCAAGTTTTAAAATGAATTATAGAAGTTCTTGCATGGACTTGAGTTTACAACAAGGAT
This sequence comes from Primulina eburnea, assembly GCF_022965805.1. Classification (NCBI taxonomy): domain Eukaryota; kingdom Viridiplantae; phylum Streptophyta; class Magnoliopsida; order Lamiales; family Gesneriaceae; genus Primulina; species Primulina eburnea. The sequence goes on along the minus strand of NC_133107.1, from coordinate 34,734,355 downwards.
AATTGGTATATATATGCTTTGAGGTGTTTTAATAAGTTTGGTTCGCTTCGGGTCGAAATTTTGAGGTCCAGAGGTAAAATGGTCAATTAGAGTTTCCATGGGCAAAATGGTCATTTTGCACCCGGGTCGAATTAGCAGTTCTGGCAGCGCCCTAACAACTGAAATTGCATGTTTAAAAATGTACTTGTTAATATGAATATGCATTTTTATGAGAATACAGAAAATATGATGCATGCTTGGTTTTAAAAAAATGTAAGTATATGCATGATTTTTATAAGTGATGAATACGATGATATGTTTTTGAAGGAGAGAGTTGATTGTGACTAATACGAACACGAAAATGTAAAGCCAAGGCTCAATGGATGGGTAAAAATGTCGCTGATTTCCCCCCGCCGCATACCGCAGTTATACGTAGATGTATCCATCGAATAGAGCTGATACGAAATTCACAACTAATGAATTGGATTCAATAAAAGAAAATGAACATGTATATGTTGATTTGATTAGATATGTTATGGATACGTTTATGTTTCAACATGTTATGTCTAAGTTCATGCTTTTAAGATCATGAAATATATTTTAACTATAATACTTTTCACTGTTGCATGTTACGTACATGTACTTGTTATAATTGTTCAGGTTTGTTGAGTATTTAGACTTAGTGTGAATGATGTAGGTGAGCATGATGATGTGGAGATTGGATGCACCGAAAACTGGGTAGGCAGAGATGGGAATGTGCACAATAACCCAAGGACCTCACGATTTTTCGCACTATTTGTTTATGAGTCAAGAGTGAAACATTGTTTATTTGATACATTTTACATTTTTTTTTATGTTGATGGTTTGGCAGGTTTTGACTTATACATTTGAGTTCTTTTAAAACAATAGTTTAGAAATTTGTCGAAGTTAAATTATTTAATCACAATATTTTTATTCAATAGTGAATGTTTTTTTTTAAAATACATGTGTTCGAACAATTTTCGAAAATAGCTCACAAAAAAAATTTTAGTAGTATTTTAGTAGCAGACTTTAAAAATTGAATACTATATATAACTAACGAGTGGTCCCATTGGTGGTATTGAGAAGATGGAAGTGATCTATCCAAATTATTGCACAACTAAATGGATTTAATTATGAATCATCTCAAAATATTAAATTGGGCAGAAGATCGGATAAATAAATCTAAAAAAATGAAATAAAAGGTTTGACTGATGTTAAGGTAAAATCTGGAGGCAGATTTTCATATACATAGGAAGAGTACATAAAGCGTAGCAAGGATATTGTATCGAAAAGAACCGACCTGGTAGAAACTCGAGAATCAAACTCGAAATATTGTAACTAATCTTTAAACAAAAATAGATTCAAGAAAATCTAATTTCTTCACTCAAAACTTTCAAATTTTTTCAGTCCTCTCTCAGGTTTCAAAATCATGTACCATCTGTGATCTTGTTCCTGTCTTCGTTGACATTATCATCTAAATCATTTGAGACTTCAGATTCTTTCGGCTGGAAGTTTGACTCTACCATCATCCCAGAATCTGGAAACGCCTCAGCATCAAGATTAGAATATTGTTCATTTCCTACTGATGGATTTGACAAAAGAAGCTGATCTAGCATAGTATCATATTCAGGCAACTCCGGAATAACAAATTGGCCATGATTTTCTGAAGGAAGTTGCTTTTCATCCAGTGATCCCGAAAAAAAGTCAATGTTCATAAAAAGATCTCTCAGTTCATCTGAAGAAATATCTAAGTCCATCAAATCTTCGGATTTTGAAGTTGATGACATTGCTTCTCCATCTGTTGGAGGCTGATACCTGACAATCCTTCCATCAGAAGGAATTGTTTCACAATCATCTGTAACTTCACTCAGGATGTTCTTTCCATTTTCAAGAATTCGCCAGTTTTTCTCCTTTGGCTTCAAAAATTGCTCGAGAAATTCGGGGATTTGCATCGCCATCACAATGAAAGAAAGCATCTGCTGCTGATTTTTCTCCATGCCTTTTAATTGTTCGCTCATGAGAAGTACTTTGCTCTGTGAGGTTTCTTGATGCTGTCGCAGTTTTTTCAGTTCTACTGTGACAGCATTTCTGTCTATTTTAAGATTCTCAACCTCTTTCCAAAGTGCAAGACTCTTCTCTTCCACGGATGCTAAAGGAATCGTTTTCTTCAGTTGGGATGCATTTTTTTGCGTTTGACCTTGGGGGTGCTTTCTTCTGGTGATGTTCTTTAGTAAATTCTTCTGCCCTTTGATGAAGGACTCGTTTGCAAATTCCCAGCGATCCGTATCGATTTTTCTGAAACCCTGCATTAAAATGAAAATTAAGGTTAATAAAATTATAGAATTTTTTCGTTTTCTTAACAGGAAAAAGAAACACAATATTACACCTCACAGAAACTATACCAAATTCTTGGTTCCATATAAACCAAAAAAAAATAAAGCTCTGCTTTAAGATATCCATCAACCCATCACAAAAAGCATGCCTTTGCTAACGTGCGCCAGTACTTGCAATAATATGCTTTAAGAGCAGGAGCTATCAAATATTTTAAGGGAATGATCTGTTGATGGCTAATCTACTTGCTACATGCAGATAAACAACCAACTCTCACTTAGATGGGAGTTTCCGAGAACAAAAAAAGTAGCAACCGGCAAGTGGCATCAACTTCGGCAGACCGAATCATGGAAGTATGGTTATTCAAAACCTGAACTTCTTCGAATGACGTTTCCGAGAATAATAAAAAGCCAAACCAAACATTCCACGACACAGTCTAAACTTTCAATTGACCTCAAATACCTCTAAAACACAGCGTTATATGCGTTTGTGATGGACCAAATATGACCAATCATGATTTCCCAAGAAAGAATTCACTCACTTATTCCATCCCATCATGCAAAAGACTTATTTCGAGTGAGTAATTCTATCTGGTAAGACACTTCAAGAAAGATGATTAACATAACATTGTAACCGTATCAGAAGAGAAATTTTTTAGAGCATAAGATGGCAAGCTTGTTAGCAGAAGCCTTCATGGTCATTGCGTATAACCACGCATACATCTAAACAAAATCTGAAAATGTAACATTATTAATAAAACAACAAAATAAACAATAACACAATTCTAAGAAAATAAACCAGACGATAGTCAGTTTTTTAATATTCATACATATGTCTCAGATAAATTGTAAGGTACTATAAGCTTTGAGGTAGTCTTATTAAAGCAACTATTTCGCAAACATGTGAAGAAAACGAAGTAGACAAGAGACCAACTTCAGTTTTCCAATAAAAATAACAAATACAAACGATCGCTTAATCTGATTACAATTCTATAGTCAAGTTATGAGAAACCATCACCACTAAACTCAATCTCAAAACAGATTCAAGTGATATTTTCATATTATCATTTATAACTCAACTCGATAAAACTTCCAACAAAAATTATCACCATCCTCAGTAAACAAAATCAATAGGCCCTTTTGACTATCGTTCTACCACAAGTCAACTGCAATCATGCAACATCATCCAACTTTAACCATAGGTCCACATAAAAGACAATAATTTGATTCATTTTGAATTAGGCCTTGCACCCATTCACCTTTTTTTCGGATACCGATCTTGTCAAACACCATCCACATATCACATATGTACAGATACAGCAGAAAGGCAAGAATTTCCCCCCCAAATGAACACTTTTATATGTACTTTTTTCTATTCCCATGTTTTGTACCCCTCAAGTTTCCCCACCACAATCCCTTGTCTAGTCTTTCCCTCCTCCCCCAAATTCCTTCCCGATATCTACCGCCAGGCATCGATTTTACATTACATTAGTCATCTCTCCATCGACCCAATTAAATTCCTGTCGGGCGACACATTAAATGAACAAATATTCAAGAAAGATCACCCAATACTTCCGAAACATTACAAAAATATGTTTATCAACTAGAACTCAAGTTCCAGTAAGAAGACAAACATAATCAACCTAACATACAATTCAAATGTAATTCTGCTCACATAGATATTGAGTTGACGAACAAAGCTCGAGAAATTGTTGTGCTTGAAGTACTTGGGAAGCAACTGGGAAGCAAATTCGGATTCATCCCCTATGATAAAGCTTTGATTCGATTCGTTCCAAGAAATCAATTCATCCGTGGACTCATCATTCACCATTTCATAACACTTGACCAAAAAAGGAGGGAGAGATGTCCCATTTTCCATTGATTTCACCATAATTCAATCAAATCCCACAAAATCCGGCTTCGAAAAACCCAATTAAGATGAAAAATTCCTAATCGATGAATTGAAATTCTCTGACACATGCAAATTACTATATGCAAAATATCAGCATATGATTTCTTGGAAAGGAGGTAAGTAAAGGAACTTTCCGGGAAAGCCGAGGCAGTTTTGAATGGTAAATTAACCTAGGTTAAATAGGAAAAGGGCAAATGCAGAATCAAATAGTGGAAGGGCTGAAAAAAATCAGAAAATCAGTGGCGGTTGGAATTGAAAATATCTCAGAAATTTACCGGTCCGTTGACGAGTTTTACAATTGCTGCAATTCAGTTGGATGCCGCTTCTTTTACAAATATCTTAGAACTTTATTAAATTGGCATTTAATTCTTGAAATAATGATAAATATAAGGTTGACATATTAATCTTTTACAAAACATAAAAAAATTTAACAAATATATACAAAAAAATTAAACAACAAAAGATTTTAGCAAGATCCACCTCAGAAACATAAATTTATAAAAATCACCCACAAATCCCTTAAACGCCATCGCTAGGCTAAGAAGGCTAAAAGGCTGCGACATGAATTTATATTTTTTGTTTAAACTCAAACATTGTGTTCACCATCTCGTAGTTCATCTCTCACCTCATGTTTTAACCAAAAACCTTATATTAATTTTTAAAATTCCAAAACTTGACTAAATATTTTGCTATCTCATATTGATTCCAAGTTACAAATAAAAATAGACTATTATATAGTATAACAATGATTTAGTACAAATAATTTAGTTTGTCATTCAGGCTGATCTAGGCATTATATATTTTTAATTAAAGACAAAAATTTAAAATTAAAACATAAATTAAACTTATAAGTTTTGCACACCAAAAGCCTTGAAGCTTTTATTCAACAATTTAAAAAAGGGTTTTTATAGGGAGAAAAGAAGGGAGTAAACTCGATCGTACTTCTCTAAGAGCACAATACATTTTATATATAGAGGGAAGAGTCGGACATCAAACCCCGGATTCCAATTAAAAACATAAAATTCTCTATAAAAACAAATAGTGACAAGGTCAAAAAAGTCAAAAATTACATAGTAATATTCTATTAAATTGGTCAGTATCTTATTAAAGATGAATATTTTAATCATTTTTAATATTATCTTTTAATAATTTTTTTTGAAACATCAATTGCGATAATACTATTGAAGTTTTTTTTAAAATAATAGCAAAAGCCATAAACAAATAAGTGCATGGAAAATTCAAAACTTACACAAGGTAGAAACCCTCCAAAACGATTGAATAAATAACTATAGTTAAAAGATCTTAAAAGAAGCAATAAATCTCAAAGTATATCGTTTTGAAAGAAAAACTTAAACATGATACAAACAATGTCTCAAATCAACAACGTATTAAAAATTCATAAACATTTAAAAATGATGTTTTAACTCATGTCTCAAAAATCCTAATGTGCAAAAGAAATGTAAGGTCCTCGGGTCTTCACGTTCATCCCCAGACCCCGACTGAGCCTACTGAGTCTTCATCACCTCTAACCTCCTCATCCGCATGATCACCTGCATCAATCACACCTAGTGAGTCTAAATACTCAACATAACTGAGCCATTTTAATAACTACATATGCATATCATGCAACAGTGAATAGTACTGTAAACAAAATAACTTTCATGATCTTCAAAAGCATGGGCATGAATGTAACGTCCGAAAAATCAACCAACGTAAACCACATTCATGTAAATTATTTTAATTACTTAAGTGCTTTATTTAATTGACTTTAAATGCTAGCATGATATTTATTATATGACTAAAAGTATGATTGCATGATTAGATAATAATATGACATGATTACATCAAATTTTAGGATTTTTCCGAACATTCGATAAAAAGCAGGAGAAAGGAGACCGGAGACGACCAAGACAAGAATATGTATTTTTCTTTTATTAATGGCAAGGCTTCCTAATATGAATTAAAAATGATTTATTTTTTCTAAAAATATTGGAATTCGAATTATTTTACTAGTCGAGCTCGATTTTTCCTGGGAAGCCGATTTTGAGCAAACAATGAGTTTTAAAAATAAAAAATATTATTTTCGGGAAACTAATTTTAAAATTTTTATAGTTTAATTAATTAAATTTTATTTGGGCTCAATTTAATTATTTAAAGAAGGCCTAATTACTCTTAAACTTGCAAGCCCAAAAACAAAGCCCATTAGCATATTGTTTAAATCTATAAATAAGTTACCTAGGCTTTCAAAACCCCATAATTTACTTTCAATTAGACGAAATACACCTCACACACACTACAATAATTTCGATATTTTTGGTGAAGAAGAAGGCTTGTGTTCTTCGTCGTCCGGTCGTCCAACATCGCACCCTCACCCACGATCGTATATTCGAGCGTTATAAACACAAATGAACGTTTTCTAAACCTTTTTAAACATCATACAAATCATAATATGTGTGTATTAATTGATTATGCATGAAAAAGATGGGATTTCGATTATTTTACGGTATGATACGTATTTTAACAGTTTGAACGATTTAATGCTTTGTTTTGAAACATTATGATTCCAAAAAAAACATTGCCAATACATGATAAAATATGATTGAATTATAGTCAAAACATGATAAATTTAAAGGAAAGAACATGTTGGAACCTTGGGCAAGAAATATGAGAGGGCCGTGGGGTTTTACATGGTTGCACATGAGTCATGTGCTCGGTTGCTTTGCATGGGCTTGGGGGCTCGGCCAGGGCTGGCTGGGGCTCGAGGAGGGTCAAGGGTGAGGGCCTGGTAGAGTCCTAGCGGGCTAGGACTCGCGCAGCAAGGCTAGGGAAGAGTCTTCGCTGCGTAGGACTCTTCCCGAGGGTGTTCTCTTGTGTGGCCGAGAGTTTCAGGGGGCGGCCCGGTTTGGGGCTGGGCTAGGTGGTCCATTAGTGTCCTAGCGTGTTGGGTAGGGGTCTGGCCAGGGGGTGGAGCGGCTGGCCTCGCTTTTGGCTCGAGCAAAACGAGAGAGACGTTAGAGTGCTTGGGTGCGTGCAGCTACTGGTTTCCTGAACTAGTGGCTCTGTGAGAGCTCAGCCCATTTAGTAATTAATATATTAAAAAAAAGAGATAAACGTAAAAAAATTTCTTTCTCTCTCCCCGTTTTCCTCCAGCACCGAAAGCTTCATCTTCTTGTCTTTCATTTTCAATTTCGAAGCTTTGACCTTCGATTCTAGCCGCTCCGGTCGCCGAAAAATTAAAAGAAATACATTTTCGAATAGCTCTCGTCGCAAGCTACGAATTGATACCCATTTTGCACAGAAATCTCACGATAATTTTCGAGTCCGTCGGAGAACGCCGCTCGTTTTTCGCCGGAATTTGTGAGGAAAATCTCGGTTTAAGCTTACTAGAGCTTTACTACTTTACTTCGAAGTTTTGAGGTATTTAGGGTTTCGAAATTTTGGGTATTTTGAATAATTCGAGTTCCAACAATTGATATATATTGGATTATTGATTGTAGGTACTATATCGGAGCCGATTGGAGGTATCTATCAAATTTTCGGAATTTATTTGAATTAAATTCGAAAATTCAGATTAAATTATTTGGGATTTATGATTTTTGAAATGTTAAATCGTTATTGGGATGTGTTTATAGCATTAGAAATAGAAAATGAAAATTTTGGAAATTCCTAGAAAATATCGAACATTTCAGATTCGGTACGATTGAATTTTCGAAATTTCAAGTTGTCCGGTATTGAGAGATTTAAGTTAAATAAATCGGTATGTTTGACTTTGCGATGAGTTTTAGAAATTGTAAAGCCTAAATTATGGATTTTCGGAATTTTAGGCTAAATTAGTGAATATTGGAATAATAAATTGAAGTTGATATGAAATGTATTATTTGCCACTAGATTGGATTATTCGAGAAATCCTTAAGAAATTTCAGTGGTAAATTAAGGGTTCAGTTGAGGTACGCATGAACTGTTTTATTATGACGTCTATAGTGATGTGAAATGACGTTAAGTATTATGTATGAGTTGTGGCGTGCTTTATGTGCTTTTGTGAATAACGTGATTGCATTCACGCATTTCTTTGAGTTGATCTCATTAGTGCATAGCATTTCGAGCCTTGACTCCGTTGATTGCTATTGTTGCTGATCTATCGAGTTGTAGCGTCATCGATGGAGTGGGTGGATAGGATTAGCACTCTTGATGACTTGCATGAGGGCTGAGCGGGTCGCACCCGTACCCTCGATGCTATGTGCATGGATGAGTGGCGGCATTTTATTACGTTGCTGCAGTCCTGGCACGGGTGACCACTGTTACTGTTGCTGATGCGTTTCATTTGGACTCCACTTTGGTATCCATTATTTTGTTGTTACTTTTCATGCATTACATTGCATCATATTGTACTTGATTTTATTTCATGTAAGTTATATTTGTCGTAATATTACTGGTTCGTCGTACTGGGGCCCGACCCCTCGTTTTTTTTTTTATGCTGTGGTTGTTTTTGATGCCATAGCAGGTTATCCAAGAGGATTTGACGCGTCTGGTGGAGCGTCAGGTAGTGGTGCCCAGTCGTCGAGTCGTGGTTGAGAGTTCCCTGATATATATACTATATTATGGAGTCATACATTTACCGGGGAGATGCCCCGTGTAGCTGTACTGTTATTTTTACGATGTTTTGAATTGATAGTTGTGTGATCGAGCCTTGCCGGCTATGCGTGTGTTTAGTCCTGGCCAGTGCGGCTGTAGGTTTGGGAATTGATGTTGTGACTTTATTTCGAGTATATAAATATTGGTTGTGATGTTTTGGATTTTTCTGGGATGTCCTATTTACGAATAGGTCATGCCGAAATTTCTGTAGGCCCGAAATGGAAAATTTTAAATCGTTTTCGCTGTTTACATTAATAAATCCTGGTTGTTTGGTCATTAAATATTAATCAGGAGCACGGGCCCCCACAGGCTCACTGCGGGGATTCAAGGGCTTGGGCTGGTCTTGGTTGGTCTGGGCATAGTCCAGGGAAGAATAAGGTCAGGTGGGCTCGGTGATGGCTTGGCTGGAAGGGTCCTTACTAGCTAGGAGTCTTTGGCGAAGAAGGGAGCATGAGCGCAGAATTTGGTCTCGGTTCCAGGAGGGTTTGAGCAAACTAGGGCTAGGTTCTATGGGCTAGGCTTGGTCAGTAGGGTTCCTAGATGAGTTGTCTTGGGTTTGGCTCGACCATGGATTGAGTAATTTTGAAGATGGCTCGGGTTGTTCGGTTAAGGGTCATATTTCGAATTTAAAAGAATAAAATTGGAACCATGGGTCCACGGGTGTGGTTCATGCTTCACAAGGGTAGAATAAGTAATAAAATGTTATGTTTAAAATTTGGGAAGAAAATAATGAGTTTTGAATTTCTCCAGGATTTAATCGCCTCACGAAACTTTAATTAAAGAATTAATTGCAACGCCAAGATTTAAGCTGAATAAAATTATGAAAAATTATATTTAAGCTTAAATGATTATTTGGGATAAGATAATGTCAGTAAAATTAAGAAAAAGATAAAATCAAGAATTTTTACATCTAGAGGCAAAACGTTATTTTACACTTGAAAAATACTTAAAATCTTTGCAGCGTCCCGAAGGATCATAATGCATGTTGAATGATATTTTATGATTTAAAATGATGATTTTGATGAAAATATGATATTTTATGGTTTATGAATATTTTATGATTTATGGTAAAAGCTGTGCAATTTTCACTATCTAAAATGCAATTTTTGGAAAGGTACGATGATTCATGCTTTTAAAATAAAAAAGAAAAATATTTTGAGGGAAGTGAGTTGACTGCGACAAATGATATATGATTTTAAGGAGCTGACTTGAGGGTCAAGGCCCTAGAGAGGGACCATATTCGGGTAAAGGTCTCAGATGGATCTCGTTTACGAGCCAAGGTCCTAGAAGGACCCCGTCTATGGAAAAAGGCCCCAGACGATCGTATTTCCATGGTGGAGTCTAGTGCCTACCCTCATGGACCATGTGAAGCTAAGACTGCAGTCAACCGAAGGATAAAAGCTAGTCACTTTCAAAGATCAAACTTCACCCAAAATGATAAATGATTGAAAGCTTTACGATTAAAATGATTCATGATATATGATCTATGCTTATAGCTATTTTTAAATGATAAATTTACGCTTAAATGATTTCTAAAGGATTTTAAATGGTTTATTTATGTTCAAAAGAATATTTTAAGTAAAAGTATGATTTTTAAATACATGCGAATGTATATGTATAATTATTCATGTTTAGAACGTGATGATTTTTAGACTCACTAGATTTGTATGATGCATTATATGATGTTTATGGGAGACGCTGTGTAATGCTTGAGATTTTATATCGTGTTAAATTACGATTATTGATTTTAATCGAGACAATTATGAACGGACTAACCGAGACACAAAATGAGATTGCGAGTGAGTTTAGAATGTGTGAGGAATAAGCCTTCGCGCATATGCGCGACCCAGCCGGGCGCATATGCGCGAGATGGGTAGAGAACCTCGCGCATATGCGCGAAGAGTGTGTGTGCATATGCGCGAGTGTGTGTGCTTGGAGATGCTCGAGGCAGTAAGTCTCGCGCATATGCGCGAGACATAGCGTGCATATGCGCAAGAAATGTTGTCCAAGGATTTCAAGTCCAGAGAGTTGGGTGCATATACGCGCAGATGCGTCGCGCATATGCGCCAGCAGTTGAAAAGCAAAGCGCTGAGACCCTAGGTCTCGCGCATATGCACGAGAATAGAATGCGCATATGCGCGAGAGGCTATGAACGAAATTTGAAGAAGACACGTATCATTTACATGCAAATAATATATATGCATATACATGAGTCTTGTGAAGATTCAGAAGAGAGGAAGCGAGAAGCTAAGAGGAAAAGCAACTTCGGATTTTAGATTTTGATTTGCGAACGATCCGCCTGTCCAAATTTAAATCCGAGTACGACACCGTGTTCCTAGCAACGATAGCTACTACAGGACGTAAGTTTCGTTACGTTTTGTTAAGATTTGAAATTATGCTATGTCCAGAATCAGATACGATTCATATATGGTGCTCTTGACATAGTAGACATCATAGAATCGAATTCAGATTAAGAAACATATATCATATGGAATTATTATGATTTTCAGAATGGAATTGATGTCAGATTTGTACGGTGGTTGATTATAAGTCATTGGAATTAGTATATACTGGTGTGGTATCACCGGTATCGCAGGATTGTACTGTTGTACAGTCAGAATTTGATAAGACAGAGATGTCTTGATTTGAATAGAATATTGATACAGTATATTGATATTGTCATTGCCAGATTGAACATTGACATACTTTGAGTCGAGACTTCGATTGTATCAGAGCGACAGAACGAAAGGTATAAATAAATGTTGATTCGGGATTGCACAACTCGAGTGAGGTTTGACTGGAGTTTCCAAAATCACATACTTTATTTCATTGCATTGATATTTGCAATTTATCAGATTGATATGTTTAGTCTATTGAATTATAGTAGAGCAAGAGTTCGAGTTTAGGGCAGATCAGCCTAGCTAGGGCAGAACCGCCAAGTCTTTGGCAGAACCGCTAAGACCCTAGACTTGTGGTATTTCGATTAGCTTAGAAGTAGATCGACTTCTATTGTAGATATTCAATATAGAATGCCAAAGTCTAAATTAGATCGGGATCCCTAAATTAGAAATGAGTTGAGATGAGATAACGAGTCATTGATTTAAATACAGATTTGTATTGATTCATGTAGTCAGATTGGATACATGTTTTGATGTTTGTTTGTGCTTTTATATATGTTTTATATGATTGCATTGATACATTGTTTATACTGGGATTTTACTCTCACCGGAGTTATCCGGCTGTTGTCGTGTTTGTATGTGTGCATGGCAACAGGTGGGAAAGGTTCAGGGTCATAGAGGTGAAGAAAGATCGAGATTAGAGTGGAGACTACGGACTTGGACTAGAAATAGGGTTTAAACACTGGCTATATAGTTGTTAAACCTTAGTTGAGACTGATTGTATATAGTACAAGAGTTGTACTTTTAATACTGACATGTATATTAAGATGTATGCCATTACGTTCCGCCTTTGATAATGTAATTTAAAAAAAAATTAGACCCTGTTTATTATAATTTATTAAATTAGTCCCAATGACGATTAAGAAGATGATTAGCATCCGTATCCCCACAACAGGTGGTCTCAGAGCGATAGATCCTTTAGGTTGAGATAGAAGAGGCTAGTGAGTGGGGTAGATTGAGGTTTTCTTTCCTGCTTTTGAATGCTAGCATGTCTTACTGCTTTAATACATGTTACTTCTTATCTGATTTGATATAGTAATATGTTTTATTGAGAATGGATCAGCACCGATTCTAGATCAGCAGTAAGATGATCAGAGGAGGGCTGAAGCTGGTTATTGTATTTGGGTTACTAATCCTGTTGATAACCAGATATGCCTCCCAGACGAATCCCAGAACATGGCAGTACTTCAAACCCTCCGATGGATGTCACAGCGACTCTGATGGAAACACTATTGAAGAGATTTTAGTCATTCCATCCACCGACTTTGAAAGGAACAAAGAATTCTGTGGATTGTGAGAGTTGGCTCGATGATATTGAGATGCTGTTTGACTCATTGGATTATACAGATGAGAGGAGAGTGAAATTGATTGGGCACCAGTTACATGAGGTGGCTAAGAACTGGTGGATCATGACCAAGAGGACTTTAGAGCATCGAGGTACGACTATTACCTGGAATGTCTTTAAAGCTGAATTTTATCAGAGGTTTTTCCCAGTGTCATACAGGAAAGACAAGGGGGCAGAGTTTGCTAATCTGAGACAGGGACAGATGAACATAGAAGAGTATGTGTCCAAGTTCTCTACCTTGTTGAGATTTGTTCCACATGTTGCTGAAAGCGAGGAAGCTACTGCTGATCATTTCATCAATGGATTGAACCCTGAGATTTTTACATTGGTGAACACAGAACGACCGAATAACTTTACTGACGTCCTGGACAGAGCCAAAGGAGTAGAAGTCGGTCTTATGAGACAGAAAGAGGCTTCATTTGTGCCTCCAGCACCGAGACCACAGCAACCACCTCCCAGATTTGAGGGTGGGAGCAGCAGTGGTGGGAAGAAAGAATTTTTGAAAGCCAGAGGAAAGCAATTTAAGAAATCTGGCAGTAGTTCTTCTAGCTCCGGTGGTTCCCGACAGAGCCAGAGTTACACTGAAGTTTATTGTAGGACTTGCGGAGGCAGACATGCCACTGAGCAATGCCAGGGAGTGACTGGTAGTTGCAATATTTGTAAACAGCCGAGACACGTTACTAAAGTGTGTCCACAGAGAGGGACCCAAAGGCCCCAGTGAGCCGAGTCATCGAGATCAGCAGCACAGACTGAGAGACGATCAGCTGCTGTTCATACATTCCAGCCAGCGCCAGCTCACTCACAGCAAAGGCCAGGAGGAAGCCAGACAGGTAGCCATCCTCCTAGACAGCAGGCCAGAGTATTCGCTTTGACATAGGAGCAGGCCCAGGAAGCACCAGATGACGTTGTGGCATGTAACTGTTCTTTATGTGGTTACCCTGCTTATGTATTGATTGATAACGGTGCTTCACATACATTTATTTCTGAACGATTTGCATTAAGTCATGCATTGCCTGTAGAGTCTTTAGCTACTGTAGTGTCTGTCTCTTCTCCTTTGGGGACAGGTTTGATGTCCGTAAATTCTGTAAAACATTGTGTACTACAATATGACGGGCATGAGATTGAATTAGATTGCATCGTACTTGGTTTGTCCGATTTTGATTGTATTATCGGTATTGATATGCTGACCAAGTACAGAGCGACTGTTGATTGTTTCCACAAGATTCTGAGATTCGTACCAGATATGGCTGAAGAGTGGAAATTTTACGGTAAGGGTTCTAGATCGAGAATTCCTTTAGTATCTGTATTATCTATGACTCGATTGTTACAGAATGGAGCAGAGGATTCCTTGTCTATTCAGTAGATGTACTGAAGTCGAGTCCATCATTGGCAGACCTGCCAGTGGTATGTGAGTTTGCTGACGTCTTTCCAGATGAAATTCCGGGATTGCCTCTAGCCCGAGAGATAGACTTCAACATCGAATTGATGCCATGTACAGTTTTGATTTCTAGAACTACGTACAGAATGGCACCGATAGAGTTAAAAGAGCTGAAAGATCCGTTGGAGGATCTACTGGCCAAGGGATACATCAGACCGAGTGTGTCTCCTTGGGGTGCTCCAGTATTGTTTGTAAGAAACAAAGACGGTTCGATGAGACTTTGTATCGATTACCGGCAACTGAACAAGGCAACGGTAAAGAATAAATATCCTTTGCCTCGTATTGATGATTTGTTTTACCAGTTGCAGGGTTCTTCGGTATATTGCAAGATTGATTTGAGATCTGGATATCATCAGCTGAGAGTCAGAGATTCTGATATCTCAAAGACAACATTCTGAACTAGGTATGGACACTATGAATTTATTGTCATACAGTTTGGTCTGACGAATGCTCCAGCTGTATTTATAGGATTAATGAACCGTGTATTCCAGAAATATCTCGATGAATTTGTAATTATATTCATTGATGATATTTTGATTTATTCAAAGAATATGAGTGAGCATGCTGAGCATTTAGGAACTGTGTTGTGAATTTTAAGGACTGAGAAATTATATGCTAAGCTGTCGAAATGTGAGTTTTGGTTAAGACATGTAGTATTTCTGGGTCATATTATATCCGGAGACGGGATATCAGTGGATCCCAGTAAAGTTGAAGCCGTGATTTCTTGGCCAAGACCGACATCAGTACCCGAAATTCGCAGTTTTATGGGTTTAGCAGGATATTACCGCCGTTTCATTAAAGATTTCTCGAGTATAGCTAAACCAAATACTCAGTTGACTCAGAAGAATGCTCCATTTGTTTGGTTTGAAGAATGTGAGACCAGTTTTCTGGAGTTGAAAAAGAGATTGACCAGTGCTCCGGTGTTGACTATCCTATCCAGTACTGGTGATTTTGTGGTTTATTGCGACGGTTCTCACAGAGGGTTGGGATGTGTTCTGATGCAGCAAGGGCATGTTATTGCTTATGCCTCAAGACAGCTTAAACCACATGAGACCCGTTATCCAATTCATGACCTTGAATTGGAAGCCATTGTCTTTGCATTAAAGATATGGCGACAATATCTTTACGGTGAGAAGTTTGATATATATTCTGATCATAAGAGTTTGAAATATCTGTTTTCACAATCTGAATTGAACATGAGACAGCGGAGATGGCTTGATTTTCTTAAAGACTTTGATTGTGAAATCAAATACTATCCAGGAAAGTCTAATGAAGAAGGTGATGCACTAAGTCGAAAGGTATGTTCTTTATCCGTGTCGACGATCGGTATTTCAAATTTGATAGAAGACTGCTGTTTGTCTGGATTAGCATTTGAAGCAGATTATAGACCGTTGAGACTCTATACGGTACAAGTGGAACCCGAGCTGATCTTAAGGATTAAGGCAGCTCAGAAAGTTGATCAGAATGTACAGAAATCAGTATCGATGGTCAGGACAGGGCATCGATCGGAGTATCAGGTACGTGATAACGTCTTGTATGTGAATAATCGTCTGGTTGTGCCGAATAATTCAGATTTGAGGCAACAGATATTATCAGAAGCGCACAACAGTCGATTCAGTATTCATCCTGGCGGCAGAAAGATGTACAGCGATTTGAAAAGACAGTTCTGGTGGAAACAAATGAAGACTGATATTGCAGAATTTGTTTCCAAATGCTTAAATTGCCAACAGGTGAAAGCAGAGAGAAAGAAACCAGAGGATTATTACAGAGTTTGTCCATTCTTGAATGGAAATGGGATCACATTTCCATGGATTTTGTGACGCAGCTACCGCGTTCCTCCAGAGGTTGTGATGCGATTTGGGTCGTGATTGATCGATTGACCAAATCCGCATGTTTTATTCCGTACAAGATGACGTACAGATTTGACCAGATGACAGATATCTATGTTACAGAAGTGGTCAGATTGCACGGAGTGCCGAAGTCAATTATATCAGATCGTGATCCTCGATTTACTTCGCACTTCTGGCAGAGTTTGCAGCAGGCTCTCGGTACGAAGTTACATCTGAGTACCGCATCATCCACAGACCGACGGACAGTCAGAGCGGACTATCCAGACACTGGAGGATATTCTGAGAGCAGTAGTGCTCGATTTTAGCAGTAATTGGCAAGATGCATTGCTTCTTTGTTAGTTTTCGTACAACAACAGCTATCAGACGATGATTGAGATGGTACCATTTGAAGCATTGTACGGAAAGAAGTGCAGATCCCCTCTGTATTGGGATGATATCTCTGAAGTTCCTGAGATTGGACCCGATATGATCAGAGATATGACAGAAAAAGTTAATCTAATTCGAAAGAAAACGAAGGCAGCGCAAGACAGATAGGCCAAACATGCCAATGTTTGACGTACACCGTTGGTATTTGAGACAAGAGACCGAGTATTTTTAAAGATTTCACCTTTCAGAGGATTTGTCAGATTTGGCAAGAAAGGGAAACTGTCTCCACGATACATTGGGCCTTATGAGATTCTCGAGAAGATAGGAGATCGTGTCTCTCGACTCGCTTTACCGCCTTCATTATCCGTGATACATGATGTCTTTCATGTATCGTTATTAAGGAAATACCTTCCTGATGCTTCACATGCTATTCAGCCAGACGAGGCAGAACTGGATGAGACATTGAGCTATGTTGAAAAACCGATTCAGATTATTGATCGTAAAGAAAAGCAGCTCAGAACGAAGACTATTCCATTTGTAAAAGTTCAATGGACTCGTCACGGCATTGAAGAAGCCACCTGGGAGACTGAATCAGATATGAGACAAGAATTCCCAGAGTTATTTCGATAATGTAAATTTCCTATACAGTTTCTGTATATACTCCTTATTGATACGATTGATTGCCTGTGATTTCGGGGACGAAATCATATCTTAGGGGAGGAGAAATGTAATGCCCGAGATTTTGTATCGTATTAAATTACGATTATTGATTTTAATCGAGGCAATTATGAAAGGGCTAACCGAGACACAAAATGAGATTGTGAGTGAGTTTAGAATGTGCGAGGAATAAGCCCTCGCACATATGCGCGACCCAGCCGGGCGCATATGCGCGAGATGGGCAGAGAACCTCGCGCATATGCGCGAAGAGTGTGCGCGCATATGCGCGAGTGTGTGTGCTTGGAGATGCTCGTGGCAGTAAGTATCGCGCATATGCACGAGACATTGCGCGCATATGCGCGAGAAATGTTTTCCAAGGATTTCAAGTCCAGAGAGTTGGGCGCATATAAGCGGAGATGCGTCGCGCGTATGCGCCAGCAGTTGAAAAGCTAAACGCTGAGACCGTAGGTCTCGCGCATATGCACGTGAATAGAACGCGCATATACGCGAGAGGCTATGAACGAAATTTGAAGAAGACACGTATCATTTACATGCAACGAATATATATACATATACATGAGTCTTGTGAAGATTCTGAAGAGAGGAAGCGAGAAGCTAAGAGGAAAAGAAACTTTGGATTTTAGATTTTGATTTGCGAACGATCCGCCCGTCCAATTTAAATCCGAGTACGACACCATGTTCCTAGCAACGACAGCTTCTACAGGACGTAAGTTTCGTTACGTTTTGTTAAGATTTGAAATTATGCTATGTCCAGAATCAGATACGATTCATATATGGTGCTCTTGACATAGTAGACATCATAGAATCGAAGTCAGATTAAGAAACAGTTGTCATATGGAATTGTTATGATTTTCAGAATGTAATTGATGTCAGATTTGTACGGTGGTTGATTATAAGTTATTGGAATTAGTATATACTGCTGTGGTATCACTGGTATCACAAGATTGTACTGTTGTACCGTCAGAATTTGATAAGACATAGATGTCTTGATTTGAATAGAATATTGATACAGTATATTGATATTGTCATTGCCAGATTGAACATTGACAGACTTTGAGTCGAGACTTCGATTGTATCAGAGTGACAGAACGAAAACTATAAATAAATGTTGATTCGGGATTGCACAACTCGAGTGAGGTTTGACTTGAGTTTCCCAAAATCACATACTTTATTTCATTGCATTGATATTTGCAAATTATCAGATTGATATGTTTAGTCTATTGAATTATAGTAGAGCAAGAGTTCGAGTCAAGGGCAGATCAGCCTAGCTAGGGCAGAACCGCCAAGTCTTTGGCAGAACCGCTAAGACCCTAGACTTGTGGTATATCGATGAGCTTTGAAGTAGATCGACTTCTATTGTAGATATTCGATATAGAATGCCAAAGTCTAAATTAGATCGGGATCCCTAGATTAGAAATGAGTTGAGATGAGATAACGAGTCATTGATTTAAATACAGATTTGTATTGATTCATGTAGTCAGATTGGATACATGTTTTGATGTTTGTTTGTGCTTTTATATATTTTTTAGATGATTGCATTGATACATTGTTTATACTGGGATTTTATTCTCATCGGAGTTATCTGGCTGTTGTCGTGTTTGTATTTGTGCATGGCAACAGGTGGGACAGGTTCAGGGTCACAGAGGTGAAGAAAGATCGAGATTAGAGTGGAGACTACGGTCTTGGACTAGAAATAGGGTTTAAACACTGGCTATATAGTTGTTAAACCTTAGTTGAGACTGATTGTATATAGTACAAGACTTGTACTTTTAATACTGACATGTATATTAAGATGTATGCCATTACTTTCCGCCTTTGATAATGTACTTTTAAAAAAAAATAATTGTTAGACCCTGTTTATTATAATTGATTAAATTAGTCACAATGACGATTAAGAAGATGATTAGCGTCCGGGTCCCCACACGCTGACTATTGAGTAGATCGAGTGCACCAGTATATACCCGATGGCTGTTTATTTCATATAAAAGATTTAAAGATTATGTTAATGATTTTATTAGAGATATTTTTATGCTTTATTTTTATTGTTAGTTGATATTTTTAAAGGTTAATTTAGGAAGTGTTGGTTAGTTTTCTGATTTAGGATTTAATTTTTGCACTTGAGATTTTAGTTATTAATTTATATTGATTGTTAGAAATGTTAAGTTATATATGAAATGTCTGCTTATTCGTTTTGCTTAAAATGTACTAGAAATTTTTTTTCTTGAAATTTTTTTTCTTCCTCTTACATATATATATATATATATATAAATACTTTGAAAATACCTTGTACCATTTTTAAAAATAAACAATTAACTAACATTTAAAAATCAAAGGAAAATATTTTAAATTGTAAAATCGTCAAACGTTTTACCAACCTAAAAAACAATAACTATGAAAAGTATAGCTCATACTAAACCTCTCAAAAATCTCTCAAAAACATAAAAAAATAGTCATAAAATCTTTAATGTAAATCATAAAACTAAATGCGAAAAGTAGAAGCGTTGGTCATTGAGTTGTGTGCACCTTCAGTTCAGTCATGTCAAGTTGTCAACCATCAAGACCTCCCATATCATAATTATTAATATCACCTACATCAATCATACTTAGTGAGTTTAAAGACTCAACACATCATAATCTTGATAACAAATAATACGTAATACATATCACATACAATAGTGAAAAATATTTGTACTTAAAATAACATTTTCATATTAATGCAGAAATTTTAAACATACCCATTTTCATAAACATGTAAAAATCATAAACATTTTCATATCATCATAAACATATACATATCATCATCAACATATACATATTAAAATCCATGTTAGTGTTTTGTCGAATTCAGATCGTTGATTGTGACTTTCGTGTTCGTATACGTGTTGGACGATGGATCCATCTACATGTAACCACAGTCCTTGGCGACGGGGACACCAACGACACTCTCACCGGTCAACTGTTCCTTGGCCTTACGTATTAATATATCATCGTATTCGTATTCGTATTCATAACCACGTCCAAGGAAATACGATCGTCGGGCTCCTATTGGGACCATAACCCTCACGATATCTCCGACATATCATCATATTAGTCACAATCCCTTCACGTTCTTCAACATATTATCATCACTTTAAAAAAAAAATGCATATACGTATCGTTTTTATTTTTGAAACCAAGCATGCAACATATCTTTTATATGTCCAATAATTAAACCATAAAAATTCATGAACATTTAAAAATCATAATTTAACATAATTCATAAACATGTGAAATAACCATATTAGCATTAAAATAGCTTTTAGTGCACTGCCATGACGTTTACTAATTTTTGGGTGTAAAATGACAGTTTTACCACTAGACGTAAAATTTCACGTTCTTGACTTTTTCTTCATTTCATTGACTCTAACATATCCCAAATAATTATGTAAGCCTAAATTAAAATTTCCGTAATTTTATTTAGCTTAAATGCTGGACTTTTTAATTAATTCGTAATTAGTCGTTTTAAAGGCGTTTTAATCCTGAAAATCCCAAACTTTAATACAAAATTCATAAATTTAAAACTTAGTCTTTTTATATTATTTTAACCTTTTGAACCATGACTCGACCCCCGTGAACCGTGTTCCGATTATTTTGCTAGTTTAAAACCCTAACTTCACCTGAATCTTTCACCCCCGAGCCATGGCTCGAATTTCTCGAGCCACCCACGAGCCATGTTGGTCTGGATCCTGACCAACCCCTTAGGCCACCACCCTGAACCCTTGGAACCCACGGACCTGACCCCTAGCATCGAACCGAAGCTCCCCAACCAAGCACTTCAGCTGGCCGAGAATCTCCAAGTGCATGTACCCTACGTTTTTGGTGACTAGGACCCTAGCCGACCGAGCCACCCCTGAACGATCATGTTGTGCACTCCCCTAGGACCCTAGTCACACCCAAGCCCAGCCTGAAGTTTCCAGACTGAGCCATGTTCCCTGCACAAGTCCCTGAACCTGCGTGCATGACTTGAAAGCTCTCGGGTAGGAGTCCTTGATGGATAGGACTCCTTCCAGCCCACTTAACTCGAGTCCTAGCATTGCTAGGAATCTTCCCTTGACCCTTTACAGACCATGTCTAAGCCCAGACTCAAGCCAAGACCGAGCCAACCCTCTTGAACCAAAACCGAACCATGATCACCATGACAACAACTTTATGCACCAGCTTGTGTTTTTCGATCGTGTATGGTGTTTTGCTCGAGTTTTATGACTCTAAACTCATGTAAAACAATGTCTTAACATGTCCTAATCATGGCAGCCCCTTTATGCACATAAAGAACAAAATTTGGATCAAAAATCATACTTGAAATTTCATGTCATATGCAAAAACCGAAATTTGAACAAAAGTGTCACCTGTTTTCCAATCTTTTCATGCATAAAAATATACTATGGTTTAATGATGTTTTGAAGGAAAGAATTATGTGTGCCTTTGCGTTTTAAACCCACGAATGCTCGTTGACGATTGCAAAGAACGATGCAAGAACCTAGGCTTGAAACTCCCTTTGAAGCTCACGGTTTTCTCTTGAATTTTGTGATGTGTGTGTGCCGTGTTAGAGAAAATTTTGGTGTGCCGAAATTCTGAAAAGTGGGCGTGTGTTTGTGTAGGGGTTTGGGGTGATTTTACATATTATATAGTTAGGTATTTTATTAGCAAGGCTTTAGGCCTACTAAGCATTATTTAGGCCCATTAATGCTTAACTAGAATTAAATTAAAATATTTAAAATAGCTTTGTTAAAATAAGTTTGTGAATTTAATTAATAGCCGGGTTGACAAAAAGTTCGTATTTTTGTTGAAAAGCCGACACTGATAAAATTTATGTCTCGACGTATAAAATTACCTGAAAACTCTTTATTTTCAAAAATATGAAAAACATCACTCATATTTTAAATAATTAAATTAATTATTTAATAAAAACATTTTACGTTTTTCAGCTCTCGGTCTCCGTTCCTTGATCACAACTTGAATATCCCTTAAAAATTCAATTTTATGCATAATGTCAATTAAATCATATTTAACATATAGTCATGCATGTCACATAATCAATTAAGCAACTAAATCAATTAATTACTCATTTTTCATATTTTCTAGATTTGCATGCAGTTGGATTACGTCGTCTTAATTTTGGACCTTACAATTTAGTATTTTAGAATTTATGATTTATGGGAAAAAAAAATTGAGGTCATTTCAGTTGGTATCTGAGCCAATGTTCCTTAAAGGGTTGTGTACTATCACTCCTAGAAACTCAAGAAGTCACGCATCAAATATGTGAGTTTTTACTGCTTTATTTTTTATATGCTAAAATTATTTTAAAATGCTTTTATGATACATGATATAAATGTTTGTTGCATATCGCATGTTGCATGAAAATTGTTAAATACATGTTGGTTACGTGGTTTGGACGACGTATACAGAGATGCCTCCTAGAAGGATTTTGCGTAGGAATGACGATGATAGACATGAGGAGGAGATTCCACAGCCTCCACTTATTCAAGATGCTAGTGCCCGTGTACTAGCCCATATGGCCCCTTTTTTTAGCAACATGTAGGAAATGGTGCAAGGGTTAGACCAAAGGCTGCTTTTGAGCGTTTTAGGAAGATGAACCCCGAGGATTTTCATGGAACTAATGAACCATTTGTTGATGAGGGATGAATTCGATCTTTGGAGGTTATCTTTCGTTGAATGGATAAGGCGCACGCTGATTGAGTTCGGTGCACTACCTATCTGCTGAAGGGCAACGCTTCCTTATGGTAGGAGGGAGTAGAGCGAGGAGTGAACATAGAGACATTGACATGGGAGGAGTTCAAGAGGGTGTTCTATGACAAGTACTTCACATCTGATGTCCGTTCTAGGATGAAGAGAGAGTTTTTGAGTCTCCGTCAGGGGGATTGGTCTGTTGCTGAGTTCGTGTAGAAGTTCGATAGGGGCTGTCACTTTGTGCCCTTGATTGCGAATGATACTGCTGAAAAATTTCAACAATTTCTAGATGGTTTGAGGCCGATTATCCGTCGAGATTTGATGGGACCACCTAAGCAACCAGAACCACCAAAACCACAAGGGCAACCACCAAGAGGAAACGTTCTGAAGGCTGATGAGAGACCACTGTGCAAGGAGTGCAATCGTCCACATCTTGGCAAGTGCATGTGGGGCACTTACAAGTGCTTCAAATGGGGAGATTTAGGACACAAGGCTAAGGTTTTCCCAAAGTTCAAGGAACCCACTGCTGGAAGGGTCTATGTGATGCAAGCTGAGAATGCTGAGCCATAGCCGACACTATACTGATTTCTAGGTAACCTAGTTGTTTAAAATTTTTTCGATGCTTTTCTTGCATGAAATGTTAAATTTTGTAATGGGAATTAATTGGGATATTGAAGAACTTAGAGGAGAATAGGGTACATGCACTACTTGAGCTGGATTTAAGGGTCGAATTCGGGAATTTTTTGGGTTATAAATACAATTTTCAAGATTTTGATGACCAAATTGAAGAGTAAGATTTAACTTAGAGGTTAAGTTTGAGGTGCATAAGAGAATATGAGCTTTGCATAATCAAGACAAGGAAAATTTCGAGGATGAAATTCTTTTTGGGAGGTTGGGGGGGAAGATTTGTACGTCCGAAAAACCAACCAACGTAAACCACATGCATGCAAATTATTTTAATTGCTTAAGTGCTTTATTTAATTGACTTCAAATGCTAGTATGATATTTATTATATGATTAAATAATAATATGACATGATTACATGAAATTTAAGGATTTTCCCGAATATCCGATAAAAGGCATGGGAAAGGAGACTGATGACGATCAAGACAAGAATATGTATTTTTCTTTAATTAATGGCAAGACTTCCTAATATGATTAAAAAATGATTTAATTTTTCTAAAAATGTTGGAGTTCAAATTATTTTACGAGTCGAGCTCTATTTTTCTCGGGAAGCCGGTTTTGGGCAAACAATGAGTTTTAAAAGATCAAAAATATTATTTTTGGGAAACTAATTTGATAAATCTTATAATTTAATTAATTAAGTGTTATTGGGTCCAATTTAATTATTTAAATAAGGCTCAATTACCCTTAAGCTTGCAAGCCCAAAACCGAAGTCCATTAGCATGTTGTTTAAATCTATAAATAAGTCATTTAGGATTTCAAAACCCCATAATTTTACTTTCAATCAGCCGAAATACACCTCACACACACTACAATAATTTCGAGATTTTTGGGGAAATAGAAGGCTTGTGTTCTTCGTCGTCCGGACGTCCAACATCACACTCTCGCCAACGATCGTTTTCTAAACCCTTTTAAACATCATACAAATAATAATATGTGTATGTTAATTGATTATGCATGAAGATGGTGTTCGATTATTTTACTGTATGATACGTATTTTCAAAGTTTCAACGATTTAATTCTTGGTTTTGAAACGTTATGATTCCCAACGAGAACGCTGCCAATACATGATAAAATATGATTGAATTATAGTCAAAACATGATAAATTTAAAGGAAAGAACATGCTCGAACCGTGGGCAAGAAATATGAGAGGGCCGTGGCATTTTAAAAGGTTGCACATTGTTGGGATCGATTAGGGGGATCATCGTTGAGCTACAATAGCACGGTTCTTGAAATATTGAAAACCAATGAATTAAATCGAGTTTGGTTTTCAAACCAAGCGAAAGACACTCGAAATAATCCTTTGTAGGAACCAAGTAAACATTTTGTAAAGCATTTAAAATATATGCAAGTTGAATGAGCAAAAATATTCAAGTTGAAGCATTTTATCATACACTTGGTATGCAATTTTTTGGTATTTGAAGAACACATAAAATGCTTCAAAAATGAATTTTTTAAAACAATGAAATAATAAATAAATGCAATAAACAAATAGATACGAATTTGTTTATGTTGTTCGAATATTTCAAATACTCCTATGTCACCCCTTCTTCCTCTTAGGAAGGATTCTCTGGAAGACTTTGATTTATACAACTCTTTGTACAAACCCATTCAGCTAGGACTTACACTACTGCCTAACTGAACTCCTAGCAATCAAGATTGTAGGCAACACCTCACAATCAGCATATTGTTTAATGTCTCATATACAAAGACTACATACACAAGTTTATTATCTTTGTGCAAGACTCACTCAACTAAACTTTGAAGTTCAACTCTCTTGTATATGTGTGAGTGGTTGTGTGTGAGGAATTTATCCTTTACAGTGTACATCTCAAATGTATCCTCACACAAGGGCTTGTGCTCTCAACTAGCTGATTTCTTCATGCTAACTGCCCATTATTTGAATCCACTTCAAAAGCTCTTGTTTGATCTTGAATATGTTGTATTTATAAGCCTCAACAATGATATATACGTTAGATACAAGAATATGACCGTTTGAAAAGTTTCTGTACTGTTTTTGAGACTACAACGATCAAATTCGACTTGCTGGACTTTTTCTCGACTGTTCATGTAATGCCCGAGATTTTATATCGTGTTAAATTATGATTATTGATTTTAATCGAGACGATTATGAAAGGGCTAATCGAGACATGAATTGAAATTTTGCATGTGAGATTGTTGGTGCGAGAGCTGAAGGTCTCGCGCATATGCGCGAACAGTAGGCATGCATCTGCGCGAGTAGTGCGGAAGCCCATGATGCGGGACTATACACTGGGCGCACATGCGCGACCTGTATACGCGCATATGCGCGAGAGGTCCAGAGAGTTGGGCGCACATGCGCGACTTAGATTCGCGCATATGCGCGAGGGTACCCGAGAGTTGCGAAGAATGCCTCGCGCATATGTGCGGAAGATTGGAGTGCATATGCGCGAGCTGCCGTGTTGCTACGCGCCGAGACATATGGTCTCGCGCGTATGCGCCGAGATAGGTCGCGCATATGCGCGAGACGTGTGCTACAAAGAATAAGCCACTTGCCTTTAAGCGTGCGACGTATATATATATATATATATATATATATATATATATATATACAAACGAAATTCTTCAGCAAAAAAATCGAGAAAAGGCTGAGGGAAGATTTTGAGCTGTAATTGAAGATTTTGAGATCCATCCGTCCAAATTTAAATCCGAGTACGACACCGTGTTCCTAGCAACGACAGCTACTACAGGACGTAAGTTTTGTTACGTTTTGTTAAGATTTGAAATTATGTTATTCCCAGAATCAGATATGATTCATATATGATGTCCTTGATAGATTAGACATCATAGAATCGAAGTTAGATTAAGAAACAGATTGATTGTGGAATTGTTATGAATTTCAGAGTTAATTCGACTGAGATATGATGTCAGATTTGTACGGTGGTTGATTATAAGTTATTAGAATTGTTATATACTGATATGGTATTACCGGTATCGCAGAATTGTACGGTTGTACGGTCAGAATTTAATAAGACAGGAATGTCTTGATTTGAATAGAATATTGATACAGTATATTAATATTGTCATTGCCAGATTAAACATTGACAGATTTTGAGTCGAGGCTTCGATTGTATCAGAGCGATAGATCGAAAGGTATAAATAAATGTTGATTCGGGATTGCACAACTCGAGTTAAGTTTGACCTGAGTTTCCCAAAATCACATACTTTATTTTATTGCATTGATATTTGCAAATTATCAGATTGATATGTTTAGTCTATTGAATTATAGCAGAGCAAGAGTTTGAGTCTAGGGCAGATCAGCCTAGCTAGGGCAGAACAGCCGAGTCTTTGACAGAACCGCTAAGACTCTAGACTTACGGTGTATCGATGAGCTTAGATGTAGATCGAATTCTATTGTAGACATTCGATACAGCATGCCAAAGTCTAAATTAGATCGGGATCCCTAGATTAGAAATGAGTCCGTGAGTTAGGTACAGATTTGTATTGATTCATGTGGTCAGATTGGATACATTTTTTTATGTTTATTATGCTCTTATATATGTGTTATATGATTGCCTTGATACATTGTTTATATTGGGATTTTATTCTCACCGGAGTGATCCGGCTGTTGTCGTGTTTGTATGTGTGCATGGCAACAGGTGGGACAGGTACATGGTCACAGAGGTGAAGAAAGATCGAGTTAAAGTGGAGACTATGGACTTGGATATAGATAGGTTTTATTACTTGATTGTAGTAGTTAAACCTTAGTTTTGAACTAGATGCATGTTATACAGGATTTGTATTATTATACTGGTTTGTATAATGGAATGATTCCATTACCTTCCGCATTTAAAAAAAAAATTTAGACCCTGTTTATTCTAATTGATTCAATTAGTCCCAATGACGATTAAGAAGATGATTAGCGTCCGGGTCCCCACAACAGGTGGTATCAGAGCGATAGATCCTTTAGATTGAGATAGAAGAGACTAGTTAGCGGGGTAGATTGAGGTTTTCTTTCCTGCTTTTGAATGCTAGCATGTCTTACTGCTTTAATACATGTTACTTCTTTATCTGATTTGATATAGTAATATGTTTTATTGAGACTGGATCAGCACCGATTCTAGATTAGCAGTAAGATGATCAGAGGAGGATTGAAACAGAATTGTGGTATTTGTTACTAATCTATTTGATTATCAGATATGCCTCCAAGATGAGTACCAGAACAAGGTAGTACATCAAATCCTCCAATGTATGTAACACCGACTCCAATGGAAACGTTACTGAAAAGATTTCAGTCATTTCACCCGCCAACTTTGAAAGGAACAGAGAATGCTGTGGAGTGTGAGAGTTGGCTTGATGATATTGAAATGCTATTTGAATAATTGGAGTATACAGATGAGCGGCAAATTCGATTGATTGGAAGAGTTACACGATGTTGCAAAGAACTGGTGGATTACGATAAAGAGGGCCTTGGAGCATAGAGTTACGACTATCACCTGGAATGTATTTAGAACTGAATTTTATCAACGATTCTTTTCAGTGTCGTACCGAAAGGACAAGGGGGCGGAGTTTGCCAATCTAAGGCAGGGACAGATGAACATAGAAGAATACGTGTCCAAGTTCTCCAACTTGTTGAAATTTGCTCCACATGTGGCTGAAAACGAGGAAGCTACTGCTGACCAATTCATAAATGGCTTGAATCCAGAGATTTTCACATTGGTGAACACAGGGCGACCGAATAATTTTACTGATGCCCTGAACAGAGCTAAGGGAGAAAAAGCCGGTCTGATGAGACAGAATGGGGCTTCATTTGTGCCTCCAGCACCGAGACCACAGCAACCACCTCCCAGATTTGAGAGTGGCAGCAGCAGTGGAGGGAAGAAGGAATTTTTGAAAGCCAAAGAAAAGCAATTTAAGAAATCTGGCAGCAGTTCTTCTAGCTCCGGTGGTTCCCGATAGAGCCAGAGTTACACTGGAGTTTATTGTAAGACTTGCGGAGGAAGACATGCAACTGAGCAATGCCAGGGACTGATTGGTAGTTGCAACATCTGTAAACAGCCAGGACACTTTGCTAAAGTATGTCCATAGAGACGTTCTCAAAGATCTCAGGGAGCCGAGTCATCGGGATCAGTAGCACAGACTGAGAGACGATCAGCTGCTGTTCACACATTCCATCCAGCGCCAGATCAGTCACAGCAGAGGCCAGGAGGTAGCCAGATTGTCAGCCAGCCTCCTAGACAGCAGGCCAGAGTATTCGATTTGACAGAGGAGCGGCCCAGGAAGCACCAGATGACGTTGTGGCAGGTAACTGTTCTTTATGTGGTTACCCTGCTTATGTATTGATTGATACCGGTGCTTCACATACATTTATTTCTGAACGATTTGCATTAAGTCATGCATTGCCTGTAGAGTCTTTAGCTACTGTAGTGTCTATCTCTTCTCCTTTGGGGAAAGGTTTGATATCTGTACATTCTGTAAAACATTGTGTACTACAGTATGACGGGCATGAGATTGAATTAGATTGCATCGTATTTGGGTTGTCTGATTTTGACTGTATTATCGGTATTGATATGCTGACCAAGTACAGAGCTACAGTTGATTGTTTCCACAAGATAGTGAGATTCAGACCAGATATGGCTGAAGAGTGGAAATTCTACGGTAAGGGTTCTAGATCGAGAATTCCTTTAGTATCCGTATTATCTATGACTCGATTGTTACAGAAAGGAGTAGAGGGGTTCCTTGTATATTCAGTAGATTTACTGAAGTCGAGTCCATCATTAGCTGATTTGCCAGTGGTACGTGAGTTTGTTGACGTCTTCCCAGATGAGATCCCAGGATTACCGCCAGTTAGAGAGATAGACTTCAGCATTGAATTGATGCCAGGTACGATGCCAATTTTTAGAGCTCCGTACAGAATATCACCAATTGCGTTGAAAGAATTAAAGGATCAGCTGGAAGACTTACTGGCCAAGGGATACATCAGACCAAGTGTTTCTCCTTGGGGTGCTCCAGTACTGTTCGTAAGAAAGAAAGACGGTTCGATGAGACTCTGCATCGACTATCGACAACTGAACAAGGCAACGATAAAGAATAAATATCATTTGCCTCGTATTGATGATTTATTCGATCAGTTGCAGGTTTATTCTGTATATTCCAAAATTGATTTAAGATCGGGATATCATCAGCTAAGAGTCAGAGATTTTGATATCTCAAAGACAACATTCAGAACCAGGTATGGACACTATGAATTTATTGTCATGCCATTTGGTTTGACGAATGCTCCAGCTGCGATTATGGGATTGATGAACCGTGTCTTTCAGAAATATCTCGATGATTTTATGATTATTTTCATCGATGATATTTTGATTTATTCAAATAACATGAGTGAGCATGCTGAGCATTTAAGAACTGTGTTGCGAATTTTAAGGGCTGAGAAATTATATGCTAAACTATCGAAATGCGAGTTTTGGTTAAGACAGGTAGTATTTCTGGGTCATTTATATCCGGAGACGAGATATCAGTGGATCCCAGTAAAATGGAAGCCGTGATTTCTTGGCCAAGACCGACGTCCGTGCCCGAAATTCGCAGTTTCATGGGTTTAGCGGGATATTACTGTAGTATCCCGATGCCTAATTTGAGTTAATTATTGGATTAATTATATTTAGGTGGGATCGGAAGGACCGAACCGGGTTCGGATAGTCCGAATAGGGTTCGGATCGTCCGACGAGGGTTCGGATCGTCCGAAGACAGGTGGCTGGACACGTGGAAGACATGCAGAGTTCGGATCGTCCGATCAGGGTTCGGATCGTCCGAAGACAGGTGTCTGGACACGTGGAAGACATGCAAGGTTCGGATCGTCCGATAAGGGTTCGGAAGGTCCGAAGGGTACAGGGTTCGGATCGTCCGAAGTGGATCGGATCGTCCGAAGAGGATCGGATCGTCCGATCGTTGTCTATAAATAGAGGCGCGAGGCTTCACTTTTTACTCGCCAATTCCGAGTGTTCCAGAGCGTTTTAGTCGTTTCTGATAGGTTTCTAGTCTTTTCCCGAGGTTTAGGCACTAGCGGGGAGCTACTGGTTTTGTAGCGGAGCTGTGCTCTAGTTGGGAGCTAGCGGCATCAGTGGGCTGACTACGGACGCAGGCTTGATTCTAGGGCTGATTGCTAGGATCTACTGATTTGAGGTACGAAAGTACTATCCGAGATAGCAGGATTGAGTATGCTTTACTATGTGTTGCATGTTTATATGTTGCATTATTATCTGTCATATGATGCATGGTTTATTATGCGGCATTTGCATAATCATGTTGAGCCTGACTATTTTTGAGATAGCCTGTTGAGAGGGTGCTCAGCCCTCGT
This sequence comes from Primulina eburnea, assembly GCF_022965805.1. NCBI lineage: Eukaryota > Viridiplantae > Streptophyta > Magnoliopsida > Lamiales > Gesneriaceae > Primulina > Primulina eburnea. The sequence goes on along the minus strand of NC_133107.1, from coordinate 34,703,378 downwards.
TTGTTGTGGATGGTTGGACCCCGTTGGCCGACGGTGGTCAGGTCACCGGTATATCCACAGGTTTATTTTGGTATGGGAGCCACCTCCTGGTGCGACGGCGCAGAGTGCTACATACCTTGACGTCATTTTACCTGAGCAGTATTTCGATATACCCAGATCCTGGTATCCAGTACATTTTGCATACATGCATGTCATAGTCTTGTATACTCATGCTTTCGGTGCTGAGCGTTTTATGCTCACGTCCTCGGTTTATCTCTGTTTTGGACACCCTATTCGATGGGGCAGGTCTCAGGTTGGACGGTCCAGGAGGGAGTGGACAGGGAGCTGGCAGAGGTTGACTTGTAGTTATTGGTATTTGTTCTTGGAATTTAGTTCGATCTGGTTGTTTAAGTATTTTTGTACTTACAGATTCGATTGGGTTGTATTACTGTTTTTCCGCTGTTTTACCTGATTCAGTTTTAATGTTAATTTTGCATGCTTAAGTTCTGATTAGTAGGTGATTCTGGAACGGGTCACTACATTTATGGTATCAGAGCATGCATTAAGATTTTGGGATTTAGAACTGTTCTTTTGGGTTTAATCTCTGGTAACTTTTGTAGCTAAAAGATGTCTGGTTTTGACGACGATGCTAGTAGTCATGGCAGCGTTGGACGCTGGGGAGACCACGACGATCGGGAGCGTCATCGAGAGCATCGAGAACGTCGTCAACACCGTCGTGATGAGCCTCGGAGTTTTAGTATGCATCGGTTCTTGCAGATGGGGCCGAAACCTCTTTCAGGCGGTGAGACCCCGGATGTTGCGGAGAACTGGCTTGAGAGGATGGAGAGCTGCTTCAAGACTTTTCAGTGCTCGGCGGAGCAGCAGATTGATACCCTTGATTTCTTGCTGGAGGGTGGTGCGCGCAAGTGGTGGAGGTCTACCTCTGCACCGATAGTTCAGAGACAGGGTCGAGTTCTTTGGGCCGATTTCCGAGCCGCTTTCTTGTTGCTTTACTTTCCGCCAGCTCTTCTGCAGACCAAGGCGATTGAGTTGATCTATCTGAAGCAGGGAAGTTTGTCTGTTGATGAGTATCAGCAGAAGTTCTTTGAGTTGCTTCCGTATGTTCCGCATGTCAGTGACAATGCTATGGCCAAGTATAACCATTTTCTTCAGGGCCTCAATCAGGAGATTTATGATCGGGTTGTTGTCTGCGATGATCCGACATCGTATGAGGGCCTTGTAAATCGTTGTCGCCAGGCTGAGGGCAGTTTTTTGAGAGGTCGAGCCATGCAGTCTGCTCGTCCTACTAGTTCTTTGGGTCCCCGCGCCCAAGCATTCAAGAAGGCTGGATCTACTTCTTCTTCCTCTGGATCTGGAGGAGTTCACCATTTTGGGAAGAAGAAGGGCCCGTGTCAGCATTGCGGGAAGGATCATCCGACGGAACGTTGTCGCAAGGTTGCGGGTGCTTGTTACAAGTGCGGTGAGTTGGGCCACATGAAGAGAGATTGTCCACAGACGGGCGGAGGATCAGGATCTGGTTCTCAGGCTTCAGTTCATCAGAGGCCACAGCAGGGACAGTCTACTCAGGGTTCTAACCTCCGACCGCGTACTCAAGGGCAGGTCTTTGCTCTTAACCAGGATCAGGCTACTGAGGAGAACGAGAGAGTTATCGCAGGTTTATTTTTATTATGTGGATTACCTGCTTACGTTCTCATTGATACTGGTGCATCTCATTCATTCATATCTGCGAGATTTGCTAAGCGTCATGCATTACCCTTCACTTCTTTGGGCGTTGTGGTATCTGTTTCCACACCAATGGGTCATTCGGTGTTAGCTAAACGTCTAGTTTTGGGTTGTCCTCTAGAGTTTGAGGGTAATGTTTTAATTGCTAATTTGATGATTCTTGCGATGGAGGATTTTGATTGCATTCTGGGAATAGATGTGCTGACTGTGTTTAGAGCTACTGTGGACTGTTATCAGAAGTTTGTGCAGTTTCGTCCAGTTGAGGGCGACAGTTGGTTTTTCTATGGAGAGGGAGCGCGACCCCCGATGCCCGTGGTTTCTGCTCTGAAAGCCTGTCGTGCTTTAGAGTCGGGCGGGGAAGGCTACCTTATCTATGCTATTGATTCGTCCGCAGATAGTGTCGGTATCAGTGACATTCCAGTGGTTTGCGATTTTCCGGATGTTTTTCCCGAGGAGATTCCTGGTTTTCCTCCCGTTCGGGAAGTGGATTTCGGCATTGATTTAGTGCCAGGCACGGCACCAATCTCTAGAGCTCCTTATCGTTTAGCTCCATCGGAGATGCAAGAATTGAAACAGCAGTTGCAGGATCTTCTTGACAAGGGGTATATTCGACCCAGTGTGTCCCCGTGGGGAGCACCAGTTCTTTTTGTCAAAAAGAAGGATGGTTCTATGCGGCTCTGCATAGATTATCGGCAGTTGAATCGTGCTACGATAAAGAATAAGTATCTGTTGCCACGGATTGATGATTTATTTGATCAACTACAAGGTACCTCTGTGTATTCCAAGATTGATTTAAGGTCTGGTTATCATCAGCTTCGGGTTCATCAGGGAGATATATCAAAGATTGCATTCAGGACCCGGTATGGGCATTATGAGTTTCTGGTTATGCCTTTTGGGGTGACGAATGCACCAGCAGTTTTTATGGATCTGATGAATCCGGTTTTTCGGGAATTCTTGGATAAGCTTGTTGTGGTGTTTATAGATGATATCTTAATCTATTCGCATGATCAGCAAGAACACGCACAACACTTAAGGATTATTTTACAGACACTTCGCGAGAATCAGCTTTATGCGAAGTTGAGTAAATGTGAGTTTTGGATTGACAGGGTTGTATTCCTTGGTCATGTCATTTCTAGTAAGGGAGTTTCAGTTGACCCAAGTAAGGTGGAAGCGGTATTGAACTGGTCGCGTCCGACGACAGTAGCCGAGATCCGCAGTTTTCTGGGATTGGCTGGGTATTATCGCCGTTTCATTGTCAACTTCTCTCAGATTGCTAAGCCACTCACTCTGCTCACTCGGAAAGATGTTTCATTTGAGTGGACATCAGAGTGCGAAGAGAGTTTCTTGGAACTTCGCAGACGTTTGACATCTGCGCCTGTTTTCGCTTTACCGTCTGGATCTGGTGGTTTCAGTGTTTACACCGATGCCTCTTTACAGGGACTAGGGTGTGTTCTGATGCAGAATGAGCATGTGATTGCTTATGCGTCGAGACAGTTAAAGCCTCATGAAGAAAACTATCCTGTTCATGATCTGGAATTAGCAGCGATCGTTTTTGCTTTGAAAATCTGGCGCCATTATCTGTATGGTGAGCGATTTGAGATCTTCACTGATCATAAGAGTTTGAAGTATCTGTTCACTCAGGCTGAGTTGAACATGCGTCAGCGTCGTTGGATGGATCTACTCAAGGATTACGATTGTGAGATCAAGTATCATCCAGGATCTGCGAATCTCACGGCCGATGCTCTTAGTCGCAAGGTGAGATTATCTGCTCTTCAGACTTGTGCTGTATCTGGGATTATTCAGGATTTCTGTTCGATGGGATTCAATTGTAAGCATCGGAAGAGAACAGAGAGTATCCGTATAGTTACTATTTTGTCCGAGCCAGTTTTGTATTCTCGGATTAGAGATGCTCAGATGTCTGATTCTAAGGTTCAGAAATTAGCTCGGTTGGCTGATGGAGATAATACTTCTGGTTTCCACTATCAGTCCGAGGGTCTTTTGTGCTTATCTGGTCGTGTTGTTGTACCGGAAGATGACACTTTGAGGGAGGAGATTTTGTCCCAGGCTCATCGTAGCAAGTTGAGTGTTCATCCAGGGAGCAACAAGATGTATAAGGATTTGAGGACTCGATTTTGGTGGAAAGGTATGAAACGTAATGTTTATCAGTATGTCTCCAAGTGCCTAGTCTGTCAGCAGGTGAAGGCTGAGTATCGACGACCTGGAGGTTTGTTGCAGAATCTTCCTATTCCGGAGTGGAAGTGGGAGCATATCACGATGGACTTCGTGACTCACTTGCCTATGTCTGTGGGGAATAGAGATGCTATCTGGGTGGTAGTGGATCGGCTTACTAAGTCTGCCCATTTTCTTCCATATAACAGAGATTTCACTTTCGATCGGATGGCACGGTTGTACATTCAGGAGATTGTACGGTTTCATGGTGTGCCCGTGAGTATCGTTAGTGACAGAGATCCTCGATTTACATCTAGATTTTGGGGCAGCTTTCAGCAAGCTTTGGGCACTACCTTGAGTTTGAGTACTGCATATCACCCAGAGACTGACGGTCAGTCAGAGAGGACTATTCGTACTCTTGAGGATATGTTGAGATCTTGTGTGATGGATTTCGGGCCAGCTTGGCAGGATCATCTGCCACTGATAGAGTTTGCATACAACAACAGTTTTCATAGGAGTATTGGTATGTCTCCGTTTGAAGCATTGTATGGTCGACGTTGTCGTACTCCTCTGTTCTGGGAAGAAGTCGGAGAACGACAGGTCGAGGGTCCAGAATTGATTCAGCAGGCCATGGACAAAGTTCTTGTGATCAAACAGCGGATTAAGACTGCTCAGGATCGACAAGCGAGTTATGCGAACTCCAAGCGCAGACCTCTTCATTTTGATGTAGGCGAGAAAGTGTTTCTCAAGGTATCACCTTTTCGGAGGATTCTGAGATTTGGACTCAAGGGTAAGCTATCTCCGAGATTCATTGGTCCTTTTGAGATCTTAGAATGTGTGGGAGACTTGGCCTACAGATTAGCTTTGCCACCGTATCTGTCTAGTGTTCACAATGTGTTTCATGTGTCCTTGTTGAGACTATACGTAGCGGATGAGTCTCATGTTTTGCATCCAACAGAAGTTCAGCTGAATCCGGATTTGTCTTTTGTGGAAAGACCGGTTTCGATCTTAGACCGGAAGGATAAGGTACTGCGGAATAAGACTATTCCTCTTGTCTTAGTGCAGTGGCAGCGCCGAGGTACTGAAGAAGCTACTTGGGAACTAGAGAGTCGCATGCGGTCAGAGCATCCAGAATTGTTCTAGTTGTAGTATTTTCAGTTATGATTGTAATTTCAGTTGTGCTTTCAGTTGTAATTCATTCTTAAGTTGAATGTATTTTTGTTCAGAATTGTCATTCTTCAGACTCGATTTCGCGGACGAAATCCTTTTTAGAGGGGGAGAATGTAGTATCCCGATGCCTAATTTGAGTTAATTATTGGATTAATTATATTTAGGTGGGATCGGAAGGACCGAACCGGGTTCGGATCGTCCGAAGAGGGTTCGGATCGTCCGAAGACAGGTGGCTGGACACGTGGAAGACATGCATAGTTCGGATCGTCCGATCAGGGTTCGGATCGTCCGAAGACAGGTGTCTGGACACGTGGAAGACATGCAGGGTTCGGATCGTCCGATAAGGGTTCGGAAGGTCCGAAGGGTACAGGGTTCGGATCGTCCGAAGTGGATCGGATCGTCCGAAGAGGATCGGATCGTCCGATCGTTGTCTATAAATAGAGGCGCGAGGCTTCACTTTTTACTCGCCAATTCCGAGTGTTCCAGAGCGTTTTAGTCGTTTCTGATGGGTTTCTAGTCTTTTCCCGAGGTTTAGGCACTAGCGGGGAGCTACTGGTTTTGTAGCGGAGCTGTGCTCTAGTTGGGAGCTAGCGGCATCAGTGGGCTGACTACGGACGCAGGCTTGATTCTAGGGCTGATTGCTAGGATCTACTGATTTGAGGTACGAAAGTACTATCCGAGATAGCAGGATTGAGTATGCTTTACTATGTGTTGCATGTTTATATGTTGCATTATTATCTGTCATATGATGCATGGTTTATTATGCGGCATTTGCATAATCATGTTGAGCCTGACTATTTTTGAGATAGCCTGTTGAGAGGGTGCTCAGCCCTCGTTTGTTGTGGATGGTTGGACCCCGTTGGCCGACGGTGGTCAGGTCACCGGTATATCCACAGGTTTATTTTGGTATGGGAGCCACCTCCTGGAGCGACGGCGCAGAGTGCTACATACCTTGACGTCATTTTACCTGAGCAGTATTTCGATATACCCAGATCCTGGTATCCAGTACATTTTGCATACATGCATGTCATAGTCTTGTATACTCATGCTTTCGGTGCTGAGCGTTTTATGCTCACGTCCTCGGTTTATCTCTGTTTTGGACACCCTATTCGATGGGGCAGGTCTCAGGTTGGACGGTCCAGGAGGGAGTGGACAGGGAGCTGGCAGAGGTTGACTTGTAGTTATTGGTATTTGTTCTTGGAATTTAGTTCGATCTGGTTGTTTAAGTATTTTTGTACTTACAGATTCGATTGGGTTGTATTACTGTTTTTCCATTGTTTTACCTGATTCAGTTTTAATGTTAATTTTGCATGCTTAAGTTCTGATTAGTAGGTGATTCTGGAACGGGTCACTACAATTACCGTCGTTTCATTAAAGATTTTTCGAGTATTGCTAAACCAATTACTCAGCTGACGCAGAAGAATGCTCCATTTGTTTGGTCTGAAGAATGCGAGACTAGTTTTCTGGAGTTGAAGAAGAGGTTGACCAGTGCCCCGGTGTTGACTATCCCATCCGGTACTGGTGATTTTGTGGTTTATTGCGACGCTTCTCACAGCACGTTGGGATGTGTGCTGATGCAGTGAGGGCATGTTATTGCTTATGCCTCAAGACAGCTTAAACCACATGAGACCCGTTATTCAATTCATGACCTTGAATTGGCAGCCATTGTCTTTGCATTAAATATATGGCGACACTATCTTTATGGTGAAAAGTTTGAGATATACTCTTATCATAAAATTTTAAAATATATGTTTTCACAATCTGAATTGAATATGAGGCACGAAGATGGCTTGATTTGCTTAAAGACTTTGATTGTGAAATCAAATACCATCCAGGAAAGTCTAATGCAGCAGCTGATGCACTAAGTCGAAAGGTATGTTCTTTATCCTTGTCGACGATTGGTGTTTCAAATTTGATAGAAGACTGCTGTTTGTCTGGATTAGCATTTGAAACAGATTATAGACCGTTGAGACTCTATACGGTGCAAGTAGAACCTGAACTAATTATGAAGATTAAGGCAGCTCAGAAAGTTGATCAGAGTGTATAGAAATAAGTATCGATGGTCAGAACAGGGCATCGATCGGAGTATCAGGTACGTGATAACGTCTTGTATGTGAATAATCGTCTGGTTGTGCCGAATGTTTCAGATTTGAGGCAACAGATATTATCAGAAGCGCACAACAGTCGATTCAGTATTCATCCTGGTGGCAGAAAGATGTATAATGATTTGAAAAGACAGTTCTGGTGGAAACAAATGAAGATTGACATTGCCGAATTTGTTTCCAAATGTCTGAATTGCCAGCAGGTGAAAGCATAAAGAAAGAAACCAGGAGGATTATTACAGAGTTTGTCAATTCTTAAATGGAAATGGGATCACATTTCCATGGATTTTGTGACACAATTACCGCGTTCCTCCAAAGTTTGTGATGCGATTTGGGTCGTGATTGATAGATTGACCAAATCCGCATGTTTTATTCCGTACAAGATGACGTACAGATTTGACCAGATGGCAGAGATCTATGTCAGAGAAGTGGTCAGATTGCATGGAGTGCCTAAGTCAATTGTATCAGACCGTGATCCTCGATTTACTTCGCACTTCTCGCAGAGTTTGCAGCAGGTTCTCGGTACGAAGTTACATCTGAGTACCGCATATCATCTACAGACCGACGGACAGTCAGAGCGGACTATCCAGACACTAGAGGATATGCTGAGAGCAGTAGTGCTTGATTTTAGCACTAATTGGCAAGATGCATTGCCGCTTTGTGAGTTTTCGTACAACAGCAGCTATCAGACGAGTATTGAGATGGAACTATTTGAATCGTTGTACGGAAAGAAGTGTCGATCCCCTCTCTATTGGGATGATATCTCTGAAGTGCCTGAGATTGGACCTGACATGATCAGAGATATGATAGAAAAAGTGAAGCTAATTCGAAAGAAAATGAAGGCAGCGCAAGACAGACAGGCCAAATATGCCAATGTTCGACGTAGACTGTTGGTATTTGAGGCAGGAGACCGAGTATTCTTGAAGATTTCACCTTTCAGAGGAGTTGTCAGATTTGGCAAGAAAGGGAAACTGTCTCCACGATACATTGGGCCTTATGAGATTCTTGAGAAGATAGGAGATCGTGACTATCGACTTGCTTTACCGCCTTCATTATCCGGGATACATGATGTCTTTCATGTATCGTTATTAAGGAAATATCTTCCTGATGCTTCACATACTATTCAACCAGACGAGGCTGAACTGGATGAGACGTTGAGCTATGTTCCGATTCAAATTATTGATCGTAAAGAAAAACATCTCAGAACGAAGAATATTCCACTTGTAAAAGTTCAATGGACTCGTCATGGCATTGAAGAAGCAACCTTGGATACTGAATCAGTTATGAGACAAGAGTTCCCAGAGTTATTTTGATAATGTAAATTTCTTATACAGTTTTGTATATATACTCCTTATTGATACGATTGATTGTCTGTGATTTCGGGGATGAAATCGTATCTTATGGGGGGAGAAATGTAATGCCCGATATTATATATCTTGTTAAATTACGATTATTGATTTTTAATCGAGACGATTATGAAAGGGCTAATCGACACACGGATTGAAATTTTGCATGTGAGATTGTTGGTGCGAGAGCCGAAGGTCTCGCGCATATGCGCGCCGGGCATATGCGCGAGTAGTGCGGAAGCCCATGATGCGGGACAGAACACTGGGCGCACATGCGCGACCTGCATACGCGTATATGCGCCAGAGGTCCAGAGAGTTGGGCGCACATGCGCGACTTAGATTCGCGCATCTGCATGGAAGATTGGTGCGCATATGCGCGAGCTGCCGTGTTGCTACGCGCTGAGACATATGGTCTCGCGCATATGCGCCGAGATAGGTCGCGCATATGCGCAAGACGTGTGCTACAAAGAATAAGCCACGTGCCTTTAAGTGTGCAACACATATATATCGAGAAAAGGCTGAGGGAAGATTTTGAGTTGTAATTGAAAATTTTGAGATCCGTCCGTCCAAATTTAAATCCGAGTACGACACCATGTTCCTAGCAACGACAGCTACTACAGGACGTAAGTTTTGTTACGTTTTGTTAAGATTTGAAATTATGCTATTCCCAGAATCAGATATGATTCATATATGATGTCCTTGATAGATTAGACATCATAGAATCGAAGTCAGATTAATAAACAGATTGATTGTGGAATTGTTATTAATTTCAGAGTTAATTCGACTGAGATATGATGTCAGATTTGTACGGTGGTTGATTATAAGTTATTAGAATTGGTATATACTGATATGGTATTACTGGTATCGCAGAATTATACGGTTGTACCGTCAGAATTTAATAAGACAGGGATGTCTTGATTTGAATAGAATATTGATACAGTATATTGATATTGTCATTGCCAGATTAAACATTGACAGACTTTGAGTCGAGACTTCGATTGTATCAAAGCGACAGAACTAAAGGTATAAATAAATGTTGATTCGGGATTGCACAACTAGAGTTAAGTTTTACCTGAGTTTCCCAAAATCACATACTTTATTTTATTGCATTGTTATTTGAAAATTATCAGATTGATATGTTTAGTCTATTGAATTGTAGCAGAGCAAGAGTTTGAGTCTAGGGCAGATCAGCCTAGCTAGGGAAGAACCGCCGAGTCTTTGACAGAACCGCTAAGACTCTAGACTTACGGTGTATCGATGAGCTTAGATGTAGATCGACTTCTATTGTAGACATTCGATACAGGATGCCAAAGTCTAAATTAGATCGGGATACCTAGATTAGAAATGAGTCCGTGAGTTAGGTACAGATTTGTATTGATTCATGTGGTCAGATTGGATACATGTTTTGATGTTTATTATGCTCTTGTATATTTGTTATATGATTGCATTGATACATTGTTTATATTGGGATTTTATTCTCACCGGAGTTATCCCGCTGTTGTCGTGTTTGTATTTGTGCATGGCAGCAGATGGGACAGGTACAGGGTGACAGAGGTGAAGAAAGATCGAGTTAGAGTGGAGACTACGGACTTGGATATAGATAGGTTTTATTACTTGATTGTAGTAGTTAAACCTTAGTTTTGAACTAGATGCATGTTATATAGGATTTGTATTATTATACTGGTTATTATAATAGAATGATTTCATTACCTTCCGCATTTTTAAAAAAAAATTTAGACCCTGTTTATTCTAATTGATTAAATTAGTCCCAATGACGATTACGAAGATGATTAGCGTCCGGGTCCCCACTGTTCAACTCAACTGGTCGTTCAGTTAAACTGGTCAGCAGCTGGTTCAGTTGTTCAGCTGGTTCAGTTCAACTTGTTCGGTTTACTTTCAGCTGGCCTGGTTCAGTTCAACTTGTTCAGTTTCAGTTGGTCAGCAGCTGGTTCAGTTCAGTTGGTCTGGTTCAACTGGTCTTCAGCTGGTTCAGTTTCAGCTGGTGTGCTGAAATCAGTCTAGCAGATTTCAGTTTGTGCAGAACCAGTAGTGTAAGGCCCGAGATAATAAAGATGATATTATTTTAATCCGAGGATATGTAATTGGAAACTTTTGGAGTGTTGAATTATATTCCAAGATGTTTGCAATTATTTAGGATTGAACTGAATTAAAAAGATTGAGCGGGGGCCAATTTGCAATTAGTGAAAAGTTGAGGGACTAAAGTGCAAATATGAAAAATTGAGTGGGACACTTGTCTTGGTCACCCCTTGAACGTGTCATTGTGCACTTTAAAAATTCAGAATTGCATGAGGAAAACCGAAAGCTTCCATGGAAATTCTCAAGCTTTTATTTTCTTTAAAATTTCGATTCCGTGTGAACCGTCTATCAGAATTTAAATCCGATTTCGGTTTTGAGCTCCTCTCACCAAGAGCTACACAAGGACGTAATTTTGTTACGTTTTGAGATGTTTTGAAAATATGATGTTGCTAGAATTGCATGTGATTCAGATATGATGTTTCTGCTACCGTAGATATTATAGAATTAAAGTCAGATTAAAGAACAGATTGTTTCTGTAATTGTTATGATTTTCGAAAGATATTGACAGAGATTAGATATCAGATTTGTGTTATCGTTGAGATTATGAGTTATGTCAGTATTGATTATGAGTTCTGGTATTATATATGTGATGTTCAGATTACGGGGTTATTCAGATTGTATTGTTATGCCGTCGAGACATCAGTATTGATTTAGATTGATCAGATATGATATTGATTGAGATTCATTGTTATATTGTTGACTTGGATCAGATTGTATACCGAGTTGAGTATTGATCAGAACAGATTCTGAACTGAGATATATACTAATATTGTATTTATGTGATTTGTCATTATCAGATTGATATGGACAGATTTAACTTCGAGACTTCGTCTTCGTCAGACCGGGACGACAAAGGTATAATTCATGTGATATCTGGGAAGATACAACTTAAATCAGATCTCATTTGAGTTTCCCAATAAAATCACATACTTTATTATTGTTTATCTTCTGATATGATTATGATTTGTTTATAGACTTTATATTCAAATCTTTTGGAAATGAGCATGCTTTGTTTACAGATTGTTATACATTGTATTTGAGATAGGAAAGTTTGACAGATAGTCAGACTTCTAGATGTTCGGTGTATCGTTACGTAGGTGCAGACACCCTCCTATTGTAGATTACTCGATACAGGTCAGACCGAAGTCTAGGAATAAGACGTATAGTCACCCCGATTGGGAGGGTAGGTGACAGCCATTGACGTCTTATTCACACCGGGATCCCTAGAGTTATAGTTGAGTCGAGTCTAGACATGATTTGACTAGAACTGCATGCGTTTATAGATGTGGTTTCATAGATTATGAAACCCATGTTTATTGCTTTCAGTTATGATAGCATGTTTATATGATTTGATTTAAATTGCATGTTTATCTGAATTGAGTTGCATGCTTATTTTGATTTGATTTCATAGATTATGAAATCTATTACTTTTGAATATGATCATGATAGCATGTTTTATGATTTAGATTGTTTCTATACATGCTTACCATGTTTTATACTGGGATTTATTCTCACCGGAGTATCCGGCTGTTGTCTTGTTTTGTATGTGTGCATGACAACAGGTGGGACAAGATCGGGGTCGAGAAGATGATGAGAGAAGACGAGTTTAGCGTGGTGATTCCGGACTTGGATATAGATAGATTTCATTACTTGATTGTAGTAGTTAAACCTTAGTCGAACTAGATGCATGTTGTACAGGATTTGTATTATTATACAGATTTGTATAATAGCATGATTCCATTACCTTCCGCACTTGACATTTTAAAAAGAAAATTTTTTAGACCCTGTTTTATCTTAATTGATAATGAAATCCCAAAAGAAGATTAAGAAAAAGATCAGCGTCCGGGTCACCACAACAGGTGGTATCAGAGCGATAGATCCTTTATATTGAGATAGTCAGAGTTGATAGATCTTTTAGACTGAGATAGTAGAGAATGAGCGGGGTAGATTGAACTTTCTTCCTTGCATGTGATTGCTAGCATGAGATTTATTATAATGTTGAATTACATTATGGGTGCTAGCATGATTTACTGTTTTCCCTATTACATGTTGTTTGTATCTGAGTTGATTGCAGCATGTAATTGTTAAGCCTGAATCAGAACCGAGTCTGGATCAGAGGTATATGATCAGAGGAGGGCTGAGACAGATTGTATAGATTATGTACTAATCTGTTTGATTATCAGATATACCGCCTCGAAGAATTTCAGAAAAGGGCAGTACTTCGTCTGAACAGATAGAGGCATCAGAAACTCAGCTAGAAGAAAAGATGAAGGAATTTTAGTTATTGCAGCCGCCGATTCTGAGTGGTTCCGAGACATCCGAAGATTGTCAGAACTGGTTCGATGATATAGAAATACTGTTCGATTTACTTGATTATACAGATGAACAGAGAGTTCAAATGGTACCTTATCAGTTACGAGAAGCCGCCAGGAATTGGTGGATTGCCAGTCGAAGAATGTGGGAACAGAGAGGTACAGTGATTTCGTGGGAAATATTCAGAACTGAATTTTATCGACGATTTTTCTCAGTCTCGTACCGAGAGGACAAGAAAGAAGAGTTTGAGAATTTGAGCCTAGGTCAGTTGATTATTGATGAATATACCGCCAAATTCTCTACTCTACTACATTTTTGCTCCTCAGATAGCTGGAGATGATGAAGCTATAGTAAATCAGTTCATCAGAGGGTTGAATTCGGAGGTAGTTGCATTTATGAATCTGCAGCGACCTTACCATTTTGCTGACATCCTGAGTAGAGCGAAGAGAGCTGAGGCGAGTCTGATTAGACAGCTAGGGAGGTTGTGTGTGAAACAACCCCAGACACAGCAATCCCCTCTCCGATTGGATCGAGGCAGTACGAGTGGAAAGCAAGATTTGCTGAAAGCTCGGAAGAAACCATTCAAGAAAATAGGAAGCGATTCATCTAGCTCCAGCGTTTCTGGTCCAAGCCATACTGGAGTGTATTGCAGGAGTTGCGGAGGGATACATCTCACCGAGCAATGACAGGGAGTGACTGGTAGATGTAATATTTGTGGACAGCCGGGACACTTTGCTAAAGTCTGTCCCCAGAAGCGTTCCCGAAGATTGTAGGGAAGAGAGTTCAATTGAAAACACAAATCCAGAATTCACAACAGGTACTGATCTTTTATGATTATGTTGCATATGTATTGATATATACTAATGCATTTGTTAAGAATATCTTTGAATGAGTTGCATGGAGATATGCATTATCTGTTAAGTCTGTTTATACTGTAGTATTGATTTCTTACCTTTTTGGAAAGAAAAATTGATATCAGAGACTTCTGTGACATCTTGTATACTACAGTGAGATGAGAATGAGATTGAGTTAGATTATGACGTACTTGTGTTTCTGATTTGATCGCATTATTGATATTAATATGCTAAACAAGTACAGAACTATTATAGATTCCTTTTAGGAGAGTAGAAGATTCAGACTAGATATGGTTGATGACTAGAGATTTCACAGTAAGGATTCTAGATTTAGAATTCCTTTGATATCTGTGTGGTATATGACTCGATTGATACAGAAAAGAACAGATAGTATCCTTATGTATTCAGTAGATTTACTGAAATCGAGCATAGCATTAGCAGATTTGTCAATGATGTATGAGTTGGCTGATGTTTGCCTAGATAAGATTTTAGATTTGCTTTTTATCAGACTGATAGATTTCAGAGTTGAATTCAGATCAGATACTGATTTTGTTTTAGAAGTCAGTACAGAATGATATTGAATGTACAAGAATGATACAGAATGAATTGAAAGAAGTGAAAGATCAGTAGAAAAGTACCGACCAGGAGTTACATCTGATTTAGTGTTTCTCTTTGGCATATGTCAGTATCTTCAGAGATGTTCTGATGATTTTATGCTCATTGTATCTATGAGATTTTGATATAATTGCAGCATTTGATTGACTGAATCGAATATCTGAAGACTAAATTGAATATTCTGAGAACTGTGATGATTGTATACAGAAATTATTCAGATAAGAATCCTGCTTGAAATAGATTGTATTCAGAGTGTGCGATATCTGAAGTTAGTATACAGATTGATTTGGATACAGTTGAGATTACGATCAGTGACCGAGAAATACCGATATCAGAAATATTCAGAAATTTCAGAAATGTCAGAATTGTCAGAAATGTATTTTGTCTGATTTGGCAGATTATTTTATTCGACTGTTGCTTTATATCTGCTGAATATTGTTATTGTTTAATATTTGAGACATCTTATATTGTTTTGGGAAAGCATATTTTATTTGCAGATGAGATATAAAAGTTGATCAGAATGACATGAAGATATTTACCAGAAATCCTTGTTTTATGAGTTCACTGAACTCACTAGATCTGTATAGGATATTGATATGTTATCTTTGATTTGATATTACTGTTGTTTTGAATCCGTATATGCTACAGATTATTGTGAACCGTTGAGATTATATGCAGTTCAAACCGAATTAGAGCTGAATTCGAGAATTACAGCAGTTCAGAAATGTGATCAGAATTTCAGAACTTGAATGTGATAATCAGAGCAGAACATCTAGCAGAGTAACAGATATGTGATTGTACGGTATAAGAATGATTATCTTGTGATATCAAAATGTTTCAGAATTGTACAGCTGAGCTTGATATCGATAGTCAGAGCCGAATACCAGGTAGGTACATTTTCTTTCAATTATGTTATTAACTGATTTGTTTATGCCGAATAGTTCGGATCTGAAATCACAGATTGTGTCAGCAATGCGCTGTAGTGACTTCAGTTGTCATGTTTGTGACTGAGAATATATGATATTCGAACAGAAAGTTTTGATATAGACAGATTAAGTCAGTTGTGACAGATTTGTGCTGAAATTTTGGCACAAATTGTACTGAATTGTACAAATTGTCAACAAATGAAGACAGAAAGATAGAAATCAGAAGATTTATTACAGAATTGTACAGTTCTAAATAGAAATGGGAGTACATTTCTATGGCTTTCGTAATGACATTACTGCCATTTTTTTTACAGATTGTGATATGTTATGATTATGATTGACAGATCGTTCAATCTATATCTATTGGTTTGTAACAGATAACGTACAAACATGACCAAATGACACAGATCGATGTCAGAGAAGTGGTCAGAAAGATCAGAATGCCACAATAGATTATGTCAAATTGTGATTTTGCTTGAGTTTGTATTCGTGACAGAATATATCATGAACTCTCTTTTAGATTGTTCACAGATTGACAGACTGTCAGAATATTTTATCCAGATATTGGAAGATTTTGGTAGAGTTATAGAGTGCTGGATGTTAGCACTAATTGATATGACTTATTATCACTGCGTGACAATAACTATCAGCTTATCAGATGGGTAATGAGATAATTATAGACAAGACAGTATACGGTGAATACTACAGATTTCTTTTGAAGAAAATTAGAAGGAAGATGAAGATAGTTCAGAATGGACAGACTTAAGAAACCAACGTCGGATGATGACGATTGGTACTTGAAGCTGAAGATGGTATATGTCCTTGATCGGGATAAACTGATTTGATAACAGCAGATGGTACTGATATGTGATGAATTATGATTGGTCTATACGGATGTTGTATAACTAACATGGCAAGATTGATTCTGTCAGAGTTAATTTAAGAAGTATTATGATAGCATACTTCATGAATTCGTATTCCAGATGGGGATCAGGGATTTGAGTTTTGATTTAAACTCTAGTATACATTTCTTCTCGTATATCTCTGAATTGATTGTTTACGAGTTCGAGGACGAACTCAAATCTAAGAAGGGGAGAAATGTAAGGCCCGAGATAATAAAGATGATATTATTTTAATCCGAGGGTATGTAATTGGAAACTTTTGGAGTGTTGAATTATATTCCAAGATGTTTGCAATTATTTAGGATTGAATTGAATTAAAAAGATTGAGCGGGGGCCAATTTGCAATTAGTGAAAAGTTGAGGGACTAAAGTGCAAATATGAAAAAATTGAGTGGGACACTTGTCTTGGTCACCCCTTGAACGTGTCATTGTGCACTTTAAAAATTCAGAATTGCATGAGGAAAACCGAAAGCTTCCATTGAAATTCTCAAGCTTTTATTTTCTTTAAAATTTCGATTCCGTGTGAACCATCTATCAGAATTTAAATCCGATTTCGGTTTTGAGCTCCTCTCACCATGAGCTACACAAGGACGTAAGTTTTGTTACGTTTTGAGATGTTTTGAAAATATGATGTTGCTAGAATTGCATGTGATTCAGATATGATGTTTCTGCTACCGTAGATATTATAGAATTAAAGTCAGATTAAAGAACAGATTGTTTCTGTAATTGTTATGATTTTCGAAAGATATTGACAGAGATTTGATATCAGATTTGTGTTATCGTTGAGATTATGAGTTATGTCAGTATTGATTATGAGTTCTGGTATTATATATGTGATGTTCAGATTGACGGGGTTATTCAGATTGTATTGTTATGCCGTCGAGACATCAGTATTGATTTAGATTGATCAGATATGATATTGATTGAGATTCATTGTTATCTTGTTGACTTGGATCAGATTGTATACCGAGTTGAGTATTGATCAGAACAGATTCTGAACTGAGATATATACTGATATTGTATTTATGTGATTTGTCATTATCAGATTGATATGGACAGATTTAACTTCGAGACTTCGTCTTCGTCAGACCGGGACGACAAAGGTATAATTCATGTGATATCTGGGAAGATACAACTTAAATCAGATCTCATTTGAGTTTCCCAATAAAATCACATACTTTATTATTGTTTATCTTCTGATATGATTATGATTTGTTTATAGACTTTATATTCAAATCTTTTGGAAATGAGCATGCTTTGTTTACAGATTGTTATACATTGTATTTGAGATAGGAAAGTTTGACAGATAGTCAGACTTCTAGATGTTCGGTGTATCGTTACGTAGGTGCAGACACCCTCCTATTGTAGATTACTCGATACAGGTCAGACCGAAGTCTAGGAATAAGACGTATAGTCACCCCGATTGGGAGGGTAGGTGACAGCCATTGACGTCTTATTCACACCGGGATCCCTAGAGTTATAGTTGAGTCGAGTCTAGACATGATTTGACTAGAACTGCATGCGTTTATAGATGTGGTTTCATAGATTATGAAACCCATGTTTATTGCTTTCAGTTATGATAGCATGTTTATATGATTTGATTTAAATTGCATGTTTATCTGAATTGAGTTGCATGCTTATTTTGATTTGATTTCATAGATTATGAAATCTATTACTTTTGAATATGATCATGATAGCATGTTTTATGATTTAGATTGTTTCTATACATGCTTACCATGTTTTATACTGGGATTTATTCTCACCGGAGTATCCGGCTGTTGTCTTGTTTTGTATGTGTGCATGACAACAGGTGGGACAAGATCGGGGTCGAGAAGATGATGAGAGAAGACGAGTTTAGCGTGGTGATTCCGGACTTGGATATAGATAGATTTCATTACTTGATTGTAGTAGTTAAACCTTAGTCGAACTAGATGCATGTTGTACAGGATTTGTATTATTATACAGATTTGTATAATAGCATGATTCCATTACCTTCCGCACTTGACATTTTAAAAAGAAAATTTTTTAGACCCTGTTTTATCTTAATTGATAATGAAATCCCAAAAGAAGATTAAGAAAAAGATCAGCGTCCGGGTCACCACAAGTAGCTTCATCGTCATTTATCAGCATCTTAAGCTTCGATTCAGACTTTGAATTTTGAAGAAGATTTACCTTTCCAACGCATACAAAAATCTCTTCATTTCAATAACCGAGCTGAGAGATATGACAAAAATACTGTAGATGCTCAAACCAAACTGATTGTTGTCTTTGTGCGATCAGTTACGATTTGTTTGACCTAGATAACATCCGATTTTGCCCAAATGACGTGAAATACAACTTGTTCCAAATTGAGTTTTTTGATCGGTCTAGTTTGCGGATTGTCATTTGGATCATCCAGCTGAGAGATATCTTCAAAACACCGAAACTTGACATAAATTCAGTTTTGGCTTAATTCCGTTTCAGTTTGCTTCTTGTGTTTGCAACTCACACATGAGTAAATATGTTAGAAACACAACAAAAAGTTTTGTTAACATCAAAATCAAGAATGCGAACATGAAATGTTCCAACACACATGAGTCATGTGGCTCGACTGCTTTGCATGGGGCTTGGGGGCTCAGCCAGGGGTGGCTGGGGCTCGAGGAGGGTGAGGGCCTGGTAGAGTCCTATTGGGCTAGGACTCGCGCAATAGGGCTAGGGAAGAGTCCTCGCTGCATAGGGCTCTTCCCGAGGGTGTTCTCTTGTGTGGCCGAGAGTTTCAGGGGGCGGGTCCGTTTGGAGCTGGGCTAGGTGGTCCATCAGGGTCGTAGCGTGACGGGCAGGGGTCGGGACAGTGGCTGCAGTGGCTGGCCTCACTTCTGGCTCGAGCAAAACGAGAGAGATGTGAGAGTGCTTGGGTGCGCACAGCTGCTAGTGTAGTAGCCCGAGTTCCAAATTGGGTAATTAACGGATTAATGGTGATTAAGAAGGTTTAATGTGTAATTTTGACCGTGGTCATGATCGGACGGACCGAAGATGGTTCGGTAGCACCGAAGAGTTCGGACGATCCGAAGTGAGTTCGGTGGATCCGATCATGAGGTGTCAAGAGCCGATGGACACGTGGGAGTTCGGAAGTTCCGAAGTGTAGGTTCGGTGGATCCGATCATGAGGTGTCAAGAGCCGATGGACACGTGGGAGTTCGGACGTTCCGAAGTGTAGGTTCGGTGGATCCGATCGTGAGGTGTCAAGAGCTGATGGACACGTAGGAGTTCGGACGTTCCGAAGTGGGTTCGGTGGATCCGAACATAGCCTATAAATAGTGCTCGGAATTCCTCATTTTGGATGGCAAGTTCTTGAAGTTGTGTCACATAGTTGAGAGGTTTGGAAGGTTTCTAGGGTTAGTTGTCGGTCGAGCGATAGCCAAGAGCTTCCAGGATTGGTAGTGTAGCGACGCCTGAGTTACGAGGCAATCGACATCAAAGGGCTGTCGACGGACGAAGGTAAACCCTAAACCTTTGGTAGTACTGGTTTTGCTAGTTGAGCATGGTAGTATTGTTCATTGGGTATGCTTTTGATGCGTAGGCTTGTTCTAGACCTGATTAGCGGTGTTGCGTAAGGCTAGGCTTGCTGTGATAGAGGTACGAAAGTACTATCCGAGATATCCTGGTCGAGTATACATCCTTATATGTGTTGCATGATTATGTGGTGCATTGATATATGTCATATGATGCATGCTATTATGTCACGCTGTATGATGCATGTTGCATTTCATGTTGAGCCGTATCTCCTTCGAGATAGCCTTTACTGTTGAGCTGTATCTCTTTCGAGATAAGCTATATCTTGTGGGGCCGCTCAGCCCTATCTTGTCTTGTGGACGCATGGACACCGAGAGTACACAGTGGCCGACGGGTCGGGAGGGCTTCGGTGATCCGGGACATTTTAGGTCCACGTCTGTTCTTGTAGTGGATGCAGTGACCCAGAGGAGTACCGCGCGGCACTATCCACTTGGCGCCTCTAGACTGAGCATTTTGAGATCCTTTGTTACTCCTGTTTCTTGACTACCCTGGTATCATATCATAGCATGTGCATTTCATATAGGCTTGTATACTCATGCTTTTGTACTGGGCGTTCTTATCGCTCACGTCCTCGGTTTTTGTTTATCTTGGACACCCCATTCCCACGGGGCAGGGCTCAGGTTGGATGGCTCGGGAAGAGCAGGAGGAGGACAGTGAGTATCTGGTTGGTTTAGTTTTCAGTACTATTCTATTTCGATTTGGTTGTACCTAATATATATTTTGAGATTGATCTGATTTCGATTGGGTTGTATAACTATTGTCGTTGGCCATATTTCCGCTGTTATCTCTGATTATTATTAATTAAGTTAGTTGCATGCTTAGTTCTTGATTAGTAGGTGATTCTGGAACGGGTCACTACATTTATGGTATCAGAGCATGCTTACGATTTTGGGATATAGATTCTGTTTTGGGATTCTCGTGGACCATTTTACCATTTTCCCCATTCTATCTTATAGCGATGGCTGACCACTTTGGTGATGAGAGTAGTCAGGGAAGTGTAGGTCGTTGGGGTGACCAGGACGATTTGTTAAGCGTCATAAGTTACCATATGTTTCTCTAGACGTCATTCTTTCCGTTTCTACCCCGATGGGTCATTCGGTGTTAGCTAAGCGTCTAGTGATGGGTTGTCCCTTAGATTTTGAGGGTAACGATGTTGTTATTTCGTTTTGTTCATCCTCTAAGCCTGATTTCGAGGACGAAATCTTTTTAAGGGGGGGAGAATGTAGTAGCCCGAGTTCCAAATTGGGTAATTAACGGATTAATGGTGATTAAGAAGGTTTAATGTGTAATTTTGACCGTGGTCATGATCGGACGGACCGAAGATGGTTCGGTAGCACCGAAGAGTTCGGACGATCCGAAGTGAGTTCGGTGGATCCGATCATGAGGTGTCAAGAGCCGATGGACACGTGGGAGTTCGGACGTTCCGAAGTGTAGGTTCGGTGGATCCGATCATGAGGTGTCAAGAGCCGATGGACACGTGGGAGTTCGGACGTTCCGAAGTGTAGGTTCGGTGGATCCGATCGTGAGGTGTCAAGAGCTGATGGACACGTAGGAGTTCGGACGTTCCGAAGTGGGTTCGGTGGATCCGAACATAGCCTATAAATAGTGCTCGGAATTCCTCATTTTGGATGGCAAGTTCTTGAAGTTGTGTCACATAGTTGAGAGGTTTGGAAGGTTTCTAGGGTTAGTTGTCGGTCGAGCGATAGCCAAGAGCTGCCAGGATTGGTAGTGTAGCGACGCCTGAGTTACGAGGCAATCGACATCAAAGGGCTGTCGACGGACGAAGGTAAACCCTAAACCTTTGGTAGTACTGGTTTTGCTAGTTGAGCATGGTAGTATTGTTCATTGGGTATGCTTTTGATGCGTAGGCTTGTTCTAGACCTGATTAGCGGTGTTGCGTAAGGCTAGGCTTGCTGTGATAGAGGTACGAAAGTACTATCCGAGATATCCTGGTCGAGTATACATCCTTATATGTGTTGCATGATTATGTGGTGCATTGATATATGTCATATGATGCATGCTATTATGTCACGCTGTATGATGCATGTTGCATTTCATGTTGAGCCGTATCTCCTTCGAGATAGCCTTTACTGTTGAGCTGTATCTCTTTCGAGATAAGCTATATCTTGTGGGGCCGCTCAGCCCTATCTTGTCTTGTGGACGCATGGACACCGAGAGTACACAGTGGCCGACGGGTCGGGAGGGCTTCGGTGATCCGGGACATTTTAGGTCCACGTCTGTTCTTGTAGTGGATGCAGTGACCCAGAGGAGTACCGCGCGGCACTATCCACGTGGCGCCTCTAGACTGAGCATTTTGAGATCCTTTGTTACTCCTGTTTCTTGACTACCCTGGTATCATATCATAGCATGTGCATTTCATATAGGCTTGTATACTCATGCTTTTGTACTGGGCGTTCTTATCGCTCACGTCCTCGGTTTTTGTTTATCTTGGACACCCCATTCCCACGGGGCAGGGCTCAGGTTGGATGGCTCGGGAAGAGCAGGAGGAGGACAGTGAGTATCTGGTTGGTTTAGTTTTCAGTACTATTCTATTTCGATTTGGTTGTACCGAATATATATTTTGAGATTGATCTGATTTCGATTGGGTTGTATAACTATTGTCGTTGGCCATATTTCCGCTGTTATCTCTGATTATTAATAATTAAGTTAGTTGCATGCTTAGTTCTTGATTAGTAGGTGATTCTGGAACGGGTCACTACAGCTAGTTTCCTGAACTAGTGGCTTGATGCGGGGGTTCAAGGGATTGGGCTGGCCTCGGTTGGGTCTGGGCATAGTCCAGGGATGGCTAGTGTCATGTGGGCTCGGTGGTGGCTCGGTTGGAAGAGTCCTTGCTAGCTAGGAGTCTTGGGCAAAGAAGGGAGCATGAGTGCAGAATTTGGTCTTGGTTCCAGGAGGGTTTGAGCGAGCTACGGATAGGTTCTATGGGCTGGGCTTGGTCGGTAGTGTTCCTAGATGGGTTGGCTTGGGTTTGGCTAGAGGTGGCTCGACCATGGCTCGAGTAATTTGGGAGATGGCTCGAGTTGTTCGGTTAAGGGTCATATTTCGAATTTAAAAGAATAATATTAGAACCATAGGTCCACGTGTAATGCCCGAGATTTAATTATTGTAATCAGACGTTGATTAAGAATTGAGGTTATAGGAACTCAAATGACGATGCCGGGCGTTGGTTAATTTTAAGCCAAGATGTTGAATCGAACATCTCAAGATGTAAGACTGAACATCTCGCGCCCGAGCGGTAGAAAAGAACCGCTCGAGCGTCAATTTTACTTCTTGGACAGAATGTTTGGCGCCCGAGCGGTAGAATATTACCGCCCGAGCGCCAGGAGATGTTCAGCCGAGTATCTCGACAGAAACTTCCGCGCCTGAGCGGTAAGGATCAACCCCTCAGCGCCGCTGCAAAACATGAAAATGAGACACGTTGATTTACATGCAACAAGTAAATATATATATACATACAAACATTTATTCAAAAAACGAAGGGGAAATCAAGGGAATCTTTGAGGAAAATTCTCCGTAGCATTTTAATCTTAATTTACGAGCGATCCGTCCGTTCGATTTTAAATCCGACTTCAGTACTGTGTTCCTATCGACACAGGCTACAACTAGACGTAAGTTTTGTTAAGTTTAGATACGATTTGAAATTATGATATTGTCAGAATTGAATAGGAATTATATATGGTGTTTCTGATACAATAGACATCGTATAATTGAAGTCAGATTAAAGAACAGACTGTTTCTGTAATTGTTATGATTTTCGGAATCGATTTGGCTGAGATTTCATAGCAGATTTGTATTATCGTTCAGAGTATGAGTTGTATCGATATTGATTATAAATTCTGGTATTATATCTGTGATGTTGGGATTGACGGGTTTACTGAGACTGTATCATTATGCCGTCGAAACATCAGTTAATTGATATTGATCAATTTCGGTATTGATTTAGATTGTATTGGTATATCGTATGTCGATTGACATTGATCAGATTGTATTGTGATTTGAGTATTGATCAGAACAGGTTCCGAATTGAGTTATATGTGTTGATATTGTATCTGTTTGGTATTGTTATTACTAGATTGGAAATGGACAGAGTGGAATTCGGGACTTCTTATTCTTCTTCTTCTCCTTCTGAGCGAGAAGATAATGGTATAAATTAATGCTGAGTTGGGATTGCACAACTCGATTGAGGTTTGGCTCGAGTTTCCCTAAATCACATACGTTATTGTATTGCATGAATAATTGCAATGAATGTATTGAAAATGCTTGTTCTCATGATTTATAGATAGCAGGTATTAGACGAGTAATCTTGTGACAGAAGTCCAGATAGTGGCGGGATCGCCACGGGCACATTGCACGATGTCACAAGATAGTGCATTGGCGATAGTGCCAGAGTCTGTCACCGGATGATTGGCTATCGATGTGGATAGAATTGTAGCTTCTTCTATTATTGGTGATCGGTACTGTATCGATGTGGATAGAATCGTAACTCTTCTATTACTGATAATCGATATCATATCGATGTGGATAGAATCGGAGTTTCTTCTATTACTGGTGATCGATACTATATCGATGTGGATAGAATCCGAGCTTCTTCTATTATTGGTGATTGATACCATATCGATGTGATAGAATCGGAAATTCTTCTATTACTGGTGATAGATATGGAATGTCAACATCTGGAAACCGGGATCTCTAGGCTAGGTTTGAGTCTAGTCTAAAACGTAGAGTCACGAGTCTGAGTGACAGTTATATTGATTTATATTTATTGATGTTGATTTACATTCCTGAATATGGTACATGTCGATTTTTGTTCCTGATTTTGGTACATGTTTAGAATAGGAATTATTCTTGATAGTAACTCATGTTTCTGATTCTGTTACATGTTATAAATGTTTGTTATATGCTTTTATATGATTTATATGACTGCATGCATACATGGTTTATACTGAGAATATAATTCACACCGGAGTTATCCGGCTGTTGTCTTGTTTGTATGTGTGCATGGCAACAGGTGAGATAGAAGCGGGGTCAGGACGAGAACGAGGCTGGAGTAGATAGCGTGGAGATCCGGGCTCAGAAGTAACTTAGGATTCAGCACTGACATGTAGTTGAACCTAGTTAGATTATTGTATATAATACAATAATTGTATGTTTATGTTTAATATGTAATTTGAATTTAATTACCTTACGAGTCTGAGTGACAGTTATATTGATTTATATTTATTGATGTTGATTTACGTTCCTGAATATGGTACATGTCGATTTATCTTCCTGATTTTGGTACTTGTTTAGAATAGGAATTATTCTTGATAGTAACTCATGTTTCTGATTCTGTTACATGTTAGAAATGTTTGTTATATGCTTTTATATGATTTATATGACTGCATGCATACATGGTTTATACTGAGAATATAATTCTCACCGAAGTTATCTGGCTGTTGTCTTGTTTGTATGTGTGCATGGCAACAGGTGGGATAGAAGCGGGGTCAGGACGAGAACGAGGCTGGACTAGATAGTGTGGAGATCCGGGCTCAGAAGTAACTTAGGATTCAACACTGACATGTAGTTGAACCTAGTTAGATTATTGTAGATAATATAATAATTGTATGTTTATGTTTAATATGTAATTTGAATTTAATTACATTACGTTTTCGCTTTGCATTTTAAAAAAAAAATTTAGACCCTGTTTATTATAAATGATTAAATATTCCTAAAGACAATTAAAGAATGAATTAGCGTCCGGGTCCCCACAACAGGTGGTATCAGAGCATTAGGTTCCAGAACTTTAGATTCTTGAGACTGAGATAGAAGCTAGTGAGCGGGTAGAAGGTGTTTTCTTTCCTGCTTTTGATTGCTAGCATGTGACTTAATTATAATGTTGAATTACATTGTGTATGCTAGCATGATACTATGTTTTGTTGTTTTGAGATATCTGTTACCTGAATATCTGAGTTGATTTGGTAATATGTCTGATTTAAAAATAAATCAGAACCAATTTTTGATCAGAGGTAAGCTGATCAGAAAGAGACATAGATTGATTTATCCCCTGTTATTGCTAACTCTGGTGAATATCAGATATACCTCCTAGAAGAATTCCAGAAAGGGATAGTATATCGGTGGATCAGATAGATGTATCAGAAACTCAGATGGAAATACAGTTGAAAGAGTTTCAGTCACTTCAGCCGCCAATTCTGAGTGGTATCAAGACGTCTGAAGATTGTGAGAATTGGTTTGATGACATAGAAATACTGTTTGATTTACTTGATTGTTCAGATGAGCAGAGAGTTAAACTGGTGCCCAATCAGTTACGAGAGGCCGCCGGGAGTTGGTGGATTACAAGTAAAAGAATATTAGAACAGAGAGGTACAATGATTTCGTGGGAAATATCCATAACTGAATTTTATCGAAGATTCTTCTCAGGATCGTACCGAGAGGACAAGAGAGCAGAGTTTGAGAATTTGAGACAGGGCCAACTGAATATTGAAGAATATG
Source organism: Primulina eburnea (assembly GCF_022965805.1). Taxonomy (NCBI): domain Eukaryota; kingdom Viridiplantae; phylum Streptophyta; class Magnoliopsida; order Lamiales; family Gesneriaceae; genus Primulina; species Primulina eburnea. The sequence goes on along the minus strand of NC_133107.1, from coordinate 34,677,102 downwards.
TTGCTAAATTCTCTACTTTACTGCGTTTTTTTCCTCAGATAGCTGGGAATGATGAAGCTGTAGCGGATCATTTCATCAAAGGATTGAATTCAGAGATAGTTGCATTAATGAATATGCAGCGACCTTATCATTTTGCGGATGCTTTGAGTAGAGCGAAGAGAGCTGAGGTGAGTCTGATTAGACAACAAGAAAGGTTGTGTGCGATGCAACCTCAGACACAACAATCCCCTCTCCGATTTGATCGCGGCAGTACGAGTGGGAAGCAAGATTTGCTGAAAACTCAAAAGAAGCCGTTCAAGAAGTTAGGGAGCGGTTCCTCTAGCTCCAGTGGTTCTAGTCTGAGTTATACTGGAGTTCACTGCAGGACGTGCGGAGGGAGACATCCCATGGAGCAATGTCAGGGAGTGACTGGTAGTTGCCATATCTGTCGACAGCTTGGACACTTTGCTAGGGTTTGTCCACAGAGAGGTTCCCGTAGATTTCAGGGAGCAGGATCATCTGGGTAGGGTGCTCGAGGAACAGACCCAAGACACACTTGATGATATAGCAACATGTACTGCTCTTTTATGTTTATATTGCATATGTATTGATATATACTAATGCATTCTTTACGATTTATCTTTGACTGAGTTGCATTGATATACGTTGTACCTGTTGGGTCTGTAATTACTGTAGTATTGATCTCTTTACCTTTTGGGGAAATGTTGATATCAGATATTCCTGTGAAATATTGTATACTACAGTAAAACGAGAATGAGGTTGAACTAGATTGTATTGTACTTGTATTGTCTGATGTTGACTACATTATTGATATTGATATGCTAACAAGTACAGAACGAATGTAGATTCTTGCCAGGAAATGGTAAGATTCAGATTTGAAATAGCCTAAGAATGAATGATATACAGTAAGGATTCTCGATTTTGAATTCCTTGATATCCGCATTATTTATGACTCGATGATTATCGAAAGGAATGGAGTTATTCCTGTATATTCAGTTGATTACTGAAGTGGAAATGTATCAGGGACTGATTTGACAGTAGCAGGAAGGTTGCTATAGTCTTTCAGATGAGATTTCTGGGATTGTCTTGTATCAGAGAAGGTGATTTTCAACCTTGATTCGATACCAGATACTGGGTTCATTTTAGAATTCCGTACAGAACGATACTGATGGAATTGAAAGAATTGAATTATCGATTAGAAGATTTACTGCCCGAGAGTTAGAGTCACATCTGAGTATGTGTTTCTTTGTAACATACTCCATTTCTGTGTATGGGTTGATAAATCATGTGTTCAGAAGTGTTCTGATGACTTGATGCTCGTTTTATCTATGATATTTTGATATATTCGCAGCGTATGATTGATTGACTCGAACAGTTGAAATTTGTTTTGAATATTCTGCGAACTGAGATTGTTGTATACAGAATTGTTCGGATATGAATCTTGATTTCAACAGAGTGTATTAAGAGTCTGTGATATTTGAAGATAGTATACTGATTGGTATTTCGAATCCGATCCAATATTACTGTTATTCTGAATCCGTATTTGATACCTATTGTTATGAATCGTTGAGATTATATACAGTTCAAGCCGATTCAGAGCTGATTTTGAAAATTACAGCAGTTCAGAAGTTTGATCAGACTATTCAGAATTTGATTTCGATCATCAAAACAGTGTGTTAATCAGAATACTAGGTAGGTAATGTTTTATTTTATATAATTAGCTGATTTGTTTGTGCCGAATATCTCGAATCTGAGATGACAAATGTTTGTCCGATGTGCACAGTAATCGAATCAATTCTTCCTGGTAAGATAATTCGAAAAGACAGTTTTGATATAGACAGATGGGATCAGTTGTGATATGAATTATACTGAAATGTCTAAATTGTCGACAGAGGAAGACAGGAAGATAGAAACCAGGAGATTGGTTATATTGATTATTGATTTCTAAATAGAAATGGGAGTACATTTCTGTGGATTGTGTGATGACACTACTTAAATCTTTTCTAAAGTGTGCTGTGATGTGATTATGATTTACAGATCGTTCGAATCTGCCTTTATGATGTTGTACAGGAGGATGTACAGATACAACCAGACGATTGGGAGTTATGTCAGAAAAGGGATCAGATTGTATTGAACGCCAAAGTTGAGTATATCATACAGGATGTTTGGTTGATTTTATACTTTTGGCAGTGTATACACTTAACTCTTTCCTTTATTGTTTATAAATTGACGGATAGTCGGAGCGAACTATCCTGATACTGGAAGATATCCAGGAACTATAGTGCTGGACGATAGCACTAGTTGACATGATCTATTGTCACTTGTAAATTATCGTATAACGATAGTTATCATATGGGTATCGAGATAGTATCATTCGAAGTATTGTACTGTGAGAGCTGCATGTTTCCTTCGTATGGGGATGATATTGCGGTGATGCCTGAGATTGGATTGATAGGATCAGAGATCTGATAAAGAAAATGAAACTGATTCAGAAGCAAATGAAGATAGCTCGGAAGTTGATATGAAATATGCGAACGTCGGGCGATGACTGTTGGTATTTGAGGCCGAGATTGAGGTGTTAGGAGCTATTGATTGATATATACGGATGTTGTATAACCAGTATTGTAAGATTAATTCTGTTAGAGCTATTTCGAGTGGTATTATGAGATTATACTTCTTGAATGATTGTTCCAGAGTAAAATCTGAAATTCGTGAAGGAAAGTTATTTCCGGATGAAGAATATTCCGCTATTGGAAGTACAGTACAATCATCAAGGCATCGAAGAGACTAACTGGAAGACTGAGTCCGATATGAAGTAGCGATGTTCAGAATTGATGTCGCTGAGATGGATTTTCTGATTGATTCCGTTATACATTTCTTCCTTTAGGTGATTTGATTGACTGTGATTTCGAGGGCGAAACCGTATCTTTGGGGGGGGAGAAATATAATGCCCGAGATTTAATTACTGTAATCAGACGTTGATTAAGAATTGAGGTTATAGGAACTCAAATGATGAAGCTCGGCGTTGGTTTATTTTAAGCCAAGATATTGAACCGAACATCTCAAGATGTTAGACCGAACATCTCGCGCCCGAGCGGTAGAAAAGAACCGCCCGAGCGATAATTTACTTCTTGGACAGAATGTTTGGAGCCCGAGCGGTAGAATATTACCGCCCGAGCACCAATAGATGTTCAGCCGAGTATCTCGACAGAAACTTCCGCGCCCGAGCGGTAAGGATCAACCGCTCGAGCGCCGCTGCAAAACATGAAAATGAGACACGTTGATTTACATGCAACAAGTGAATATATATATATATATACATACAAACGTTTATTCAAAAAAAGAAAAGGGGAAATCAAGGGAATCTTTGAGGAAAATTCTCCGTAGCATTTTAATCGTAATTTACGAGCGATCCGTCCGTTCGATTTTAAGTCTGACTTCAGTACTGTGTTCCTATCGACACAGGCAACAACTGGACCTAAGTTTTGTTAAGTTTAGATACGATTTGAAATTATGATATTGTCAGAATTGAATAGGAATTATATATGGTGTTTCTGATAAGTAGACATCGTATAATTGAAGTCAGATTAAAGAACAGACTGTTTCTGTAATTGTTATGATTTTTGGAATCGATTTGGCTGAGATTTCATAGCAGATTTGTATTATCGTTCAGAGTATGAGTTGTATCGATATTGATTATAAACTCTGGTATTATATCTGTGATGTTGGGACTGACGGGTTTACTGAGACTGTATCATTATGCCGTCGAAACATCAGTTAATTGATATTGATCAAATTCGGTATTGATTTAGATTGTATTGGTATACCGTATGTCGATTGAAATTGATCAGATTGTATTGTGATTTGAGTATTGATCAGAACAAGTTCCGAATTGAGTTATATGTATTGATATTGTATCTGTTTGGTATTGTTATTACCAGATTGGAAATTCTTCTTCTCCTTCTGAGCGAGAAGATAAAGGTATAAATTAATGCTGAGTTGGGATTGCACAACTCGAGTGAGGTTTGGCTCGAGTTTTCCTAAATCACATACGTTATTGTATTGCATGAATAATTGCAATGAATGTATTAAAAATGCTTGTCCTCTTGATTTATAGATAGCAGGTATTAGACGAGTAATCTTGTGACAGAAATACCTGATAGTGGCGGGATCGCCACGGGCACATTGCACGATGTCACAAGATAGTGCATTGGCGATAGTGCCAGAGTCTGTCATCGGATGATTGGCTATCGATGTGGATAGAATTGTAGCTTCTTCTATTACTGGTGATCGGTACTGTATCGATGTGGATAGAATCGTAACTCTTCTATTACTGATGATCGATATCATATCGATGTGGATAGAATCGGAAATTCTTCTATTACTGGTGATCGATATGGAATGTCAACATCTGGAAACCGGGATTCCTAGGCTATGATTGAGTCTAGTCTAAAACGTAGAGTCACGAGTCTGAGTGACAGTTATATTGATTTATATTTATTGATGTTGATTTACGTTCCTTAATATGGTACATTGTCGATTTATGTTCCTTATTTTGGTACATGTTTAGAATATGAATTATTCTTGATAGTACTCATGTTTCTGATTCTGTTACATGTTAGAAATGTTTGTTATATGCTTTTATATGATTTATATGACTACATGCATACATTGTTTATACTGAGAATATAATTCTCACCGGAGTTATCCGGCTGTTGTCTTGTTTGTATGTGTGCATGGAAACAGGTGGGATAGAAGAGGGGTCAGGACGAGAACGAGGCTGGACTAGATAGTGTGGAGATCCGGGCTCAGAAGTAACTTAGGATTCAGCACTGACATGTAGTTGAACCTAGTTAGATTATTGTAGATAATACAATAATTGTATGTTTATGTTTAATATGTAATTTGAATTTAATTACATTACGTTTCCGCTTTGCATTTTAAAAAAAATTTAGACCCTGTTTATTATAAATGATTAAATATTTCTAAAGACAATTAAGGAATGAATTAGCGTCCGGGTCCCCACACCACGGATGTGGTTCATGGCTCAAAAGGGTAGAATAAGTAATAAAATGTTATATTTAAAATTTGGGAAGAAATAATGAGTGTTGAATTTATCCAGGATTTAATCGCCTCACGAAACATTAATTAAAGAATTAATTGAAACGCCTAGATTTAATCCGGAAAAAAATTATATAAAAATATATTTAAGCTTAAATAATAATTTGGGATAAGCCCATGTCATTAAAAGTAAGAAAAAGATAAAATCGAGAATTTTTACGTCTAGGAGCAAAACGGTAATTTTACACTTGAAAAGTACGTCAAAGCTTGGCAGCGTCCTGAAGGATCATAATTCATGTTAAATAATATTTTATGATTTAAAATGATGCTTTTTGTGAAAATATGATATTTTATGCTTTATGGATATTTTATGATTTATGGTAAAAGCTGTGAAATTTTCACTGTCTAAAATGCTATTTTTGGAAAGTTATGCTAATTTATGCTTTTAATAGAAAAATAAAAATAAAAATATTTTGAGGGGTGTGAATGACTGTGGCAAATGATATATGATTTTTTGGAGATGACGTGAGGGACAAAGCCCTAGAAGGAGCCCATATTCGGGCCTAGAGGGAGCCCATTTAAGGGCCAAGGTCCCAGAGACCCCATCTATGGCAAAAGGTCCCAGAGGAACCTCGAAAATCGTATTCAAATGGTGGAGTGTAGTGCCCACCCCCATGGACCATGTGGAGCTAATATTGCAGTCGACCGAATGATAAAAGCTAATCATTTTCAAGGATTAAACTTCACCCAAAATGATAAATGATTGAAAGCTTTACGATTAAAAATTTATGATATATGATCTATGCTTAAAGATATTTTTAAATGATTTATTTACGCTTAAATGATTTTTAAAGGATTCTAAATGGTTTATTTATGTTCAAAAGATTATTTTAAGTAAAAGTATGATGTTTAAATGCATGCGAATGTATATGTATTATTTGTTATTCATTTTTAGCACGTGCTGAGTCTTCAGACTCACTAGGTTTGTATGATGCAAGATATGACGTTTATGGAAGGCGCTGACGATTGAGTAGATCAAGTGCAGCAGTACACACCCAAGGGCCGTTTATTTCCCGCACTAGATAGATACATAAAATATTTAAAGATTATGTTAATGATTTTTTAGAGATATTTTTTTTCTTTATTTTTATTGTTAGTTGATCTTTTTAAAGGTCAATTTAAGAAGTGTTGGTTAGTTGATGATTTAGGATTTAATTTTTATGCAGTTGATATTTTAGTTATTAATTTATATTGATTGTAAGAAATGTTAAGTTATTTAGTATTTTAGAATTTATGATTTATGGAAACAAAAAAGTCGAGGTCGTTTCAATAAACATAAACATATTCATATCAAATCATGTCATATCATGTCATCGTATATATAATCATTTATCATTTATTGAATTTAGATCACTAGTTGTGACTTTCGTATCAGCTCTAGGTTGATGGAGCCACTACGTATAACCCTAGTACTCGGCGACAGGGACATCGGCGACAATCTCACTTGTCAACTGAGCCTTGGCCTTGCTTGTTCGTGTTCGTATTAGTCACAACCAACTCACCTCCTTCAAAAACATGTCATCGTATTCAGTACTTGTAGAATTCATGCATATACATACATTTTCTTAAAACCAACCATGCAACGTATTTTTCAGCATTATCATAAAAATTCATATTCATAATTCACATAACATTTTAAATATTCATTTTCAGTTATCAGGGTATTGTAAGGACTGCTAACATAACTCCGGTGCAAAATGATCATTTTGCCCCTGAAACCCTAAATTGATCATTTTGCTCATGTACCTCATAATTTCGACCCGAATTCAACCAAACATATCAAAACAACTTAAAACGTATTTTTAATCACTTCTTAGATGAAAACTCGAGCCCCTACATCAAATTATATAATTCGATTTAAAACATGGACCGAAATACTGGTTTTAACCCGAATTAACCCGAAATTTAATGAAAATTAAAACATAGTACAAAGACTCCGAACCAAACCCCGTGTGACATAATTTAAACCATCTATAACCTCAGACACGTCGACATAATCTGTTGGACACCCAAAACGATCCATGCTCACTTAAATCATTAAAACACCTTCACTGGACTAGCGCCTAGGCGCTGGTTGTGTAGCCCTGTGGAGCTAGGTAAGCACCTAGGCGCTATGCACCAGTGCTGCGCCTAGGAGCCATAAGTGCCGAATCTTAAGTGTTGCGGCAATAAGTGAGCAGCGCACTTATCTTGCTCAATTAGCGCCGCGGCGCTTGTCCCCACGAACAAAACCCTTGTTACAGCCTCGAAGAAAAACTCTATATTACACCCAACCATCCTAGACCAGGCTCGAACTAACACCTCCTAGACCACGAGTGACTCCTCCTAAACTGTCCTTATCATGGCTTACAAGCCCACACACGCTGTCATGCATGCTACCCCCAGAACAACCCAAATCGAGTCTCAAACAAACCATAATCCGCAAAACTCGATCGGACACTAACTAGGGCTCGTTCCAGATCCATTTCTCACGCCTAAGCACCTTCATCTCGACATGTTTGAGCCTCCTATCCATCGGTCCTGACAGCCCCTTACAATATGTGCCAAAAACATGAGAATCGAACTATAAAAATAGGTTTTTGTTCATACATATGTATTCGAAACTCACATAAAACATTAGATCTACAACATATCATGCATAATCAATCAACAAAAAGTGATATGGTGTGATAGTCGAGAAAAAGAAGGTATCAGGCATCCATTTGTGTATATACGCAAGAAAAACAACTCAACAACGCAAGAGGCGGACACTGGAAGGACAGGGAAGACCTTGGCTGCATTTTTCCTTACAAAGAGCAACACGAAACCCTTGCTGGATGGGAGAAGAAGGTGCGGCCGAGTGAGGGAGGTGGGGAAAGGGTTTTGGTATGAAAATGACACGTCTACTACTCATTTTTTTAAAAATATTTTACAAATTTTTTTTCCTTCTGACACTATTCGGTCGAAGTACCATACACATACATATATATTTTAAAAATACCTTTGCACCTTTTAAAATAAATTCACCAACTATTATTTGAAAATAAAAAGGAAAATAATTCAAAACATAAAAGCGTCAATCGTTTATCAAACCTAAACTTAACAAAATTTCAAAATAAATTAACTCTAACATCCTCTCAAAATCATCATAAAGTCATAAAATTTTTAACGTAAACTTAAATCATAATCTTAATTTAAATGCAGAAAACTAGTGTTGGTACTCGGGTTGTGTACACTTTCAAGATCAACCATCAATCCACTCAACAACATTAATATAATGCTCACCTGCATCGATCACACTTAGTGAGTCTATTGACTCAGCAAACCTTAACCATGATAGCAAGTAATACATATACAGTCACAAACAACAGTAAAAATATTTTTACTTAAAATAATTTCATTAACATGCATAAACTTAAGAATTTTTCTTTTCATCATATACATTTTACTTTTTATTGAATTCGGATCGTTAATTATGACTTTCGTATCAGTTGAAGGTCGATGGTTCCATCCATGTGTAACCATAGTACTGGGCGGCGGGGACATCAGCGACACTCTCACCCATCAACTGAGCCTTGGCCTTACATATCATCGTATAATCATAATCATTGTATCATCGTATTAGTCACAATCACTTCACCTCCTTCAACTTTTCATATTTTCATCACTTATAAAAATTCATGCACCGCTAAATCATTTTTTTAAACGAAGCATGCAACATGTCTTTTAGTATTAACATTTCATCATAAAATTTCATAAACATGTAAAATAATCATATTATCATTATATAGAGCATTCAGGGCACTGGCAGGACGTCAATCATTTTTAGTGTAAAATGATCGTTTTACCCCTAAACTTAGAATTTCTCAAATAATTATTTAAGCTTCAATTAAATTTCTAATATTTTTATTTAGCTTAAATTCGATGATTTCGAACTAATTTTATATTTATTAATTCGTGGAGCGTTTAATTCCCGAATTAATTCAAACTTTAATTTTTTATTCCCAAATTTTAAAAATATACTTTTTATTCATAAATTACCCTCGTGAACTATTAATCGGTCCCTGTGGACCATGGTTAGACCCTTTACCAAATAATCAAGCAATCGAACCCTAACTCTAATTTCCTCGATCCATCTCGTGATTTCCTCAAGCCTTGCCCGAGCCACCACAAGCCATGCTCTGAACAGATCACCTATGGACCTCATTAACCAACCCTGAAGCCTTGAACCAGCCCTTAGCCCGTGCCACAGCTTCCTGTCCGTGAGTCGCGACCGATAGTGCAATAACAAGCTCTAACTCGGCGAGGACTCCACACCCGAGCCACCACCCCAGCCCAAACCCTCATAACCCTCACTGGACCACCCTCAGACATAGCATGGACCTTCTGGCCAAGCTGTGACCTTTTGCACAGCTGCTGTCATGGGAACACACGGGAAGAGCCCTAACTCGCAAGGACTCTTCCTAGCTACTATGTGTGTGTCCTAGCCATGGCTAGGACTCTTTCTCACACCTAACCACGTCTAGCCCAAGCCCTGGTCAAGCATAGGTCGAGCCGCACGCTGATTTTCCACCTAGCCAAACCCTAACTCATGAATCTTCAATAATTTCGTGCAAGCTTCCTCCAAACCCCTGAAGCCCTTGTCTAATCTTGTCTAGGCCCTCAAACCCTTAAACTTGACCTTTTTATTGTCTTAGGGTGGCAGCCCATTTATGCAACATATACACGAGTTTTGAATAACCAAAGCATGAACTATATGCATGTATGTCAATAAAAACAAAAATAAAACTTGTGCTACGTATTTTTCATGCAAAGTTAATCAAATACACATAATATAGTGTGAAAGATGTTTGAAAGAAAATTAATGTGTGCCTTTGCGTATATTATGCACGAAAACATTTTGGCGATTCGAGGGACGTTGATAGAGAGGAATTGCTGAATTTTTCCTCAAGCTTTTCGTGGCTTTCCCCTTCAAAGTTTCATGTGGTGTGTGTGTTTTTTGGGAAGGTAGAGTCCTAGCAATTATTTGAAGAGAGGGGCGTGTGATTGTAAGGGTTATGGGGTAGGGTTTAGGCTTTATTTTAATTAAAACACAAGGTGTAAGTCTAGGCCCATTAGTCTAGTATATTAGGCCCATTAAGTCCATTAAGTAATATTTAAAATATTTTGTTTAGAAAAAGTTGTGAAAGTATTATCCGAGTTCTCAAAATGTTCATACTTTTGTCGAAAATCGAATACCGTTAAAAATTACGACTCGATGCATAAAATCACCTCAAAACTCATTATTCTCAAAAATATCATATAGCATAAACCTTATTTTAAATAATTAAAACAATTATTTAATAAAAATATTTTCCATTTTCAACCATCGATCTCCGTTCCTCGATCACATCTCGAATAACTTTTAAAATTACAGTTTCATGCACTTTAACAATAGACCCTATATTTAAACAGGTAATCACGCATATCATAATTAATTCGTGCCATTAAAAACATTTAATATTCATTCCATTAAAACCCTTTAATCAGTCATTTTTTATATTCCCCAGATTTGCATGTAGTTGGATTACGTCATCTTATTTTTCGACCTTAAAATTCCTCTCTCCCTTAAATAAAATTTCATCATCGAAAATAGAACTTACCAAATAACTCCGGGTAGCGACTTCTCATGTTCCTCTCGGTTTCCCAAGTAGCTTCTTTCTCCGGGTTATTTAGTCACTTGACCTTGATCATTGGTAAACTTTTGTTTCAGAGTCTTCTTTCTTGTCTACCCAAAATTTGTACAGGTCTTTCCTCGTATGACATATTCAGAGTCAATTGCAGTAGCTCATGATTTAGTACGTGTGAAGGGTTCGACATGTACTTTTGCAGCATCGAGATATGGAACACATTATGTACTCCGACTAGCATCGGTGGCAACGCCACTCTATAGGCTAGTGTTCCAATCCTCTCCAAAATCTCAAATGGTCCTATAAACCTCGGACTGAGCTTACAATTTTTACCAATCTCATAAAACCCTTCAGGGGTGCTACTTTCACAAATACGTGGTCACCCACTGCAAACTCCAACTCTCTTCGACGTTTGTCGTAATAACTCTTTTGCCGGCTTTGTGCAGTCTTCATCCTATCTCGGATTTTGACTACTAGTTCTGCTGTTTGCTTGATCAAGTCTAGACCAAATTCTTCTCTTTCACCAACCTCGTCCCAATGTATGGGTGATCTAAATTTACTCCCATATAGTGCCTCATAAGTAGCCATTCCTATTGATGATTGATAACTATTATTATATGTAAACTCCACTAGAGGAAACTTTGATTCTCAACTTCCTTTAAAATCAATCACGCAAGCTCGGAGTAGGTCCTCCAAATTTTGAATCACTCTTTCAGACTTACAATTGGTTTGAGGATGAAATGATGTACTGGATAACAATTTATTCCCCATCGCTGCATGCAGACTCTTCCAAAAGGACGATGTGAACCTCGGATCTCTGTCAAAATAATAGTTACTAGAATCCCTTGCAGTCGAACTATCACTCGTATATACAATTAAGCATACTGTGTTATGGTAAATGTCGTCTTGATAGGTAGAAAATGCGCTGATTTCATAAGACGATCGACTATCACGCATATAGAATTGAAACCCTTGATGGTCCTTGGCAATCCCACAACAAAGTCCATGGTGATATTTTCTCATTTCCACTCAAAAATAGGAATTGACTTAAGTTTACCTGCTTGCCTCTGTTGATCTGCCTTAACTTGTTGACATGTCAAACATTCAGATGCAAATCGTAGGATATCTCGCTTCATGCCTGGCCACCAATACAATAATTGAAGATCCTTGTACATCTTCGTGCTTCCAGGATGGATGGAATAAAGAGTATCATGGGCTTTCTTCATAATAACTTCCTTCAAAGATTCACCACTAGGAACCCAAAGTCGGTCTCGATATCAAACAATACCATCCACCTCATAATACAGCTTCCAGCCCTTAGCTTCATCTCTCGACCTCTACTTTTGCAATTGATCTTCAGAAGACTGTCCATCACAGATTCTATCTCTCAAAGTCGACTATACTGTCATGGTGGCAAGATTAGGTGCCTCACCCATAACATATACTATAGCTTATCGCATTATTTCGTACTGCAGAGGTCTCTAAAGCAATAATTGAGTAATATTTGTTGTCTTTCTACTCAATGCGTCTGCTACTACATTAACTTTTCCCGGATTGTAGCTAATGTCACAGTTCTATTCTTTTACCAACTATAACCATCTTCGTTGTCTCATATTCAACTCTTTTTGTGTGAAAAAGTATTTCAAACTTTTATGGTTGCTAAAAATTTGCACTTCTCCTCGTACAAATAATGTCTCCAAATCTTCAGTGCAAATACCATTGCAGCGAGCTCAAGATCATGTGTGGGGTAATTTTTCTCATGAACCTTCAACTGTCTCAACGCATAGGCTATAACTCGGTCATTTTGCATTAGAATTGCACCCAAACCAAGTTTCGAAGTGTATCTATAAAGGACATACTCTCCTTGCCTCGATGGCATCGATAACAAAGGCGCTGAAATCAAAGCTTGCTTCAACTTGTCAAAACATTCTTGACACTCGAATCCTCATATAAACTTTGCATTCATCTTTGTGAAGGCGGTCAAGGGTACTGCGATAGATGAGAATCATTGAATATACTTTCGGTAATAGCCAGATAGACCCTATAAACTACGGATCTTGGTTACGCTCTTCACTACTGGCCATTCTTTCACCGCCTCTACTTTACACGGATTAACCTCAACTCCATCACTAAAAATGATGTGGCCTAAGAAAGCCACTCTATCAAGCCAAAACTCGCACTTGCTGAACTTTGTGTATAATTTCCTATCTTGCAGTACTTGCAGTGATGTCCTCAAGTGTCGATTATGCTCCTCTTTACTCTTCGAATATATCAAAATTTCATCGATGAAGACTATAACAATTTGATCCAGATACGGCTGAAAATACGCGAATATGAGATCCATGAAGATCGCTAGTGCATTGGTCAACCCAAATGGCATGACCGTAAACTCGTAATGCCCATATCGAGTCCTAAACACTGTCTCATGAACATCCGACTCCTTAACCTTTAATTGATTGTATCCAGAACGAAGAAATATTTTTGCGAATATAGATGCTCCTTGAAATTGATCAAATAAGTCTTCAATTCTCGGTAAGGGATATTTATTTTTAATGGTGATTCTTTTCAGCTCTCGATAATCAATTCAGAGTCGCATACTACCATATTTTTTCTTCATAAACAATACCGGTGCACCCCACGGAGAACAACTAGGGTGAATAAAACCCTTGTCCAACAACCCTTGAATTTGATCTTTTAGCTCTTTCATTTCGGCAGGTGCTAGACGATAGGGCGCTTTAGAAATTGGTACAATGTCCAACATCAATTCAATAGAAAATTTCACCTCACGGTCCGGTGGAATGCAAGAAACGTCCTCAAGAAAGACACTAGGAAATTATCTGACGATCTCAACATCCTCTAGCTTCTAACTGATATGGGCATGTGTTGTGGTAACACATGCTAGAAAATCTTGGCATTCTCATCTCATAAGCTACCTCGCGCACATACAAGAGATACTGCGCGGCATTTGCTTGTTCCTCGCTGCCTCAAAGACAAAAGATTTCCTACTAGGCGGTCGAATAGACACTAACCTATGCCGAAATCTATCGAAGTTCCATTCAATGATAGCCAATCCATGCCAAGTATGATGTCGAATTCAGGCATAAGGAGGACGATGAGTCTGCCCGGACAACATCTTTTTGCAAACGAAGCTCCAGATTTTTCACAATGCTCGTAATGACCATTTGATCGCCGGAAGAAATAGAAACTTTGAAGCCAATCCCATATCCTCGGGTATAATATTTAGTTGCTTGACGAATGTTTCGGATATGAATGAGTGTGTAACTCCCGAATCTAACAATGCATAGGTAGCTACACCTAGAATGAATATCCTTCCTATGGTGAAAACGCCTTTAAATCTATTCATGTTGAATCTTAAAGAATTTCTATCATTCTTTTCCCAAATTTTTAAAAATTACTCGCTTGGACCATAGTATTTTTCGAAAAATTTCATTTTAACCCTTTAATTTTTTGAAACTTTCAATTTAGACCCAAGTTTTTCGAAAATTGTGTTTTTTGCCCCTTAAATTTCGATAATTATGTTTTGGCCCCTTAATTTTGGAAAATTTCACTTTGGTCCTTATATGCTCGAAATTTTTCTTTATAGCCCCAAATGTTTTGGAAATTATGATTTAGTCCCTGAATTTTGGTTATATGCAATTTAGACCCTTAATTTTTTGGAATTTTACATTTTGGTCCCCATAAATCTCGAAAATCACAATTATACCCTCATCCTTGATTATTTCTCAATTTTAAGCCTTAAATTCTTATTTGGATTTAATCATCTCCTTCGTATAATTAAGGCTCATAATTCATTCTCAATTTTCCATAATTTCTAATGTCACCCCTTAAATCCATCTATTGTATAGCATGCATCCTATTTTTCTTCTAGGTTCTTCTTGATCCCAAATCAATTATCATAACAATTTAATATTTCATGCAATAAACATAATATAAAAACATTAAATAACTAGGTTACCGGTGATTAGGGTCGTGTATGTCTCCTCCTCACTTTCCTCAACATGCATAATGTAGAGCCCAAAATCATTACACGTATAACCCATGCATTTATTAAAATTGCTAAATTATTTATTTCAGTTTAAAATGATTTTTAGCAATGCATGACTTATTTCTTTGCATTATTTTAAATTATTTATGTATGTGTGATGCACGTTAAAATATTTCTCGATTTTCATGTTTAAGTCGATTATTCGATGCGGGATTGAAGAAAAGAGACCAACGACGAGTTTGGAGATTTAAAATGTGGTATTTTATTTTAAGTTAAGAATGAGACATTTTAAATGATTTATTTAGTTGTAAGCATTTTTTAAGCCTAATTTAATTATTAGGTGAATTTAACTTTTTAAAACTTTTAGATATTTTCAATTGTGTATTTTAATTTTATTGGCGGTTAATTAGTAAAGTTAATAGTGGGTTCGCAATTTATTAGCATTTTAACTAGCATTTTAAGTGGCAATTTAATTAGCAATTTTAATTAGCATGTTAATAATTTATTGAATCTAATTATTCCCCCTAAATACACTCAACTCACGCACACACCCTTTTTCCCACACACACACTCACGTAAAACACACACACACACACACACATTTCTTTATGTTTCATTCCATTTGTTTGGAAGAAATAATTTAGGGTTCTAAGAAACAATAGCAGCCGCCCCCTCCCCTTCCAAATTTCTAGCAATTTTCGTTGGGTTTCTTCAAGAAAATCGTGCCACGTTTGTCCTGGATCAACCCTCGCATCTTTCCTGCTTCGTTGTCGTCGTTTTGGTAACGTTAAATATCAAAAGGCATGTATATTCTATTATTCCTTCGTCGATCTCGTCATATTATGTGTTGTGATATTTATTATGCGTAAAACTCCATGTATGATGTACAAAGTTTGAGCAGAAATTTGTTGGATCGATTTTTGAAACGTTTTTGCATTTAAACTAGAAATTCGCTTTCATTTTAATTACTACGACTTTTCGGTCGATTTTCTAGGAAAACTTTTAAAATATAAAACGTAGAACATTTTGATACCTTCGATTTGACAGTAAATTCGAAATATTTGGATAAGAAATGAGTGAGTTATTATCTTTTTTGTGGGACCGCTCAAACTGCATTTTTTTTTTAAAAATGCGTTCTTGATATGTTCTTGAAGTTCTATTGTTTCAGGCTTTGTTGAGGATTGACGAGTGTTCGCTGATGCGTTTAAGTATGTTGAGTATGATGTTGGGATGATTTTTGGTGTGTCGGTTTGCTTCGATAAGAATTTGTTTGCATTAGAAGTCGTAGGATGCGTTTTGATGTCAAATTTCGTGTTCACGGATTGGGTTGCGTTGTTTGTGATGCGTAGTTGTTTTGGGGCGTTTGTTTGAGTTTGAATAAGTGTCATAGCATCCTAGGATGGGTCTTGAGGTGTTGGTTCCCGGTCCTTATGATCGAGTGAGTAGGATTAAGTCAAAAGTGTAGGGAATTCCGTTTGTTCAAAATTCCAGCACCTACACGGACCCGAAGCCGGAATCTTACACGGGGTCGTGCCATTTTTCCTTCGAAATTTGAATTTCCAGCACTTACCCGGACCCCTATCCGGGGTACGTGTACTCCTTTAAATTTTTTATTCTGGGATTGTTTTGGGGTTTGATGTAATGATTTAGTACGATGGTTAAACGAAGTAAAATCCCTAGAGATTTAGAACGTCATAAGGAAATTTTTTATTTTGGGTGTGAGCATGACTATTATGTCTAAGTTATGAAAGATAAGTGTTTGAATTCATGTTAGTACGTGCAGGATTGGCCCCAAGCGAGATCCAACGAATCTCTCAATGCCAAGTAAGTATGTTTGACGTGCAAAAGAAAATATTTTATATTTCTTAGGTATGCTAAATGTCTTGTGACCAAATTACGAATGGGTTTGAAATTCAGTAAACGTGGCCAAGGACCTCTCGCCCTGGTAAAGCATGACCAAGGTTAGATAAGGACTGGAAAGTGCTAAAGCATGACCAGGGACCAATCCACCCAGTAAAGCATGACCCGGGATCTCATGTATGTGGCAGTGGATTTTCCCTTCAGCCCAGTACTGTGGTTTTGTCTAATCAGGCGCATTTATGTATGGGTCACTTGCTTTGAAACATATCTCTACGCAAAATGATATTATGTATGCTCAAGTATATATGATGCAAGTATGTTTAAGAAAATTTTTATGATGATGACACGTCTACGTTTATGCTACTACTTTCAATTTTCAAGTATGTTTATGCTATTACGTTCAAGTTTCAAGTATGTAAGCCCTACTTTAAAGATGCATGTGGTTTTATTATGTAGTATTTGCTATTTCCAATTTATACATGTTGAGTATTTAGACTCAATAGACATGATCGATGCAGGTGAGGATGACTTTGAGGAGACGAGGGGTGGGGACCAATGAGCCGATTGGACTGCTCAGGAGGCTAAACTCGAGGACCGCCCATGTTTTTATGAATACTTTTGTGAATGTTGTTTCAAATACTCTGATTTTCATGAAGTGGTTTATGATCTTTAAATGATTATTACTTTTGGCAAACTTGGTTGTGGATGTTTTTATTGCAAATGTTTTTAGACTAGTATGTTATTTTAATGCAAATTTGAAATTTTATTTTGTATTTAAGAAAATTATTATTTTTTCGCAAATATTAAATAATTTAAAAGTACGGTACGTTACAGTTGGTATCAGAGCCGTGTTCTTGTAAAGGATTATGCCTACTGCCAGTTGGGAGAAGCTCACGAAGTCACACCTCAAGTCTGTAAGTTTTGAGGTTTTAAATTATTTTATGTAGTAAGCATCAAGTCACGATTTCAGCATGTCCATGTTTGAGTTCAAATTACGTGAATCTTATGATATTAGTGTTATTTTCATGCATGTTGGGTTTATGTGTGGGGCAAATTTTGGAAAAGTATGCCTCCTAGACGCATGGTTAACCGTGGAGCAAGGGATGAGGATAGAGAACCTCAGGATGGGGCGAGGGCCACTCCTCCTTGTTCACCCCCAGTTATGCAGGCTAAGATGCTTGCAGGATTGACTCAGTTCTTCGCACAGTTTGTGGGGAATCAAGCTGTAGTGGAAACAAGGGCGAGGCCAAGACCGGAGGCAGTCTATGAGAGGTTCAGCATGTAGTGGACCCAAATGAGTTTTCGGGGACCATTGACCTGATGATTTCCGAGGGATGGATTAAATCCATCGAGGTGATTTTTGCATTTATGGAGCTGCAGGATGCAGACAAGGTCAGATGCGCCACCTTTCTACTGACAGGAGACGCTAGATTGTGGTGGGAGAGAGCTTCTGTATCGGTGAATTTGCAGACCCTTTCTTGGGATGGCTTCAAGGAAGTCTTCTACTCCAAGTAATTCACTGAGGAAGTACGCTCCAGATTGGCTAGGGAGTCCATGACTGTAATGACCCGAATCCTTGTTTTGAATGAAGTATTAATTAAGAGATAATTATGAGTTGTTAATTAAGTTTTAAGGAATTGATAAATCAGGATCAAGTTGTTGGTATCCACCGAATTTAAAAAAGGATAAATCGATCTACTTCAGATTACATTATCTCGAGAAATCCAACTAGACCAATGATATTCTGATATGTGGCAGATAAGATTGGTTCGGATTTTCTGAAATAGTTTGGATGCAACCTATAAATGGAAGCCGATTCTTTTTTTTCCTTAACCGCATTCTTCAGAAAGAGTTCTAGTTGTACCATAATTTCTAGTCAGTTTCTAGGGCACTTTGGTGTCGGGAAGTTTCGGAGCTAGTATCGACTCGAGGAGGGGTCGGTGAACTGAGATCGAGACATCATCAGCGGGCTGATGACGGACGTAGGTATAATCCTAAATCCTTAGATAGTGATTTAAGGATCATTAGGGAGATCTTTGTAGCATGTTTGATCTGGTTTGTTAGTGATTTCATTATGTTGGTATTGTATAGGTTCAGAGCTTTCTGTCAGATTGTTTTAGTGAGGTACGTTATGTACTGACTGAGATATCCAAACGTAGTATACACACTTATATGCTGCATATTTATCTGTTGCATGATACATGTTTTACTGCTTTGAAATATTATGCATGATATTGAAAGAGGATCGATTAAGGTGCCCGAAAGCGCAACGGAATTTTTAAAATTTTCGAAAATCATATTTTCAAGGGCAAGAAATACGAACACCTCATATACTAGTGTGTAGAAAATACGAGTACACCAAGATGTCATACATAGAATGTTTAGAAGTTTTTACCTATCAATCTCAAAGATTGATGTTATGGCTCCAACTAAGGTGTAAACACCTTAGCTCTTGAAATTATGACAAATCTACAAGCTCTACTCCTTGTTCTTGGACTCCTTTCTTCAAAATTAGGTCCACCACTAACAAAGTAGAACCACCCTAATTTTGCACTAGAAAAATTGGGGTATTTTTCATTAAGAAGTGTAGGATTTCCTCAACCAAAAATGAAGAAAAATTGGAAGAGGATGATCGTAAAATTTCGGCCATGCTCTTGTCCATGGAGTGAAGGGAGACTTTTCTTGGTTTAGCAAAAAGGTTGTGGTGTCCCAAAAGCATGCTGTAACGTCCGAAAAATCAATCCACGTAAACCACATGCATGCAAAAATATTTTAATTGTTTTATTTAATTGCTTTTAAATGCTAGCATGATGTTTACTATATGATTAAATGTAAAATTGTATGATTAAATGATTATATGACATGATTTCAAGAAAATAAGGATTTTACCCGAATATTCGATAATAGGCAGGGAAAAGGAGACCGGGGACGACCAAGACAAGGATATGTTTTTTTTATTAATTAATGGCAAGGCTTCCTAATATGATTAAAAATGATTTAATTTCTCTAAAAATGTTGGAGTTCGAATTATTTTACGAATCAAACTCGATTTTTTCCAGGGAAGCCGGTTTTGGGCAAACAAGGAGTTTTAAAAGATCAAAAATATTATTTTTGGGAAACTTATTTTATAAACTTTTATTATTTAATTAATTAAGTGTTATTGGGCCCAATTTTATTAGGTCCAATTACCCTTAATCATGCAAGCCCAAACCAAAGCCCATTGACATGTTAAATTAATTATAAATAAGTGTTTTAGGTCTTCAAAACTCCATAATTCAGCCTCCTTTCAGCCGTGCACTCCTCACACACACCACCATATTTTTCAAAAATATTTAGAGGAGAAAAGCTTGTATTCTTCGTCGTCCGGTCGTCCAAACGTCGCACCCTCGCCGAAGATCGAATAATCGAGCGTTATAAACGCAAAGGCATGTTCCTAAACTTTTTTTTAACATCATACAAATCATAATATGCTTAATTTAATTGTTTATGCATGAAAAATATGTGGGTTCGATTATTTTACGGTACTTTGCGTATTTTCAAAGTTTTAACGATTTCGTGCTTAATTTGAAAAACGATTTTTAATCCAACGATACGCTGCCAAGGTAGGATGATATATGATTGGAATATGATCAAAACATGATAAATTAATCAAGAGAATATGGTTTAACCGTAGGATAAATTTCAGGAAAAAAAATTGCCGTGGGTTTTTGGGTGGCTTGTTCAAGGTTCATGGATTGTTTGTATTGCATGGGGGTTTGGGGCTCGACCAGGGCTGGGGGTTGGGTCCTAGGGGTCATGGTTAGGTCATGGGTTGGGTCCTAGGGCGACTAGGGTTCGAGCTAGGGCCTGGGAAAGAGTCCACGCGAAGTGGGACTCTCCCCCATGTGTGGTGCGCTGCAGGGCATTCGGGAGAAGGAGGCTTGTGGCTGGCCTGGGCGCGAGCCAGGCTGGTCCAGTAGGGTCTTAGGGCGATGGGCAGGGGTCGGGCCAAGGGCTGGAGTGGCTGGGACGCTGCTGGCTCGAGGAAGAACGAGAAAACCGTGAGGGAGAGCAAGTGACGCGCAGCTGCTGGTTTTCTGATCAAGGTGGCTCGGGCGCGGGGTTCAGGGCTTGGGCTTGGGCTGGGTCTTGTCGTGGTCCAGGGATGGTGAGGGTTGTGTGGGCTCGGTGGTGGCTCAGCTGTAAGTGTCCTAGTTGGGTTAGGAGTTCTAGAGGCACTAGGAGACTCACGCTCATAACATCCAGAATTTTGGGGTCAAGTTTCAGATAGGTTTGAGCGATCTAGGGGCTGTGCTTGGTCATTAGGGTCCCTAGGTGGGTTGGCTATAGTTTGGCTCAAGGTGGCTCGGGCGTGGCTCGTGTAAATTGGGAGATGGCTCGGGTGGTTCGGTAAGGGATCAATTTCGAAAATTAAAGAACAAAATTGAATCTAAGGGTCCACGGGTGTGGCTCATGACTTGGAAGGGTAGAATAAATCTTAAAAATGCTATGTTTAAAATTTGGGATCAAAATAACGAGTTTGGATTTATTCGGAATTTAATCGCCGCACGAAACGCTAATTAATGCGTTAATTGAAACGCCTAGTTTTAAGCCTTATAAAATTATGAAAAATTAAGTTTAAACTTAAATAATTATTAGAATCATAAGTTTTAAATTTGGGAATTTTATATTAAGGTTTGGTTTAATTCGGGATTAAAACGCGTTAATATGTCTTATTTAAAGATTAATTTAAAAGTCATCGATTTAAGCCAAATAAAAATATGAGAAAATTCAAGTAAGATTAAATAATTATTTAGAATAATACCATGTCATTAAAAGTGAGAAAAAGATAAATTAGAGAATTTTTACGTCCAGGGGCAAAACGGTCTTTTTACACATAGGAAAATACTAAAACGCTTGGCAGCGTCCCGAAGGATCATAATGCTTATAAAATGATATTTTCTGATTTATTAGGATGATTTTGATGATAATATGTATTTTTTATGATTTATGGTAAAGCTGTGCAATTTATACTTTTTAAAATGTTATTTTTGGAAAGCTGTCTTATTTTATGATTTTTAAAGAAAAAGAAAAATATTTGAGGGATGTGAATTGACTGTGACAAAAGTTATGATATATGATATATGATTTGTGGTGGATCCGTTTATGTTGAGGACGGTGAACTTACATTTTTGTGGGGATGTCGTGAGGGGAAAAGACCCCAGAGGGAGCCCATTTACGGGAGAAGGCCCCAGAGGGAGCCCATTAATGGGAAAAGGCCCCAGAGGGAGCCCGTCTATGGGAGAAGGCCCCCGAGGAAGCCCCGACGATCGTATTTCCATGGTGGAGCCTAGTGCACACCCCCATGGGCCATGTGGAGCTAAGACTGCAGTCGACCAAAGGATAAATGCTAGTCACTTTCAAGGATCAAACTTCACCCAAAATGATTGAAAGTTTATGATAAAAATGATTTTTATGATATATGATTTATGATGATGATTAAAGCTATTTTTAAAAGGATTTATTTATGCTTAAGTTATTTTAAAATGATTTCACTATTTATGATTTATTTATGCTCAAATGATTTTTAATGGTTTATTTATGTTCAAAAGATTATTTTAAATAAAAATATGATTTTTAAATACATGGGAGTGTATATGTATTATTTGTTATCCATGTTTAGAACGTGTTGAATCTTTAGACTCACTAGGTTTGTATGATGCAGGATTTGATATTTTTGGAGGCGGTGACGATTGAGTCGATCGAGTGCAGCAGTACACACCCGAGGGCTTTTATGTTCCGCACTAGCTAGATAGATTTATGATTTAAAGATTTTGATAATGATTTTTATTAGAGATATTTTTATGCTTTATTTTTATTGTTAGCCGATCTTTTTAAAGGTCGATTTAGGAATTTTTGGTTAGCCGATGATTTAGAATTTTATTTCATGCACTTGAGATTTAAATTGATACAGTATTATGATTCATGATTATGTTAAATTATTTTATTTAGTAATTTAGAAATTAGGATTTAAGATTAGGAAAAAAAATCGAGGTCGTTTCACATGCCATGCCTTGGACCTTGAAAAAGTTGTCTCCCAACCTTTCAGCTCTCCATGCACATTCTATTTGGTCTTGTAACAATTACAAGGCCCATGGACTTTTATTTAAATGTCTCAAACACATTTGAGACCATTTAAAGTTTACTTGATTTTACTCAAGTCCACTAGTTTAATAATTATTTCTAATTAGGCTCTACAAGGCCCAATGATATTTAATTAATTCAACACTTGAATTAATTTAATTATTTGGACTCTACTAGGTCCACTAGTGTTTAATTAATTCAACACTTGAATTAATTTAATTAAGTCCATAATAATGTTTATGAAAATCACAATTTTCAAATACATTATTTATTTGGCCAACTTTTAATTTAGGAACACTTCCTCAAATTAAAAGTTACATTCTCCTTATAGAAGTCATACTTCTTTTTTTCCTTACGCTTATAAACTCCTTTATAAGCCATTCAACACATTGAACTATTTTACTTCTCAACAGGATCTAAAAAGTTAGCACTTGTGTGATCCTCATTGGTTCAATGATACAACTAGCCGTGAGTCACATCTCCATGTGATTCGGGACTAAACATATCTTTATACGAGCATATCCCAATTGCTCCATTCTTACTTATCAACTCCTTGATAATAAGAACGCCAGAACTCAAGTCTGATAGTACCCAACCAATCATGTTAAATGCCTAGCAGCATCGCTTACATGATTCCCTAGGTATCAAATGATAGTGCCTGCAAGAGCCATTCTATTATGGTTAGTGTATAGTACGGTCCCTTCAACTCATATATCCCGACCGATTCGACAACCATTGGTATATCGAGAGTTGTCAATGAATCGATACTATGTGTCATGTTGTAGTTGCATCGATGGTGTAATCTATGAAACCCCTTTCATAATTACCACCATACTCTGATCATGGATTTCAAACTACATACACATGATATCACATAGGATATCCATACCCGAAGGTAAGCGGTGAATCCCCGACTACAATCCATCGACTCCTATATGTTTCGACAGAACACCCAACCTTGCCACCTGATGACACCATGAGAGTCGGTAAACAAGTCAAAGTGTAATGCAAGCACATAGAGTCTCAATGTTGTCCCGGGTCATAAGGACTAATGGTGTACAACCATAAACTAGGACGTTTCCACTCGATAAGTGAGAACCACTTGGAAAGTCCTTTATGGAGGGTTGTTAAGTGCACTCTAC
The DNA here is from genome assembly GCF_022965805.1 of Primulina eburnea. NCBI lineage: Eukaryota > Viridiplantae > Streptophyta > Magnoliopsida > Lamiales > Gesneriaceae > Primulina > Primulina eburnea. The sequence continues at coordinate 34,653,202 of NC_133107.1, read as the reverse complement.
CAGGAGCACCTATCTGCATGTTCGGACATCACAATGTCTCCTACCAATGAAACATGGTACTCACATCGCAGATACTAGTCTCCAACTCGAGCAGCCTATATCATTCTTAGCGGCGGCTGAATCGACTAGGAACTGTTTGGAATATACAGTATTCCAAATATGAGTTTCATGATACTCATCATATGAGCAACTCATATTCTTTCTATTATTTGTATAATCAAAGACTTTATCTATGCAACTAGCATGGGTATACAGATAAAGAAGTGCCAAAACAATAATTTCAAATATTATTAAAATAAAGATTGTTTATACATAGAGTTTCATTGTGAACACTCGGCCAACACTTGGCTCGACTTGCAACTACTCTAACAGACATATCATGTTGAGCTTGATATCTTTTGAGATATCCCTCGTTTGTTGGGGCCGCTCAGCCCTACTCTGTATTGTGGACCATGAGGCATCGAGAGCTACAGTGTCCGACGGGACCCGCGGGCTCTGATGACCTGGACATTGCAGGTCCACATCTTGATGAAGAGTGTGGGAGCCAAAACATGCCTAGGGCAGATCAGAGACTATACATTCAGGCGCCTCTAGACTGAGCATGAGATTCTTGACTTGATCCTTGATATCCGAGCATATTGCATTTCGCATGCATCATATCAGTTTGTATACTCGTACATTCACGTATTGGGCGATTGTCGCTCACATCCTTGTTTTCATCTTGGGCACCCCATTCCACGGGGCAGGTCTTAGGTTGGATGGTTCGGACGACCAGGGCAGTGGCTAGAGCAGTTGGGTTTTCGGTGGTGATCTAGTGGAGGTCTTCTGTGGTTTATCGTTTTCTCGTTCAGAATTATGTATTTGTTATGGTTGTATTAATGTTTAAAACTGTTGTTATTGTTTTGTTTTCATTTGGGTTGTAAGATGATTAAGTATTTGGTTTCCGCATTTTAATTGTTGGTATTAAGTTTAATGTTGCATGTTTATTAGTCTGTTTAGTAGTGGCTCGGGTAAGGGTGCTACATTTGGTGGTATCAGAGCATGCAAAGATTTTTGGGACATTAGTAATTTTGTTTTGAGGATTTAGAGGTTGATTTTGGTTTCCTTTCAGATGTCAAGAGATGGAAGCAGTCACGGTAGTGTGGGACATGGCCGTTATGGCGACGATGAGGCTGGCCGAGAACATCGTCGTAGAGATCGTGACGGAAGGCGTCACCGAGATCATGATGAAAGGAGACGTAGGAACCGTGTCAACATTATGGATTTCATAAAGATTGGACCTCCACCGTTGACCGGAGATGAGAATGCTGATGTTGCTGAAGCTTGGGTTGATATCATGGAGCAGTGTTTTCGAGTGCTGCACTATGACGAGGATGAGAAGATGGAGGTAGCTGATTTCATGATCCAAGGAAAAGCTCGGAAATGGTGGAAACCTGTTTCTGCCATTCTAGCTCAGCAGCATGGGCGGATTTGTTGGGAACATTTCCGTCAAGCCTTCATCAATCACCACTTTCCGCCAGCTCTTCGCCAGGCGAAGGAGATGGAACTGTTGACCATTAAGCAAGGAGATTCGAACATTGAGGATTATCAGAAGCGTTTTACGGATCTGTTGTCGTACGCTCCTCACATCAGTGAGAATTCTGCAGCAAAATATTCTCACTTTTTGAATGGTTTGAACCAGGAGATTTTTGATCGGGTTTCTGTCTGTGATGATCCTACTTCGTACGAAGGATTAGTGAATTGTTTTCGTCAAGCCGAGATCAGTATTGCTAGGAAGAAGGCTATGCAAGCTAGCAAAAGTTCTAGTTCGTTTGGACCAAGGGGTCAGTCTTTCAAGAAGTCTGCATCTTCTTCTTCTTCCGGTTCTGGAGTACACAGGTTTGGTAGGAAAAAGATGCAATGTGGCCACTGCGGAGGTAATCACCCGACGGAGAATTGTCGAAGAGCAACAGGTGCATGTTTCAATTGTGGTGGTTTTGTTCACATGAAGAGGGATTGCCCTAATTTGGAGAATCAGAGTGGAGGCGGAGGTTCTATGACAGAGTCTTATAGTGGAAAACAGTCTAAGGGCACTGTGCAACATAAAGGTTTTCCTGCTCGAGGTCCTCGTCGTGGAGGAATATCCCAAGGATCTCAGCAACGCCCACGAGTTCAAGGGCAAGTGTTTGCCCTAAACCAAGAGTAAGCTGAGGAGCATAACGAGAGAGTCATTGCAGGTAATTTTCTTTTATGTGGTATTCCTGCATATGTATTGATTGACACTGGGGCATCACATTCATTCATAGCATCAACGTTTGTTAAGAAGCGTAAACTACCCTACGTGTCATTAGATGTTTTGTTTCGGTGTCTACACCGATGGGACAAGAGGTTTTAGCTAAGAGACTTGTAGTAGACTGTTTGCTAGAGTTTGAGGGAAATTACTTGTCTGCCAATTTGATGATATTGGCTATGGAAGATTTCGATTGTATTATGGGAATCGACCTATTGACTAAGTATAGAACGGCGGTAGATTGTTATCAACGTCTCGTTCAGTTTCGTCCAGAAGGAGACGAGAATTGGTTCTTCTTCGGTGAGGGGGCTCGACCTCCATTGCCAGTAGTGTCTGCTGTAAAGGCACAACGGGCTTTAGCAAAAGAAGGAGAAGGATACCTCATTTATGCTGTTGACGTATCAAAGGATGTAATCGACATGAAGAACATTCCAGTTGTCGATGAATTTCCTGATGTTTTCCCCGATGAAATTCCTGGATTTCCTCCAGAGAGGGAAGTGGAAGCAGAGATATAGTTGGTACCAGGAACCGCACCTATCTCCAGAGCGCCTTATAGATTGGCACCAACAGAGATGAAAGAGTTGAAACAACAGTTACAAGATCTTCTTGACAAATGGTACATTAGACCCAGTGTGTCTCCTTGGGGAGCACCAGTGTTGTTCGTTATAAATAAGGATGGGTCTATGCGGCTTTGCATAGATTATTGACAGTTGAACCAAGTAACAGTCAAGAATAAATATCCGTTACCACGGATTGATGATTTGTTTGATCAATTGCAACGGACTTTAGTGTACTCGAAGATCGATTTACGGTCTGGATATCATCAACTTCGAGTTCATCAACGTGATATCTCTAAGACTGCATTTCGAACAAGGTATGGGAATTACGAGTTTCTAGTGATGCCGTTTGGTTTGACGAATGCTCCAGCAGTATTTAAGGATTTGATGAACCGAGTATTCCAGGAGTATCTTGACAAGTTTGTCATTGTCTTTATTGATGACATACTGGTATACTCTCGTAGCCTTGAAGAGCATGCACAACATTTAAGGATTGTGTTGCTAACATTAAGGAATCACCAACTGTATGCTAAGTTGAACAAGTGCGAGTTTTTGCTCGACAGAGTTGTCTTCTTAGGACATGTTATATCCAAAGATGGGATATCAGTGGATCCTAGCAAGATCAAAGCAGTGTTGAGTTGGGCACGACCGGAATCAGCTCAAGAGATAAGAAGTTTTCTAGGTTTGGCAGGTTATTACCGAAGATTCATCCCAGGATTTTATCAGATTGCCAAACCATTGACTCAACTGACTTGTAAGAATGTGCAGTTCGAATGGACTCATGATTGTGAAAATAGTTTCAATGAACTGCGTCAACGTTTGACAACTGCACCAGTTTTAGCTATGCCATCTGGATCAAGAGGGTACATGGTGTACACTGATGCATCACTTCAAGGAATTGGGTGTGTTTTAACCCAGAACGGTCATGTGATTGCATATGCATCTAGACAGTTGAAGAAGCATGAAGAGAATTATCCAGTTCATGATCTGGAATTGGCAGAGATTGTGTTTGCTTTGAAGATTTGGCGACATTATCTCTACGGAGAGAGATTTGAGATCTATACAGATCACAAGAGTTTGAAGTATATCTTCACTCAAGCAGAGTTGAATATGCGCCAAAGAAGATGGATGGATTTGTTAAAGGATTATGATTGCGAAATCAAGTATCATTCAGGATCAGCAAATCTTACAGCTGATGCTCTTATTCGCAAGGTGAGATTATCTGCATCAGACAAGTTTCATATCAAGTGTAATCCAAGATTGTTGTTCTCTGGGATTTCACTTCCGTCATAAGAAAGGAATGGAACACATTCGAGTAACGAGCATCTTATCTGAACCGATGTTGTATGCCAAAATCAGAGAAGCTCAGTTTTTTTATCCGAAGGTGGAAAAGTTAGCAAGGTTAGCTAACGGAGACAACGCATCTGGATTTGCGTTCCAAACAGATGGAACCTTGTGTCTGTCCGGAAGAATCGTAGTTCCAGAAGATTCTAAATTGAGGGACGAGATTTTATCTCAAGCTCATAGGAGTAAGTTGAGTATCCACCCTGGAAGCATGAAAATTTACAACGATTTGAAGACCAGGTTTTGGTGGAATGGTATGAAGAGAAGTGTTTACCAGTTTGTAGCCAAGTGTCGGTTTTTCAGCAAGTGAAAGCTGAACATCGACGACGAGGAGGATTACTTCAGAATTTTCCTATCCCTGAGTGGAAGTGGGAGCATGTAACGATGGATTTTGTCACCCATTTGCCGCTGTCTTCTAAGAATTGTGATGCAATTTGGTTTGTTGTGGACCGACTGACTAAGTCAGTACATTTCATTCCATATAGTCGGGAATATAGTTTCGATCGCATGGCAAGACTATACATCCAAGAGATTCTTAAATATCATGGTGTGCCAACAAGTATAGCCAGTGATATAGATCCACGCTTTACCTCAAGGTTTTGGGGAAGTTTTCAAAAAGCGTTGGAAACGACATTGAGTCTGAGTACTGCCTATCATCCATAGACCAATGGCAGTCTGAGAGGATTATTTAGACACTCGAGGACATGTTGCGTGCATGTGCTTTGGATTTTGGACCAGCATGGCATGTTCATCTTCCGCTTGTAGAGTTTGCATATAACAATAACTACTACAGTAGCATTGGTATGGCTCCGTTCAAAGCATTGTACGGTAGACGTTGTCGTACTCCATTATTTTGGGACGAAGTAGGAGAACGACAAGTGCAAGGACCTGAATTAGTGCAACAGGCGATTGATGTAGTGGAATTGATTAAGAAGAGAATTAAAACTGCACAAGATCGTCAATCGAGTTACGCGAATACCAAGCGTAGACCTCTACAGTTTCAGTCAGGGGAAAAAGTTTTCCTTAAAGTTTCACCATTTCGCAGGGTGATGAGATTTGGACTCAAGGGAAAATTAGCCCCAAGATTCATCAGACCTTTTGAGATCTTGGAATGTGTTGGAAATTTGGCGTATCGATTGGCTTTACCGCCGTATCTGTCCAGCATTCATAATGTCTTTCATGTATCGTTGCTACGACGGTATGTAGCAGATGATTCGCACGTGCTTAGTCCGACAGATGTTCAACTTGAAGAAGAATTGAATTATGTCGAGCAGTCGCTTTTAATCCTGGGTAGGATAGAGAAAAAGCTCAGAAACAAGACCATTCCACCTGTTCTAGTGCAATGGCAACGCAGAGATGCTGCAGAAGCGACTTGGGAGTTAGAGAGTCGTATGCCCTCAGAGTATCCACATTTGTTTTAAGATTGTATTTAATCAGTTGTATTGTACTTCAGTTTTGATTTCAAGGACGAAATCTTTGTAAGGAGGGGATGATGTAATGACCCGAATCCTTGTTTTGAATGAAGTATTAATTAAGAGATAATTAACGAGTTGTTAATTAAGTTTTAATGAATTGATAAATCGGGATCAAGTTGGTATCCACCGAATTTAAAAAGGGATAAACCGATCTACTTCAGATTACATTATTTCGAGAAATCCAACTAGACCAATGAGATTCTGACACGTGGCAGATAAGGGATAAACCGATCTACTTCAGATTACATTATTTCGAGAAATCCAACTAGACCAATGAGATTCTGACACGTGGCAGATAAGATTGGTTTGGATTTTCTGAAATATTCCGGATGCAGCCTATAAATGGAAGCCGATTCTTTTGTTTCCTCCACCGCATTCTTCAGAGAGAGTTCTAGTTGTACCATAGTTTCTAGTCAGTTTCTAGGGCACTTTGGTGTCAGGAAGTTTCGGAGCTAGTATCGACTTGAGGAGGGGTCGGTGAACTGAGATCGAGACATCATCAGCGGGCTGACGACGGACGCAGGTATAATCCTAAATCCTTAGATAGTGATTTAAGGATCATTAGGGAGATCTTTGTAGCATGTTTGATCTGGTTTGTTAGTGATTTCATTATGTTGGTATTGTCTAGGTTCAGAGCTTTCTGTCAGATTGTTTTAGTGAGGTACGTGATGTACTGACTGAGATATCGAAGCATAGTATACAAACTTATATGCTGCATATTTATCTGTCGCATGATACATGTTTTACTGCTTTGGCATATTATGCATGACATATCATGTTGAGCCTGATATCTTTTGAGATATACCTCGTTTGTTGGGGCCGCTCAGCCCTATTCTGTATTGTGGACGATGGGGCATCGAGAGCTACAATGTTCGACGGGACCCGCGGGCTCTGATGACCTGGACATTGCAGGTCCACGTCTTGATGATGAGTGTGGGAGCCAAAACATGCCTAAGGCAGATCAGAGACTACACACTCAGGCGCCTCTAGACTGAGCATGAGATTCTTGACTTGATCCTTGATATCAGAGTATATTGCATTTCGCATGGATCATACCAGTTTGTATACTCGTTTATTCTCGAATTGGGCGATTGTCGCTCACGTCCTTGTTTTCATCTTGGGCACCCCATTCTACGGGACATGTCTTAGGTTGGACGGTTCGGACAACCAAGGCTGTTGCGACTTTGATTGTTGCACTCCCAAGAGCAGGTGGTCCACAAGTAGTATAATTTGGTGAGTCCGATATCGTATCCACACGGAAGCTAAGGTAATTACAAGTCAACTACAATGTCTTTTTGTTTTGTTTTTGTTTTTGTTTTTGTTTTTGTTTCTTTTTAATTTTAATTGTTTGAATCTTTAATGGGTAAATTTTAATTGTTCAAATTTTAATTTAAGTAGTTGAGATTAAAGGATCCACTCTTGGTATTTTAATAAAGTTAACATTAACGAACAATATTAAAATCCACTTAATAAAATGATTCCAATATATTAAATAATCATATTTATATTATGTTATATATTATTATCTTATAAGTATATAATATATACTAAAACCTATAAATGTGGTCAAGTATTTATTGTGCTATATATATTTGTAAACACTAAATCAAAGTTTCCACTTTAAATGGTTGGTAAAACCAAACTAACATTTAAATGGTACCAAGAAATTAATATTATGATATATTTATATGTAGTAAATCAAGGTTCCCACTTTAAATGGTTGGTAAAACCAAACAAACATTTAAATGGTTCCAAGAATTTAATATTATAATATATTCATATATAATAAATAGAGACATCCACTTTAAATGGTTGGTAATACCAAACTAACATTTAAGTGGTTCCAAGAATTTAGTGTAACATATAGCAACAATAAATCAAAACTCCCACTTATAAGTAAGGTATAAAAATACTTAAAGAAATAAATATAACATAAACAATAAATAATGATTAAATAATATAAAACATAGATTCTTACTTTTTAGTAACCTTATTATCATGCCAAGAGTTTCACCTTTTCATCTCAACTTTAGGAAGTTAGCTATTCATTATTCAAAGTGTAAAACTTTGAATATGAAATTAACATGCTAATTATATTTAAATGAAGAAATAAAGGAAAAATATAGAGAGAAATATTATGAACTCAAAGGTTTGTTCATAGAATGAGAGATATCTCAATACATTACAATGAACCCCTATTTATAGCCAAATTTGGGGAGACAACCACAAATAAAATATTATTTTTTTACACAAAAGTCTTCATTGGTGTTCCAAGATATTATATTATATTACATATCACTTTTGAAAATCTTCTTCTCCGAATTTGCTTCTTCACATAAAAAGAAACACGTGGATAATTGAGTTGTCTAGTTGTGGTATTTTTTTCAAAACATTTGATCAAGTAATTTGAGAGATATGGTCAAAATACTAGAGCATGGTAAAACTGCCACTCCTTTGGTAACTTTATTTGTTGCTTAATTTGATCCCACTTGTGAGAAGATTTTTATCTCATGCTTGCCATCAATAATGTAGATATTAACATCAACTTTCTACAGGTCCAAGAATCATCGTAATCCCATTTGAAACTCCAAGTTTATTCTTGTTTTGTCGAACCTGTAAAAAATAGTAAAAACTTGTAATTACACAACAACTTATATTTTATACAATTTATTATAAAACATATAATATTTAAACATTTAATAAAACAAAAACTATATATTTATATTATAAAACTTTTAATTAATGTACAATTTTTATGTTTATCAGACCTCCCAACCAGCTTATTGCTAATCCCTCGCAATTTAAGCGTTAATAGCAATACAAAACATATTGATTAATTTAAATAGAAATGCAATCAGAACTATCTAAGTGTTTAAATTAAATTTGAAAACTGTCAAAGTTATATCAAGATCATCATAATTATAATTTATGAAATAATTTGAGATGATCAATTCAAAGCTTATTTCCGGTAGTTAAATGTACACGGCCTTCAGAAATTCCTAGTAAGAGTCTCAACTCCATATCTTCACAGGTTAATAAATGTTTCAATTTATGGCAACGATTTCTCTCATGGAGTTGGAATACTGATAAATGCTCCGAAAATTGGTTTACAGAATGCAGACAGACAGACGAGCCAAACTAATCAAAAGATAGAAAATCCATTGATTCAAAATCTAGTTGTTCTCATTATATATTTTTTTCCTGATATATTTTTTTCTTTTTTTTTTCATAACATCATGGAATCAGACTAAGTTTATGCTTCTTGACCACATATTTATTTAATTTGTACAATAAATTTCTCTCTTTCTTTTTTTTTATTTTTTTATGAGAGATATATGGGTCGTAGCATATAACTTAAAAATTACATAGATCTTCAATATCTTTCTTTTTGTATTTTTCTCCTCTTTTCTTTTTTCAGGAAATATCATTTTTTTTTTCAAAATAAGAACTCAAGAACTAAACAATAGATAGTCTCTCTCATGATCAATAAAGTCTCGAAAGTTGTTTTCTCAGTCCTCTCCACTCACTCACAAAATATGTGTGAGTTTAAAATTTTAGGCACTCTTATAAGGTGTATCTTGGACCATATACTTTAATACCTTATTTTATCACAATGGTTAATCACTCAAAAAGATTTCATAAATCATATTTTTATATTGATCAGAATATTAAAATTGACTTTTTTTTCAAATAAAAATTAAACATCCTTAGATAGATTAATACATTTTCTAATTTAAACCTTTCAAATATGTAATGTATGATATTTTTGTAAAAATTACAAAGATACAAGCAATAAACATGATTTTATTATAAAATAATATATATATTTTTATATATTTTTTTTAATTTTTTTTTAAATTTTTTTTTATAAGTTTGTTCTCCCCCAATCAGAATATGACATTGTCCATAATGTCAAAATAACTATTAATAAAGAGTACATAATGAAAGAGATATCACTTGGAATTTTATTGAAGATAACAAACTGAAACAAACGCAAATCAATCCACGACTTTTGAATCAATTATTCAACTTTCTTTTCTTACTGGTTGATTGCGACCAATTGATCTTTGTTATCATCGGATCATTATTATGAACAAAAGCTTCCAAATTATCAATTAATTGGTCGGCAGTCGAAGTACAGATGAGCATCCGTCGTGAATTTTCTGAAATGAAATTTTGTTCCACAGCTTTATCAAGAAATGTCAACAAACTGTCATAATAATTATTGATATTCAACAAGCCCACAGGTTTATTATGGATATTAAGTTGTGCCCAAGAAACAGTGTGAAAAATTTCTTCTAATGTACCAAAACCACCTGGTAGTGCGATAAAAGCATCAGAATTTTCAATCATTTGAGTGATTCTTTCATACATAGAAGAAACTTTTAATTTCTCCCCAATCGTAACACCTGTAATATTTCCTTCAGCTAAAGCTGTAGGAATAATACCCAAAACCTGACTACCTCCAAGATGAGCAGATGTTGAAACAGATCCCATTAACCCAATATTACCTCCCCCATATACCAAGTGAATTTTTCTCTCAGCCAATATCTTTCCAAGATTATTCGCTGCTTCTACAAACACTTCATTTTTTCCAGGACTCGACCCACAAAATACACAAATATTTTTCAATGTTTGTGTAGAGGATCCAGCCATGTTTTTACTTTCTTTTTTGGTCTGCGAAAATAGAGAGAAATATGAGAGATTTTATAGGGGTAATATGTTATCATAACAAAACTATGGGTCACAGCTGTAAATAGAATAAATATTAAAAACAATAATGACACACATGCATATAAACAGTAGTGTGATTGTGGCTCACAATTTTCCTCTGGTTTTACGTCCAGAAACGGCTTCAACACCTTCTATGAGTCGAGGATATGCTTCCCATCCAATTTTCTTATAAATTGGCAAATATGGTCTTTTTTAGTCGGATTCCCAAGACTATGACGCTCATCTTGGAATTGTATTCATAAACGGAGAAGTCCAATATGCACATGTCCACTAGAATGCGTCTCAAGAGTCAATAAGATGTTATCTAAAGACTCCTTACTCAGCCCATTCTTAATGAAACCAATTTTATCTTCTCTGTTATTGGAAACACATCCCAAATATCTGCATCGTTTGTCACAAGTGCATCTCGCACACTTATGACAAACCCCTAAACTTTTGGCCCTACGTTTTTTCGCATAAGTGCTTTTTCCTAATCCAGACAAATACCGAATGAGCAATGATTGTGGAACTTCTCCTCCTAATCGGACCTTAGCTTCTATCACAAGACGAATATCTTCTGGAATTCCTTTTTGTATTAGCAATCTCAATCTTTCACACCTTCCTGCATAAATTTTTCTTAGAACATTTTCAGAAACAGAGGGAAAATGTTTACAAATTTTTTAGAGAATTTCATCCATTTTGAAAAGAAAAGAAATGATTTTATTTTTAATTTTTTGTATCAGCAATTTTGGGAAACTGATTTAACCGACTATGAGAGTCACGGAGTACCGTTATACGCCATTTAACCGGGAAATAAAAAGATTAAAGAAACCTGAAATAAAAAATAACAAAATTAAATGCAACATAAAAATTTAAGGATCAGAAAGGGAAATAAACTCTTCTTGAAAGATTTCATTTTCCTAAAATGGTTTAAGCCTTTGTCCATTCACTTTAAAAACATCACCATTTTTAGGATTTTCAATATCCACAGCTCCATAAGAATATACATGCTTTACAATATATGGGCATTCCATCTTGATCGTAATTTTCCTGGGAATATGTGAAGTCGAGAATTATAAAGCAAAACTTTTTTACCAATCTCAAAAGATTTTCTAAGAATTGTTTTATCATGAAATGACTTGATTTTTGCTTTATAAATCCTTGAATTCTCATACGCGTCATTTCTGAGTTCATCAAGTTCATTAAGTTGCAATTTACGCAATTTGTTGGCATCATCCATGCTTGAATTTAAAGTTTTGATCGTCCAATAAGCTTTATGTTCCAATTCCACAAGCAAATGACAATGTTTTCCATAAACCAACCTATAGGGAGACATATTCAATGATGTTTTACAAGCTGTTCGATATGCCCAAAGTGCATCACTAAGTCGCAGAGACCAATCTTTTCTATTTGAGTTAACAGTTTTTTCCAAAATTTACTTTATCTCCCTATTAGCTAATTCAACTTGTCCATTTGTTTGAGGATGATAAGGAGTAGTTACTTTATGAGTAATACCATATTTTTTTTATTAATGAAGCAAATGGTTTATTAACAAAGTGAGTTCCCCCATCACTTATCATCGCTCGAGGAATTCCAAATCTGCTAAAAATATTTTCTTTTAAAAATTTGATGACGATTTTATGATCATTTGTTCGACATGGAATTGCCTCTATCCATTTGGAAACATAATCAACTGCAACTAAAATATACAAGTATCCAAACGACGATGGAAAATGTCCCATAAAATCAATTCCCCAACAGTCAAAGATTTCAATTTCAGTGATAGGATTCAAAGGCATCATGTTTCTTTTTGAAATCGCACCCAATTTTTGACAATTTTCACAGATCTTGCAGATTTCGTGGGTGTCTTTAAACAAAGTGGGCCAATAAAATCCACACTGCAAGATTTTTGCAGTCGTTTTCTTTGAAGAAAAATGTCCTCCGCATGCTTCTGAATGACAAAATTTAATGACACTACTTACCTCATTGTCGGGTATGCAACATCGAAAAATTTGATCTAGACAATACTTGAACAGATACGGATCATCCCAATAAAAGTTTTTTACCTCATTCAAAAATTTTCTTTTATCTTGGGAACTCCATTGCGGTGGCATTTTTCCTGTCACAAGAAAATTTACTATGTTAGCAAACCAAGGTGTAGTAGTAACTGAAATTAGATGTTCATCAGGAAAATTATCGTTAATTGGTGTCATTTCACAAGATGATCCTGTTACTAGTCTCGATAAATGATCGGCTACGACATTCTCGGTTCCTTTTTTATCTTTGATCACAATGTCAAATTCTTGGAGCAACAAAATCCATCGTATCAGTCGTGGCTTTGCATCCTGTTTGGTCAACAAATATCTAATAGCAGAATGATCAGTAAACACAATAGTCGTTGATCCAATCAAATAAGAACGAAATTTATCTAATGCAAATATTACAGCAAGTAGTTCTTTTTCAGTTGTGGAGTAATTCATTTGAGCATTGTTTAAAGTTCTACTTGCATAATATATCACATAAGGCTTACCGTTTCTTCTATGACCCAGTACTGCACCGACTGCATAATCACTCGCATCGCACATGATTTCAAATGGTAAAGACCAGTCAGTAGGTTGCATGATAGGAGCTGATGTTAAATGTCGAATGATTTTATCAAAAGCATTTTGACATTCTTGAGTCCACTCAAATGCAGTGTCTTTTGTTAAGAGATTACAAATGGGTTTAGAGATTAAACTAAGTCCTTTATAAACCTCCTATAAAATCCAGCATGTCCCAAAAATCAGCGAATTTCTTTAATGGTTTTTGGAGGGGGTAAATTGGCAATGACATCAACTTTTGCTTTATCAACTTCAATTCCATGAGATGACACGACATGTCCCAAAAAAATTCCAGAAGTAATCATGTAATGACATTTTTCCCAATTTAAAATAAGACCTTTTTCCTCGCATCTTTTTAAAACTTTTTCTAAATTTTCAAGACAATATCAAATGTATTCCCAAAGACAGTTAAATCATCCATGAAAATTTCCAAACAATTTTCAACCATGTCGCAAAAAATGCTTAGCATACATCTTTGAAATGTTGCTGGGGCATTGCATAATCCAAATGGCATCCTTCTAAATGCAAATGTTCCAAAAGGACATGTGAATGTAGTTTTTTCTTGATCTTCGAGTGCAATGGGAATTTGATAATAATCTGAATATCCATCAAGAAAACAGTAGTATGGATGACCTGCTACTCTTTCTAAAATTTGATCCAAAAATGGTAATGGAAAATGATCTTTTCTAGTGGCGTCATTTAATTTTCTATAATCAATACACATCCGCCAACTAGATGGGACTCGACTTGTTAACATTTCACCTTTTTCATTTTTTATCACTGTGATGCCAGATTTTTTTGGAACTACTTGTGTTGGGCTTACCCACTTACTATCAGAAATAGGGTAGATAATCCCAACATCGAGTAGTTTGAGAACTTCAGTTTTCACAACATCTTTCATGTGTGGATTTAATCTCCTTTGTGGTTGTTGAGATATTTTAGCATTTTCTTCTAAGTGAATTTTGTGAGTGCAAATTAGTGGATTAATGTCCTTAAGATCTTTTATTGTCCAACCAATTGCATTTTTATGCCTTTTAAGCATATCAATTAATTTACCTTCTTGATTACTTGATAGTTTGGAAGAAATTACCACCGGATATGTTTTATCTTCTCCAAGAAATGCATACTTCAATTCTTCTGGCAAGGGTTTTAACTCCAATATGGGTAGTTCGTCTTTGTTCTCATATTTTGCCTCAAATTCTTTTTCTGATCCTGGTAACGGGTGATACCTAATAAAATCATCAAGATCAATTTCAATATTTTCTTTAATAGTTTCAATTGAACAAATATCTAATGGATCACGAGTACTCCCTTCTTGAATGTTTTCTTCCACAAGAGTTTCAATAAGATTTTCATCTTCACTTTCATCTCCTTTGTCATGTGGTTTCTTACAAAGATTAAAAACATTGAGCTCCAAGGTCATGTTACCAAATGAAAACTTCATTATTCCATTCCTGAAATTTATAAGAGCATTAGAAGTTGCTAAAAATGGACGACCCAGAATTACAGGAATTGCATAACAAGATTCGATAGGTTGTGTATCTAAGACTATGAAATCGACAGGATATAAAAAGTTATCAACTTGGACCAACACGTCTTCTACTATACCTCTTGGCACTTTAACAGATCTATCAGCAAGTAAAAGTGTTACCGAAGTAGGTTTTAACTCGCCTAGATTGAGTTCTTGATAAACTGAATATGGAAGTAAATTCACACTAGCTCCAAGGTCAAGCAATGCTTTTTAAATTTTTCGTTCTCCAATAATACAAGAAATAGTAGGACAACCTGGGTCTTTATATTTCAAAGTATTATTATTTTGAATGATTGCACTTACTTGTTCGGCTAAAAATGCTTTCTTTTTCACATTCAATTTTCTTTTCACAGTGCACAAGTCTTTCAAAAAATTGGCATATGATGGTACCTGTTTTATTGCATCTAATAAAGGAATATTAACTTTTACTTGTTTAAAAATATCATATATATCAGAATTCAAATTTGATTTTTTTGTATTTTTCAATGCATGAGGGAATGGTGGTGATACTGTCTGTTGAACCTCATCTTCGCAAGTTATGGGTTCCACTTCCTTACCCTTTGAAGTTGATTTATCATCATCTTCACAAGGTTCAAGAATGGATTTTTCCACAACCTTACCACTTCGAAGGGTAATAACAGATTTTAGCTTATCCATCGGTTGAGTTCCAGAAGTTCCAGTTTGTGAATGATGATCCTTGGGATTAGGCAGAGGTTGTGAAGGAAATTTACCTTTTTCATGAACATTAAGTGCATATGAAAATTTAGCAAGAGTATCTTTCAAATCTTTCATTGTTTGAGCAGTTTGAGTATTGATAGACTCTTGCTTTGCAATGAAAGAATTCAATAAATCTTCCAAATTCCTTTTAGGTGGAGGAACATAAGGTGCATAATTTTGAAAATTTTGTTGATTTTGAAAATGTGGTTGCGGAAATTGTCCAGCATTATCATTCCTCCAACTAAAATTTGGATGATTTCGCCAACCTGGATTGTAATTTTGAGAAAATGGTTCAAAATTTGGCCTTTTGAAATTGTTCAAAACATTGGCTTGTTTATGGAGACATTCTTTAAAAGAGGGCAAAGTGGGACAATCTTTTGTAAAATGATCACTTGTATCACAGATGTGACACACAATTTCTTGAACAGATTTTAATTGACCATTCTTTTTCAATTCAAGTGCCTCAACTTTTCTAGCCAAAGAGGTAAATCTAGCTTGAAAATCATGTTCATCTTTGGGAGTGTACATACCTCCACCAGATGTAGGAGATTGAATCTTGTTTGATGGTTCGATTGTACCTATAGTGTCCCAATTTTGAGCATTTTCAGCTAATGAATCGAGATACTCAATTGCCTCGTTTGGATCTTTATCTTCAAATGTTCCATACACATAAATTCAATCATTTGCCTATCTTTAGGTGTTAAGCCTTCATAAAATTGAGAAACAACCCTCCAAATTTCAAAACCATGATGTGGACAAAGATTAAGCAATTCTTTGTATCTATCCCAACACTGATAAAAAGTTTCTCCTTGTTTTTGAGTGAAAGTGATGATTTGCCTTTTGAAAGAATTTGTTCTATGCGATGGAAAAAACTTTTTCAAAAATTGTTGTTGCAATTCATCCCAAGTTCGAATGGATCCCGATCTAAGATTTTGTAGCCAAGTTTTAGCTTTATCTTTTAAAGAAAAAGGAAAAAGCTTAAGTCGAATGGTGTTCATCCTACAATTTAGATCATTATATGTGTTGCACACTTCTTCAAACTCTCGTAAATGCATGTATGGATTTTCAGAATCTAAGCCATGAAAGTTGGGTAAAAGTTGGATAATATCAGGCTTAAATCGAAATGAGATGCATCAGAGGGAAAAACTAGACATGAAGGTGCACTAGTACGTGTAGGATTCATGTGATCTCTAAGTGTTCTTCGTCTATCATGATCATGTTGAGATTGAATTTCATCTTCATTTTCTTGGATGGGTTCTTCCGCCATGTTTTGTAAAAATAAAGGGTTATTTCGAATGAGTCGACCACTAAGTGTACGTGACCAAATGCTCATGCAAATGCAAATGGAAAGGAATAAAAACACGCAAAAGCAATAAAAATTAAAAAATAAAGAAAAATAAAATATAAACAAAATTAAATATACTTGAAATTAAATTATACTTCCCCGGCAACGGCGCCAAAAACTTGTTGCGACTTTGGTTGTTGCACTCCCAAGAGCAGGTTGTCCACAAGTAGTATAATTCGGTGAGTCCGAGATCGTATCCACAGGGAAGCTAAGGTAATTACAAATCCACTACAATGTCTTTTTGTTTTGTTTTTGTTTTGTTTTTGTTTTTTTTTTTTGTTTTTGTTTCTTTTTAATTTTAATTGTTTGAATCTTTAATGGGTAAATTTTAATTGTTCAAATTTTAATTTAAGTAGTTGAGAATAAATAATCCACTCTTGGTATTTTAATAAAGTTAACATTAACGAACAATATTGAAATCCACTTAATAAAATGGTTCCAATATATTAAATAATCATATTTATATTATGTTATATATTATTATCTTATAAGTATATAATATATACTAAAACTTATAAATGTGGTCAAGTATTTATTGTGCTATATATATTTGTAAACACTAAATCAAGGTTCCCACTTTAAATGGTTGGTAAAACCAAACTAACATTTAAATGGTACCAAGAAATTAATATTATGATATATTTATATATAGTAAATCAAGGTTCCCACTTTAAATGGTTGGTAAAACCAAACAAACATTTAAATGGTTCCAAAAATTTAATATTATAATATATTCATATATAATAAATCAAGGCATCCACTTTAAATGGTTGGTAATACCAAACTAACATTTAAGTGGTTCCAAAAATTTAGTGTAACATATAGCAACAATAAATCAAAACTCCCACTTATAAGTAGTGTATAAAAATACTTAAAGAAATAAATATAACATAAACAATAAATAATGATTAAATAATATAAAACATATATTCTTACCTTTTAGTAACCTTATTATCATGCCAAGAGTTTCACTTTTTCATCTCAACTTTAGGAAATTAGCTATTCATTATTCAAAGTGTAAAACTTTGAATATGAAATTAACATACTAATTATATTTAAATGAAGAAATAAAGGAAAAATATAGATATAAATATTATGAACTCAAAGGTTTGTTAATAGAATGAGAGATATCTCAATACATTACAATGCACCCCTATTTATAGCCAAATTTGGGGAGACAACCACAAATAAAATATTATTTTTTTACACAAAAGTTTTCATTGGTGTTTCAAGATATTATATTATATTACACATCACTTTATCACTTTTGAAAATTTTCTTCTCCGAATTTGCTTCCTCACATAAAAAGAAACATGTGGATAATTGAGTTGTCTAGTTGTGGTATTTTTTTCAAAACATTTGACCAAGTAATTTGAGAGATATGGTCAAAATACTAGAGCATGGTAAAACTGCCACTCCTTTGGTAACTTTATTTGTTGCTTAATTTGATCCCACTTGTGAGAAGATTTTTATCTCATGCTTGCCATCAATATTGTAGATATTAACAACAACTTTCTACAAGTCCAAGAATCATCTTAATCCCATTTGAAACTCCAAGTTTATTCTTGTTTTATCGAACCTGTAAAAAATAGTAAAAACTTGTAATTACATAACAACTTATATTTTATACAATTTATTATAAAACATATAATATTTAAACATTTAATAAAACAAAAAATATATATTTATATTATAAAACATTTAATTAATGTACAATTTTTATGTTTATCGAAGGCAGTGGCTAGAGTAGTTGGGTTTTCGGTGGTGATCCAGTGAAGGTTTTCTGTGGTTTATCGTTTTCTCGTTCAGAATTATGTATTTGTTATGGTTGTTTTAATGTTTAAGACTGCTGTTATTGTTTTGTTTTCATTTGGGTTGTAAGATGATCAGTATTTGGTTTCCGCTGTTTAATTGTTGGTATTAAGTTTAATGTTGCATGTTTATTACTCTGTTTAGTAGTGGCTTGGGTAAGGGCGCTACAATGACGCTGCAACAGGGAGACAACACGTTGCAGAGTTTGTGAGGAAGTTCGAGAGAGGGTGTCAGTTTGTGCCCCTAATTGCAAATGATGCCCGGGAGAAGCTGATGCATTTTATGGATGGTTCGCGGCCAATCTTGCGCCGCGATGTGAGAGTTGCTGGTTCAACTACCTATGTCGTTGCTGTGTCTAGAGCCTTGGCGGCAGAGCAGTAACAAAGGGACATAGAGGTTGATAGGTAGGGCATGAGGCCCTATCAGGCACCTCAGCAGCAGCAGCAACAGCAAACTCAGTTTAAGAGGCCTTTCTGAGGACAGTAGGGGAAGAGACCATTCCATGACTGCCGAAAGGGAAGGGCCCAATTCCTCAACAGAAGGCTCCTCAGCGGCCCGGTGAGTACTAAATGTGCCCGAAGTTCAACTGTCAGCATCCGTGACAATGTTTAATTGGATCAGGCAAATGCTTCAAATGCAGAGCCAGCGATCATATGCTGAAGGACTGCCCACAGTGGAGGCAGCCGACCCAGGGGAGAGTGTTCGCCATGCAGGTAGAGGAGGAAAACCCAGACACGACCCTGTTGACTGGAAATATTTTCATAAAGAGAGTAGCCACGAAGGCCTTGATAGATTCAAGGGCCACTCACTCTTTTATTTCAGAGACGTTTGCTAATCATCTGGACATCAAGTTTATTGGAATCGACGTGAGCTATTTAGTGACAGTCCCATCAGAGGAAGAATTATCAGCTATTAGCCTCGTCAGAGACATCGATCTCGAACTATAAGCCCACCTGGTGTATGCTAATCTGATCGTGTTGCCGATGCCAGATAGATGGAGGAGTTTCCCTCGCATGATCTCTTGCATACAGGCACGGAGACTTATTCACAAGGGTTGTCAGGCTCTCTTGGCCAGCATTGTTTTAGTGCCTGATGCACCCACTCCGTAGATATCTGATGTACCAGTAGTCAGAGACTTTCTCGACGTCTTTCCAGATGACGTCACAAGCCTTCCACTAGAGAGAGAGAGGTGGACATTCCCATTGACCTTGTGCCAGGCACCGTGCCAATCTCTAAGGCATCGTACCGGTTAACTCCAACTAAGATGTTAAAACTCAAACAACATACTCAGGAGCTCCTAGATAAAGTGTTCATCTGCCTAGTTTCTCACCATGGGGCGCACCAGTGCTCTTTTTAAAAAAGAAATATGGGAGCATGAGACTATGTATCGATTACCGAGAATTGAAGAAGGTAATGATCAAGAACAAATGCCTACTTCCAAGGATCGAGGACTTGTTCGATCAGTTGCAGGGAGCCACAGTGCTCTCTGAGATAGATAAGCGATCAGGGTATCATCAGATAAAGGTAAAAGACGCAGATGTTCATAAAACAGCTTTCAGGACCAGATATGGCCACTATGAGTTCTTAGTGGCGTTGTTTGGACTGACGAATGCTCTAGCGATATATATGGACCTCATGAATCGAGTATTTTAGCTCGACCTAGATCAATTCATCATAGTGTTCATTGACGACATTCTCATATACTCGAAGAGCCATAAGGAGCACCGTCAGAATTTGGATACAGTTTTGCAAATTTTGCGGAGTCGCAAGCTGCTTGCAAAATTCAGTAAGTGTGAATTTTGGTTGGATAAGGTAGCATTTTTGGGTCATGTAATTTCTAGCAGTGGCATTGTGGATCCAGCAAATGTAACAACAGTGCAGGAATGGGTTGAGCCTAAGAATGCTTCAGAAGTTCACAGTTTCCTAGGCTTAGCAAGCTGGTATAGGAAATTCATTCGGGGATTTTCTTCGATAGCAGTGCTACTCACTTCATTGACTAAGAAGAATGCTAAATTCATATGGGTTGATTGATGCAAGAAAAGCTTTGATACTTTGAAGCAAGCTCTTGTTACAACACCAGTTTTAGCCATGCCATCATGGCAAGGCGATTTTGTGTTGTACACGGATGCATCTAAGTTCGGGTTAGGGGCAGTTTTGATGCAGCATGGTCGGGTTATAGCTTATACCTCCAGACAGTTGAAGGTGCATGAGAAGAATTATCCGACTCATGATCTTGAGTTAGCTGTCGTTGTCTTTGCGCTGAAGAATTGGAGACATTATTTGTATGGCGAGAAATGCGAGATATTCAATGATCATAAAAGTATCAAGTATTTCTTCACGCGGAAAGAATTGAATATGAGACAAAGATGATGGTTGGAGTTGGTAAAAGACTACGAGTGTGAGATTAGCTACCATCCGGGGAAAGCTAATGTTGTGGCAGACGCCTTGAGCAGAAAATTTGCAGTCGTAGCATAGTTGTCAGTGCAGAGATCTCTTCATTCAGAGATTTGGGTTAAAAGTTTATCCTAAGAGCAGAGCTCCTAAGCTGTCTAATCTGACAGTCCTGCCTACCTTGCTAGACCGAATTCGTAGAGGTCAGCCTTTGGATGAGCAGTTACAGAAATTGAGACTGAAGGATGAAGCCAAAGGCAGTGTACTCTATATTGTGTCTGATGGTATTGTAAAATATAGAGAAAGGATGTGGGTACCTAGTGTTGATTCGATCAGAGGGGATATTCTGACATAGGCACATACATATCCGTATTCTATCTATCCAGGATGTACAAGGGTTTTCAAAACCTATATTGGTGGCCGGGTATGAAGCGGAACATCCGCCGATTTGTGTCTGAATTCCTCACTTGTCAACAAGAAATAGTTCGATTGCACGGGATCCCAGTTACTATAGTGTTCGACATAGACCCGAGATTTACATCGTCCTTCTAGAAGAGTTTGCACGCAGCCATGAGTGATTCAAATTTTGGAGGATTTGTTGAGAGCTTGTGTGATTGATTTCCAAGGGAATTTGGAATCGAAGCTACCTGTTGTGGAGTTTACATACAACAACAGCTTCCAATCACCTATAGGTATGGCTCCCTACGAGGCATTGTATGGGAGGAAGTGCATATCGCCGATTCATTGGGATGAATTCGGTGAGAGATCAGAACTCGGCCCCGAGATTTTTCAGCAGACTATAGATGTGATGGTCAAGATCCGAGACAGGATGAAGATCGCCCAGATTCGTCAAAAGAGTTATGCTGACAAGAGGAGAAGGGATCTTGAGTTTGCCGTAGGCGATCATGTTTTCGTAAAGATAGCACCTATGAAGGGTGTTATGAAGTTTGGGAAGAGAGGCAAGCTTAGTCCGAGATTTATTAGACCGTTTGAGATTCTTGACAGAGTTGGGACACTAGCTTATCGTGTAGCCCCACCGCCAAATCTAGCCGGTGTACACAATGTGTTCCAGGTCTCGATGCTGAGGAAGTACCTAGCCAATCTTTTGCATGTTTTGATCTTTGAGCCATTGCAGTTGGTTCCATCTTTGTCGTATTAGAAAAAACTTGTCCAAATCCTAGACCGACAGGAAAGGGGACTTCGGAACAAAGTGACCAAGTTGGTCAAAGTCCGGTGGCTGAACCAAGTAGTGGCAGAGGCCACTTGGGAGACCGAAGCAGATATGTGGAACTGTTGTCCGGAGCTGTTTGGTAAGACTTAATTTGGAGGCCGAAATTTATTTAAGTGGGGGAGGAACTGTAGATACCAAAATATTGCACGTAAAACCCATGCATTTATTTAAATTGCTAAATTATTTATTTAAGTTTAAAATTATTTTTAGAAATGCATTATTTATTTGTTTGCATTATTTTAATTTATTTATATTTATGTGATGCACGTTAAAACATTTCTCGAGTTTCATGTTTCAGGCGATTATTTGATGCGGGATCGAGGAAAAAAGACCGGCGACGAGTTTGGCGATTCAAAATGTGTTATTTTATTTGAAGCTAAGAATGAGGTATTTTAATTTATTTATTTAGTTGTAAGCATTTTTAAAGCCTAATTTAATTATTAGATGAATTTAAGTTTTTAAAACTTTTAAAGATTTTCAATTGTGCATTTTAATTTTTTTTCGGGTTATTTAGTAAAGTTAATAGTGGGTTAGCAATTTATTTACATTTAACTAGTATTTTAAGTGGCAATTTAATAAGCAATTTTAATTATCATGTGTGGGGACCCGGACGCTAATCATTTCCTTAATCGTCATTGGGACTAATTAATCAATTATAAAACAGGGTCTAAATTTTTTTTCTTTTTAAAGTGCGGAACGTAGTGAAATCAAACTAATATACATATCAGTATAAAATACAATACAAGTCCTGTACTGCATACATTCAACTAAACTAAGGTTTAACAACTAATGTCAAGTGTTCTAACCCTATTATACATCATACTCAAAGTCCGGAATCTCCACTCTAATCACGATCTTTCTTCATCTTCTCAACCCTGTACCTGTCCCACCTGTTGTCATGTACACATACAGACAAGACAACAGCCGGATAACTCCGGTGAGAATATAATCCCAGTATAAATCAACGAAACATGCAATCATATAAACAAATATAAAGCATGTAATCAGGTAACAGATATATGTAACAAAGTCTGAAACATAATCAATATCAAACTGTCGACAATACTCGTAGATCTACAGTTCAGACTAGACTCAATCCTAGTCTAGGGATCCCGGTTTCCAGATGTGGTATTCCTATATCGAATTCCGTAAAGGATGGAACCATAATCTCTATTACTCGATATAACCAGTGCCCCGGTATTCCTATATCGAATTCCGTAATAGAAGAATTCCAACCCCTTTACTCGATATAACCAAATATGGTGTTCCTATATCGAATTCCGTAATAAATTCCATTACTCGATATAACCATACATCCAGTGTCCTGACCTAACCGTCATGGACTGTAGCTCTATCGCTAGCATCCTATCTTGTGTGACATCGTGCAATGTGCCGTGGCGATACCACCACTATCCGTCACAGTGTGTCACAAGACAATTCGACCAATACCTGTTGTCTAAATATCAAGAGAACAAGTATATTAATCAAATCAATGCAATATATCCATGCAATAAAGTAAAGTATGTGATTTAGGGAAACCCAAGTCTAAACCGACTCAAGTCCATCTCCCAATACCACATTGACTTATACCTTCCGTTTCTTCGGGTTTTGAAGCTACGATCTCAAGTCCGAATCTTCTTCACCAATTCTGAACAAGCACAATTCGAACTTCACATTATCAATATCAAACTCAACTCAAGACATGAAATTGATTAACTTCATTCTATATCAAATTCGGCGACATAACTACGACATCCGATAACCAATCCGTTTACGGCGTTATGATCTCTAGCTACTCAAGAATACATATCCATAATAAAATCACAATTCCTCCAACATCTAGATTTTGAAACATGCTGGAATTCAATGAAACTTACATCCTCCAGTAGCTCTTGATGAGAGGAGCGCGAAACTATGCTCGAATCAAAAATCGGATGGCCGGATCTTGCAAAATCAATTTTTTTTAAGATACAAGAAAGCTTGGAGGTGTCAACCATGGAGATTTCGGTTTTCATGGCTTAAAATTGTGACAAGGATGAAGGGTTACACGTTCTCAAGCTTGGCAAGACAAGTGTCCAACCAAAGTTTCCATATTTGCACTTTAGTCCCTCAACTTTCCAATATTTGCAATTTGGCCCCTATTCAATCTTTTCGATTCAATTTCAATCCTAAATACGTTCAAACATCTTGGAATATAATTCAACACTCCATAATTCTCTAATTCAATAATCTCGGTTTAAAATAATATCATTTCTATAATCTCGGACCTTACAATTCTCCCCCTCTAAGATATGATTTCGTCCTCGAAATCACAGGTAATCAAGTCCGATATCAACACGAAACGTATACAAGAGGTAAATCAGAAAACTTATCTCAATGAATCAATTCTGAAATTCAATCTCATATCAGATTCTGTCTTTCAGATATTCTCATTGACCTACTGACAATCTTACTGTGTTTTCAACAACAGGATAATCTTCATTCTGAATTCTCTTACTTCTACTGATTCTGATTCCAATCTGGAATAAGAATTCACTAAGTACAAGGTCATAATACTTCTCCAATCCTTCTGACAGAATCAATCTCGTATTACTGGCTATACAACGTTCGTATAAACCAATCCACAGCTCATCACATATCAGGACCATCAGCTATTATCAAATCTGTTTATCTCAATCAAGGACATATACTGTCTTTAGCTTCAAATACCAATCGTCATCATCCGGCGTTGGTTTCTTAAATCTGTCCATTCTGAACTGTCTTAATAATTATTGTCATACAGGAATTCATACAGTGACAATAATTCATAACAACTAGTGCTAACATCCAGCACTAAAGCTGTATAGTGCTAATATCCAACACAAAGCTGTACCAAAATCTTCCAATATCTGGCTAGTACATTCTGACTGTCTGTCAATCTGTAAAACAATCTAAGAGAAAACTCCTGATATACTCTATTACAAGTACCAAATCAATCAAAAGTCACAATCTGATATAATCTACTGTGGCATTCTGATTTTTCTGACCACTTTTCTGACATCGATCTGTGTCAGTTGGTCATGTTTGTACGTTATCTGGTACAAACTAATAGCTATAGATTGAACAATCTGTCAATCATAATCTTAGCATATCATATCTGGAAAGTATTGAAGTAATCTCATTATGAAATTCATCGAATTATACTCCTCATTTCTCGTCAGAACTATACAATTTCTGTAATAAATCTTCTGATTTCTATCTTTCTGTCTTTTCTGTTATCGATTCAGACATATCAATACAATTTCTGTCAACATTTCAATACAAATTCTGTCATAGCTGATCTAATCTGTCTATATCAACTCTATCTGTTCGAATACCATACATTCTCAATCATCAAACTGAACACTGAATTCATTACTGTAAGTTTCTGACAATATCTGTTCTTTCTGATCCGAACTATTTGATATACACAAATCAGTTAATAACATAAATTAAAGAGGAAATACTTACCTGATATTCGGCTCTGACTATCAATATCAAGATTTGCTGTACAATTCTGATACGTCTGACATCACAGAATAATCAATCTTATACAAAATACAAAATCACATATCTGTTACATTCTGATCACATTCTGAACTGCTGTAATTCTCGAATTTAACTCTGATTCGGTCGAAACTGTATATACTCCCTCAAGTTCACACTAATCTGTAGCATATACGGATTCAAAACACAGTAATATCAACTCAGACACGAAATATCAATATCCTATACAGATCTAGTGAGTTCAGTGAACTCATAAAACAAGGATTTCTGATAAATATCTTCATGTCATTCTGATCAACTGGTATATCTCATCTGCAAATAGAATATGCTCCCCAAAACAATATAAGATGTCTCAAATACTGATTTAGAGTAATCACAATACACAAGTAGATACAAAACAACAGTTGAATGAGGTAATTTGCCAAATCAGACAAAATACATTTCTGCCAATTCTGCACTTTCTGGTTTTTCTGATATCGGTTTCTTATCAATCCCTGATCGAAATCTCAACTGTATCAAGATCAATCGGTATACTAACTGCAGGTATCGCATATTCTGAATACAATCTGTTTCAAGCAGGATTCATATCTGAATAATTTATTTATACAATAATCCTTATTCTCAGAATAATCAATACAGTCTTCCGATAGTCGATTCGATCAATCAAATGCTGCAATTATATCAAAATCTCATAGATATAACAAGCATAGAATTATCAGAACATCTCTGAAGATACTGACACATGCCAAAGAGAAACACTAAATCAGATGTAACTCCTGGTCAGTACTCTTCTACTAATCTTTCAATTTATTCTGTATCATTCTGTACATACAATATTATTCTGTACTGAATTCTAAAACAACAATCAGTATCTGATCTGTATTCAATTCTGAAATCTATCTTTCTGATATAAAGCAAATCTAAAATCTTATCTAGGCAAACATCTGTCAACTCGTATATCACTGGCAAATCTGCCAATTTTAAGCTCGATTTCAGTACATCTACTGAGTACATAAGGAAACCATCTGTTCCTTTCTGTGACAATCGAGTCATATACGAAAATATCAAAGGAATTCTAAATCTAGAATCCTTATTGCAAAATCTCTACTCATTAGCTATCTCTAATCTGAATCTTACCATGTCTGGAACAGATTCTACAATATTTCTGTCTTTCTGTACTTGATCATTATATCACCAATATCAGTAATGCAGTCAAATCAGACAATACAAGTACACCATACTCTGTCTCGATTCTCATTCTCATCTTACTGTAGTATACAATATATCACAGAAATCTCTGAGATCAATCTTTCTTTCCCCAGAAGGTACAAAGATTAATACTACAGCAATACAGACCCAACAGATAATGCATATCTCCATGCAACTCATTCCAGGATAATCTTAAGAAATGCATTAGTATATAGCAATACATATGCAACATAATCATAAAAGATCAGTACCTGTCACTATGTCATCAAGTGTGCCCTGTGTCTGTTCCTCAATCACATATCCAAATGGTCTAGCCCTCTAAGATCTTCGGGGACCTCTTTGTGGACAAACCTTAGAAAAAGGCCCTGGTTGTTTACAGATATTGCAACGACCAAGCACTCCTTGGCAATGTCCTGTGGGATGTCTTCCTCCGCAAGTTCTGCAGTACACTCCAGTGTAACTCGAACTAGAATCACTAGAACTAGAGGAACCACTCCCTAACTTCTTGAATGGCTTCTTTTGAGCTTTCAGAAGATCTTGCTTTCCACTCGTGTTGCCACGATCAACTCGAAGAGGGGATTGCTGTGTCTGGGGTTGCTTCACACACAACCTTGTTAATTGTCTAATCAAACTCGCCTCCGCTCTCTTCGCTCTACTCAAGACATCAGCAAAATGGTGAGGTCGCTGTATGTTCATCAGTGCAACTATCTCCGAATTCAATCCTCTGATGAACTGATCCGCTACAGCTTCATCA
This sequence comes from Primulina eburnea, assembly GCF_022965805.1. Classification (NCBI taxonomy): domain Eukaryota; kingdom Viridiplantae; phylum Streptophyta; class Magnoliopsida; order Lamiales; family Gesneriaceae; genus Primulina; species Primulina eburnea. The sequence goes on along the minus strand of NC_133107.1, from coordinate 34,625,729 downwards.
TTCCCAATTACATTCCGAGCAAAACGCAGTAGAGTAGAGAATTTAGCAACATATTCTTCAATATTAAGTTGACCTTGTCTCAAATTCTCAAACTCTGCTTTCTTGTCCTCTCGGTACGAAAATGAGAAAAATCTTCGATAAAATTCAGTTCTGAATATTTCCCACGAAATCACTGTACCTCTCTGTTCTAACAATCTTTTAATGGTAATCCACCAACTCCTGGCAGTCTCTCGTAACTGGTGAAATATCAGTTTAATTCTCAGTTCATCTGAATAATCAAGTAAACCAAACAGTATTTCTATGTCATCAAATCAGTTCTCACACTCTTCAGACGTCTCGATACCACTCAGAATCGGCGACTGAAATAACTGAAACTCTTTCAACTACATTTCTATCTGAATTTTCTGATGCATCTATCTGTTCAGACGAAGTACTACCCCTTTCTGGAATTCTCCGCGGAGGTATATCTGATTACCAAAACATTAGTAACCCAAATACAACAAATCTGTTGCAATCTTTCTCTGATCATCTTACTGCTGATCATGAATCAGATCTGATTCATACTCAATAATACATAGTACCAATTCAAATCATATACTCAGGTAACATGTATTTTAAAGCAGTAACACATAGTGTCATGCTAGCATACACAATATCAGTCAACATTATAATAAATCTCATGCTAGCAAACTCATGCAAGGTAAGAAAACTCAATCTACCCCGCTCATTCTCTTCTATCTCAGTCTAAAGGATCTATCGCTCTGATACCACCTGTTGTGGGGACCCGGACGCTAATCATTTCCTTAATCGTCATTGGGACTAATTAATCAATTATAAAACAGGGTCTAAAATTTTTTTCTTTTTAAAGTGCGGAACGTAGTGAAATCAAACTAATATACATATCAGTATAAAATACAATACAAGTCCTGTACTGCATACATTCAACTAAACTAAGGTTTAACAACTAATGTCAAGTGTTCCAACCCTATTATACATCATACTCAAAGTCCGGAATCTCCACTCTAATCACGATCTTTCTTCATCTTCTCAACCCTGTACCTGTCCCACCTGTTGTCATGTACACATACAGACAAGACAACAGCCGGATAACTCCGGTGAGAATATAATCCCAGTATAAATCAACGAAACATGCAATCATATAAACAAATATAAAGCATGTAATCAGGTAACAGATATATGTAACAAAGTCTGAAACATAATCAATATCAAACTGTCGACAATACTCGTAGATCTACAGTTCAGACTAGACTCAATCCTAGTCTAGGGATCCCGGTTTCCAGATGTGGTATTCCTATATCGAATTCCGTAAAGGATGGAACCATAATCTCTATTACTCGATATAACCAGTGCCCCGGTATTCCTATATCGAATTCCGTAATAGAAGAATTCCAACCCCTTTACTCGATATAACCAAATATGGTGTTCCTATATCGAATTCCGTAATAAATTCCATTACTCGATATAACCATACATCCAGTGTCCTGACCTAACCGTCATGGACTGTAGCTCTATCGCTAGCATCCTATCTTGTGTGACATCGTGCAATGTGCCGTGGCGATACCACCACTATCCGTCACAGTGTGTCACAAGACAATTCGACCAATACCTGTTGTCTAAATATCAAGAGAACAAGTATATTAATCAAATCAATGCAATATATCCATGCAATAAAGTAAAGTATGTGATTTAGGGAAACCCAAGTCTAAACCGACTCAAGTCCATCTCCCAATACCACATTGACTTATACCTTCCGTTTCTTCGGGTTTTGAAGCTACGATCTCAAGTCCGAATCTTCTTCACCAATTCTGAACAAGCACAATTCGAACTTCACATTATCAATATCAAACTCAACTCAAGACATGAAATTGATTAACTTCATTCTATATCAAATTCGGCGACATAAATACGCAATTTTGGTATCTCGATAACTCAGACAACAATCTACTAACATCAACCACTCAATATCCACAACAATACCAATCCAAAACACAATAATTCAGCACTATATGATTTCGGCCCACATGCTGAATTTTTCAACAATTGCATACGACATCCGATAACCAATCTGTTTACGGCGTTATGATCTCTAGCTACTCAAGAATACATATCCATAATAAAATCACAATTCCTCCAACATCTAGATTTCGAAACATGCTGGAATTCAATGAAACTTACATCCTCCAGTAGCTCTTGATGAGAGGAGCGCGAAACTATGCTCGGATCAAAAATCGGATGGCCGGATCTTGCAAAATCAATTTTTTTTAAGATACAAGAAAGCTTGGAGGTGTCAACCATGGAGATTTCGGTTTTCATGGCTGAAAATTGTGACAAGGATGAAGGGTTACACGTTCTCAAGCTTGGCAAGACAAGTGTCCAACCAAAGTTTCCATATTTGCACTTTAGTCCCTCAACTTTCCAATATTTGCAATTTGGCCCCTATTCAATCTTTTCGATTCAATTTCAATCCTAAATACGTTCAAACATCTTGGAATATAATTCAACACTCCATAATTCTCTAATTCAATAATCTCGGTTTAAAATAATATCATTTCTATAATCTCGGACCTTACATCATGTAAATAATTTATTTATCCTAAATTATTCCCCCTAAATACACTAAACTCACGCACACGCCCTTTTCCCACACACTCACGTAAAACACACACACACACACACATTTGTTTGTGTTTCATTCCATTTGTTTTGAAGAAATAATTTAGGGTTCTTAGAACCAAAAGCAGCCGCCCCCTCCCCTTCAAAACTTCTAGCAATTTTCGTTGGGTTTCTTCAAGAAAATCGTGCCACGTTCGTCCCGGATCGACCCTCGCATCTTTCCCGCTTCGGTATCGTTGTTTCGGTAATGTTAAATATCAAAAGACATGTATATTCTATTATTCCTGAGTCGATATCATCATATTATGTGTTATGATGTTTATTATGCGTAAAAATTTATGTATGATGTACCAAGTTTGAGCAGAAATTTGTTAGATCGGTTTTTGAAACATTTTTGGATCTAAAATCAGAATTTGCTGTCATTTTAATTACTGCAACTTTTCGGTCAATTTTCTGGGAAAAATTTCAACATATAAAATGTAGAACATTTTGATATCTTCGATTTGACGATAAATTCGAAATATTTGGATAAGAAATGAGTGAGTTATGATCATTTTTGTGGGACTGCTCAAACTGGGTTTTTCTGAAAAATGCGTTCTTGAGGTGTTCTTGAAGTACTATTGTTGCATGCTTCTTTAGGGATTGACAGGTGTTCGCTGCTGCGTTTAAGTATGTTGAATATGATGTTGGGATGGTTTTTGGTGCGTCGGTTCGCGTCGATAGGCACTTGTTTTCATTAGAAGTCTAGGATGCATTTTGGTGTCAAATATCGTGTTCACGGATTGGGTTGCGTTGTTTGTGATGCGTAGTTATTTTGGGGCGTTTTTTTGAGTTTGAATAAGTGCCATAGCATCCTATGATGGGTCTTGAGGTGTTGGTTCACGGTCCTTATGATCGATTGAGTAGGATTAACTCACAAGTGTAGGGAATTTCGTTTGTTCACAATTCCAGCACCTACACGGACCCGAAGCCGGATCCTTACAAGGGGTTCGAGCCCTTTTTCCTTTGAAAATGTGAATTTCCAGCACCTACCTAGACGCCTACCTGAACCCTTACACGGGGTCTGTGTACTCCTTTAAAAAAATAATTTTTTTTATGGATTGTTTTGGGGTTTGATGTAATGATTTAGTACAATGATTAAACGAAGTCAAGTCCCGAGTGATTTAGAACGTCATAAAGAAATTGTCATTTTGGGTGTGAGCATGACTAATACGTCTAAGTTATGAAAGATAAGTGCTTGAACTCATGTTAGTACGTGCAGCAGTGGCCCCAAGCGAGATCCAACGAATCCCTCAACGCCAAGTAAGTATGATCGACGTGCAAAAGAAAGTATTTTTATTTTTTTGAGGTATTCTAAATGTCTTGTGACCAAGTTATGAACGGGTTTGGAAGACGGTGAACGTGGCCGATGACCTATCCACCCGGTAAATCATGACCAAGTTTAGATCAGGATTGGAAAACGGTAAAGCATGACCAGAGACCCATCCACCCGGTAAAGCATTACCAGGGATCTCATGTATGTGGTAGTGGATTTTCACTGTCAGTCCAGTACTGTGGTTTAGTCTGATCAGGCGCATTTATGTATGGATCACTTGCTTTGAAACATATCTCTATGCAAAATGATGTTATGTATGCTCAACTATGTATGATGCAAATATGTTTAAGAAAAGTTTTATGATGATGACACGTCTAAGTTTATGCTACTACGTTCAAATTTCAAGTATGTTTATGATATTACATTCAAGTTTCAAATATGTGAGTCCTACTTTAAAGATGCATGTGGTTTATTATGTAGTACTTGCTATCTCCAATTTATACATATTGAGTCTTTAGACTCACTAGACTTGATCGATACAGGTGAGGATGACTTTGAGGAGACGAGGGGTAGGGACCAATGAGCCGGCTTGGACTGCGCAGGAGGCTAAACCCGAGGGCCGCCCATGTTTTTATGAATACTTTAATGCATGTTGTTTCAAATACTCTGATTTTCATGAAGTGGTTTATGATCTTTAAACGAATATTATTTTTGGCAAACTTGGTTGTGGTTGTTTTTATTCCAAATATTTTTAGACGAGCAAGTTATTTTAATGCAAATTTGAAAGTTTATTTTGTATTTAAGAAAATTTTTATTTTCCGCAAATTTTAAATAGTATAAAAGTACGGTACGTTACACATAACATAAGCTCTCCCAACAGTTGGTGCTTTCTTCTTCGGGCAATCCACAGCTCTATGTCCTTCTTCTTTGCATGTGAAGCATTTGTATACCCTCCCCATGCACTTGCCAAAATGTAAGCGATTGTACTCCTTGCATAGCAACCTCTCAACAGGTTTTGGTGTTCCAAGTTGTGGTGGTTTTGGTAGTCCTAATGATAAGTGCAATTTATTGTATTTTTATTACTTGTTTTTAATTTGGAATTTTGTGATTCTTGAGCAGGTTTTATGTGATTTGTTGTTGTTTTTGTTATTGTAGTTTGGAAACTTAGAATGAGAATTTGGAGTAGTAAAGTGATGAATTATAAAGTACAAAGGACAAAACTTGCCGAAGCAAGACCGCACCCGCGGTCTCATCAGCACCGCACCAGCGGTCTCCTTTGCTTGAAGATTATTTTTTCCCCGAAACATGACCGCACCCGCGGTCCATCTTGCACCGCACCCGCGGTCATGCACAGACAGAGTCCGGAAATTCTGAAATTTTGGTGTGCTCGCATGGGAGTTGATGACTTTTGTGTTTTGCGTACAAGACTTGTCTAGGACTATAAAAGGCTTCTATTATTCATCATCTAGGTCATTGGGGAGCAAAAGGAAAGGCTGGAGGCTACAAAGAAAGGATTGAAGCTCAAGTTCATCATCCTTAGGAAATCTTTTGCACACTTTTGGACAAAAGTTTCATTGCACTCCAAATCTCTTGTTCTAAGTTCTTCTTTCTTTATTTTTACTTTTATTTGATATGTTTTGTTTAAGATTTATGTGTTGTTGTGTTATTTTTATTATGAACTAATTCTTATTTCTAGAGGAAAGATGGAACAAAACTAGAAACCATGTGTTAGGATTTATGAATTATACTATATAAGTTTTCCTTATTGTTCATTTGTATTTTTCCAATCTTAATGCTTTCATTTTATTGGCCATATCTTGAATGATTCTTATGTTTATAATTTATCACTTGGAAAAGGAAATTTATAAACAAGAAAGGAAAAAAATACATCGATGGTATTTATATAGTTCGGGAGGACATATATTGCTATTGAAGCCATTAAAAGAATTTATTGCTTATTGTGTTATTTAATTGTAGATTGTTGATGGGAACGTTACAATATTTTGTTAGATAATTAGTATATATCTACTTAGCACTCGGGAGAGGGAGTAGATAATTTAGAATTCTTGGCTAATGTATAATAAGCACATTTATAATATAGCTACACAAAATAACACATGGTGGATAGTTGCGTGAAATCGGACCTCTAGATCTTTTATTCCATAGTTATTTGTTATAAAAAGTTTGGTGTTATAATATAATTAAATTTATTTTCAATCTAGTTATTGGTGCAAACAAATCTGTCAATTGATTTTTCTAAATAAAATTGAGACTATTTTAATTGCAAGTATTAATATACATTTAAATACATACTCCTCGTGGGATCGACACTTGTACTCAAAAATACATTTTATTACATCTTGACGTTGTGCACTTGCAAGCAATTAAGAAAACACGCGACAAGTTTTTGGCATCGTTGCCGGGGAGTGTATATTTTAAATTTATATTAGTATTATTACCAATTAGTCTTTATTTTAATTTAGAGCTGTTTTTATTGTAATACATTAAACATTGATTTGTGTCTTATCTTTGTTTGACAGTGCATGCGAAGATCGCAAAATCTTGACTTGCTTATCTTTGATCCTGAAATCGAAAGAACCGCAAGAAGATTAAGAAATGCAAGAAGATAAGAGATTCGAGCAATGGCTGAAAACAGAGATAATGAAAATCCACCCCCTGCAATACCCATCAGAGATCATTTTAGGCCAGTACTGAATGCTCATTACTCGGGCATAGCACGAGGGACTATTAATGCAAACAACTTTGAGCTTAAGCCAGCATTGATAAACATGGTTCAACAGAATCAGTTTGGGGGAGCCGCTACTGCAGATCCTCATTTACATCTCAGAACATTCCTTGAAATTACTGGCACGGTAAAAATAAACGGTGTTTCTGATGATATAATTCGATTGCGCTTGTTTCCTTTTTCTCTTAGGGACCAAGCAAGATGATGGCTTCAATCGCTTCCTTTGGGGAGTATCACTACATGGCAGGAGTTAGCAACCAAGTTCCTTGCTAAATATTTTCCACCTGTGAAGTCTGCACAGTTGAAGATAGAGATAAGTACTTTTAGGCAGACTGACTTTGAGCAATTATATGAGGCATGGAAACGTTATAAGGTGTTGTTGAGGAGGTGTCCAAACCATGGTTTTGAAGATTGGGTACAGATTAAATTGTTTTATAATGGTTTGAATGGACAAACAAGAGGCACTGTGGATGCAGCAGCTGGTGGCACGATATTTGCAAAATCACCTAATCAAGCATATGATTTGCTTGAACAGATGACCATTAACAGTTATCAGTGGTCGTCTGAGAGGTCAGGAGTAAAGAAGCAAGTTGGAATTTATGCCATAGATCCTATTACATCACTCACCGCTCAAGTTTTAGCTTTAACAACTCAAATTGCAGCAATGAATAAGGCTAGTACATCAGAGGTTGAAAATGCATCGGTTGTTACTGAAGAACCACATATTCCTGATGAGGCTCATTATATCAACAATAGGAATTGTGGTGGCTACGGAGGATATCGAGGTAACCCTCCCCCTAACACTTATCATCCTGGTTTGAGAAATCATGAAAATTTTTCATATGCCAATAATAAGAATGTGTTGAATCCTCCACCGGGGTTCAATACATCAAAGGGGGAAGGAAAACCTTCGCTTGACGATCTAGTTGGGACATTTGTTGTTGAGTCTAGTAAAAGGATGGCTAGGACTGAATCTCGTCTTGATGGCATGGAAACTCACATGGGAAATATGGGTGCCACAATGAAATCATTGGAGACACAGATTTGTCAATTGGCTAATGCATTGAGAGATCAAAATAAAGGTCAATTCCCAAGTAATACTGAAGTGAATCCAAAGGAGCAATGCAAAGCTATAACTTTGAGAAGTGGAAGAGAACTTGAGGTTAAAAATTCCAAAGAGAAGGATGAAAATGAGATGACAGTTGAAGAAGTTGAAACTGAGGGATCTAAAGCTGAAGTTGAAGTTGAACAACCTCCGATATTTAAGCCAATTCTTCCATATCCACAGAGGTTCAAAAAGAAGAAATTGGATGATCAATTTGCAAAATTTTTGGAGATTTTCAAGAAAATTCACATCAACATTCCATTTGCTGATGCTTTAGAGCAAATGCCAAACTATGCAAAGTTCATCAAAGATGTGATGTCAAAGAAGAGTAAGTTGCATGAGTTCGAGACAGTAAAGTTGACCGAAGAGTGTAGTGCCATACTCCAAAGGAAACTACCACAGAAGCTCAAAGATCCAGGGAGTTTTACTATTCCTTGTGTTATTTGTGGTTCTAGAATCAATAAAGCTTTATGTGATTTAGGTGCCAGTATTAATTTAATGTCTTTTTCTATTTACAGGACTTTGGAGTTTGGCGAGGTGAAGCCTAGCACTATAACCCTGCAGCTGGCGGACAGATCACTTACATATCCACGGGGGATAGTGGAGGATGTTCTGGTAAAGGTAGACAAATTTATATTTCTTGCTAATTTTGTCATTCTAGATATGGAAGAAGATCAAGAGACTCCGCTTATCTTTGGAAGGCCGTTCTTGGCCACCGGAAAAGTTTTGATTGATGTGCACAAGGGCGAGCTCACATTGAGAGTAGGTGGAGAAGAAGTCATGTTCAACATCTACAACACAATTAAAGAACCAAATGAGGTAAGTACTTGTAAAAGTATTGATGTAATTGATTCATGTGTATCTCTTGTTGGTGCAGGTAGGATGACGAAAGATTCCTTAGAGAGATGTTTGTTGGAATCGGCATCTGCACTGGATGAAAGTGATTGGGATGTGCAAGAGGAGTTACTTTCTCTCAATACATTGCCTAAAGAAAAGAGTGATGTGCATCATGTAGAACTACTTGAAGATGCAAGTAAAGAGGTACCAAAAGCATCTCCTGAATTGAAGGAACTGCCAGGCCACCTTTGTTATGCATTTTTAGGTGAAAATTCGACATATCCGTTAATCATCTCTTCTTTTCTTACTTGTACTGAAAAAGAGAAATTGTTGAGAGTGTTGAGGAAATTTAAATCTGCTTTGGGATGGACAATTGCCGATATAAAGAGGATTAGCCCTACTGTTTGTATGCATAAAATCTTGATGCAGGAGTCATGTTCACCCTATGTTGATCATCAGAGAAGGCTTAATCCAGAAATGAAAGAAGTTGTGAGGGCTGAGGTATTAAAACTGTTAAATGCTGGTGTTATTTATGCTATATCTGATAGCTCGTGGGTTTCGCTAGTACAAGTAGTGCCTAAGAAGGGGGGAATAACTGTAGTGAGAAATGAGAATAATGAATTGATTTCAACTTGTCCAGTGACTGGCTGGCGAGTATGCATAGACTACAGGAAATTGAATGATGCGACAAGGAAAGATCACTTCTCTCTTCCCTTTATTGACCAGATGCTTGATAGAGTGGGTGGTTATCATTATTATTGCTTTCTAGATGGTTATTCAGGTTACAATCAGATTGTCATAGCACCGGAGGATCAGGAGAAGACTACCTTCACTTGCCCCTATGGTACATTTGCTTTCAGGAGAATGCCATTTGGTTTATGCAATGCACCTGCTAGTTTTCAGAGGTGTATGATGGCCATATTTTCTGACATGGTAGAGGAAATAATGGAGGTTTTTATGGATGATATCTCTGTGTTTGGTTCATCTTTTGATCACTATTTGCAAAATCTAATGCTTGTTTTGCAGAGATGTCAGGCGAAGAATTTAGTTTTGAATTGGGAAAAATGTCACTTCATGATTCCAGAAGGTATTGTGCTTGGGCATAAAATTTCGGCTAAAGGAATAGAAGTTAACAGAGCTAAAGTTGTGGCAATTGAAAATCTCCCACCACCGAAGAATGTGAAAGGGATCAGAAGTTTCTTGGGACATGCCGGGTTCTATCGTCGTTATATCAAAGATTTCTCTAAAATTACTAGACCTTTATGTAATTTGTTAGAGAAAGATTCGACATTTATTTTTGACGATGATTGTTTGCAGGCGTTTAACAGGATCAAGAAAGCACTGATTTCTGCTCCCATTATGATAGTGCCTGATTGGAAGGAGCCCTTTGAGCTCATGTGCGATGCTAGCGACTATGCTGTGGGAGCAGCATTGGGACAGAGGCGAGACAAGATGTTCAAGGCTATATACTATGCAAGTCGTACACTTAATGCAGCCCAACAGAACTATACAACTACTGAGAAAGAGATGCTAGCAGTGGTGTTTGCATTTGACAAGTTCAGAACATATTTTATTGGCACCAAGGTAACTGTTTTCACTGACCATGCAGCTCTTCGTTACTTGTTTGCCAAAAAGGATGCCAAGCCCAGGTTGATACGATGGATACTTCTACTTCAAGAATTTGACTTTGAAGTAAAAGACAAAAAAGGTTGTGAAAACCAGGTGGCAGATCACTTGTCACGACTAGAGCTGGAAGAAAGAACTGACGGTGGAGTTATCAATGAGTCGTTCCCAGACGAACAATTGTTTGAGGTAAATTCTAAACTCCCTTGGTTTGCTGATATAGCTAACTTCTTGTCTTGTGGTACTCTTTCTCCAGATCTAAATCACCATCCGAAAAAGAAGTTCTTCCATTATATCAAATTTTTCTTATGGGATGATCCTTGTGTGTATAAGAGATGTGATGACCAAGTGATTAGGAGATGTATTGATGGTGACGATGCAAACACAATTCTGGAACAATGTCATTCATCACCTTATGGTGGACATTTTGGAGCAACACGAACAGCAGCTAAGGTATTGCAATCAGGTTTTTTTTGGCCTACTTTATTTAAGGATAGCTATACCTTAGTGAAATCATGTGATAAGTGCCAAGGTTAGGAAACATTTCTAGGCGTCACGAATTGCAACTGACAAATATTTTGGAAGTGGAATTTTTTGATATATGGGGCATAGATTTCATGGGATCCTTTCCCCCTTCTTTTGGTCAATCTTATATTTTATTAGCTTTAGATTATGTTTCGAAATGGGTGGAAGCAATTGCCACCAGTACTAATGATGCTCGTGTTGTAGTAAAGTTTGTGCACAAGAACATCTTCACCAGGTTTGGAACACCGAGAGCCATCATAAGTGATGAAGGTACACATTTTTGCAATAAAATTTTCAACTCACTTTTGGCTAAATACAGTGTGAAGCACAAAGTGACACTAGCATATCATCCTCAATCGAATGGACAAGCTGAAATATCCAACCGGGAAATCAAACAAATATTAGAAAAGACTGTCAATACAAACCGGAAGGATTGGGCTATAAAGTTGGATGATGCACTGTGGGCTTATAGGACCGCATTCAAGACGCCTATTGGGATGTCTCCCTATAGGCTGGTTTTTGGTAAAGCCTGTCATTTGCCGCTAGAATTGGAGCATCGAGCATTTTGGGCAGTTAAGAAGTTGAACTTTGATTTGAAAGAATCTGGCGATAGCAGAAAACTACAATTAAATGAAATGGAGAAGTTTCGCAATGATGCATATGAAAATGCCAAGATTTACAAAGAACATATCAAGAAGTGGCATGATAAACTCATTGTACGAAAGGAGCTCAAACCAGGACAACAAGTACTATTGTTCAACTCCCGTCTGAAGTTGTTTCCTGGTAAGTTGAAATCGCGTTCGTCAGGTCCATTTTTGGTGGAGACAGTGTACCCTCATGGGGCGATTGAGCTAAAATGCAGTGATGGGAGAACCTTCAAGGTGAACGGGCAGCGAGTTAAGCCGTACTATGGGACTGAAGTCAGGAATACCAACAGTGTCAAGCTGAGCGAACCAAACTGATCAGACAATTGACAGTCAGGCTGAAGACGTTAAACCAAGCGCTTATTGGGAGGCAACCCAAATTGTTGTTTTTCTTTTGCATTTTGTTTTCGGTTTTGATTTTATTTTTGTATCGTGATTATTTTTGGTTGTGCATTTTTAGTATAGTGTGTGCTTATATCTTCCCAAAACTAATGAATTCCACGTGTTTTATTTTCAGGTATAAAAAAATATATGAAGAAGAAATTTTTTTTTTACCGAAACAAAACCGCACCCGCGGTCAAGAAAATTTTTTTTTTAAGAAAACTTGCCAAAGCAAGACTGCACCCGCGGTACATTGCTTACCGCACCCGCGCTTGTCGAGTATTCAAAATACAAGAACTGCCGAGAGCACACCGCACCCGCGGTCTTGTAAACACCGCACCCGCGGTCTCCCTTATACCGCACCCGCAGTCGAACACTTTTAAACCAGAATTGGGCAGATTTTGACATAAACGAAGAACACATCTCAAATATTTCCTTCTCCATTTCGAAATTCTTCCTCAAAAACACACTTTTCACACTAAATTTTTGTTATTCCTTCAACAAATTTACCACTCCAACATAAATAGCTTCACTCATTCCATCAAATATCACTTTTCTTTCCACAAAAATCAACACCAAACCTAGGGTTTAAAAGGGGGCTCGAAATTTTCTTCAAGATTGGAATGGATCTTTGATTTTGTTCTTCAAGAAACATTTCAACAAACTCAAGGTGAGCAAATCCATTGCATATTTGTTGAAGAATCAAAATTATTGGTGTTAGTTTCTATGGAAGGAAATTACATTTAGTGAAGTCTATTCTTTATCTTGTGGATATTGTTGATTGATTGTTGGGTATATTGTTGAGGTGTGGATATTGTAATACTAAGTTTGGGGGAGTGCTAGAATCATTGAAGTTTGTGAATTGGATTGAGGAGAAGTTGGTAATTGAAAGGTGTTCGATAAAATGCCTCCAAGAAAAAAACAGTCAAAGGGTGCATCTTCATCATCTGTAAATTACGATGCGAGCAGGTTTTGGGACGAGAAGGCGGAGGAGCAATATGGAAAAATTTTGAATAAAAACATTGTAAAAGAGAGGGGATTTGATATGAGTTTTCCTCGATCCGAAAATGGAATAATGCTTACTGCTCGAGATTGGGAGGATTTTGGCAGGCAGCCACAAGATGCTGTCATTTCATTGGTGAGAGAATTTTATGCTAACCTCAAGGTTAGATTTGATCAATTGACGGTGTTTGTGCGAGGAAAATGGGTAGCCTTTGATGCACATACGATTAATATGTTATATGGTATCCCTGAAATAATGCACGATGAATATGAAGAATACCGGAACGAGCATGTTGATTATAATAGTATTCTTCAAACAATTTGCATACATGGAGCAGAGTGGAGAATGAGGGATGATGTGTATGTCAGCTTAGCAAAGTCTGATCTGAAAACTGTTGCAAAAGATTAGTATTCATTTATTTCTGCTAGGATTAAGCCGACCGAACACACCACCACCGTCATCAAGGAGAGAGCTATCCTTACTTTTTGCATTATGACAGGGAAGACAATTGATTTAGGTCAATTGCTTCAGAATTCGATACTTGACTATGCAAGAGGTAACTCTCCTAGTGGACTTCTCCATCCTTCTCTTATCACGGCATTATGCCAAAATGCGGGAGTGAATTGGGCAACGAATGAAGAATTGTTGAAGCCAAAAAATGAAATTATGGTAATTCAACCATATGGGGCAGTCAGAAGTGATCATGCTGCAGCACGTCGAGCTGAAAGGGAATTCAATAGGAGAGCTGCAGAGAGACGTGCCCAGGCTCAAGCTCAAGAACCACAACCGCAACAAAGGAATAGGAGAGATAGGTTGACCCAGTTGGAAGAAGATATGCGAATTCAACGCCAAGAAATGGATGCGTTTCGGTTTAGGACCGACACATTTATGGGATACATGATGGATTTTACATCGGTCTTGGCTCAGCAATTTCCATCGGCTTCAACTTCTGGCAATCCATTTCCACCTCCTCCACAGTGGCCACCCGTATACCACCCGCCGGAGTTCCAACCACCACAGGATAACGAAGATGATGAGGATGGCGATGACCACTGAAGGTCGTTGCCCGAGGTATGTGCATTATCCTAATTTTCATGCTTATTTACATCGAGGACGATGCACATGTTTAAGTTTGGGGGAGATTTGATTTATTTTATTTTATTTTGTGTGTTTATTTATTTATTTAGTTTATTTTGCGTGTTTATTTAATTTTTTAGTTGTTTGCTTGTGTGTTTGTAGTGTTTTAGTCATGAAATTTTTTATTTTAAATTGGCCAATGATGAAAAAAAATAAAAATAAAAAAAATAAAAGAAAGGTCATGCATTACATTCATGTTAATCGAACAATTTGAAAAATTTAGAGAACAATCATGAGATTTGGTAAATTTGAGACTTATAATTTCTATACAACTCGGTGATTTTCATTTGACATCGAAATAAATTTTGCAAACACATAGATGATTGAGGCAATCTTTGATTTTATTTGGGCCATTTATATTGTTCATAAATATTCATTTGAAGCCCTCTTGAGCCTATATGAGAAAAGAATTGCGTTCTTGAAATTTCTTGGAAGCCAAAAACTTTTCTTTTGAATATATATGTATTTGGTTGATGCAATAAGACACCATTTTCATGATGATTAGATTCTACTCTGTGTTGGTGAATTGAGATTTTGTCTAGAACTATCCAAACATCATTCGAGGCGAAATACGGACAAATTATGATTTAGGAATGATTTAGGTGATTTTTGGATCGATTGAGCCTTTCAAGCTACCAAATAAAAAAATAATTTATCATTTGTCACCTCTTTGAGCTTATATGAATTCGAATGGCACACGTAAAAATGTGTAAAAGATCCTCATTCGAATATTCTTTCAAGTATCCCATTTTTACCAACCTTTTGAATATCTTATACAATTAATTTCCTACCTTCTCAAGGGAGTAAGAATTCAAAGGATCAAAGAAATGAAAATTCTCCTACAAAAGAAAAGAAAAAAATGAATGATGTTACATTGATGAAGTTGGAGAAAAAGGGGAGAAAAAGAGATGAAATGAATAAAAAAAAAAATAGAGATAAAAGAAAAAGTGGAGTTTGCAAAAGAGATAAAATTCAAGTTACTCCCTTATTTGAACTCCTACTCTTTATTTGTAGCCATGAACCAAGGCCTAACATTAAAACCATTGAAAATCCTATTAACCTAGTTGTGGGGACCCGGACGCTAATTCATTCATTAATAGTCTTTAGGAATAATTAAACAATTATAATAAACAGGGTCTAAATTTTTTTTTTAAATTACTCAGCGGAAACCATAATGTAATTAAGTTCAAATTACATATTAAACATAAACATACAAATCTGATGTTATCTACAATACTTCAACTAGGTTCAATTACATATCAGTACTGAATCCTAAGTTGCTTCTGAAGCCCGGATCTCCACGCTATCTAGTCCAGCCTCGTTCTCTTCCTGACCCTTATCATGTCCCACCTATTGTCATGCACACATACAAACAAGACAACAGTCGAATAACTCCAGTGAGATATAAATATCCCAGTATAAATCATGTATACATGCAATCATATAAACAATATAAAAGCATATAACAGAAAATCATATCATATATCACAATCATGACATGAATCAATAACAAGAATAAATCTTATTCTAAACCTGAACCCTAATCAGGAACATAAATCAATATCAAGAATAACTCCTATTCTAAGCATGTACCAATATCAGGAATTATACCCCTGTAAGAGCCCGGGTCATGGATGATCCGGAATATCAAATGGATTCCCAAATCCGAGTGAGTCTGCAGATGGATTCTTCTGGAGCCGGGCAGGTGAAGGCCCATGCTCTACTCTCCGGGCAGTCATAGGCCCGGGCTCTTGTAATCTCCCGGGAACTTTCTACCCGGGACACCTCGATATGAGCACCGCACTCGAGTATACTAGCAGAATAGGATGTGGGCGAATGTCCCATCTCTGACACCGTACCGATGAGTTGACATGTCAGAATATAGGGTGTGCTAAGCCGTCCTACTATAATTAGTAGGTAGCACGGAGAACGAGGTCATCATTACTCCTCATACTATAAATACCAGGTTCTCTCTTTACATTTACATTGGATTGGATTGGATTCATTCACACCAATCACCACAACCATCACTTGGTTACATTGGTTTTCTTGCTTGAGTACTCTGCTGACTTAAGCATCGGAGTGGTCACGCCGGACACCCCTCCGACGCCCATTCACGAGTTCCTCTCCTTGTCTGCAGGTCATAGTGGAAGCTATAGCTCACAAGTTCATCTACTTTGCTCATTTTCCTGAACAACATTATAAATTATTGATTCGATCCGGTGGAGCACCCGACCCAGCTCACCCATTTCACTAGGATCGCATCATTGGCGCCGTCTGTGGGACATTGAGCTCAAGACGTAGATATGGTTTCCATTCAAAAATAAGCCCAACTCTGCTTGGCAAACATACAAGTCCGACCAGCTCGGCACTCAAATCTTATATGTGGATTTTATATGGGCTCAAAGTTCAGCAGCTATCCCGGATTGAGGTGGAAGACCATTTGTTGTGCACTCAGCAGCATACATCTATATTAGTCAACTAATATAGCTCAACCAGAGAAGTTTCACTCTACCGAAAATGAATTCGGATTCAGTATTTCCAGGTTAGTGATTTCGTTTTTAATAAAACTAATACAGCAGGAGAAACAAAATCTATTAAATCCGGGAGGTATGAGGCCCCGGCACATTCTATTAAGTCCAGGGATCCGTACCCTGGCCCGGGGACCCGTACCTCGGCCATATATTAAGTCCAGGGATCCGTACCCTGGCTCGGGGCTCCGTACCTCGACCATTCATGAAGGCCAGGGCTCCGCACCCTGGTTATCTATTGAGTCCAGGGATCTGTACCCTGGCTCGGGGCTCCGTACCTCGACCATTCATGAAGGTCAGGGCTCCGCACCCTGGTTATCTATTAAGTCCAGGGATCTGTACCTTGGCTCGGGACTCCGTACCTCGACCATTCATGAAGGCCAGGGCTCCGCACCCTGGTTATCTATTAAGTCCAGGGATCTGTACCCTGGCTCGGGGCTCCGTACCTCGACCATTCATGAAGGCCAGGGCTCCGCACCCTGGTTATCTATAAAGTCCAGGGATCTGTACCCTGGCTCGGGGCTCCGTACCTCGAACATTCATGAAGGCTAGGGCTCCGCACCCTGGTTATCTATTAAGTCCAGGGTTCTAAAACCTGGCTCGGGGCTCCGTACCTCGACCATTCATGAAGGCCAGGGCTCCGCACCCTGGTTATCTATTAAGCCCAGGGTTCTCAAACCTGGCTCGGGGCTCCGTACCTCGACCATTCATGAAGGCCCAGGCTCCGCGCCTTGGTTATTTATAAGCCCAGGGTTCTCAAACCTGGCTCGGGGCTCCGTACCTCGACCATTCATGAAGGCCAGGGCTCCGCACCCTGGTTATCTATTAAGTCCAGGGTTCTCAAACCTGGCTCGGGGCTCCGTACCTCGACCATTTATGAATGCCAAGGCTCCGCACCTTGGTTATTTATAAGCCCAGGGTTCTCAAACCTGGCTCGGGGCTCCGCACCTCGACCATTCCCAAGTCCCGGGACACGCTCCCCGGCCCAAGGCTCCGCACCTTGGTTATTTATAAGCCCAGGGTTCTCAAACCTGGCTCGGGGCTCCGTACTTCGACCATTCCCAAGTCCCGGGACACGCTCCCCGGCCCAAGGCTCGGCACCTTGGTTATTTATAAGCCCAGGGTTCTCAAACCTGGCTCGGGGCTCCGCAACTCGACCATTCCCAAGTCCCGGGACACGCTCCCCGGCCCAAGGCTCCGCGCCTTGGTTATTTATAAGTCCAGGGATCCGTACCCTGGCTCGAGACTCCGCACCTCGACCATTCCCAAGTCCCGGGACACGCTCCCCGGCCCAAGGCTCCGCACCTTGGTTATTTATAAGTCCAGGGATCCGTACCCTGGCTCGGGGCTCCGCACCTCGACCATTCCCAAGTCCCGGGACACGCTCCCCGGCCCAAAGCTCCGCGCCTTGGTTATTTATAAGCCCAGGGTTTCTCAAACCTGGCTCGGAGCTCCGTACCTCGACCATTCCTAAGTCCGAGAGATATGAGGCCCTGGCATCTTATGCAAAGACCGGGAGGCACAAGGCCCCGGCATCTTATCTCAAGTCCATGAGACACGAGACTCCGGCATTTCATCTCATTTCTGGGAGACATGAAGCCTCCGATGCTTTTACAGAACAAGATTGATTATCTCTTTGGGAATCCAAGCATGACTGATCGGGACAGCGAGTATGACTGTAGCCCGACTATTTAAGGGATGTGTGATGATACCCCTGTAAGAGCCCGGGTCATGGATGACCCGGAATATCAAATGGATTCCCAAATCCGAGTGAGTCTGCAGATGGATTCTTCTGGAGCCGGGCAGGTGAAGGCCCATGCTCTACTCTCCGGGCAGTCATAGGCCCGGGCTCTTGTAATCTCCCGGGAACTTTCTACCCGGGACACCTCGATATGAGCACCGCACTCGAGTATACTAGCAGAATAGGATGTGGGCGAATGTCCCATCTCTGACACCGTACCGATGAGTTGACATGTCAGAATATAGGGTGTGCTAAGCCGTCCTACTATAATTAGTAGGTAGCACGGAGAACAAGGTCATCATTACTCCTCATACTATAAATACCAGGTTCTCTCTTTACATTTACATTGGATTGGATTGGATTCATTCACACCAATCACCACAACCATCACTTGGTTACATTGGTTTTCTTGCTTGAGTACTCTGCAGACTTGAGCATCGGAGTGGTCATGCCGGACACCCCTCCGGCGCCCATTCACGAGTTCCTCTCCTTGTCTGCAGGTCATAGTGGAAGCTATAGCTCACAAGTTCATCTACTTTGCTCATTTTCCTGAACAACATTATAAATTATTGATTCGATCCGGTGGAGCACCCGACCCAGCTCACCCATTTCACTAGGATCGCATCAAGGAACATACTCAATATCAAGAATAACTCCTATTCTAAACATGTACAAATATCAGGAACAACAAGGAACATGAACCATATTCAGGAACATAATCAACATCAATAAATATACATCAATATAATTGTCACTCAGACTCGTGACTCCACGTTTTAGACTAGACTCAGTCCTAGCCTAGGGATCCCGATTTCCAGATGTGGCATTCCTATATCGACAAACAGTAATAGAAAAGACTCCAGTTCTATCCAAGTCGATATAACCAAACATCCAGTGTCCAGACGCATCCGTCATAGACTATGGTCTATCACCATATCTTGTGACATCGTGCAATGTACCCGTGGTTACCTGCCACTATCAGGTACTTCTGTCACAAGATTACTCGTCTAATGCATGCTCCTATAACTCCATAGAACAAGCATATCAATCAACTCAATGCAAATATCAATGCAATAAAGTAAAGTATGTGATTTAGGGAAACTCGAGTCAAACCTCACTCGAGTTGTGCAATCCCAACTCAACATTAATTTATACCTTTATCTTCTCGCTCAGAAGAAGAAGAAGTCCCGACTCTATCTCGGTCCATTCTCAATGTCCAATTGTAGATGTCGTCGCTAGGAACACGGTACTGAAGTCAGATTTGAAATCAGACGGACGGATTTCTCGCAAAAAGGCGTAAGGATTTTCAACCCATCTGCATAAGCTTTTCTCAATTTCTTCCGCATGAATTTATCAATGTTTGTACATATATATATCTATATACATACACGTTTGCATGTAAGTGACCAAGTGGAAATTTCTCCTTTTGCATGACTGGCGCTCGGGCGGTTAAAATGTACCGCTCGAGCGCGGAGCTTTCTATGCGGAACTACACTTATAATCTATTGGCGCTCGGGCGGTAATTCTTTACCGCTCGGGCGCCACATGTTCTGTCCCAATTTTCCACTTGTGGGACAATGGCGCTCGGGCGGTAACTTTTTACCGCTCGGGCGCCAGACTTTCTGTCCAACTTTCCCATTTATGATGCCTTGGTGCTCGGGCGGTCTCTTTCTACCGCTCGGGCGCCAACGATTCTGTCTTAATATCTTGGTGTAAAATGCACCAACGCCCGGCTTCTTCATTTGAGTTCATATACCCTTCATCTGTTTTGGCCAATCTGGTCTCGTAATAGCCCGTATATAATTATATCAATTCATAATCAATAATCATCTCAGATTACGATAATTAATTTCTCGGGCATTACACTAGTCATAGTTGTCCAATATACTAGTGGAGAGTGATTGGGAGGATCTAGCTTATGGACAATCGATAAACACTTTCATTGAGTAAGAATCTTGATCAATTTTACACACACCTCATTGCATCAAATATTTATTGGGTATCCCTTTCTTGAATGAATATTGCTTTGAACCCAATCTTTACCGGAAAAGACCTCTTGATGTGTGTTTGTAAAAATTTGAAATCAATTGAGAATGATTTGAAACATGAGTTGAAGAGATTAGAAGTTAAGAGAATTAACCGATAGCATGATTTTATCCGGATGAACAAGTGGTTGGATTGATTTGAATTGTGAATGCATGAAGGGTTGTAAATTTATCTTGAGGCCAAATTCTATAAAATATTTCATGATTTGTTTGTTTGTGTTGTTTTGTTTTGCTCGGGACTAGCAAAATCTTAAGTTTGGGGGAGTTTGATAAGTGCAATTTATTGTACTTTTATTACTTGTTTTTAATTTGGAATTTTGTGATTCTTGAGCAAGTTTTATGTGATTTGTTGTTGTTTTTGTTATTGTAGTTTGGAAACTTAGAATGAGAATTTGGAGTAGTAAAGTGACGAAATTAAAGTGCAATGGACAAAACTTTCCGAAGCAAGACCGCACCCGCGGTCTCATCAGCACCGCACCCGCGGTCTCCTTTGCTTGAAGATTATTTTTTCCCCGAAACATGACCGCACCCGCGGTCCATCTTGCACCGCACCCGCGGTCATGCACAGACAGAGTCCGGAAATTCTGAAATTTTGGTGTGCTCGTATGGGAGTTGATGACTTTTGTGTTTTGCGTACAAGACTTGTCTAGGACTATAAAAGGCTTCTATTATTCATCATCTAGGTCATTGGGGAGCAAAAGGAAAGGGTGGAGGCTACAAAGAAAGGATTGAAGCTCAAGTTCATCATCCTTAGGAAATCTTTTGCGCACTTTTGGACAAAAGTTTCATTGCACTCCAAATCTCTTGTTCTAAGTTCGTCTTTCTTTATTTTTACTTTTATTTGATATGTCTTGTTTAAGATTTATGTGTTTTTGTGTTATTTTTATTATGAACTAATTTTTATTTCTAGAGGAAAGATGGAACAAAACTAGAAACCATGTGTTGGGATTTATGAATTATACTATATAAGTTTTCCTTATTGTTCATTTGTATTTTTCCAATCTTAATACTTTCATTTTATTGGTCATATCTTGAATGATTCTTATGTTTATAATTTTATCACTTGGAAAAGGAAATTTATAAACAAGAAAGGGAAAAATACATCGATGGTATTTATATAGTTCGGGAGGACATATATTGCTATTGAAGCCATTAAAAGAATTTATTGCTTATTGTGTTATTTAATTGTAGATTGTTGATGGGGACGTTACAATCTTTTGTTAGATAATTAGTATCTACTTAGCACTCGAAGAGGGAGTAGATAATTTAGAATTCTTGGCTAATGTATAATAAGCACATTTATAATATAGCTACACAAAATAACACATGGTGGATAGTTGCGTGAAATCGGACCTCTAGATCTTTTATTCCATAGTTATTTGTTATAAAAAGTTTGGTGTTATAATATAATTAAATTTATTTTCAATCTAGTTATTGGTGCAAACAAATCTGTCAATTGATTTTTCTAAATAAAATTGAGACTATTTTAATTGCAAGCATTAATATACATTTAAATACATACTCCTCCTGGGATCGACACTTGTACTCAAAAATACATTTTATTACAACTTTACGTTGTGCACTTGCAAGCAATTAAGAAAACACGCGACACCTGGCTTCTTCACTTGCCCTTGAGGCTTTTACTGCACTTGAGCTCTAGGGGGTCCCATAAATGGCTTCTTATTTGGCTGAGAGCTCTGTTGGTTTTTCTGCCTCTTGTGCTGCATCTCATAATCAATATCTTTCAAGGCTTGCTCTGCTTGGAATGCATAGGCAGTGGTAGCTGCATAGTCCGCCGGTCGCATCATCATAACATCACGGCGTATGGTAGGTCGAAGGCCATCCATGAAGTGCCTTAATTTCTCCGCAGCATCTCTAGCAATGAGGGGCACAAAGTGACAACCTCTATCAAACTTTCTCACAAATTCAGCCACAGTCGTGTCTCCCTGGCAAAGACTCATGAAATCTCTCTTCAGACATCGACAGTAAAGTACTTCTTGTAGAATATTTCCTTGAATTGTGCCCAGATAAGTCTAGGAAAATCAATCTCATGTTCTGCCCCTTCCCAACAAAGGGAAGAATCATCTCTAAGCATATATGTGGCACACCTAACATGGTTAGCGTATTCAATATTCAGATATCGAAAGTGCACTCAAGTGATCAAATCCAACCCTCAACATCAAATGGGTCGGTGGTGCATGAAAATTACTTCGGACCTAGCCTCTGGAACTGATCAAAAACGTCAAGCTCTGGCCGCGGTGCATATTGAAACTGCTACTCAAAGAAACGAGTCATGCCCTCTAGTGCACGAATAGCAGCATCCCCATTAGGAGGTGGGAGTGCATTCCCTTGACGATGCTCAGTATTCTCAGCTTGCCTATCAGTATAGGTGTGCATCTAGGAGACATTATATCTGAACATTTTCCAAATTTCTAAACGTAACCAACATGCATTTAAATATAATTTTTCTAATCATGCAACATATACTAATCCTTTTTTGAGCAACTTTATGCATATATAACATTTTATCCTCAAAAAGTCTATTAAACATGTAACGTAATCGTATAATCCATGTAAACAAGCAGGTATCATCATAAAAATCATGTACAACAATTAAATTTACAGATTTGAGACTTGACGACTAAGCTTTCTGGCACTGACGGTGGCACAACCCTTTGCAGGAACATTACTCTGATACCAACTGAAACGTCCACTACTTTTTTTCTTTAAATATACTAGAAATTTTTTTCCTTATTACACTATTCGGCCGAACTACCATACACATACATATATATTTTAAAAATACTTTTGCACCATTTAAAATAAATTCACCAATTATTATTTGAAAATCCAAAGGAAAATAATTCAAAACATAAAATCGTCAATCGTTTACTAAACCTAAATATAGCAAAATAACAAAATAAACTAACTCTAACATCCTTTTAAAAGCCTCTCAAAAGCATCATAAAAGTCATAAAATCTTTAATGTAAACTTAAATTGTAGTGCCCAAATTCAGTACACGTATAACTCTTGAATTTATTTAATTATTAAAGAATTTATTTAAGTTAAATTGAGTTTTAACTATGCATGATTTATATAAATGCAATAATTTAAATTAATTATGTTTATGTGATACACGTTAAAATGTTTTCGAGTTTCATGTTTCAGGCGTTTATTCGAGACGGATAGAAGAAAAGACCGGTGACGATTTTGGCAATTTAAAACTTGGTATTTTTATTTTAAGATTGAGGATGGGGCATTTTAAAGGATTTACTAAGTTTTAGTATTTTAAAGTCTAATTTTATCACTAGGTGAGTTAATTATTTTTAAAGAATTAGTATTGGGACATTTTATTTTAAAATTATAATGAGTTAGCATTTTATTAGCATTACAAATGACATGTTAGGTGGTATTTTAATTAGCCTTTTTATTAGTAATTTTACTAATTATTTTGCACTAACTATGCCCTAATTGACTACCTATCACACACACACACTTTTACACACACTCCTCACGTAAAACACACAACACACACACACTTTTTATTTTCAGATTTTAGCATTCTTAAAGAGCAAAACCTAGGGCTCTTGATCAAGAGAGCAGCCGCCCCTTCCCTCCCCTTTTTCCATCAGATTCTCGTGAGTTTTATTGCAAGATTTTAGTGCCACAATCGCCCCGGATCAACCTCGCTTCGATCTCCGCTTTGTTGACGCCGTTCAGTAACGTTTAATATCAAAAGGCACTTATAATCTTTCTTTTGCTGCATCGATCATGTCATATTACGTGTTACGCTGTTTTATGCGTAAAAATATATGTGTGATGGAGAAGTTCGAGCGATAAATGCATCGAATGCGTTTTGAAATATTTTTAGATCCAAAATTTCGTAACTTTCTGTTCTGCTGAAAACTGCGACTTTTCGGTCGGGATTTTGAGGAAACATTCAACGCAAAAAATGTAGAACTTTTTGATACCTTCGATTTAATATAAAATTTGAGTTATTTGGAAAAAAATTGAGTGAGTTATGGCATTTTTGTGGGACTGCTCAAACTTCATTTTTCAGAAAATTATGGGTTAGTGCGTTTTTGAGATTTTATTATTGCAGGCTTCGTTGGGCATCGATGGGTGATCGTTGCTGCTTCTAGGTATGATTAGTATGATGTTGGGTTGTTATTCGTTATGTCGTTTGGTGTCGACAGGCACTGGTATGCATTAGAAGTCGTAGGAAGCGAGTTAGTTAGTGTCAGTTGCCACGTTTTTGAATTGTATGTGTCGTAGGGTGGACGTTGTTGCTTTGGGTGGTATGAAGTCGGTTCGATGTTATGGTATGTTAGGCTGGGTCTCGGGGTGTCGGTTCATGGTCCTTACCATTGAGTCTGGAATGATAAGCATCGCGTGTATTGGAATTTCCTGAGTTTGCACTTCTCGAGCCTACACGGACCCCCACACGGACCAGGGCACGGGGTCCGTGTCTTTGTTTCCTTCGCGGTGCCAAATTCTAGAGACTAGACGGACCCTTAGACGGACCCTAGCTCGGGGTCCGTGTCCTCACTTATTTTCGGTGTCTTTTTACAGAGTCTAGACGGACCATTGGACAGACCCTGACACGGGATCCGTGTTCTCCCTTTTCTTCGAGTATACACATACCGTACCTACACGGACCCGGAGGGGTGCACGGGGTCCGTGTACTCCAGTCTTTGGGAATTATCTTAGGGATCAGTTGAGATTTCATGTCATGGTTTAGTGCATTGTTTAACAAGGTCGAGTCATGGGAATTAGAACGTCCTACGGAAAATATTTAACTTGGATTTAAGCCAAAATACCTACGTCTAAGTTATGCTAGTTAAGCAGTTAAATTCATGTTAGTATGCGCAGCAGCGACGGCCCCGATCGAAGTCCAACGAATCCCTCAACGCCAAGTAAGTATGTTCGACGTGCAAAAGAAAATATTTTAAGTTTTTGAGGTATGCTAAATGTCTTGTGACCAAATTACGTTTAGGATTGGAAAGCGTTAAATTATGAACGGGGACCGATCCACCCGTTAAATTATGAACGGGTTTAGATCGTGATTGGAAATCGTTAAATTATGAACGTGGAACGATCAGCCCGTTAAATTATGAACGAGGATCTCATGTATGTGGCAGTGGATACGTCCCTGTCATCTCAGTACTGTGGTTTAGTCTGACCAGACGAATTATGTTATTGGTCACTTGGTTTGAAACATCCTCTACGCAAAATGATGAAGCTATGTATGTTTAAGTATGTTCAAAGTATGCAAGCATGTTTAAGAAAAGTTTATGTGATGGCACGTCTAAGTATGGATGTACGTAAGTTCAGTTTTATTATGCAAGTTCAAGTTTTTCAGTATGTATGCACTTATTTAAAGTTGCATGTGATTTTATTATGTACTACTCGTTACTTCCAGTTTATACGTGTTGAGTCTTTAGACTCACTAGACTTGATCGATGGAGGTGAGGATGATCATGATGAGACGAGGGGTGGGGATCAAGGAGCAGTCTTGGACTGAGGAGAAGGCTAGACCCGAGGACCGCACACGTTATTTTAAGATTTTAAGCAGGAAAATATTAATAATCTGATTTTATGTTTTGATACGAGAGGTTTTGACCAAGCTTTTCTTTCAGCAAAATTTTTATTGGTGATGGATGACTTCAAAGATATAAATTTTATGAACGATGAGTTGACGATCGTATGGATGTTTATATTTAAGAAAATTTTGAATTTTTCCGCAAATTTTAAGTAGCAAAAGTACGGTTCGTTACATTTGGTATCAGAGCGGTGTTCTTGTAAAGGGTTACGCCTACTGCCAGTCGCAAGAAGCTCACGAAGTCACACCTCAAGTCTGTAAGTTTAAACTTTTAAATTCATGTTATGTAGTAAGCATTACGTTTGATTTCAGCATATCTATGTTTTAAGTTCGAGTTACGTGCATCTTGTGATATTAGTAGTATGCTCATGCATGTGGGTTTACGTGTTGGGTAAATTATTGGAACAGTATGCCTCCTAGACATGTGATTGACCGTGAAGCAAGGGACGAGGATAGAGAAGCTCTTGAGGAGAGGAGAGACGCTCCTCCACCTCCACCTCCACCTCCAGACATGCAGGCTCAGATGCTTGTTGGTATGACGCAGTTTTTCGCGCAGATTGCGGGTAACTAGGCTGCAGCAAATGCAGGGGCAAGGACTAGACCAGAAGCGGTGTATGAGAGGTTTCAGAGGATGAATCCTAAGGAGTTTTCGGGATCTACGGACCCAATGGTGTTAGAGGGATGGATTAAGTCCATCGAGGTAATCTTCGACTTCATGGAACTGGCTAATGTAGACAGAGTCAGATGTGCCACGTTCCTTCTGTCAGGGGATGCCAGGCGTTGGTGGGACAGTGCGTCGGTGGCAATTAATTTGCCGACCTTGTCTTGGACTGGATTCAAGGAAGTGTTCTTCGCCAAGTACTTCACTGAGGAAGTACGCTCCTGCCTGACCAGGGAGTTTATGACACTGAGGCAGGGGGACAGCAGCGTGGCAGACTTCGTCCGGAAATTTGTGAGGGGGTGTTACTTCGTACCCCTCATTGCAAATGATGTTCAGGCAAAGCTGAGACATTTCATGGATGGATTGCGGCCAATCTTGCGCCGTGATGTGAGGGTAGCTGGCCCTAATTCTTATGCAATCGCCGTATCTAGGGCTTTGGCGGCAGAACAAGACCAGCGGGATATATAGACGGACAGGCAGGGCAAGAGACCCTACCAGGCACCACCGCACCAACCGCCGCAGCATCAACATCAGTGACCCCAGCACAAGAGGCCTTACCAGGGGCCACCAGGGAAGAAACCTTATCAGGGACCGCCGAAGGGCAAAGGTCCAATTCAGCAGCAAGGGGCACCTCAGAAGCCCGTTATTTTCCCAGTGTGTCCTAAGTGCAACCGCCAGCATCCAGGGCAATGCTTATATGGATCAGGCAAGTGCTTCAAATGTGGAGCCAGTTACCACATGCGAAAGGAGTGCCCGCAGTGGAAGCAACCAACTCAAGGGAGAGTTTTCGCCATGCATTCTTAGGAGACGAACCCAGACACTACACTACTGACCGGTAACTTTTTTTTACCTAAGCTCAGTATCGTTTTGCCTTGCATGTGGAATCTTTATTTGGGATTATTAAGGTGTTAGTATTATTTTATTTTGGGCGACGTGGGATAGTAATTTTTTCTGCTATGCTTGAGGTTAATATTAGTAATTTGGGATGTAAGTTTGTGTTGTGCTAACTACTCTCAGGGAATATCTTCATTAAGAGAGTAGCAACAACGGCACTGATAGATTCAGGAGCCACTCACTCCTTTATCTCAGAGACTTTCGCTAATCATCATGAAATCAAGTCCATTGGCCTAGGTATAAATTTTTCGGTGACAGTCCCATCCGAGGAAGAACTGTTAGCGACTAGCGTGATCAGAGACATTGATCTGGAATTGCAGGGCCATCCAGTATATGCGGATTTGATTCTATTGCCGATGCCAAAGTTCGACATTATTTTAGGAATGGACTGGCTGACGAGGAACAGAGTTCTGATTGACTTTCAGAAGAGGTCAGTATTGGTTAGACCACCGGGCATGGAGAAATTTATTCTTGAACCAGCCAGATGGAGAAGTTTCCCTCGCATGATCTCTTGCATGCAGGCTAGGAGACTTATTTCTAAGGGGTGTCAGGCCTTCTTAGCCAGCATTATTTCTGCACCCGACATACCTACTCCATCTTTATCCGACGTTTTAGTAGTCAGTGAATTCCCAGACGATGTCTCAGGTCTTCCACCAGAGAGAGAGGTGGAGTTAGTTACGATCTTATGCCAGGCACAATGCCAATCTCTAAGGCACCGTACCGATTAGCTCCAGCTGAGATGTTAGAGCTCAAGCAGCAATTCAGGAGCTTCTCGACAAGGAATTCATCCGCCCTAGTTTCTCACCGTGGGGCGGGCCAGTACTCTTTGTGAAAAAGAAGGATGGAAGCACGAGACTTTGCATCGATTATCGAGAACTGAACAAGGTAACGATAAAGAACAAGTACCCACTTCCTAGAATCGAAGACTTGTTTGATCAGTTACAAGGAGCTACAGTGTTCTCTAAGATAGATCTTCGATCAGGGTACCACCAGCTGAAAGTGAAGGATGCAGATGTGCACAAGACAGCCTTTAGGACCAGGTATGGCCATTACGAGTTCTTAGTAATGCCATTTGGGTTGACGAATGCTCCAGCAATTTTCATGGACCTCATGAACCGAGTATTTCAGCCCTTCCTTGACCAGTTCGTAATAGTATTCATTGACGATATTCTCGTATACTCGAAGAGCCATGAGGAGCACAGAACATTTGAGGATAGTGTTGCAGGTCTTGCAGAGTCGCAAGTTGTTTGCGAAGTTCAGTAAGTGCAAGTTTTGGTTGCAGAAAGTAGCGTTTTTGGGACATGTAGTGTCTAGCAGTGGTATTGAAGTGGATCCGGCAAAGGTAGCAGCCATTAAAGAATGGGTTGAGCCAAAGAATGCATCAGAGATCCGCAGTTTTCTGGGCTTAGCCGGTTACTACCGTAAGTTCATTCAGAGATTCTCTTCTATTGCAGTGCCACTCACTTCACTCACCAAGAAAAATGCTAAGTTTGTGTGGAGTGAAGAATGTCAGAAGAGCTTCGACACTTTGAAGCAAGCTCTTATTTCATTGCCAGTGCTAGCCATGCCATCTGGGAAAGGAGATTTTGAGCTTTACACCGATGCATCTAAGCTCAGTTTAGGCGCAGTCTTGATGCAGCAAGGTCGGGTGATAGCTTATGCTTCCAGAGAGTTAAAGGTGCATGAGAAGAATTACCCGACGCATGATTTAGAATTAGCCGCAGTCGTCTTTGCGTTGAAGATTTGGAGACACTACTTGTATGGCGAGAAGTGTCAGATTTTCACTGACCACAAAAGTCTGAAATATTTCTTCACGCAGAAGGAACTGAACATGAGGCAGAGACGGTGGTTAGAGCTAGTGAAAGACTATGATTGCGAAATTAGCTACCACCCAGGAAAAGCTAATGTTGTCGCAGATGCCCTGAGCAGAAAAGTGGCAATTGTAGCACAGTTGTCAACGCAGAAACCTCTTCAATCCGAGATTCAGAGGTTTGATTTAGAGGTTTATCGTAAGGACAGAGCTCCTAGACTGTCTAATCTGACAGTCAAGTCCGATTTACTAGACCGTATCCGGACTAGTCAGTCTTCAGATGAGCAATTACTGAAATGGAGACTGAAAGACGAAGCCAAGGGCAGTGTTCTTTACACAGTGTCAGATGGTATCGTGAGATACAGAGGTAGAATGTGGGTGCCTAGTGTTGATTCGATCAGAGAGGATATTTTAGCAGAGGCACACACATTTCCGTATTCTATTTACCCAGGAGGTACCAAGATGTATAAGGGCCTACAGATTTTGTATAGGTGGCCAGGGATGAAGAGAGACATCCGCAGATTTGTGTCTGAATGCCTCAATTGTCAGCAGGTGAAGGCAAAGCATAAGAGGCCTGCAGGATTGGTTAATCCACTCCCCATCCCAGAGTGGGAATGGGAGAACATCATGATGGACTTCGTCGCTGGATTGCCTAGATCAGTCAGAGGCTTTAATGCCGTTTGGGTTATTGTGGATCGACTCACGAAGTCAGCGCACTTTTTGCCAGTGAAGACGACTTTCTCTATAACGCAGTATGCGGAGCTTTATATCAGGGAGATAGTCCGTTTACATGGGTTCCCAGTTTCGATTGTGTCGACAGGGACCCGAGGTTTACATCGTCCTTCTGGAAGAGCTTGCATACAGCCATGGGGACAAATTTGCTGTTCAGTACAACTTTTCACCCGCATACAGATGGCCAGTCTGAGCGAGTGATTCAGATTTTGGAGGATTTGCTAAGAGCCTGTATGATCGATTTCCAGGGGACTTGGGAATCTTAACTACCTCTAGTGGAGTTTACCTACAACAATAGCTTCCAATCATCGATAGGTATGGCTCCCTACGAGGCGTTGTATGGAAGGAAGTGCAGATCACCAGTTCATTGGGATGAAGTTGGTGAAAGAGCAGAATTTGGCCTCGAGATAGTTCAGCAGACTGCAGATGTGGTGGTCAAGATCCGAGACAAAATGAAGGCCGCCCAGAGTCTCCAAAAGAGCTATGCCGCTAAGAGGAGAAGAGATCTCGAGTTTGCCGTAGGTGATCACGTTTTCATAAAGATAGCACCCATGAAGGGTGTTATGAGATTCGGGAAAATAGGCAAACTGAGTCCGAGGTTTATTGGACCGTTCGAAATTTTGGACAGAGTTGAGACACTAGCTTATCGTGTTGCCCTCCCGCCGAATCTAGCCCGGGTACATAATGTGTTCCATGTCTCAATGCTGAGGAAGTACCTAGCTAATCCTTCGCACGTATAGAGCTATGAACCGTTACAGTTGGCTCCTGACCTATCTTATGAGGAGAGGCCTGTCCAAATCCTAGACAGACAAGAGCGGAGGCTTCGGAACAAAGTGACAAAGTTGTTCAAAGTCTGATGTCTAAATCAATCAGTGGAGGAAGCCACTTGGGAAGCCGAAGCAGATATGAGACTTCGCTACCCGAAGTTGTTCGGTAAGAATTAATTTCGAAGACGAATTTATATAATTGGGGGAGGAACTGTAGTGCCCAAATTCAGTACACGTATAACCCTTGCATTTATTGAATTATTAAAGCATTTATTTAAGTTAAATTGAGTTTTAACTATGCATGATTTATTTAAATGCCATATTTTAAATTAATTATGTTTATGTGATACACGTTAAAATTTTTTTGAGTTTCATGTTTCAGGCGTTTATTCGAGACGGGATCGAGAAAAAGACCGGTGACGATTTTGGCAATTTAAAACTTGGTATTTTTATTTTAAGATTGAGGATGGGGCATTTTAAAGGATTTACTAAGTTTTAGTATTTTAATGTCTAATTTTATCACTAGGTGAGTTAATTATTTTTAAACTTTTAAAGAATTAGTATTGAGACATTTTATTTTAAAATTATAATGAGTTAGCATTTTATTAGCATTACAAATGACATGTTAGGTGGTATTTTAATTAGCCTTTTTATTAGTAATTTTATTAATTATTTAGCACTAACTATTCCCTAATTGACTACCTATCACACACACACTTTTACACACACTCCTCACGTAAAACACACAACACACACACACTTTTTATTTTCAGATTTTAGCATTCTTAAAGAGCAAAACCTAGGGCTCTTGATCAAGAGAGCAGCCGCCTCTTCCCTCCCCTTTTTCCATCAGATTCTCGTGAGTTTTATTGCAAGATTTTAGTGCCACAATCGTCCCGGATCAACCTCGCTTCTATCTCCGCTTCGGTGACGCAGTTCAGTAACGTTTAATATCAAAAGGCACGTTTAATCTTTTTCTTGCAGCATAGATCATGTCATATTACGTGTTGCGTTGTTTTATGCATATAAATATACGTGTGATGGAGAAGTTCGAGCGATAAATGCATCGAATGCGTTTTGAAATATTTTTAGATCCGAAATTTCGTAACTTTCTGTTCTGCTGAAAACTGCAACTTTTCGGTCTGGATTTTGAGGAAACTTTTAACGCGAAAAATGTATAAATTTTCGATACCTTCGATTTGATATAAAATTTGAGTTATTTGGACAAAAACTGAGATTTTATTATGTACTACTCGTTACTTCCAGTTTATATGTGTGGAGTTTTTAGACTCACTAGACTTGATCGATGCAGGTGAGAATGATCATGATGAGATGACGGGTGGGGACCAAGGAGCAGGCTTGGACTGAGCAGAAGGCTAGACCCGAGGACTGCACACGTTATTTTAAGATTTTAAGCACGAAAATATTAATACTCTGATTTTATGTTTTGATACGAGAGGTTTTGAGCAAGCTTTTCTTTCAGCAAAATTTTTATTGGTGATGGATGATTTCAAAGATATAAATTTTATGAACGATGAGTTGACGACCGTATAGATGTTTATATTTAAGAAAATTTTTAATATTTCCGCAAATTTTAAGTAGCAAAAGTACGGTTCGTTACATAAATCATAATCTTAATTTAAATGCGGAAAACTATTGCTGGTCCTCGGGTTGTGTGCACCAACAGTCCTTCAACAACATCAATATCATGCTCACCTGAATTGATCACATCTAGTGAGTCTATTGACTCAGTAAACCTTAACCATGATAGCAATTAATACATATACAATCACAAGCAACAATAAAAATACTTTTCATGAACATATATAAACTTAAACATTTTTCCTTTCAACATATACATTTTTCTTTTTATTGAATTTGGATCGTTAATTGTGAATTTCGTATCAGCTGAAGGTCGATGGATCTATCTACGTGTAATCACAGTACTGGGCGGCGGGGACATCAGCGACACTCTCACCCATCAATTGAGCTTTGGCCTTACATATCATCGTATAATCATAATCATTGTATCATCGTATTAGTCACAATCACTTCACCTCCTTCAAATTTTCATATTTTCATCACTTATAAAAATTCATGCACCTCTAAATTATTTTTCTTTTAAACTAAGCATGCAACATGTCTTTTAGCATCAACGTTTTATCATAAAATTTCATAAACATTTAAACTAATCATATTATCATTATTTAGAGAATTCAGGGCATTGCCAGAATGTCTATCATTTTTAGGTGTAAAATGACCGTTTTTTCCTTAGAATTTGGTTTTTTCTTACTATCATTGACTCTAGACCATCCCAAATAATAATTTTAGCTTCAATTAAATTTCTCATATTTTTATTTAGCTTAAATTCGATGTTTTTTATTTAATTTCATATTTATTATTTCGTAGAGCATTTAATTCCCGAATTAATTCAAATTTTAATATTCTTCTCAAATTTAAAACATAGACTTTTTATTTCTAAATTACCCTCGTGAACCATGAATCGACCCCCGTGGACCATGGTTCACCCCTATAGCCAAATAAATCAAGCACCCAAACCCTAGCACTAATTTTCTCGAGCCGTCTGATTTACTCGATCCTTGCCCAAGCCACCTCGAGCCATGCTCTGACCAAATCACCTATGGACCCTGGTGACCAGCCCTGACCCCTTGAACCATCCCCTAGCCCGTGCCACAGCTTCCGGCACGTGAATCGCGGTCGATAGTGCAATACAAAGCTCTAACTCGACGAGGACTCCTCACTCGAGCCACCACCCAAGCCTGAACCATCATGACCCTCACTGGACCACCCTCGGACCTAGCCTGGACCTCCTGGCCAAGCCGTGACCCTTCGCACAACTGCTATAACGGGAACACACCGAAAGAACCCTAACTCGCAAGGACTCTTCCTAGCTGATGTGCCTGAGTCCTAGCCATGCTAGTCCTCTTCCTCACACCCAACCACCTCTAGCGCGAGCCCTAGTCAATCCGCACGCTGAGTTTCCACCTAGCCGAACCCTAACTCACGAATCTTCAATAATTTCGTGCAAGATTCCCCCCAACCCGTGCAGCCCTTTTCTAAGCTTGTCTACGCCCTCAAACCCTCTTAAACTTCACACTTTTTATTGTCCTAGGATGTCAACCCCTTTATGAAACATATACATGAGTTTTGAATCACCAAAGAATGAGCTATATGCATGTATGTCTATAAAAGCGAAAATAAAACTTGTGCTACATATTTTTCATGCAAAGTTAATCAAATATACATAATATGGTGTAAAAGATGTTTGAAAGAAAGTTAAGGCATTCCTTTGCGTATATTACGCACGGAAACATTTTGGTGATTCGGGGGACGTTGACGGAGAGGAAATGCTGAATTTTTCCTCAAGCTTTTTGGGGCTTTCCCCTTAAAAGTTACGTGTGGTGTGTGTGTTTCGGGGGAGGGGAGAGTCCTATCAATTATTTGGGGAGAGGGGCATGTGATTGTAAGGGTTTTGTGGTAGGGTTTAGGCTTTTATTTTAATTAAAACACAAGGTGTAAGCCTAGGCCCATTAGTTTAATATATTAGGCCCATTAAGTAATATTTAAAATATTTTTTTAGGAAAAATTGTGAAAATATTAGCCAAATTCTCATAAGTTCATATTAAAGTTGAAAATCGAATACCATTAAAAATTACTACTCGACGCATAAAATCAGCTAAAAAAACTTATTCTCAAAAATACCATATAGCATAAACATTATTTTAAATAACTAAAAACATTATTTAATAAACATATTTTCCTTTTTTCAGCCATCGGTCTTCGTTCTTCGATCGCATTTCGAATAAACTTTAAAAATACAGTTTAATGCGTTGTAATAATTAAACCCTATTTTTAAAATGTAATCATGCATATCATAATTAATGCATGCCATTAAAAACATTTAATATTCATGCCCTTAAAATCATTTAATTAGTCAATTTCCATTTTCCCTAGATTTGCATGCACTTGGATTACATTATCTGACTTTACAGAAGAAATAGATAATGGGCCTAGGTTCAAAGTATTAAAGGGAAAGGAGCTTGGCCCAACATCCTATTAAAATAGGATCATTAAGCCTATTAACAAGTACGTAAAATATTTCGTTTCGATACGTTTTCAAAATATTACCCGAGCCTTTAAAAAGTCTTCCATTTGGCTTAAAATGGAATATCAGTTTAAAATATGGTTCAATGCGTAAAAATATCTTAAAAATTCTCATTTTCAAAAAATACAAAATAAATACACCGTATATTAAATAATTATTTAATAAGACACTTTTCCTCAACTATCCTCTGTCTCCATTTCTCGTTCGAGCATCGAATGCTGCTAAAAGCCCTATTTTATGTAGTGAAGTAAACCATGCCATATAATCATAAAAATCATGTCGTGATCATGTACTTAATGCATCTAGAATAATAAATCAAACTTTTTAATAAAACTATAGATTTGCATACAGTCAGGTTACGTTATTTGAATTTCTAGACCTTAAAATTCCTCCCCCTTAACTAGAATTTCGTCCTCAAAATTTAAAACTTATCGAAAAGCTCTGGGTAGCGACTCCTCATTTCTGTCTCGATTTCTCAAGTAGCTTCATCTTCCGAATGATATAATCACTTGACTTTGACCATTTGAATCACTTTGTTCCCGAGTCTTTTTTCTTGTCTATCAGAATCTGGGTAGGTCTTTCCTCGAAAGACAGGTTCGACATCAACTGCAGAGGCTCGTAATTTAGTACATGGAAAGGATTCGACACGTATTTCCGTAGCATTGAGACATGGAACATGTAACGAACCGTACTTTCTTATACTACTTAAAATATGCAGAAATAATTTTTTTATTCTTACTAAATAAATCAACTAGAATTTTGAAAGTTTGAAAATAATAAAAAAAAACTACATCGTAAATATTTTTAAATTCATAAAATTAATTAAAGTCAATGCAATAAAAATACTAATCTGGTATCGTCCAAGAGGCATGCAAGAGCTAAAAATAGATAAATTGTTTGCCAACAGTATAAAAAAATCAGAGTATTTTAATATTTTATAATGTATAAAATCATTTTGTAAAGTGGGCGGCCCTCAGGTTTGCACTGCACACGGTCCGAGCAAGTTCACTGGTCAGCACCCCCTGCCTGCTCAAAAGCATCATCACCTGTATCGATCAAGTCTAGTGAGTCTAAAGACTCAACATGCATAAACCACAAATACCAAGTAATACTTAATAAAATTCATGCATTTGAAAGCAGCGCGTACGTAGTAAAAACTTATCATACATAAGCATAGAAGTGCAATAGCTGCATAAATATTTTCATAAAAGTGCTTCCATCATATCATACATAATCGTACATAATTTTGAGTAGAAATATGTTTCAAGCAAGTGGCCCATAACATAAATCTCCTGATCAGACTAACCATAGTACTGAGCTGGGAGAGATCACCACAGCTTTTCGGCCGGATGTCCACTCCCACATACATAAATCCCCGGTCATCATTTACTGGGTGGATAGGTCCCCGGCCATGCTTTACTGCTTTCCAATCCCATAATCATAAATCCTGGTCATGCTTTACCGGGTGGCCACAAGAAAATTCCAATACCTCCAAAATCAAATAAAAGTATTTTCAAACGTCGATCATACTTAAATTCGCATACCTCCAAAATCCCGGTCGTTGGAACACTATGGACGTGCTGCCCCTGTTAGAGTAGGTGCCCGTCGAGCCAAGTGTTGGCCGAGTGTTCACAATGAAACTCTATGTATAAGCAATCTTTATTTTAATAATATTTGAAATTATTATTTTGGCAAATCTTTATCTGTATACCCATGCTAGTTGCATAGATAAAGCCCTTGAATATACAAATAGTAGAAAGAATATGAGATGCTCATATGATGAGTATCATGAAACTCATATTTGGAATACTGTATATTCTAAACCGTTCCTAGTCGATTCAGCCGCCACTAAGGAGGATATAGGCCGCTCGAGTTAGAGACTAGTATCTGCGATGTGAGTACCATGTTTCATTGGTAGGGGATATTGTGATGTCTGAGCATGCAGATAGGTGCTCCTAGTAGAGTGCACTGAACAACCCTCCATTAAAGGACTTTCCAAGTGGTTCTCACTTATCGAGTGGAAACGTCCTGGTTTATGGTTGTACACCATTAGTCCTTATGACTCGGGACAACATTGAGACTCTATGTGCTAGAATTACACTTTGACTTGTTTACCGACTCTCATGGGGTCATCAGGTGGCAAGGTTGGGTGTTCTGTCGAAACACATAGGAGTCGATGCATTGTAGTCGGGGATTCACCGCTTACCTTCGGGTATGGATATCCTATGTGTTATCATGTGTATGTAGGTTGAAATCTCTGATCAGAGTATGGTGGTAATTATGAAAGGGGTTTCATAGATTACACCATTGATGCAACTACGACATGACACATAGTATCGATTCATTGACAACTCTCGATAAACCAATGGTTGTCGAATCGGTCGGGATATATGAGTTGAAGGGACCGTACTGTACGCTAACCATAATAGAATGGTTCTTGCAGGCACTATCATTTGATACCTAGGGAATCATGTAAGCGATGCTGCTAGGCGTTTAACATGATTGGTTGGCTACTATCAGACTTGAGTTCTGACGTTCTTATTATCAAGGAGTTGATAAGTAAGAATGGAGCAATTGGGGTATGCTCATATAAGGACATGTTTAGTCCGAATCACATGGAGATGTGAACCCACGGCTAGTTGTATCAATGAACCATTGAGGGCCACACAAGTACTAGCTTTCTAGATCCCGTTGAGAAGTAAAATAGTTCAATGTGTTGAACGGCTTATAAAGGAGTTTATAAGCGTAAGGAAAATTAGAAGTATGACTTCTATAAAGGAGAAAATAGTTCAATGTGTTGAACGACTTATAAATGAGTTTATAAGTGTAAAGAAAAATAGAAGTATGACTTCTATGAGAGAAATGTAAATTTTAATTTATGGAAGTGTTCCTAAATTAAAATTTGGCCAAGTGAATAATGTATTTGAAAATTGTGATTTTCATAAACATTATTATGGACTAAATTAAATTACTTCAAGTGTTGAATTAATTAAACACTAGTGGACCTAGTAGAGTCCAAATAATTAAATTAATTCAAGTGTTGAATTAATTAAATTATATTGAGTCTTGTAGAGCTCAATTTAAATTAATTATTTAACTATTGGGACTTGGGTAAATTCAAGTAATGTTTAATTAGTCTCAAATATGTTTGAGATAATTAAATTTAGTCCATGGTTTTTATTTTGATAAAAACCATATAATATACATGCTTGGGAGGTGAAGAGGTGGAGATTACTTTTGAATAAAAAATTGCATGGCATGCAACTTTTTCACTTTTGCTTTTTGCAACACCAAGACATGCAATTAACTCATTCTCCCTCTCCCTCCAAGCATGATGGCCGAAACATCAAGCTATTCTCTCCTCCATTTTTTTTCTCTCTTTTGTTCTTCAATTGTTGGAGATCAAAAAAAAAAAAACACTTCTCTTTGAAAAATCCTCATATTTTTCTAGTGCAAAATATGAGGGGATCTACCTAGTTGGTGGTGGGCTTAATAGTTGAGCAAGGAGTGCTCATTGGAAAGCTTGAAGATAGTTTCTACCTTTCAAGAGCTTTGTTGTTTGACAACAAAGTTGGAGCCATAATCAATCTCTTGAGATTGATAGGTATATTTCTTTAAAACACCCTATGTATGACATTTTTGTGTTTTATTGTATTTGTTGCACAATTTCTTGGGGTGGCCGATATTTTTTGAACAAAAATCGAAATTTTTGACTTCCGTTGCGCTTCCGGTCACCGTAATCGATCCCCTTTCAAGTGGTATCCGAGCTATGGTTATGATTTTGTGTAGCAAATACAAGATATTATATTGAGATTGATTTCTAACCGCATGAGAATGAAATTTGCAAGAAAAATCAAGGCATTACAATGGGGATTTCGGGCAGCATGTTGCTGCCCGTGTCGGGCAGCTCGGGCTCCCCGAGGGGCTGCCCGAACAGCCCCATCAATTTAATAAAAAAAAAAAATTTGTAAGTTGGCCGGAATCCGGCGACGGAGCTCCGGCGACGGCGATGACGGCTAGGGTTTTCAAAAGGTGTTTTGAAATATCAAAGTGTCATGGGCCTTGAGTTGTTGGGCCATTGGATGGCTAACATGTTTGTGAATTTTAAATGGGCTAAAAATGTATTTGGTGAAAAATAAGTTTTTGGGCCCTTAAGTTTAAAATTACAAAAGTTGCAAATTTTTCCTCATAAAATAAATAATTGAAGTTGGACTTTAATTATTAATAGTAAATTGTGATTTATAAGAAATTCGGTTATAAATAAATTAATTGGAAAGTAGACAAAGGTGTTTGTATACTTTGTTAATTTAGTTTATAATCGTGGCGGTTAGTGATTGGATCAAGATATATAATATTGGATCAATTAATTAATTAATTGATGATGTATGATATGTGATATTATGCATGAAGGATGATCAAAAGCCCAAGCCCAATTTGCTAGGTGTATGCTAGGATATTTTGTGTTGAATGATTGTAATAATTATCAATTTATAAAGTGGGCTTGGTTTATGGCCCGTTCCCACCCCATGAGATGTATCCCTATTTGCCATGGATATTTATTTGTAAATATTAGTATAGTGGATGATCAAGATTGGAAGATGGTGGCCATGATGATTATGAAGATCGAAGACATGTAAATATTGGAAGCTTATGTAATAGTTGCATTTGCATCCCGTGCATTTCCCTAGGATTGGACCTAGGCCCGTGTTTAGCTCACACGGTCCGTTAGTATTGGGGCGATTGATCATCCTTGTTTTGTTTACTGTTTATAATATATGCATGATATGTTATAAATAATGAGTATGTGCGTTATTATTATGATAATAACAAAGTTGCATGAATCCGGCAAACATACGATCAAACATGGCGAGCTTTTAAAATAAAATTAATGATGAGACCTTCCAAAATTAAAAAACCCTCATTTTGAATAAGATTCAAAATTAATATCAAGCCCGAAAAGGGGAATTATAAATTTGTTTATAATTTCCTTGTCTTCCATCGACAATGGGTGCATGATGAATGCTACTCGTACTCGGGGCTCGGCTCATATTATTGGGGGAGCTTTGGGTGCCGGAAAGCTGTGACATCCATTGACATGGTGATGTGAACTACGTGGAACTCCCATGATTTCGGCTCATATTATTGGGGGAACTCATGGCGACCGTCCATTAAGGTTCAACATCGATGGGTAAGGCTTGACACGTGAAGATGAACGACGTCATATTATTGGGTCCTAATCAAACGTGAGACAAAAGTTTACGTAGAGGGTTGCATTGTGATGCAATTGGAAACTATCTTTTAGGAATTGTGATTGGCTGATATTATTCGGGATCATAATTCGCTAATTGGACCTTACGTACCTACTGAGGAAAGGAGTTTCCCG
This sequence comes from Primulina eburnea, assembly GCF_022965805.1. Classification (NCBI taxonomy): domain Eukaryota; kingdom Viridiplantae; phylum Streptophyta; class Magnoliopsida; order Lamiales; family Gesneriaceae; genus Primulina; species Primulina eburnea. The sequence continues at coordinate 34,585,486 of NC_133107.1, read as the reverse complement.
TTTTCACTAGAGGATAGTGAAAGATGTCAAAACAGTGGGAGCATATATTTATGAAGTAAAAGTCCAAACTTCATATCTTACTAAATATTTAAAATAGTCATCAACATTTATCTGTTTTTATTTTTCAGTACAAATTGACAATGTCATCGATTCGCAATCCGATATCCGTAATACTCGACAAACACATATTAACTGGACCTAATTACCTCACTTGGCTAAGAAATTTGAAAATAGTCTTGAATTCGGAAAGGGTAACATATACACTGACTCAGTCGCCCCCTGTTGAGGCTCCGACTGACTGCACTCCTGAGGAATTGCAGGCTTACAAGGAATGGTGTGACCATGACTTGATAGCCAGGTGTTATATGCTGACTTCTATGAATGATGAGCTGCAGAGGCGTTTTGAGGGTGCAAAGAGTGCTGCTGACATTCATTTGCACCTCAAGGAGCTTTTTGGTGAGCAAACACGTCCTCTTAGGCATGCTACCGTCAAAGAGCTGATCACTCTGCGCATGCAAGATGGGACCTCGGTCCATGAGCATGGCCTAAAGGTGATCGGGCTCGTGGACAAGCTCGTTGGCATGGATCTGATCTTGCCTTCGGAGTTGACCACCGACGTGTTGCTCTTATCGTTGCCTAGCTCATTTGATCCTTTTGTGGTGAACTTCAACATGAACAAGATTGAACCGACCCTTGAGGAGTTGGTGAATATGCTTGTTACGTTTGAATCAACCATCAAGAAAGAGAAGTTGGTTCTTTATGTGGGTTCTTCATCTGGTACGAAGATTGATCCACATGGGAAGGGAAAGAATAGTTCTTTCCAACGTCCCAAGAAGAACGTGCCCTTGATGAGGCAATCTCCGAATCTCGTTGTGGCAGCCACACCAGTTAGGGCTGACAAGACTAGTGTTGTTTGTCATCACTGCAAGAAGCCTGGACATTAGAGGCGAAATTGCAAGGAATATCTGGCCCAGAAGAGTTCTGGAAACGGTATGTTCTATATTGAAGTAAACATTTCAATTAACTCTACTTCTTTGGTATTAGATACCGGTTATGACTCACATCTCTGTAATGGGTTACAGGTGATGGGAAGAAGTAGAATGCAGGTGTGACCTTCTTGAGAATGGCTATGGAGCAAGAGTTGCTGCCAAGACCTTAAGAAATGTTTACTTATTGTTGAACAAATGATTTTAAGTTATTTTTAAGAGATGTTTTGTTTGTACCATTTTGGTGAAAAACATTGTTTCCATTTCTATTGTGATAAAAATGGATATTCTTGTTTATTTTGCAAAGGTGTTTGCAACATTTACATGAATGAATGTTTTATTGGTACTTGAGAACTTGAAAACGATCTGTATAACTTAAAATTAAAAGATATTCCACTAAATGTCTATTCAAAGGCATACACCATATGAGATATGGATGGGTAAGCCTCCTAAGTATTCTTATCATAGAATATGGGGTGCCCTGCTTATGAAGCAGGTAGTGGGAGATAAATTGGATAGTCGATCCATTTTATGCTACTTTGTGGGATATCCAATGAATTCGATTGGATACTACTTCTATCATCCCCAAGAAACAAAGGTGTTTGTTTCTAGGAATGCAACCTTTTTGGAAAAGGAATTTCTATTGGATAGAAAAGGGGAGATGATAGAACTCGAAGAGGTTCGAGAAACACCCACAATTGAAGAACCCACACCCGAAGAGCCAAGAGAGGAGATACAAGCTCCTAGAAGATCCGAGAGAGTCTCGAGACCACCTATGAGGTATGGTCTGCTTCTTGAAGAGGGCCATGATGAGCCTAACCATGGATGTGATCCAAGGACCTTCAAGGAAGCGTTATCTGATGCCGATTCATCCAAATGGCTTGAAGCTATGGAATCTGAGTTGAATTCCATGCATTCAAACCAAGTGTGGGATCTTATAGATCCACCTGAGGGAACGGTTCCCATAGGGACTTGGGGCGGATGGGAAGGTATTGACCTTCAAGGAGCGATTGGTGGCAAAAGTATATACTCAAAGACAAGGAGTTGACTTTGAGGAAACCTTTTCACCAGTTGCAATGCTCAAGTCCATAAGGATTTTGCTAGCCATAGCTGCATGGTATGACTATGAGATATGGAAGATGGATGTCAAGACGGCCTTTCTTAATGGGGATATTAAGGAAGAGATTTACATGTCTCAACCTGAAGGGTTTACATCTGTCGGAAGTGAGCATATGGCATGCAAACTTCATAGATCTATTTATGGTCTAAAGAAGGCATCTGGGAGTTGGAACCTTAAATTCGAGAGTACAATCAAAGAGTTTGATTTACTAAGAATCCTGAGGAACCCTGTGTGTATAAGAAGGTCAGTGGGAGTGTTGTGACATTCCTGGTGCTTTATGTTGATGACATTCTAATCATTGGGAATGATGTAGGAATGTTGCAATCAACTAAGATATGGTTAGCGAGTAAGTTCTCGATGCAGGACTTGGGTGAAGCATCTTTTGTATTGTGATACAGATCTATAGAGATAGATCGAAAAGATTGCTTGATCTCACCCAGTCCACATACTTTGATACCATCGTGAAGCGGTTCTCGATGGGTGAGTCCATGAAAGGACATCTACCAATGTGTCATGGCGTGTCCCTATCCAAGTCTGTCTCCCAAGACTGATGCAGAGATAGTGGCGATGACACACATTCCGTATGCTTCGGCAATTGGTAGCATCATGTATGGGATGATATCTACACGTCCTGACGTGGCTTTCGCACTAAGTGTAGTGAGTAGATATCAATCGAACCCCGGTCTTCCACATTGGAAAGCTGTGAAAGACATACTCAAGTAGTTGAGAAGGACCAATAAATTGTTCTTGGTCTATGGGGTGGAGAACTAAAATTGGAAGGCTATACCGACTCTAGCTTCCAAAGCGATATCGATGACTCGAAGTCAACCTCTGGTTCTGTATTCATGCTCAACGGTGCTGCTGTCTCTTGGAAGAGTTCCAAGCAAGACAATATTACGGATTCCAGCACAGAGGCCGAATACATTGCTGCATCAGATGCAGCAAGGGAGGCTGTTTGGATAAGGAATTTCGTCTAAGAGTTGGACGTCATTCCTAATGTAGTTGCTCCTGTCCCGGTGTTGTGTGACAACACGGGAGCTTTAGCTCAAGCAAAGGAGCCAAGGTCTCATCAGAAGTCCAAACATGTATTGAGTAAGTACCACATCCTCGGAGAGATTGTGGAAAGAGGAAGAAGTGTCTTTTGACATAGTCGGCTTCGCAGATAATGTTGTTGATCCACTAGCTAAGCCTTTACCTAGACCATTATTCGACAAGCATCGCGAATCAATGGGTTTAAAGCATATGGGTAGTTGGCTCTAGTGCAAGTGGGAGATTGTTAGAGTAGGTGCCCGTCGAGCCAAGTGTTGGCAGAGTGTTCACAATGAAACTCTATGTATAAGCAATCTTTATTTTAATAATATTTGAAATTATTATTTTGGCAAATCTTTATCTGTATACCCATGCTAGTTGCATAGATAAAGCCCTTGAATATACAAATAGTAGAAAGAATATGAGATGCTCATATGATGAGTATCATGAAACTCATATTTGGAATACTGTATATTCTAAACCGTTCCTAGTCGATTCAGCCGCCACTAAGGAGGATATAGGCCGCTCGAGTTAGAGACTAGTATCTGCGATGTGAGTACCATGCTTCATTGGTAGTGGACATTGTGATGTTTGAGCATGCAGATAGGTGCTCCTAGTAGAGTGCACTGAACAACCCTCCATTAAAGGACTTTCCAAGTGGTTCTCACTTATCGAGTGGAAACGTCCTGGTTTATGGTTGTACACCATTAGTCCTTATGACCCGGGACAACATTGAGACTCTATGTGCTAGAATTACACTTTTACTTGTTTACCGACTCTCATGGGGTCATCAGGTGGCAAGGTTGGGTGTTCTGTCGAAACACATAGGAGTCGATGCATTGTAGTCGGGGATTCACCGCTTACCTTCGGGTATGGATATCCTATGTGTTATCATGTGTTAGTAGGTTGAAATCTCTGGCCAGAGTATGGTGGTAATTATGAAAGGGGTTTCATAGATTACACCATCGATGCAACTACGACATGACACATAGTATCGATTCATGGACAACTCTCGATAAACCAATGGTTGTCGAATCGATCGGGATATATGAGTTGAAGGGACCGTACTGTACGCTAACCATAATTGAATGGTTCTTGCAGGCACTATCATTTGATACCTAGGGAATCATGTAAGCGATGCTGCTAGGCGTTTAACATGATTGGTTGGGTACTATCAGACTTGAGTTCTGACGTTCTTGTTATCAAGGTGTTGATAAGTAAGAATGGAGCAATTGGGGTATGCTCATATAAGGACATGTTTAGTCCGAATCACATGGAGATGTGAACCCACGGCTAGTCGTATCAATGAACCATTGAGGGCCACACAAGTGCTAGCTTTCTAGATCCCGTTGAGAAGTAAAATAGTTCAATGTGTTGAACGGCTTATAAAGGAGTTTATAAGCATAAAGAAAATTAGAAGTATGACTTCTATAAAGGAGAAAATAGTTCAATGTGTTGAACGACTTATAAATGAGTTTATAAGTGCAAAGAAAAATAGAAGTATGACTTCTATGAGAAAAATGTAAATTTTGATTTATGGAAGTGTTCCTAAAATTAAAATTTGGCCAAGTGAATAATGTATTTGAAAATTGTGATTTTCATAAACATTATTATGGACTAAATTAAATTAATTCAAGTGCTGAATTAATTAAACACTAGTGGACCTAGTAGAGTCCAAATAATTAAATTAATTCAAGTGTTGAATTAATTAAATTATATTGAGTCTTGTAGAGCTCAATTTAAATTAATTATTTAACTAGTGGGACTTGGGTAAATTCAAGTAATGTTTAATTAGTCTCAAATATGTTTGAGATAATTAAATTTATTCATGGTTTTTATTTTGATAAAAACCATATAATATACATGCTTGGGAGGTGAAGAGGTGGAGATTACTTTTGAATAAAAAATTGCATGGCATGCAACTTTTTCACTTTTGCTTTTTGCAACACCAAGACATGCAATTAACTCATTGTCCCTCTCCCTCCAAGCATGATGGCCGAAACATCAAGCTATTCTCTCCTCCATTTTTTTTCTCTCTTTTGTTCTTCAATTGTTGGAGATCAAAAAAAAAAAAAAAACACTTCTCTTTGAAAAATCCTCATATTTTTCTAGTGCAAAATATGAGGGGATCTACCTAGTTGGTGGCGGGCTTAATAGTTTAGCAAGGAGTGCTCATTGGAAAGCTTGAAGATAGTTTCTACCTTTCAAGAGCTTTGTTGTTTGACAACAAAGTTGGAGCCATAATCAATCTCTTGAGATTGATAGGTATATTTCTTTAAAACACCCTATGTATGACATTTTTGTGTTTTATTGTATTTGTTGCACAATTTCTTGGGGTGGCCGAAATTTTTTGAACAAAAATTGAAATTTTTGACTTCCGTTGCGCTTCCGGTCACCGTAACCGATCCCCTTTCAGCCCCAACCTCAAAAATTAACTAATTAAACATAGGCCCAAAAATGCACTCGGAGACGTACGATTACCGAATTAATTAAAATAGCTTACGACTTACCGAACGACTCGGGACAGAAAAATACTTAGCCAACACTCTAACCTATTGTCCAAGAGCCTAAATTATGCCCAAAGAATAATCAAACCAACTTAAAACAACCTACGATCCCTAGAAAACAAAGCTGTCCCAAGGAAACACACTACGACCCATATAAGCTTCTAGTGACTTCACGCTTAAATCGACTCGAATCGTACGCAAACCAAGCCCTAGACTCGAACCTTAGACATAACATAAGACCATGGTTAAGCCCCTTTTTACTCAGAACCAGCGCCTAAGCCCCAAAATATCAGAAATGTGACAGCCCCTCATGTGAGGCCAATTTCTGTGCAGCTTTCGAGTTTCTGGTTCCAGTGCTCTTGCAGTCACTCTAGCCCATGAACGAGCACCACTAGGCTCACCCTGAGACCCTAATACATGCGCTAAACCATAGCCAAGATCCCTGGACCAGCCCTACACCGAACAACCAGATCCAACACCTACAGCCCCTACTTGCACTCCAATCCCAAGAAGCTGTGGTTTTCTAGTCCTAGCCATCTTCCTAGTCATCCAGCCCATGAACCGCCCCATCTAGTCTCCCTTAGGACCCAAACTCACGTCCCTAATCATGGCTACGAACCCCGAACCAGGCCCTGCCTGGAATCTGAACCTGCAACCAACTGCAGCCCCTTACGTGCAGAAACAAGCATAGCCTATCCAGCCCACGGCTTCACGCTGTACCAGCGGTTCTACCCCTCTCCAGACCATCTACCAGTATCTAAACACACTCCAAATCATACTCATACAGCAGCAACATGTCCCAGGAGAGACAAACCGAAGGCTTCAATAATGAAACTCAAGAATACATATGAAACATGCCACAAAATTTTCAGAAAATGGTTTCTATTGTTTTAAATGCATGTTTTCATATAAACAATAAATTTCCCTGCATAATTTGTGTCAACTTACATAATATGACAAGATTGATGCATAAAAGAAGGATTAAAACATGTCTTTGCGTTAAAACGCAGGAATTATCGACAAACAAACGCGTAGAAAGACGGATACCGAATGGAGAGGGTTTGCTGTGTTTTAAGGTTCTAAAAGCGGCTAAAGATAACAAGGACAATAGTGGGAGTGATCGGCTGAAGTCTCTGATGGAAGAAGTGTTAGAGTAGATGCCCTGCAAGCCAACGGTTGGCTAGGGAATTTATTGACTCAAGTGAAATAAACAATCTTTATTTTAATATAATTTAACTTTTTATGGTCTTGTTATACTTTATCTGTATACCCATGCAATCAGCATAGATAAAGTCCTTGATTATGCTTTAATACAAATGAATCGTAATTCGATGTTGAAACTCATTTGTAAACACTGCATATTCTAAATTCGTTCCTAGTCGATTCAGCCGCCTAAAAATTGGATAAAGGTCGCTTGAGCTCTAGACTAGCATCTGTGATGTTGTGTACTGCGTTTCTTGGTAAGGGCATAGAGATGTCCAAACATGTAGATGGGTAGTCATATGATGATTATACCGAACTGAAAGCGGACCGGTTACGGTGGCCGGAAGCGCAACGGAAGCACAAAAAACGAATTTTTAAGTGAAAATTTCGGCCACCCCTAAATCTTGTGCAACAAATACAATAAAACACAAAAATGACATTCATAGTGTGTTTAGAAAGTATATACCTATCAATCTCAAGAGATTGATTATGGCTCCAACTTAGTTGTCAAACAACTAAGCTCTTGAATGGCAAGACCCTCTACAAGCTTTCCTTGTTCTTGAAATCTTTCCTTCAAATTAGGCCCACCACTAACTAGATAGATCCCCTCATATTTTGCACTAGAAAAATATGAGGATTTTTCAAAGAGAAGTTTTGTTATTCAACAACTTGAAGAACAAAAATGGAGGAGAAAATTTTTGAGAGAAAAGGATATGAGGTTTCGGCCATTGAGGGAGAGAATGAGGGAAAGGGAGACTTGTGTTGGTTGTGGGAAAAGTAGAATCACTTTTTGCATGCCATGCCTTGAAAACTCAAAAAGTAGTCTCCCAACCTTTCACCTCCCATGCATGCATATAATATAGTTTTTAATCAAATTAAAAACTTTGGACTAAATTTAATTATCTCAAACATATTTGAGACTATTTAAACATTACTTGAATTTACCCAAGTCCCACTAGTTAAATAATTATTTTAATTGAGCTCTACAAGACTCAATATTATTTAATTAATTCAACACTTGAATTAATTTAATTATTTGGACTCTACTAGGTCCACTAGTGTCTAATTAATTCAACACTTGAATTAATTTAATTTAGTCCATAATAATGTTTATGAAAATCACAATTTTCAAATACATTATTCACTTGGCCAAATTTTAATTTTAGGAACACTTCCATAAATCAAAATTTACATTTCTCTCATAGAAGTCATACTTCTATTTTTCTTTGCACTTATAAACTCATTTATAAGTCGTTCAACACATTGAACAATTTTCTCCTTTATAGAAGTCATACTTGTAGTGACCCCTTCCAGAATCACCTACTAATCAGATCTTAAGCATGCAAAATTTAACATTTAAAACTGAATCAGGTAAACAGCGGAAAAACAGTAATACAACCCAATCGAATCTGTAAGTACAAAATACTTAAACAACCAGATCGAACTAAATTCCAAGAACAAATACCAACAACTACAAGTCAACCTCTGCCAGCTCCCTGTCCACTCCCTCCTGGACCGTCCAACCTGAGACATGCCCCATCGAATAGGGTGTCCAAAACAGAGATAAACCGAGGACGTGAGCATAAAACGCTCAGCACCGAAAGCATGAGTATACAAGACTATGACATGCATGTATGCAAAATGTACTGGATACCAGGATCTGGGTATATCGAAATACTGCTCAGGTAAATGACGTCAAGGTATGTAGCACTCTGCGCCGTCGCACCAGGAGGTGGCTCCCATACCAAAATAAACCTGTGGATATACCGGTGACCTGACCACCGTCGGCCAACAGGGTCCAACCATCCACAACAAACGAGGGCTGAGCACCCTCTCAACAGGCTATCTCAAAAAATAGTCAGGCTCAACATGATTATGCAAATGCCGCATAATAAACCATGCATCATATGACAGATAATAATGCAACATATAAACATGCAACACATAGTAAAGCATACTCAATCCTGCTATCTCGGATAGTACTTTCGTACCTCAAATCAGTAGATCCTAGCAATCAGTCCTAGAATCAAGTCTGCGTCCGTAGTCAGCCCACTGATGCCGCTAGCTCCCAACTAGAGCACAGCTCCGCTACAAAGCCAGTAGCTCCCCGCTAGTGCCTAAACCTCGGGAAAAGACTAGAAACCCATCAGAAACGACTAAAACGCTCTGGAACACTCGGAATTGGCGAGTAAAAAGTGAAGCCTCGCGCCTCTATTTATAGACAACGATCGGACGATCCGATCCACTTCGGACGATCCGATCCACTGTACACTTCGGACCTTCCGAACCCTTATCGGACGATCCGAACCCTGCATGTCTTCCACGTGTCCAGACACCTGTCTTCGGACGATCCGAACCCTGATCGGACGATCCGAACTCTGCATGTCTTCCACGTGTCCAGCCACCTGTCTTCGGACGATTCGAACCCTCTTCGGACGATCCGAACCCGCTTCGGACGATCCGAACTCTGTTCGGTCCTTCCGATCCCACCGAAATATAATTAATCCAATAATTAACTCAAATTAGGCATCGGGATACTACATTCTCCCCCCCTAAAAAGGATTTCGTCCGCGAAATCGAGTCTGAAGAATGACAATTCTGAACAACAATACATTCAACTTAAGAATGAATTACAACTGAAAGTACAACTGAAATTACAATCATAACTGAAAATACTACAACTAGAACAACTCTGGATGCTCTGACCGCATGCGACTCTCTAGTTCCCAAGTAGCTTCTTCAGTACCTCGGCGCTGCCACTGCACTAAGACAAGAGGAATAGTCTTATTCCGCAGTACCTTATCCTTCCAGTCTAAGATCGCAACCGGTCTTTCCACAAAAGACAAATCCGGATTCAGCTGAACTTCTGTCGGATGCAAAACATGAGACTCATCCGCTACGTATCGTCTCAACAAGGACACATGAAACACATTGTGAACACTAGACAGATACGGTGGCAAAGCTAATCTGTAGGCCAAATCTCCCACATATTTTAAGATCTCAAAAGGACCAATGAATCTCGGAGATAGCTTACCCTTGAGTCCAAATCTCAGAATACTCCGAAAAGGTGATACCTTGAGAAACACTTTCTCGCCTGCATCAAAATGAAGAGGTCTGCGTTTGGTGTTCGCATAACTCGCTTGTCGATCCTGAGCAGTCTTAATCCGCTGTTTGATCACAAGAACTTTGTCCATGGCCTGCTGAATCAATTCTGGACCCTCGACCTGTCGTTCTCCGACTTCCTCCCAGAACAGAGGAGTACGACAACGTCGACCATACAATGCTTCAAACGGAGACATACCAATACTCCTATGAAAACTGTTGTTGTATGCAAACTCTATCAGTGGCAGATGATCCTGCCAAGCTGGCCCGAAATCCATCACACAAGATCTCAACATAACCTCAAGAGTACGAATAGTCCTCTCTGACTGACCGTCAGTCTCTGGGTGTTATGCAGTACTCAAACTCAAGGTAGTGCCCAAAGCTTGCTGAAAGCTGCCCCAAAATCTAGATGTAAATCGAGGATCTCTGTCACTAACGATACTCACGGGCACACCATGAAACCGTACAATCTCCTGAATGTACAACCGTGCCATCCGATCGAAAGTGAAATCTCTGTTATACGGAAGAAAATGAGCAGACTTAGTAAGCCGATCCACTACCACCCAGATAGCATCTCTATTCCCCACAGACATAGGCAAGTGAGTCACGAAGTCCATCGTGATATGCTCCCACTTCCACTCCGGAATAGGAAGATTCTGCAACAAACCTCCAGGTCGTCGATACTCAGCCTTCACCTGCTGACAGACTAGGCACTTGGAGACATACTGATAAACATTACGTTTCATACCTTTCCACCAAAATCGAGTCCTCAAATCCTTATACATCTTGTTGCTCCCTGGATGAACACTCAACTTGCTACGATGAGCCTGGGACAAAATCTCCTCCCTCAAAGTGTCATCTTCCGGTACAACAACACGACCAGATAAGCACAAAAGACCCTCGGACTGATAGTGGAATCCAGAAGTATTATCTCCATCAGCCAACCGAGCTAATTTCTGAACCTTAGAATCAGACATCTGAGCATCTCTAATCCGAGAATACAAAACTGGCTCAGACAAAATAGTAGCTACACGGATACTCTCTGTTCCCTTCCGATGCTTACAATTGAATCCCATCGAACAGAAATCTTGAATAATCCCAGATACAGCACAAGTCTGAAGAGCAGACAATCTCACCTTGCGACTAAGAGCATCGGCCGTGAGATTCGCAGATCCTGGATGATACTTGATCTCACAATCATAATCCTTGAGTAGATCCATCCAACGACGCTGACGCATGTTCAACTCAGCCTGAGTGAACAGATACTTCAAACTCTTATGATCAGTGAAAATCTCAAATCGCTCACCATACAGATAATGGCGCCAGATTTTCAAAGCAAAAACGATCGCTGCTAATTCCAGATCATGAACAGGATAGTTTTCCTCATGAGGCTTTAACTGTCTCGACGATTAAGCAATCACATGCTCATTCTGCATCAGAACACACCCTAGTCCCTGTAAAGAGGCATCGGTGTAAACACTGAAACCACCAGATCCAGACGGTAAAGCCAAAACAGGCGCAGATGTCAAACGTCTGCGAAGTTCCAAGAAACTCTCTTCGCACTCTGATGTCCATTCAAATGAAACATCTTTCCGAGTGAGCTGAGTGAGTGGCTTAGCAATCTGAGAGAAGTTGACAATGAAACGGCGATAATACCCAGCCAATCCCAGAAAACTGCGGATCTCGGCTACTGTCGTCGGACGCGACCAGTTCAATACCGCTTCCACCTTGCTCGGGTCAACTGAAACTCCCTTGCTAGAAATGACATGACCAAGGAATACAACCCTGTCAATCCAAAACTCACATTTACTCAACTTCGCATAAAGCTGATTCTCGCGAAGTGTCTGTAAAATAATCCTTAAGTGTTGTGCGTGTTCTTGCTGATCATGCGAATAGATTAAGATATCATCTATAAACACCACAACAAACTTATCCAAGAATTCCCGAAAAACCCGATTCATCAGATCCATAAAAACTGCTGGTGCATTCGTCACCCCAAAAGGCATAACCAGAAACTCATAATGCCCATACCGGGTCCTGAATGCAGTCTTCGATATATCTCCCTGATGAACTCGAAGCTGATGATAACCAGACCTTAAATCAATCTTGGAATACACAGAGGTACCTTGCAGTTGATCAAATAAATCATCAATCCGTGGCAACGGATACTTATTCTTTATCGTAGCACGATTCAACTGCCGATAATCTATGCAGAGCCGCATAGAACCATCCTTCTTTTTGACAAAAAGAACTGGTGCTCCCCACGGGGACACACTGGGTCGAATATACCCCTTGTCAAGAAGATCCTGCAACTGCTGTTTCAATTCTTGCATCTCCGATGGAGCTAAACGATAAGGAGCTCTAGAGATTGGTGCCGTGCCTGGCACTAAATCAATGCCGAAATCCACTTCCCGAACGGGAGGAAAACCAGGAATCTCCTCGGGAAAAACATCCGGAAAATCGCAAACCACTGGAATGTCACTGATACCGACACTATCTGCGGACGAATCAATAGCATAGATAAGGTAGCCTTCCCCGCCCGACTCTAAAGCACGACAGGCTTTCAGAGCAGAAACCACAGGCATCGGGGGTCGCGCTCCCTCTCCATAGAAAAACCAACTGTCGCCCTCAACTGGACGAAACTGCACAAACTTCTGATAACAGTCCACAGTAGCTCTAAACACAGTCAGCACATCTATTCCCAGAATGCAATCAAAATCCTCCATCGCAAGAATCATCAAATTAGCAGTTAAAACATTACCCTCAAATTCTAGAGGACAACCTAAAACTAGACGTCTAGCTAGCACCGAATGACCCATCGGTGTGGAAACAGATACCACAACGTCCAAAGAAGTGAAAGGTAATGCATGACGCTTAGCAAATCTCGCAGATATGAATGAATGTGATGCACCAGTATCAATGAGAACGTAAGCAGGTAATCCACATAATAAAAAAACACCTGCGATAACTCTCTCGTTCTCCTCAGCAGCCTGATCCTGGTTAAGAGCAAAGACCTGCCCTTGAGTACGCGGTCGGAGGTTAGAACCCTGAGTAGACTGTCCCTGCTGTGGTCTCTGATGAACTGAAGCCTGAGAACCAGATCCTGATCCTCCGCCCGTCTGTGGACAATCTCTCTTCATGTGGCCCATCTCACCGCACTTGTAACAAGCACCCGCAACCTTGCGACAACGCTCCGTCGGATGATCCTTCCCGCAGTGCTGACACGGGCCCCTCTTCTTCCCAAAATGGTGAACTCCTCCAGATCCAGAGGAAGAAGAAGTAGATCCAGCCTTCTTAAATGCTTGGGCGCGGGGACCCAAAGAACTAGTAGGACGAGCAGACTGCATGGCTCGACCTCTCAACAAACTGCCCTCAGCCTGGCGACAACGATTTACAAGGCCCTCATACGATGTCGGATCATCGCAGACAACAACCCGATCATAAATCTCCTGATTGAGGCCCTGAAGAAAATGGTTATACTTGGCCATAGCATTGTCACTGACATGCGGAACATACGGAAGCAACTCAAAGAACTTCTGCTGATACTCATCAACAGACAAACTTCCCTGCTTCAGATTGATCAACTCAATCGCCTTGGTCTGCAGAAGAGCTGGCGGAAAGTAAAGCAGCATGAAAGCGGCTCGGAAATCGGCCCAAAGAACTCGACCCTGTCGCTGAACTATCGGTGCAGAGGTAGACCTCCACCACTTGCGCGCACCACCCTCCAGCAAGAAATCAAGGGTATCAATCTGTTGCTCCGCCGAGCACTGAAAAGTCTTGAAGCAGCTCTCCATCCTCTCAAGCCAGTTCTCCGCAACATCCGGGGTCTCACCGCCTGAAAGAGGTTTCGGCCCCATCTGCAAGAACCGATGCATACTAAAACTCCGAGGCTCATCACGATGGTGTTGACGACGTTCTCGATGCTCTCGGCGACGCTCCCGATCGTCGCGGTCTCCCCAGCGTCCAATGCTGCCATGACTACTAGCATCGTCGTCAAAACCAGACATCTCTTAGCTACAAAAGTTACCAGAGATTAAACCCAAAAGAACAGTTCTAAATCCCAAAATCTTAATGCATGCTCTGATACCATAAATGTAGTGACCCGTTCCAGAATCACCTACTAATCAGATCTTAAGCATGCAAATTTTAACATTTAAAACTGAATCAGGTAAACAGCGGAAAAACAGTAATACAACCCAATCGAATCTGTAAGTACAAAATACTTAAACAACAAGATCGAACTAAATTCCAAGAACAAATACCAACAACTACAAGTCAACCTCTGCCAGCTCCCTGTCCACTCCCTCCTGGACCGTCCAACCTGAGACCTGCCCCATCGAATAGGGTGTCCAAAACAGAGATAAACCGAGGACGTGAGCATAAAACGCTCAGCACCGAAAGCATGAGTATACAAGACTATGACATGCATGTATGCAAAATGTACTGGATACCAGGATCTGGGTATATCGAAATACTGCTCAGGTAAATGACGTCAAGGTATGTAGCACTCTGCGCCGTCGCACCAGGAGATGGCTCCCATACCAAAATAAACCTGTGGATATACCGGTGACCTGACCACCGTCGGCCAACGGGGTCCAACCATCCACAACAAACGAGGGCTGAGCACCCTCTCAACAGGCTATCTCAAAAAATAGTCAGGCTCAACATGATTATGCAAATGCCGCATAATAAACCATGCATCATATGACAGATAATAATGCAACATATAAACATGCAACACATAGTAAAGCATACTCAATCCTGCTATCTCGGATAGTACTTTCGTACCTCAAATCAGTAGATCCTAGCAATCAGTCCTAGAATCAAGTCTGCGTCCGTAGTCAGCCCACTGATGCCGCTAGCTCCCAACTAGAGCACAGCTCCGCTACAAAGCCAGTAGCTCCCCGCTAGTGCCTAAACCTCGGGAAAAGACTAGAAACCCATCAGAAACGACTAAAACGCTCTGGAACACTCGGAATTGGCGAGTAAAAAGTGAAGCCTCGCGCCTCTATTTATAGACAACGATCGGACGATCCAATCCACTTCGGACGATCCGATCCACTGTACACTTCGGACCTTCCGAACCCTTATCGGACGATCCGAACCCTGCATGTCTTCCACGTGTCCAGACACCTGTCTTCGGACGATCCGAACCCTGATCGGACGATCCGAACTCTGCATGTCTTCCACGTGTCCAGCCACCTGTCTTCGGACGATTCGAACCCTCTTCGGACGATCCGAACCCGCTTCGGACGATCCGAACTCTGTTCGGTCCTTCCGATCCCACCGAAATATAATTAATCCAATAATTAACTCAAATTAGGCATCGGGATACTACAATACTTCTAATTTTCTTTATGCTTATAAACTCCTTTATAAGCCGTTCAACACATTGAACTATTTTACTTCTCAACGGAATCTAGAAAGCTAGCACTTGTGTGGCCCTCAATGATTCATTGATACGACTAGCCGTGGGTTCACATCTCCATGTGATTCGGACTAAACATGTCCTTATATGAGCATACCCCAATTGCTCCATTCTTACTTATCAACACCTTGATAACAAGAACGTCAGAACTCAAGTCTGATAGTACCCAACCAATCATGTTAAACGCCTAGCAGCATCGCTTACATGATTCCCTAGGTATCAAATGATAGTGCCTGCAAGAACCATTCAATTATGGTTAGCGTACAGTACGGTCCCTTCAACTCATATATCCCGATCGATTCGACAACCATTGGTTTATCGAGAGTTGTCCATGAATCGATACTATGTGTCATGTCGTAGTTGCATCGATGGTGTAATCTATGAAACCCCTTTCATAATTACCACCATACTCTGGCCAGAGATTTCAACCTACTAACACATGATAACACATAGGATATCCATACCCGAAGGTAAGCGGTGAATCCCCGACTACAATGCATCGACTCATATGTGTTTCGACAGAACACCCAACCTTGCCACCTGATGACCCCATGAGAGTCGGTAAACAAGTCAAAGTGTAATTCTAGCACATAGAGTCTCAATGTTGTCCCGGGTCATAAGGACTAATGGTGTACAACCATAAACTAGGACGTTTCCACTCGATAAGTGAGAACCACTTGGAAAGTCCTTTAATGGAGGGTTGTTCAGTACACTCTACCAGGAGCACCTATCTGCATGCTCGGACATCACAATGTCCCCTACCAATGAAACATGGTACTCACATCGCAGATACTAGTCTCTAACTCGAGCGGCCTATATCCTTCTTAGTGGCGGCTGAATCGACTAGGAACTGTTTAAAATATACAGTATTACAAATATGAGTTTCATGATACTCATCATATGAGCATCTCATATTCTTTCTACTATTTGTATATTCAAGGGCTTTATCTATGCAACTAGCATGGGTATACAGATAAAGATTTGCCAAAATAATAATTTCAAATATTATTAAAATAAAGATTGCTTATACATAGAGTTTCATTGTGAACACTCGGCCAACACTTGGCTCGACGGGCACCTACTCTAACAAGTTCCCACATTGCACTAGAGCCAACTACCCATATGCTTTAAACCCATTGATTCGCGATGCTTGTCGAATAATGGTCCAGGTAAAGGCTTAGCTAGTGGATCAACAACATTATCTGCGGAGCCGACTTTGTCAATAGACACTTCTCTTCTTTCCACAATCTCTACGAGGATGTGGTACTTTCTCAATACATGTTTGGACTTCTGATGAGACCTTGGCTCCTCTGCTTGAGCTACAGCTCCTGTGTTGTCACACAACACCGGGACAGGAGCAACTCCATTAGGAATGACGTCCAACTCTTGGACGAAATTCCTTATCCAAACATCCTCCCTTGCTGCATCTGATGCAGCAATGTATTCGGCCTCTGTGCTGGAATCCGCAGTATTGTCTTGCTTGGAACTCTTCCAAGAGACAGCAGCACCATTGAGCATGAATACAAAACCAGAGGTTGAATTCGAGTCATCGATATCGCTTTGGAAGCTAGAGTCGGTATAGCCTTCCAATTTTAGTTCTCCACCCCATAGACCAAGAACAATTTATTGGTCCTTCTCAACTACTTGAGGATGTCTTTCACAGCTTTCCAATGTGGAAGACCGGGATTCGATTGATATCTACTCAATACACTTAGTGCGAAAGCCACGTCAGGACGTGTAGATATCATCCCATACATGATGCTACCAATCGCAAATGCATAAGGAATGCTTTGTCATCGCCGCTATCTCTGCATCAGTCTTGAAAGACAGACTTGGATAGGGACACGCCATGACACATTGGTAGATGTCCTCTCTTGGATTTATCCATCGTGAACCGCTTCACGATGGTATCAATGTATGTGGACTGGGTGAGACCAAGCAATCTTTTCGATCTATCTCTATAGATCTGTATCCCAATACAAAAGATGCTTCACCCAAGTCCTGCATCGAGAACTTACTCGCTAACCATATCTTAGTTGATTGCAACATTCCTACATCATTCCCAATGATTAGAATGTCATCAACATAAAGCACCAGGAATGTCACAACACTCCCACTGACCTTCTTATACACACAGGGTTCCTCAGGATTCTTAGTAAATCAAACTCTTTGATTGTACTAGCGAATCTAAGGTTCCAACTCCTAGATGCCTGCTTTAGACCATAAATAGATCTCTGAAGTTTGCATACCATATGCTCACTTCCGATAGATGTAAACCCACTAGGTTTGAGACATGTAAATCACTTTCTTAAAATCCCCATTAAGAAAGGCTGTCTTGACATCCATCTGCCATATCTCATAGTCATACTATGCAGCTATGGCTAGCAATATCCTTATAGACTTGAACATTGCAACTGGTGAAAAGGTTTCCTCAAAGTCAACTCCTTCTCTTTGAGTATATCCTTTTGCCACCAATCGCGCCTTGAAGGTCAATACCTTCCCATCCGCCCCAAGTCCCTTATGGGAACAGTTCCCTCAGGTGGATCCACAAAATCCTACACTTGGTTCGAATGCATGGAATTCACCTCAGATTCCACTGCTTCAAGCCACTTGGATGAATCGGCATCAGATAACGCTTCCTTGAAGGTCCTTGGATCACATCCATGGTTAGGCTCATCATGGCCCTCTTCAAGAAGCTGACCATACCTCATAGGTGGTCTCGAGACTCTCTCGGATTTTCTAGGAGCTTGTATATCCTCTCTTGGCTCTTCGGGTGTGGGTTCTATAATTGTGGGTGTCTCTCGAACCTCTTCGAGTTCTATCATTTCCCCTTTTCTATCCAATAGAAAATTCCTTTTCCAAAAAGGTTGCATTCCTAGAAACAAACACCTTTGTTTCTTGGGGATGATAGAATTGATATCCAACTTAATTCCTTGGATATCTCACAAAGTAACATAAAATGGATCCACTATCCAATTTATCTCCCACTACCTACTTCATAAGCAGGGCACCCCCATATTCTACGATAAGAATACTTAGGAGGCTTACCCATCCATATCTCATATGGTGTATGCCTTTGAATGGACATTTAGTAGAATATCTTTTAATTTTAAGTTATAGAGATTGTTTTCAAGTTTTCAAGTACCAATCAAACATTCATTCATTTAAATGTTGCAAACACCTTTGCAAAATAAACAAGAATATCCATTTTTATCACCATAGAAATGGAAACAATGTTTTTACAAAATTAGGTACAAACAAAACATCTCATAAAATTAACTTAAACTATTGTTCAATAATAAGTAAACATCTTCAATAGCCTTGGAAGCAACTCTTGCTCCATTGCCCATCCTCAAGAAGGTCACACCTTCCTTAAGCTTCCTACTTCTTCCCATCACCAGTAACCCATTACAGATATGTGAGTCATAACCGGTATCTAATACCCAAGAAGTAGAGTTAATTGAAATGTTTACTTCAATTTAGAACATACCGTTTCCAGAACTTTTCTGGGCAAGATATTCTTTGCAATTACGCCTCCAATGTCCAGGCTTCTTGCAGTGATGACATACATCATCAGTCTTGTCAGCCTTAACTGGTCTGGCTGCCTCAACGGGATTCGGAGATTGCCTCAACAAGGGCACGTTCTTCTTGGGACGTTGGAAAGAACTCTTCTTTCCCTTCCCATGTGGATCAATCTTCGTACCAGATGAAGAACCTACATAAAGAACCAACTTCTCTTTCTTGATGGTGGATTCAAACGTAACAAGCATGTTTACCAACTCCTCAAGGGTCGGTTCTATCTTGTTCATGTTGAAGTTCACCACAAAAGGATCAAATGAGCTAGGCAGCGATAACAGCAACACGTCGGTGGTCAACTCCGAAGGCAAGATCAAATCCATGCCAACGAGCTTGTCCACGAGCCCGATCACCTTTAGGCCATGCTCATGGACCGAGGCCCCATCTCGCATGCGCAAAGTGATCAGCTCCTTGACGGTAGCATGCCTGAGAGGACGCGTTTGCTCTCCAAAGAGCTCCTTGAGGTGCAAATGAATGTCAGCAGCACTCTTTGCACCCTCAAAACGCCTCTGCAGCTCATCATTCATAGAAGTCAGCATATAACACCTGGCTATCAAGTCATGGTCACACCATTCCTTGTAAGCCTGCAATTCCTCAGGAGTGCAGTCAGTCGGAGCCTCAACAGGGGGCGACTGAGTCAGTGTATATGTTACCCTTTCCGAATTCAAGACTATTTTCAAATTTCTTAGCCAAGTGAGGTAATTAGGTCCAGTTAATATGTGTTTGTCGGGTATTACGGATATCGGATTGCGAATCGATGACATTGTCAATTTGTACTGAAAAATAAAAACAGATAAATGTTGATGACTATTTTAAATATTTAGTAAGATATGAAGTTTGGACTTTTACTTCATAAATATATGCTCCCACTGTTTTGACATCTTTCACTACCCTCTAGTGAAAACGGGAAACTCCTTTCCTCAGTAGGTACGTAAGGTCCAATGAGCGAATTATGATCCCGAATAATATCAGCCAATCACAATTCCTAAAAGATAGTTTCCAATTGCATCACAATGCAACTCTCTACGTAAACTTTTGTCTCACGTTTGATTAGGACCCAATAATATGACGTCGTTCATCTTCACGTGTCAAGCCTTACCCATCGATGTTGAACCTTAATGGACGGTCGCCATGAGTTCCCCCAATAATATGAGCCGAAATCATGGGAGTTCCATGTAGTTCACATCACCATGTCAATGGATGTCACAGCTTTCCGGCACCCAAAGCTCCCCCAATAATATGAGCCGAGCCCCGAGTACGGGTAGCGTTCATCATACACCCATTGTCGATGGAAGACAAGGAAATTATAAACAAATTTTTGATTCCCCTTTCCGGGCTTGATATTAATTTTGAATCTTATTCAAAATGAGGGTTTTTAATTTCGGAAGGTCTCATAATTAATTTTATTTTAAAAGCTCGCCATGTTTGATCGTATGTTTGCCGGATTCATGCAACTTTGTTATTATCATAATAATAACGCACATACTCATTATTTATAACATATCATGCATATATTATAAACAGTAAACAAAACAAGGATGATCAATCGCCCCAATACTAATGGACCGTGTGAGCTAAACACGGGCCTAGGTCCAATCCTAGGGAAATGCACGGGATGCAAATGCAACTATTACATAAGCTTCCAATATTTACATGTCTTCGATCTTCATAATCATCATGTCCACCATCTTCCAATCTTGATCATCCACTATACTAATATTTACAAATAAATATCCATGGCAAATAGGGATACATCTCATGGGGTGGGAACGGGCCATAAACCAAGCCCACTTTAAATTTGATAATTATTACAATCATTCAACACAAAATATCCTAGCATACACCTAGCAAATTGGGCTTGGGCTTTTGATCATCCTTCATGCATAATATCACATATCATACACCATCAATTAATTATCACAATAATTAATTGATTCAATATTATATATCTTGATCCAATCACTAACCGCCACGATTATAAACTAAATTAACAAAGTATACAAACACCTTTGTCTACTTTCAAATTAATTTATTTATAACCGAATTTCTTGTAAATCACCATTTACTATAAATATTTAAAGTCCAACTTAAAATATTTATTTCATGAGAAAATATTTGCAACTTTTGTAATTTTAAACTTAAGGGCCCAAAACTTATTTTTTCACTAAAAACATTTTGGCCCATTTAAAATTACAAACATGTTAGCCATCCAATGGCCCAACAACTCAAGGCCCATGACACTTTGATATTCCAAAACACTTTTGGAAACCCTAGCCCTCATCGCCGTCGCCGGAGCTCCGTCGCCGGATTCCGGCCAACTTGGCAAAAATTTTTTTTTTTTAATTTTCGAAAGGGGCTGTTCGGGCAGCCCGAGGGGCTGCCCTAGCTGCCCGAAACGGGCAGCACCTCGGGCAGCCCGAGCTGCCCGACACGGGCAGCAACTTGCTGCCCGAATTTTTCCCCAAAAACGGCCCTCGATTTGTTGCAAAAATACACTCATGCGGTTAGAAATCGATCTCAACATAATATATATTGTATTTGCTACACAAAAACGTAACCATAGCTCTGATACCACTTGAAAGCGGACCGGTTACGGTGGCCGGAAGCGCAACGGAAGCACAAAAAACGAATTTTTAAGTGAAAATTTCGGCCACCCCTAAATCTTGTGCAACAAATACAATAAAACACAAAAATGACATTCATAGTGTGTTTAGAAAGTATATACCTATCAATCTCAAGAGATTGATTATGGCTCCAACTTAGTTGTTAAACAACTAAGCTCTTGAATGGCAAGACCCTCTACAAGCTTTCCTTGTTCTTGAAATATTTCCTTCAAATTAGGACCACCACTAACTAGATAGATCCCCTCATATTTTGCACTAGAAAAATATGAGGATTTTTCAAAGAGAAGTTTTGTTATTCAACAACTTGAAGAACAAAAATGGAGGAGAAAATTTTTGAGAGAAAAGGATATGAGGTTTTGGCCATTGAGGGAGAGAATGAGGGAAAGGGAGACTTGTGTTGGTTGTGGGAAAAGTAGAATCACTTTTTGCATGCCATGCCTTGAAAACTCAAAAAGTAGTCTCCCAACCTTTCACCTCCCATGCATGCATATAATATAGTTTTTAATCAAATTAAAAACTTTGGACTAAATTTAATTATCTCAAACATATTTGAGACTATTTAAACATTACTTGAATTTACCCAAGTCCCACTAGTTAAATAATTATTTTAATTGAGCTCTACAAGACTCAATATTATTTAATTAATTCAACACTTGAATTAATTTAATTATTTGGACTCTACTAGGTCCACTAGTGTCTAATTAATTCAACACTTGAATTAATTTAATTTAGTCCATAATAATGTTTATGAAAATCACAATTTTCAAATACATTATTCACTTGGCCAAATTTTAATTTTAGGAACACTTCCATAAATCAAAATTTACATTTCTCTCATAGAAGTCATACTTCTATTTTTCTTTGCACTTATAAACTCATTTATAAGTCGTTCAACACATTGAACTATTTTCTCCTTTATAGAAGTCATACTTCTAATTTTCTTTATGCTTATAAACTCCTTTATAAGCCGTTCAACACATTGAACTATTTTACTTCTCAACGGGATCTAGAAAGCTAGCACTTGTGTGGCCCTCAATGGTTCATTGATACGACTAGCCGTGGGTTCACATCTCCATGTGATTCGGACTAAACATGTCCTTATATGAGCATACCCCAATTGCTCCATTCTTACTTATCAACACCTTGATAACAAGAACGTCAGAACTCAAGTCTGATAGTACCCAACCAATCATGTTAAACGCCTAGCAGCATCGCTTACATGATTCCCTAGGTATCAAATGATAGTGCCTGCAAGAACCATTCAATTATGGTTAGCGTACAGTACGGTCCCTTCAACTCATATATCACGATCGATTCGACAACCATTGGTTTATCGAGAGTTGTCCATGAATCGATACTATGTGTCATGTCGTAGTTGCATCGATGGTGTAATCTATGAAACCCCTTTCATAATTACCACCATACTCTGGCCAGAGATTTCAACCTACTAACACATGATAACACATAGGATAACCATACCCGAAGGTAAGCGGTGAATCCCCGACTACAATGCATCGACTCCTATGTGTTTCGACAGAACACCCAACCTTGCCACCTGATGACCCCATGAGAGTCGGTAAACAAGTCAAAGTGTAATTCTAGCACATAGAGTCTCAATGTTGTCCCGGGTCATAAGGACTAATGGTGTACAACCATAAACTAGGACGTTTCCACTCGATAAGTGAGAACCACTTGGAAAGTCCTTTAATGGAGGGTTGTTCAGTGCACTCTACCAGGAGCACCTATCTGCATGCTCGGACATCACAATGTCCCCTACCAATGAAACATGGTACTCACATCGCAGATACTAGTCTCTAACTCGAGCGGCCTATATCCTTCTTAGTGGCGGCTGAATCGACTAGGAACTGTTTAGAATATACAGTATTACAAATATGAGTTTCATGATACTCATCATATGAGCATCTCATATTCTTTCTACTATTTGTATATTCAAGGGCTTTATCTATGCAACTAGCATGGGTATACAGATAAAGATTTGCCAAAATAATAATTTCAAATATTATTAAAATAAAGATTGCTTATACATAGAGTTTAATTGTGAACACTCGACCAACACTTGGCTCGACGGGCACCTACTCTAACACGAACAACCCTCCCTCGGACTTTCCAAGTGGTTATCATTCATCGAGAGGATAAGTCCGTGGTTATGATTGTACACCATTAGTCCTTACGACCCGGGACAACACTGAGGCTCTATATGCTAGGGCTGTGCTTTGACTCGTTTATCGGCTCCAGGATAGTCATCAGGTGGCGAGGTTGGGTACAGTTGCGACACATATAGGAGCCAGTGCATTGTAGTCGGGGATTCACCGCTCACCTACGGGTGTGGATATCCTATGTGATCTAATGAAATAATAGTGCATGGAATCTCTGGCCAGAGTACGAGATGTACGTTGGAGAAGGAGTTCTCCAAATAGTACACGCGATGCCACTATTATAGTTATCACATAGTTATCGAATTAATATGCAACTCTCGATGAACCAATGGTTGCAGATTCGATCGGGATATATGAGATGAAGGGACCGTACTGTACGTTAATCATAATCGACTGGTTCTTGCAGGCACTATCAGTGATACCTAGGGGATCATGGGGCGATGCTACTAGACGCTCTTACCATGATCCGATGGGTGCAATCAGAAATGAGTTCTGACATTCTTGATCAAGGTGTTGATGAAAAGAATGGGGCTAACTAGGGTAAGCCCGAATAAAGGATTATGTCCTGAATCACAAAGAGTTGTGAACCCACGGCTAGCTGTATCCCTGAACCATTGAGGGTCACACAAGCACTGGATCGTTTGTTCCCGTTGAGAGAATAAATTCAAGGAGTTGAATTTATATTATGATATAGTAAATTCAAGGAGTTGAATTTATGATAATTAAATTTTGAGAAAATAAATTCAAGGAGTTGAACTTATGAGATAGTAAATTCAAGAAGTTGAATTTATGAAATTTGGAGAGAATAAATTCAAGGAGTTGAATTTATAAAATTTGATAATTTAATTTATTAAACTCAAAAGTTGGGTTTATTAAATATTAAATTTTGGAGGTGATAAATTCAAGGAGTTGAATTTATAATTTAAATATTAAATTCAAATGTTGAATTTATAATTGATTTAATTTATTAACCTCAAGAGTTGAGTTGATTAATTAATATATTAATTATGGTGGGTAATATGTTTAATGGGCTTGTAGGAGTACAAGCCCAACATAATAAATAATTAAAGTTTTAATGGACCTTGATTAAATTAATTGAATTAGTTGGACTAGCCCAATTAATTAAATCAAGCCTATTAATGTTAATTATGTATTAGGTCATGAGATTATTATATAAAAAGGTTTTTAACCTAAAAGACATGGCCACCACCCATTCCTCCAAAGGGGATGCACGAAAGTTTCATGTTAAAAATCCTCCAAATTTATTTTCATTTTTTAAGAAAAGAGATTTGAGTCTCTCTCAAATTTTAAATCTTCAACGTAAAAACTTCTCTCAATTTTCTAGTGCAAATTGGAAGAGGAACAATCTTTCCAGTCGTGGACCGGATTAGGAGATCGAAAAAGTTCGTAGGGATTTACAACAAGAGCTACGTCCGCAATACCGGTGTAGTTGGAGCCACGTGATTTATTCACCAAAGGTATAACATTCTTTACATCCTATGAATGTTTGATAAAATCATACGAGCGTCCAAACATATTTTGATTGTCAAAATAAATAAAAATTTTAAAACTTCCGCTGCGTTTGGGCGTGTAGAAAACCAGGATCCAACAAGAAGAAAAAAAGATCTCCCTACCCTAGCCTTGGAGGCTCTCGGCAGCAGTGTGCGTGAATTATGTGTGTTGGTGTGTGTGTTTCGAGTGGTGTACGAGGGTTTTGATTAGGGATGGAGTTAGAACTCTTTTATAAATTATTTAGGATGATAATTAGGTGTTTAGTTAGATTAAAACTCTAGTCAATAATTTGAACAAGCACTAAAAATCTCAACCACTAATTTAAAAAATTAGGCGCCAAATTTACAAAAATTTAAATCCACAATTCAAAATATTAATATTTCTTGTAATTTTTTTTTTTGAAGATTGATAAAAAAATACTTAAAATATTAACCAAACTTAAACAATAATTAAATAAGTTGATTATGGCATAAAAATAATTATATAAAATATTTTACTCCAATTTAAATAAAAAATCCTTAATTTTAAAATTAACAATTTAAACTCTTAAAATTTTATAAATAGCCTAATAAATTAGACTAGACTTTAAAAATACTAAAGTCGTAAATCTTTTGAATAATTAATTTTCTTGGCTTAAAATATAACATTCAATTTTAGCACCTTAATCATCTCCGGTCTCCTTTCCCCAATCCGATATCGAATATTCTTCTGCAAGGCAAAAACTCGCGAAAATATTTTAAATTGCATAAACATGAGTATATAATTATTTGAAATAACATAATCATGTATCATGCACCATTTAAATCATTAATTAATTAAATTAAATTTTATAATTATACATGAGGTTTACGTGTAATAGTTTTTGGGCCCAACAATTCCTCCCCACCCCCCCCTTAAAATAAATTTTGTCCTATAAATTAGGGCTTACCAAAAAACTCTGGATAGCGACTCTTAACATCTGCTTCGTTTTCCCACGTAGCCTCTTCGTCTGAATGATTCAGCCACTGGACTTTGACCAACTTGGTCACCTTGTTCCGAAGTCTTCTCTCCTCTCTGTCTAGAATTTGAACAGGCCTTTCCTCATATGATAGGTTTGGTGATAGCTGCAACGGCTCAAAGCTCAGTACATGTGAAGGATTTGCTAAGTACTTCCTCAGTATAGAAACATGGAACACATTGTGCACAACAGCCAGATTCGGCGGTAGGGCTACACGATAAGCCATTGTTCCTACTCTGTCAAGGATTTCAAACGGTCCTATGAATCTCGAACTCAATTTGCCTCTCTTCCCAAACCTCATAGCACCCTTCAAAAGTGTTATCTTCACAAACACGTGATCCCCTACGGCAAATTCGAGATCCTTTATTCTCTTATCAGCATAACTATTTTGACAGCTCTTAGAAGTCTTCATCCTGTCTCAAATTTTGACCACTAAGTCTGTGGTCTGCTGAACAATTTCTAGACCAAGTCATGATCTCTCGCCGACCTCATCCTAATGAAACGGAGACCTACAATTTCTTCCATACAGCGCCCCATACAGAGCGATACCTATAAATGACTGAAAAATGTTGTTATAGGTGAACTCTACTAGAGGTAGTTTTGATTCCCAATTCCCATGGAAATCGATCACGCATGCTTGCAATAAGTCTTCCAAAATCTGAATCACTCTCTCAGACTGGCCATCTGTGTGAAGGTGATATCATGTACTGGAAAGCAACTTTGTCCCCATAGCTGAATGTAAACTCTTCCAGAAAGACGATGTGAACCTCGGATCCCTGTCGGACACAACCGAAACTGGGAT
Source organism: Primulina eburnea (assembly GCF_022965805.1). Classification (NCBI taxonomy): domain Eukaryota; kingdom Viridiplantae; phylum Streptophyta; class Magnoliopsida; order Lamiales; family Gesneriaceae; genus Primulina; species Primulina eburnea. Next base: position 34,558,423 of record NC_133107.1, on the reverse strand, counting down.
TCCGTGCAATCTGACTATCTCTCGAATATAAAGCTCTTCATATTGTGTCATGGAGAAAGTCTTCTTTTCCGACACCCACATTCTTCCTCTGTATCTAATCAACCACTGTATATAGTACACTGCCCTTAACTTCATCTCTCTGTCTCCATTTCTGCAACTGCTCGTCTGAAGATTGACCTCTACGGATGTGATCTAGCAATGAAGACTGAACTGTCAAAGTAGATAACTTAGGAGCTCTGCTCTTAGAATAAATCTCTAGACCAAACCGTTGAAATTCTAACTGAAGAGGTCTGTTCACTGACAGTTGTGCTACAACTGCTATTTTTCTGCTCAATGCGTCTGCCACAACATTAACTTTCCCTGGATGTTAGCTAATGTCACAATCGTAGTCCTTTACCAGCTCCAATCATCGTCTTTGTCGCATGTTCAGCTACTTTTACGTGAAGAAATATTTGAGACTCTTGTGATTGGTAAATATCTAGCATTTCTCACCATACAAGTATTGTCTCCATATATTCAAAGCGAAGACAGCGACGGCTAACTCGAGATCATGAGTCGGATAGTTCTTCTCATGCAACTTCAATTGTCTCAAGACGTAAGCTATAACCCGATCATGCTGCATGAGAACAGAGCCTAAACGAAGCTTAGAAGCATCGGTGTACAATACAAAGTTACCTTGCCTTGATGGCATGGCTAAAAAAAGCGCTGATATAAGAGCTTGATTTAAGGTATCGAAGCTCTTTTGACAATCCTCACTCCAGACAAACTTGGCATTCTTCTTAGTCAACGAAGTAAGTGGTACTGCAATCGAAGAGAAACCCTGAATGAATTTCCTGTAATAACTTTCCAGGTCTATGAAACTGCGAATCTCATATGCGTTCCTCGGTTCGATCCATTCTTTTACTGCTGCCACTTTGGACAAATCAACTTCAATGCCACTGCCAGAAATAATATGACCCAAGAATGCTACCTTCTCCAAACAAAATTCACACTTACTGAACTTCGCAAACAACTTATGGCTCCGCAAGACTTGAAAAACAGTACGCAAATGTTGACCATGCTCTTGTGGATTCTTCGAGTATGACGAACTGATCTAGGTACGGCTGAAACATGCGATTCATGAGATCCATGAAGATCGCTGGAGCCTTTGTCAATCCAAACGGCATTACTAAGAGTTCGTAATGTCCATAGCGAGTCCTAAATGATGTCTTATGCACGTACGCGCCCTTTACTTTCAGTTGATGATACCCCGAATGTAGATCTATCTTGGAGAACATTGCGGCTCCCTACAATTGATCGAATAAATCCTCGATCCTTGGTAACGGATACTTATTCTTAAGTGTTACTTTATTCAACTCTCAGTAGTCAATACATAGCCTCATGCCGCTGTCTTTCTACTTCACGAAAAACACTGGTGCGTCCCAAGGTGAGAAACTAGGGGGAATAAATTCCTTGTCAAGAAGCTCCTGAATCTGTTGTTTGAGCTCTAACATCTCTGCTGGCGCTAAATGATAAGGTGCCTTGGAATTTGGCACAGTACCTGTCATGAGATCAATAGCGAAATTCACCTCTCTCTATGGTGGAATACCAGTGACGTCGTTGGGGAATACATCAGGAAAGTCCCTGAAAACTGGCACATCTGATAGCAGCAGACTGGATGCATCAGGGGCTGATATAATACTTTCCAAGAATGCCTGACGCCCTTTATGCATAAGCTTCCTTTCCTGAATGTAAGATATCATACGAGGTAAGCTTCTCCATCTAATGGGCTCGAATAGGAACTGCTCCATGCCCAACGGCCTAACCAAAACCGACCTCCGCTGAAAATCGATCAAAACTCTGTTTCTTCATCAACCATTCCATGCCTAGAATGATATCAAACTCTGGCATCAGCAGTACAATAAGATCAGCATACACTAGATTGCCCTGTAGTTCAAGATCTATGTCTCTAACCACGTTGGAAGCTGATAATTCCTCCCCAGATAGGACTGTCACAGAGTAACTTACGTCGAGTCTAATGACTTGACACCAAGATAATTTGAAAAGGTCTATGATATAAAGGAGTGAGTAGCCCCGGAATCTAACAAGGCTTTTGTGGCTACTCGATATGAAGATATTTCATGGGACGATGTTAGCATAACATTTAAACTTACGATTCCCGAAACAAAAAAAAAGACTAAACTTAACATCATGGACACATTGAATCCACTATAAAGAAAATAATCCCCCAAAAAAAATAATTACGAAAGCAACATGCCAGTATTCCCATAAAATTTTCAAAAATTTCAGCCTACTAACCACTCAAGATTTTGAAACACGCATAAAAATTTTTCCAGTAAATAATACAATGCCAAATTAAATTAATTACATGTCAACAATGTAGTGTTTGGGTTTGCCTCTTTGGCATGCATGGCAAATACTCTGCCCTATGTTGGTTGCTTCCACTATGGACAATCTCTAAGCATGTGGTCACTGGCTCCACATTTGAAGCATTTGCCCGTACCCAAAAAACATTGCGTCTCGGCTATCCTTGAAAGTGGACCCTTGCGTCTCGGCTATCCTTGAAACGATCTCTTACCATAATACCCCTGAAACGGTTTCTTATAATATTGCTGGGAATGGTGCTGCTGGGGCACCTGATAGGGCCTCTTGCCCTGCATGTCATTCTCATTATCTTTCTGGTCCTGTTCAGCCACCAAGGGTCTAGATACAACAACATCATAGGTAGTAGACCAGCGACTCAAACATCACAGTGCAAGATCGGCCATAAACCATCAAGGAAGTGCCTCAACTTTTCTCTGGCATCGTATGCTATCAAGGTCACAAAGTGACACCCCTGATTGAACTTCCTCACAAACTCTGCCACACTGCGGTCTCCCTATCTCAAAGTCATGAAATTCCTAGTCAATCGGGAGCGAATCTCCTCAATAAAGTACTTGGAGTAAAACACCTCCTTGAAACCCTCCCAAGTAAGGGTCTGCAAATTCACTGCCATTGATGCACTCTCCCACCACAGTCTGGCATCTCCTGATAACAAATAAGTAGCACACATGACCCTATCTGCATCCTCCAGTTCCATGAAGGTAAAGATCACCTCAATGGACTTATTTCATCCGTCAGCTACCAATGGGTCAGTCGTCCCTGAAAATTCCTTGGGGTCCGTCCTCCGGAAGCGCTCATACACCGCTTCTGGCCTAGTCCTCATACCCGTGTCCAAACCAGCATTACTCCGCAAACTGTGCGAAGATTTGAGTCATTCCAGTAAGCATCTGCGACTGAAAATATGGTGGTGGATGTGGAGGAGTAACCCTCTCCTCGCCCCGAGCCTCATGGCCTTCCTCTCGAATCTCACGAGCAACCAATCGTCTAGGAGGTATACTGTTTCAAAATTAAACTAAACACGTAACCAACATGCATGAAAATAATATTCATTTTATACACGAAACGTAAATCAAGTCTTAAATATGCATATAATGAAATCATATATGTATATATGTATATATATATTTATGCTCCTAACATAAAAAATTTAAAACTTACAGACTTGATGCGTGACTTCATGAGTTTCTTGCAACCTACAGTAGGCACAACCTTTCACAAGAACACTGTTCTGATACCAACTGCAACGAACCGTACTTTCTTATACTACTTAAAATATGCGGAAATAATTTTTTTTCTTATTAAATAAATGAACTAGAATTTTTGAAAGTTTTAAAATAATAAAAAAAACTACATCTTAAATATTTTTAAATGCATAAAATTATTTAAAGTCAATGCAATAAAAATACTAATCCTGTATCGGCCAAGAGGCATGCAAGAGCTAGAAACAGATAAATTGTTTGCCAACAATATAAAAAAAATCAGAGTATTTTAATATTTTATCATGCATAAAATCATTTCGTAAACTGGGCGGCCCTCGAGTTTGCACTGCACACGGTCCGAGAAGCTCACTGGTCACCACCCCCTGGTAGTGTCCAAAAACTAGTATACATAAACCTCATATATAATTATAAAATTTAATTAATTAATGATTTAAATTGTGCATGATACATGATTAAATTATTTTAAATATTTATATACTCTTGTTTATGCAATTTAAAATATTTTCACGAGTTTTCGCCTTGCGGATGAATATTCGATGTCAGATCGGGGAAAGGAGACCGAAGATGATTAAGGTGCTAAAATCGAATGTTATATTTTAAGCCAAGAAAATTAATTATTTTAAAAGATTTACGAATTTTAGTATTTTAAAGTCTAATTTAATTTATTATGCTATGTATAAAATTTTAAGAGTTTAAATTGTTAATTTTAAAATTTAGGATTTATTCTTTAAATTGGGGTAAAATATTTTATATAATGATTTTTATGCCATAACTAACTTATTTAACTATTGTTTAAGTTGGGTTGAGATTTTAAGTATTTTATTTATCTATCTTCAAAAAAAAAAAATATAAGAGATATTAATATTTTGAATTGTGGATTTATTTTTTTGTAAATTAGGCACCTGGTACAGCGTGAAGCCGTGGGCTGGATAGGCTATGCTTGTTTCTGCACGTAAGGGGCTGTCGTTGGTTGCTGGTTCAGATTCCAGGCACGGCTTGGTTCAGAGCTAGCAGCCATGTATAGGGACGTGAGTTAGGGTCCTAAGGGGAGCCTAGATGGGGTGGTTCATGGGCTGGATAACTAGGAAGATGGCTAGGACTAGAAAACCACAGCTGCTCGGGATTGGAGTGAAAGTAGGGACTGTAAATGTTGGATCTGGTTGTTCGGCGTAGGGCTGGTCCAGGGCTCTTGGCTACGGTTTGGGGCATGTATTATGGTCTCAATATGAGCCTAGTGGTGCTAGTTCATGGGCTATATTGACAACAAGAGCGCTGGAGCCAGAAACTCGAAAGCTGCAGAGAAATTGGCCTCACATGAGGTGCTGTCATGTTTCTGATTTTTTGGGGATTAGGCGCTGGTTCTGAGTAAAAAAGGGCTTAACCATGGTCTTATTTTATGTCTAAGGGTCGAGTCTAGGGTATGCTTCAGGTTCGATTCAAGTCAGTTTAAGCGTGAAGTTGCTAGAAGCGCATATGGGTCGTAGCACGTTTCCTTGGGACAGCTTTGTATTCTAGGGATTGTAGGTTGTTTTAAGTTGGTTCGATTATTGTTTGGGGATAATTTAGGCTCTTGAACAATAGGTTAGGCTGTTGGCTAAGTATGGTTCGAGTCCCCAGTCGTTCGGTAACTCATAAGATATTTTTATTAATCCGGGAATCGTACGCGTCCGAGTGCATCTTTGGGCCTATGTTTAATTAGTTAATTTTTGAGGTTGGGGGCAGCATGTCCAGAGTCTTCCAACGACGCCTTCGACGTTTTTAAGTATGATCGACATGCAAAAATATTTTTATTTGATTTTGGAGGTATGCGAATTGTCTTGTGGCCACCTGGTAAAGCATGACCGGGATTTATGATTATGAGATTGGAAAGCAGTAAAGCATGATCGGGGACCTCTCCACCCGGTAAATTATGACTAGGGATTTATGTATGTGGGAGTGGACATCCAGCCGAAAGGCTGGGGTGATCTCTCTCAGCCCAGTACTATGGTTAGTCTGATCAGGCGATTTATGTTATGAGTCACTTGCTTCGAAACAAATTTCTACTCAAAATTATGTACGATTATGTATGATATGATGGAAGCACTTTTATGAAAATGTTTATGCAGCTATGGCACGTCTATGCTTATATATGATCAGTTTTTACTAAGTACACGCTGCTTTCAAAAGCATGAATTTTATTAAGTATTATTTGGTATTTGTAGTTTAAGCATGTTGAGTCTTTAGATTCACTAGACTTGATCGATGCAGGTGATGATGCTTTTTAGCAGGAAAGGGGTGCTGACTAGTGAAATTGCTCGGATCGTGCGCAGTGCAAACCCGAGGGCCGCCAAGTTTATGAAATGATTTTATGCATGATAAAATATTAAAATTCTCTGATTATTTTTGTATTGTTGGCAAACAATTTATCTATTTTTAGCTCTTGCATGTCTCTTGGACAATACCAGATTAGTATTTTTATTGCATTGACTTTAATTAATTTTATGCATTTAAAAATATTTAAGATGTAGTTTTTTTTATTATTTTCAAACTTTCAAAATTCTAGTTAATTTATTTAGTAAGAAAAAAAATTATTTCCGGATATTTTAAGTAGTATAACATAATGAACTCCCGCCGGATGCGGCGGCAATGCAACTCTGTACGCTAGTGTCCCAACTTTCTCGAGAATATCGAATGGTCCTATGAATCTAGGATTGAGTTTGCCTTTCTTGCCAAATCTCATTACACCCTTCATAGATGCAAATTTCACAAATACATGGTCACCAACTGCAAACTCTAGATCTCTGTGCCGTTTATCATCATAACTCTTCTGTTGGGTCTGAGCAGTCTTCATCATATCCTGGATCTTGACTACTAGCTCAGCATTTTGTCTGACAATGTCTGGACCCAACTCTGCTCATTCACCTACCTCGTCCCAATAGATGGGTGATCTACACTTTCTCCCATAAAGTGCCTCGTAATGAGCCATACCTATAGATGTTTGATAATTTTTGTTGTATGTGAACTCCACGAGATGTAGCTTTGGCATTTGTCCTAGAAGTCGATCATGCAAGATCTGAGTATATCCTCTAAGACTTGAATCACTCTATCAGACTGACCGTCGGTCTAAGGAGAGAAAACTGTACTAAATATCAACTTGGTACCCAATGCCTGATGCAGACTCCTCCAGAATGCAGATGTAACCTCGAGTCTATGTCTGACACAATGGACACTGGAATCCTATGCAATCTGACTATCTATCTAATGTACAACTCTCCGTACTGAGTCATTGTGAAAGTTTTCTTGATCGGTAGAAAATGTGCTGATTTAGTGAGTCGATCGCCTATCACCCAAATGACATTATATCCTCCAACCATCCTGGGTAACCTTATCACAAAATCCATCATGATGTTCTCCCATTTCCATTCGGGAATAGGGAGCGGTCTAAGCTTTCCTGCAGGTCTCTGATGCTCTGCCTTAACCTCGTGACATGTCAAGCACTTAGACACAAAATGTAAAATATCTCGTTTCATGTCCGTCCACCAATACAAATATTGTAGATCCTTATACATTTTCGTACTCCCTGAATGAATGGAATACGAGATGCTATCTCAGTGAATCACCACTAAGAACCCACAGTATATGGCGATAAAGGACTGTGCTATCCTCGACATAATACAATCTCAGACCCTTGTACTCATCCCTCTGTCTCCAATTCTGCAACTACTCATCAGATGACTGCCCTGCTCAAATTTTGTCTCTCAGCATCGACTGTACTTTAGCGTAAAAATATTAAGAGCATCGTCCCTAGCGTACACTGCAAGCTTGAACCTCTGAATCACTGCTTGCAATGGCCTCTATATAGAAAACTGTGCAATCACGGCATTCTTCCTTCTCAAAGCATCTGTGACCACATTAACCTTCGGTAGTTCATACCTCAGTCATAGTCCTTCACCAGCTCTAACCATCCACTATCTCATATTCAGCTCTTTCTGTGTGAAGGAGTACTTAAAAATCTTGTGATCTGTGCTATACATATAGTGTCTCTAAATCTTCAGAGCAAATACTAATGCTGCTAGCTCGAGGTCATGAGTCGGATAATTTTTCTCATGAACCTTTAGCTGTCTGGAAGCATAGGCTATCACTCTGTCATGCTACATCAGAACTAAGCCCAACCCAAGTTTCGAAGCATCCGTGTATAGCATATACTCTCCTTGCCTTTGTGGCATTGATAAAACTGACGTTGAATTCGAAGCTTGCTTTAGCATCTCAAAGCTCTCCTGGAACTCTGGTCCCAAAATGAATTTGGCATTTTTTACTATCAAGGCGTTCATGGGTACCTCCATAAAAGAAAAGCTCTTAATAAACTTCCTATAATATCCAGCTAGACCCAAGAAACTGCAGATCTCTGTCACACTCTTGGGAACTAGCCAATCTTTGATTTCCTCAACCTTGCTGGGATCAACCTCGACTCCATCCCTGAAAATAATGTGGCCTAAGAATGCCACTCTGTCGAGCCAGAATTCGAACTTGCTGAACTTGCCATATAACTGTGTCTTTCAATGTTTGTAGTGTTGTTCTCAAGTGCTGACTGTGCACCTCTCTGCTCTTCGACTAGATCATTATATTATCTATAAAGAATATGACGAATTGATCAAAATACAGCTGAAATATGCGATTCATGAGATCCATGAAGATCGCTGGCATGTTAGTCAAACTGAAGGGCATCACCATAAACTAGTAGTGCCCATAACGCGTCCTGAAAGCCATCTTGTGAACATCTGCCTCCCTCACCTTTAGCTTGTGATATCATGAACGAATATCTATTTTCGAGAACACTGATGCTCGCTGCAGCTGATCAAATAAGTCCACGATTCTAGGCAGGGGATACTTATTCTTGATGTTGACTTTGTTGATGTAACATACTGTATTTTTGAAATAATTGAAATTTGAGGGAAAATTTTTTTTTCTTAAATAAGTAATAAACATTCAAATCCCGATGAAAATAATCTGCTCGTCTAAAAATATTTGAAACGAAAACAATTACAAACAAAGTTGGCAAAAAGTTAATTGTTTAAACATCGTAAACAGTCTTGTGAAAATCAGAGTATTTGAAACATGCATTATGACTTAAAAATGTAGGCGGTCCTTGGGTTTAGCCTCCTGCGCATATCGAGCCGGCTCATTGGTCTCCACCCGTCGTCTCCTCATACTTGCCCTCAGCTGGATCGATCAAGTTTATTGAGTCTAAAAACTCAACATGTATAAACTGAGATTAACAAATACTATATAATAAAAACCACATGCATTTTAAAATAGAGCGTACATACTTGAACTTGAACATATGTATATAATCATTGACATGTCATCATTTCGTAAACATTTTCATAAACATACTTATCATAAATAATTGAACATGCATAACTTCATTTTGCGTAGAGATATGTTTCGAAGCAAGTGACTCAAAGATAAATGCGCCATAGACTAAACCACGGTACTGGGCTGGCAGGGATGTCCACACCACATACATGAGATCCCCGGTCATGCTTTATCGGGTGGATTGGTCCCTGATAATGCTTTATCACTTTCCAATCCTGATCTAAACCCGGTCATACTTTCCCGGGTGGAGAGGTCTTCGGCCACGTTCACCGACTTCCAAACCCGTTCACAATTGGTCACAAGACATTTAGCATACCTCAAAAACATAAAAATATTTTCTTTGCACGTCAAACATATTTAAAAATGTCGAGAACTTCGTAGGAATGCTCTGGAAAAGCTTCCCTAACCAATGCAGCAAGGATTTAGAAGATCCCAACGAAGCCTGCAACCAAAACTTGTGAAAACGAGAAGAAATGCACAAATTTTCGCAGCTTGAGCGATGTCACGGTAAAAATTCCCTCATTTCGTATTAGAAAAATACGAATTACTGTAAAATTGAAAATAACACAATGTACTACGAACCATGTGTTGAAAACATTTCCAAAAAACTAACCTATAAGTCACAGAATTCGAAATATCAAAGGGTGACGAATTTTATGACACATAAATTTCACAGCTTGTGCTGTCCCACGAAAATGATCATAACTCACTCGTTTTTTGTCCAAAAATTACGAATTTACTGTCAAATCGAAGGTGTTGAAAATTAATACGTTTTATATGTTGAAAGTTTTTCCAGAAAATCGACCGAAAATTCACAGTATTCGAAATTACAACAGACTTGATTTTTGTGACCCAAAATTTTGATCCAAAATCGTTTCAACATTTTTGCTCCAACTTTTGCATAGCATACACTTGTTTTTCATACAATATACATCAAAATAAATAATATGAAAAGATCAATGCGAAACAAAAGAATATACATGCTTTTGATCTTTAAAACTCACGATACGGTGAATAACAAAAAGACGTGGTGCGGGAAGCGATCCGGGGGACTTGAGGCACGATTCTGCTGCTAAAATCAATGTATGGGTGCTGAAATAATTTGAAGGGGAGAGTGGCTGCTGAACAAAGAACAAAGAACCCTACAAATTCTCTCCAAAAAATAAATGGAAGGGTGCAAGAGATGTGTGTATGCATAGGCCAAGTGTGTGTGTATATATAGTGTATGTGTGTGTGAGTGTAACGTGTGTGTGTGTGTTACTGGGTTAGTGGGGAGGGCATTAAACGGTTTGATTAGGATACTAAAAAAATAATAATAATAAATTAGTATACTAAATAAAATACTAATTCCTCATTAAAATAATAACATCCCTAAATTTGAATTAAAATACACATATGTTAAACCTTAAAAGTTTAAAATCTTAAAACCACTTAATAAATTAAAGTAGGCTTTAAAAATGCTAAAAACTTAATAAATCATTTTAAAATTCCACTTTCTGAACTTGAAATAAAATACCATATTTTAGAATCGCCTAAATCGACGCCAGTCTCCTTTCCTCGATCCTTCATCGAATATTCGCCTGAAACATGAAACTCGAAAAAATATTTTAACGCGCATCACGTAAACTTGTAATAATTCAAAATAATGCAATTTAAATTAAATAAATAATTAACAATTTAAATAAATACATGAGTTTTACGTGTACTGATTTTAGGCTCTACAATTCCTCCCCCACATAAATAAATTTTGTTTTCGAAATTAAATCTTACCAAACAACTCTGGGTTGCAATTCCTCATATATGTTTCAGTCTCCCAAGTGGATCTCCCAAGTGGCTTTCTCCACTGATTGATTGAGCCACCAGACTTTGACCAACTTGGTCACCTTGTTCCGAAGTCTCCGCTCCTGTCTGTCTAGGATTTGGACGGGTCTTTCCCCATACGACAGATCTGGAGCCTACTGCAACGGCTCATAACTCAAGACATGCGAAGGATTTTCTATATACTTTCTCATCATTGAAACGTAGAATACGTTGTGTACACCGGCCAGATTCGGCGGTAGGGCTACACGAAAGGCTAATGTCCCAACTCTGTCAAGAATTTAAAAATGGCTCAATAAATCTTGGACTCAGCTTGTTTCTCTTACCAAACCTCATAACACCCTTCATGGTGCTATCTTAACGATTACGTGATCTCCTACAACAAATTCAAGATCCCTTATTCTCTTGTCAGCATAACTCTTTTGACGAATCTAAGCGGTCTTCATCCTATCTCGGATCTTGACCACCACATCTGCAGTCTGCTAACAATCTCTGGACAAAGTTCCGATCTCTCACCGGCTTCATCCCAATGAATCGACGATCTGCACTTCCTCCCATACAGTTTCTCGTAGGGAGCCATACCTATAGATGATTTGAAACCGTTGTTGTATGTAAACTCCACTAGAGGTAGCTTCGATTCCCAATTCCCATGGAAATCTATCACACAAGCATGCAACAGATCTTCCAATATCTGAATCACTCGCTCAGAATGACCATCTGTCTGAGGGTTGAATGCAGTACTGAATAGAAACTATGTCCCGTGGCTGCATGTAAACTATTCTAAAAGGACGATGTGAATCTCGAGTCCCTGCCAAGCACAATAGAAACTGGGATCTCCTGCAATCGAACTATCTCCTTGATATAGAGCAATGCATACTGAGTAATGGAAAAAGTCTTCTTCACCGGTAGGAAATGTGCCGACTTAGTAAGTCGATCCACTATAACCCAAATGGCATTGGATCCTTTGACTGACCTCGGTAAACCAACAACGAAATCCAAGGTAATATTCTCCCATTTCAACTTGGGGATAGCGAGCGGCTTAAAAATTCCTGCTGGCCTCTGATGCTCTGCTTTCACTTGCTGACAAGTGAGACATTCAGATACAAATCGGTGGATGTCTCGCTTCATACCTGGCCACCAATAAAACATCTGCAAATCCTTGTACATCTTGGTACCCCTTGGATGAACGGAATACAGAGATGCATGTGCCTCTGTCAGAATATCCTCTCTGATCGAATCAACACTAGGCACCCACATCTTTCCTCTGTACTTCACAATACCATCAGACACTGTGTAGAGTACACTGTCCTTGGCTTCATCCTTCAGTCTCCATTTCTGTAACTGCTCGTCTGAAAGCTGACCTTTATGGATTCGTTCTAGCAAAGAAGACTTGACTGTCAGATTAGACAGCTTGGAGCTCTGCTCTTAGGATAAACTTCCAGTTCAAACTTCTGAATCTCTAACTGAAGAGATCTCTGCACTGACAGCTATGCAATGACTGCAACTTTTCTGCTCAAGGCATCTGCCACAACATTAGCTTTCCCCGGGTGGTAGCTAATTTCGCAATCGTAGTTTTTCACTAATTCCAACTACCGTCTTTGTCTCATATTCAGTTCTTTCTGCGTGAAGAAATACTTGAGACTCTTGTGATCAGTGAATATCTGGCATTTCTCGCCGTACAAATAATGTCTCCAAATTTTCAGCGCAAAGACAACGACTACTAACTCAAGATCATTAGTCGGGTAGTTTTTCTGATGAACTTTCAACTTTCTGGAGGCATAAGATATAAGCCGATCGTACTGCATCAATACTATGCCTAAACCGAGCTTAGAAGAATCAGTGTATAGCACAAAATTGCCTTATCCTGCTGACATGGCTAACACTAGCGCTGTGATAAGAGCTTGCTTCAAAGTATCATTGCTCTTCTCACACTCTCCACTCCATACGAATTTATCATTTTTCTTAGTCAACGATGTGAGTGGCACTGCAATCGAGGAGATCCCCTGAATAAATTTCATGTAATAGCTTGCCAAGCCTAGGAAACTGCGATTTCTGATGCATTCTTTGACTCAACTCATTCCTTAACTACTGCCACCTTAGCTGGATCCACATAAATACCACATCTAAATATTATATGACCCAAAAATTATACTTTCTCCAACAAGAATTCACACGTACTAAATTTTGCAAACAACTTGCGACTCTGCAAGACCTGCAAAACTGTACCCAAATGTTGACCGTTCTCCTCATGGCTCTTCGAGTAGATAAGAATGTTGTCAATGAACACTATAACGAACTGATCTTGGTATGACTGAAATACTCGATTCATCAAGTCCATAAAAATTGTTGGAGCATTCGTTGGTCCAAATGGCAACACTAAGAACTCGTAATGCCCATATCTAGTTTTGAAGGCTGTCTTACGAACATCTGCATCTTTTACCTTCAGCTGATGATAGCCAGATCGCAGATCTATCTTACAGAACACTGTGGCTCCATGCAACTGATCGAACAAGTCCTCGATCCTTAGAAGTGGGTATTTGTTCTTGATCGTTACCTTGTTCATTTATCGGTAATTGATACACAACCTCATGTTCCCATCCTTCTTATTTACGAAGAGCACCGGTGCGCCCCATGGTGAGAAACTAGGGCGTAGAAATTCTTTATCTAAGAGCTCCTGAATCGGCTGTTTGAGCTCTAACATCTCAGCTGGAGCTAAACGGTATGGTGCCTTAGAGATTGGCCCGGTACCTAGGTCAATGGAAAACTCCACCTCTCTCTCTGGCGGAAATCCTGTGACGCCATCAGGAAACACGTCAGGAAAATCTCTGACTATTGGTACATCAGCTATCGACGGAATGGGTGCGTCAAGTGCTGAAACAATGCTGGCCAAAAAAGCCTGACAACTCTTATGAATAAGTCTCTGTGCTTGCGTGCAAGAGAGCATGTGAGGGAATCTCCTCCATCTATCCGGCTCAAAGAGAAATTGCTCCATGCCCAACGGTCTTACCAGCACTGACTTTTTCCGAAAGTCAATAAGAACTCTGTTCTTTGTCAGCCAGTTCATTCCCAAAAGGATATCAAACTCTGGCATCGGCAGCACAATCATATAGGCATACACTAGGTGGCCCTGAAGTTCAAGATTGATGTCTCTGACCACGCTAGTAGCTGATAACTTTTCCCTTGATGAGACTGTCACTGAATAGTTCACTTTGAATCCAATGGACTTGACATCCAAATGATTAGCGAACGTCTCCGAGAGAAAGATTGTGTGGCCCCTGAATCTATCAGGGCCTTTTTGGCTACTCTCTGTATGAAAAATTTCGTGAGAGATGTTAGCACCACACACAAAGCTTACATCCCAAAATACTAATCTTAAACTCATGCATAGTTGAAAATCTCTACACAATTCACAAAAAATACTATCTAGCACACTAATAATTCCAAAACAAATTTGGAACATGCAAAGCAAAATAACACTGTGCTGAATTAAATAAGTTACCAGTCAACATGGTCGTATCTGGGTCCACCTCCTATTCCTCCCTGGGTAGGCTGCCTTCACTGTGCGCAGTCTCTTAGCATATGGTCGTTGGCTCCGCAGTTGAATCATTTGCCTTATCACAGTAAACACTGTCTTGGATGCTGGAGGTCACACTTCGGGCACACTGGGTACTCGTCGGGCTTCTGCGGAGCCTTCTGCTGAGGAATAGGACCCTTTATTTTTGGCGATCCCTGAAATGACCTCTTCCCTTGTTGTCCTTGGAAAGACCTCTTAAACTGTGGTCGCTGCTGCTGAGGTGCCTGATAGGGCCTCTTGCCCTGCCTATCACTCTCGATGTCCCTTTGGTCATGTTCTGCCGCCAAGACTCTAGAAACAACAATGACATAAGTAGTAGGACCAGCCACACAAACATCACGGCGCAAGATCGGCTGCAACCCATCAACAAAATGCCTCAGCTTCTCCCGGACATCATTTGCAATCAGGGGCAAAAAGTGACACCCCTCTCGAACTTTCTGACAAATTCTGTCATGCTGCTGTCTCCCTGTCGCTGCTTCATGAACTCCTTGGTCATGCGGGAGCGTACTTCCTCAGTGAAGTACTTGCAGTAGAAGACCTCTTTGAAACCAATCCAAGTCATTGTTTGCAAGTTCACTAACACTGATGCGCTCTCCCACCATAGTCTGGCGTCTCTTGTCAGCAGGAAAGTGGCACACCTGACCCTGTCTGCATCTTGCAGCTCCATGAATGCAAAGATTACCTAGATGGACTTAATCCATCCCTCCGCTATCATTGGGTCAATAAACCCCGAGAACTCCTTCAAATCCATTCTCCTAAACCTCTCATAAACGACCTCTGGTATGGGCCTCGCCCCTGTATCCACTGCAGCATTGTTCCCCACAAACAGTGCAAAGAACTGAGTCATCCCTGCAAGCATCCGAGCCTGCATATCTGGGCGTGGACGAGGAGGAGTGGCCCTTTCCCAATCCTCAGCTTCTCCATTCTCATCCCTTGCTCCACGGGCAACCATACGTTTACGAGGTATAATGTTCAATTATTTACACAACACGTAAACCCAACATGCATGAACATAATATCTATATCATAAGATGCACGTAATTGGAGCCTAGAATACGTACATGATAAAATCAAGACTTGAGGCTTTCTACATGAAAGAATTTAAAACGTTGAAACTTATAGACTTGAGGTGTGACTTCGTGAGCTTCTCGCAACTGGCAGTAGACATAACCCTTTACAAGAACACCGCTCTGATACCAACTGTAACATACTGTATTTTTGAAATAATTGAAATTTGCGGAAAAACAAAAATTTTCTTAAATAAGTAACAAACCTTCAAATCGCGATGAAAATAATCTGCTCGTCTAAAAATATTTGAAACGAAAACAATTACGAACAAAGTTCGCAAAAAGGTAATTGTTTAAACATCGTAAACAGTCTCGTGAAAATCAGAGTATTTGAAACATGCATTATGACTTAAAAACGTAGGCGGTCCTTGGGTTTAGCCTCCTGCGCATATCGAGCCGGCTCATTGGTCTCCACCCGTCGTCTCCTCATACTTGCCCTCAGCTGGATCGATCAAGTTTATTGAGTCTAAAAACTCAACATGTATAAACTGAGATTAACAAATACTATATAATAAAAACCACATGCATTTTAAAATAGAGCGTACATACTTGAACTTGAACATATGTATATAATCATTGACATGTCATCATTTCGTAAACATTTTCATAAACATACTTATCATAAATAATTGAACATGCATAACTTCATTTTGCGTAGAGATATGTTTCGAAGCAAGTGACTCAAAGATAAATGCGCCATAGACTAAACCACGGTACTGGGCTGGCAGGGATGTCCACACCACATACATGAGATCCCCGGTCATGCTTTATCGGGTGGATTGGTCCCTGATAATGCTTTATCACTTTCCAATCCTGATCTAAACCCGGTCATACTTTCCCGGGTGGAGAGGTCCTCGGCCACGTTCACCGACTTCCAAACCCGTTCACAATTGGTCACAAGACATTTAGCATACCTCAAAAACATAAAAATATTTTCTTTGCACGTCAAACATATTTAAAAATGTCGAGAACTTCGTAGGAATGCTCTGGAAAAGCTGCCCTAACCAATGCAGCAAGGATTTAGAAGATCCCAACGAAGCCTGCAACCAAAACTTGTGAAAACGAGAAGAAATGCACAAATTTTCGCAGCTTGAGCGATGTCACGGTAAAAATTCCCTCATTTCGTATTAAAAAAATACGAATTACTGTAAAATTGAAAATAACACAATGTACTACGAATCATGTGTTGAAAACATTTCCAAAAAACTAACCTATAAGTCACAGAATTCGAAATAACAAAGGGTGACGGATTTTATGACACATAAATTTCACAGCTTGTGCTGTCCCACGAAAATGATCATAACTCACTCGTTTTTTGTCCAAAAATTACGAATTTACTGTCAAATCGAAGGTGTTGAAAATTAATACGTTTTATATGTTGAAAGTTTTTCCAGAAAATCGACCGAAAATTCACAGTATTCGAAATTACAACAGACTTGATTTTTGTGACCCAAAATTTTGATCCAAAATCGTTTCAACATTTTTGCTCCAACTTTTGCATAGCATACACTTGTTTTTCATACAATATACATCAAAATAAATAATATGAAAAGATCAATGCGAAACAAAAGAATATACATGCTTTTGATCTTTAAAACTCACGATACGGTGAATAACAAAAAGACGTGGTGCGGGAAGCGATCCGGGGGACTTGAGGCACGATTCTGCTGCTAAAATCAATGTATGGGTGCTGAAATAATTTGAAGGGGAGAGTGGCTGCTGAACAAAGAACAAAGAACCCTACAAATTCTCTCCAAAAAATAAATGGAAGGGTGCAAGAGATGTGTGTATGCATAGGCCAAGTGTGTGTGTATATATAGTGTATGTGTGTGTGAGTGTAACGTGTGTGTGTGTGTTACTGGGTTAGTGGGGAGGGCATTAAACGGTTTGATTAGGATACTAAAAAAATAATAATAATAAATTAGTATACTAAATAAAATACTAATTCCTCATTAAAATAATAACATCCCTAAATTTGAATTAAAATACACATATGTTAAACCTTAAAAGTTTAAAATCTTAAAACCACTTAATAAATTAAAGTAGGCTTTAAAAATGCTAAAAACTTAATAAATCATTTTAAAATTCCACTTTCTGAACTTGAAATAAAATACCATATTTTAGAATCTCCTAAATCGACGCCAGTCTCCTTTCCTCGATCCTTCATCGAATATTCGCCTGAAACATGAAACTCGAAAAAATATTTTAACGCGCATCACGTAAACTTGTAATAATTCAAAATAATGCAATTTAAATTAAATAAATAATTAACAATTTAAATAAATACATGAGTTTTACGTGTACTGATTTTAGGCTCTACAATTCCTCCCCCACATAAATAAATTTTGTTTTCAGAATTAAATCTTACCAAACAACTCTGGGTTGCAATTCCTCATATATGTTTCAGTCTCCCAAGTGGATCTCCCAAGTGGCTTTCTCCACTGATTGATTCAGCCACCAGACTTTGACCAACTTGGTCACCTTGTTCCGAAGTCTCCGCTCCTGTCTGTCTAGGATTTGGACGGGTCTTTCCCCATACGACAGATCTGGAGCCTACTGCAACGGCTCATAACTCAAGACATGCGAAGGATTTTCTATATACTTTCTCATCATTGAAACGTAGAATACGTTGTGTACACCGGCCAGATTCGGCGGTAGGGCTACACGAAAGGCTAATGTCCCAACTCTGTCAAGAATTTAAAAATGGCTCAATAAATCTTGGACTCAGCTTGTTTCTCTTACCAAACCTCATAACACCCTTCATGGTGCTATCTTAACGATTACGTGATCTCCTACAACAAATTCAAGATCCCTTATTCTCTTGTCAGCATAACTCTTTTGACGAATCTAAGCGGTCTTCATCCTATCTCGGATCTTGACCACCACATCTGCAGTCTGCTAACAATCTCTGGACAAAGTTCCGATCTCTCACCGGCTTCATCCCAATGAATCGACGATCTGCACTTCCTTCCATACAGTTTCTCGTAGGGAGCCATACCTATAGATGATTTGAAACCGTTGTTGTATGTAAACTCCACTAGAGGTAGCTTCGATTCCCAATTCCCATGGAAATCTATCACACAAGCATGCAACAGATCTTCCAATATCTGAATCACTCGCTCAGAATGACCATCTGTCTGAGGGTTGAATGCAGTACTGAATAGAAACTATGTCCCGTGGCTGCATGTAAACTATTCCAGAAGGACGATGTGAATCTCGAGTCCCTGCCAAGCACAATAGAAACTGGGATCTCCTGCAATCGAACTATCTCCCTGATATAGAGCAATGTATACTGAGTAATGGAAAAAGTCTTCTTCACCGGTAGGAAATGTGCCGACTTAGTAAGTCGATCCACTATAACCCAAATGGCATTGGATCCTCTGACAGACCTCGGTAAACCAACAACGAAATCCAAGGTAATATTCTCCCATTTCAACTTGGGGATAGCGAGCGGCTTAAAAATTCCTGCTGGCCTCTGATGCTCTGCTTTCACTTGCTGACAAGTGAGACATTCAGATACAAATCGGTGGATGTCTCGCTTCATACCTGGCCACCAATAAAACATCTGCAAATCCTTGTACATCTTGGTACCCCTTGGATGAACGGAATACAGAGATGCATGTGCCTCTGTCAGAATATCCTCTCTGATCGAATCAACACTAGGCACCCACATCTTTCCTCTGTACTTCACAATACCATCAGACACTGTGTAGAGTACACTGTCCTTGGCTTCATCCTTCAGTCTCCATTTCTGTAACTGCTCGTCTGAAAGCTGACCTTTATGGATTCGTTCTAGCAAAGAAGACTTGACTGTCAGATTAGACAGCTTGGAGCTCTGCTCTTAGGATAAACTTCCAGTTCAAACTTCTGAATCTCTAACTGAAGAGATCTCTGCACTGACAGCTATGCAATGACTGCAACTTTTCTGCTCAAGGCATCTGCCACAACATTAGCTTTCCCCGGGTGGTAGCTAATTTCGCAATCGTAGTTTTTCACTATTTCCAACTACCGTCTTTGTCTCATATTCAGTTCTTTCTGCGTGAAGAAATACTTGAGACTCTTGTGATCAGTGAATATCTGGCATTTCTCGCCGTACAAATAATGTCTCCAAATTTTCAGCGCAAAGACAACGACTACTAACTCAAGATCATTAGTCGGGTAGTTTTTCTGATGAACTTTCAACTTTCTGGAGGCATAAGATATAAGCCGATCATACTGCATCAATACTATGCCTAAACCGAGCTTAGAAGAATCAGTGTATAGCACAAAATTGCCTTATCCTGCTGACATGGCTAACACTAGCGCTGTGATAAGAGCTTGCTTCAAAGTATCATTGCTCTTCTCACACTCTCCACTCCATACGAATTTATCATTTTTCTTAGTCAACGATGTGAGTGGCACTGCAATCGAGGAGATCCCCTGAATAAATTTCATGTAATAGCTTGCCAAGCCTAGGAAACTGCGATTTCTGATGCATTCTTTGACTCAACTCATTCCTTAACTACTGCCACCTTAGCTGGATCCACATAAATACCACATCTAAATATTATATGACCCAAAAATTATACTTTCTCCAACAAGAATTCACACGTACTAAATTTTGCAAACAACTTGCGACTCTGCAAGACCTGCAAAACTGTACCCAAATGTTGACCGTTCTCCTCATGGCTCTTCGAGTAGATAAGAATGTCGTCAATGAACACTATAACGAACTGATCTTGGTATGACTGAAATACTCGATTCATCAAGTCCATAAAAATTGTTGGAGTATTCGTTGGTCCAAATGGCAACACTAAGAACTCGTAATGCCCATATCTAGTTTTGAAGGCTGTCTTATGAACATCTGCATCTTTTACCTTCAGCTGATGATAGCCAGATCGCAGATCTATCTTACAGAACACTGTGGCTCCATGCAACTGATCGAACAAGTCCTCGATCCTTAGAAGTGGGTATTTGTTCTTGATCGTTACCTTGTTCATTTATCGGTAATTGATACACAACCTCATGTTCCCATCCTTCTTATTTACGAAGAGCACCGGTGCGCCCCATGGTGAGAAACTAGGGCGTAGAAATTCTTTATCTAAGAGCTCCTGAATCGGCTGTTTGAGCTCTAACATCTCAGCTGGAGCTAAACGGTATGGTGCCTTAGAGATTGGCCCGGTACCTAGGTCAATGGAAAACTCCACCTCTCTCTCTGGCGGAAATCCTGTGACGCCATCAGGAAACACGTCAGGAAAATATCTGACTATTGGTACATCAGCTATCGACGGAATGGGTGCGTCAAGTGCTGAAACAATGCTGGCCAAAAAAGCCTGACAACTCTTATGAATAAGTCTCTGTGCTTGCGTGCAAGAGAGCATGTGAGGGAATCTCCTCCATCTATCCGGCTCAAAGAGAAATTTCTCCATGCCCAACGGTCTTACCAGCACTGACTTTTTCCGAAAGTCAATAAGAACTCTGTTCTTTGTCAGCCAGTTCATTCCCAAAAGGATATCAAACTCTGGCATCGGCAGCACAATCATATCGGCATACACTAGGTGGCCCTGAAGTTCAAGATTGATGTCTCTGACCACGCTAGTAGCTGATAACTTTTCCCTTGATGAGACTGTCACTGAATAGTTCACTTTGAATCCAATGGACTTGACATCCAAATGATTAGCGAACGTCTCCGAGAGAAAGAGTGTGTGGCCCCTGAATCTATCAGGGCCTTTTTGGCTACTCTCTGTATGAAAAATTTCGTGAGAGATGTTAGCACCACACACAAAGCTTACATCCCAAAATACTAATCTTAAACTCATGCATAGTTGAAATCTCTACACAATTCACAAAAAATACTATCTAGCACACTAATAATTCCAAAACAAATTTGGAACATGCAAAGCAAAATAACACTGTGCTGAATTAAATAAGTTACCAGTCAACATGGTCGTATCTGGGTTCACCTCCTATTCCTCCCTGGGTAGGCTGCCTTCACTGTGCGCAGTCTCTTAGCATATGGTCGTTGGCTCCGCAGTTGAATCATTTGCCCGATCCCAGTAAACATTGTCTTGGATGCTGGAGGTCACACTTCGGGCACACTGGGTACTCGTCGGGCTTCTGCGGAGCCTTCTGCTGAGGAATAGGACCCTTTATTTTTGGCGATCCCTGAAATGACCTCTTCCCTTGTTGTCCTTGGAAAGACCTCTTAAACTGTGGTCGCTGCTGCTGAGGTGCCTGATAGGGCCTCTTGCCCTGCCTATCACTCTCGATGTCCCTTTGGTCATGTTCTGCCGCCAAGACTCTAGAAACAACAATGACATAAGTAGTAGGACCAGCCACACAAACATCACGGCGCAAGATCGGCTGCAACCCATCAACAAAATGCCTCAGCTTCTCCCGGACATCATTTGCAATCAGGGGCAAAAAGTGACACCCCTCTCGAACTTTCTGACAAATTCTGTCATGCTGCTGTCTCCCTGTCGCTGCTTCATGAACTCCTTGGTCATGCGGGAGCGTACTTCCTCAGTGAAGTACTTGCAGTAGAAGACCTCTTTGAAACCAATCCAAGTCATTGTTTGCAAGTTCACTAACACTGATGCGCTCTCCCACCATAGTCTGGCGTCTCTTGTCAGCAGGAAAGTGGCACACCTAACCCTGTCTGCATCTTGCAGCTCCATGAATGCAAAGATTACCTAGATGGACTTAATCCATCCCTCCGCTATCATTGGGTCAATAATCCCCGAGAACTCCTTCGGATCCATTCTCCTAAACCTCTCATAAACGACCTCTGGTATGGGCCTCGCCCCTGTATCCACTGCAGCATTGTTCCCCACAAACAGTGCAAAGAACTGAGTCATCCCTGCAAGCATCCGAGCCTGCATATCTGGGCGTGGACGAGGAGGAGTGGCCCTTTCCCAATCCTCAGCTTCTCCATTCTCATCCCTTGCTCCACGGGCAACCATACGTTTACGAGGTATAATGTTCAATTATTTACACAACACGTAAACCCAACATGCATGAACATAATATCTATATCATAAGATGCACGTAATTGGAGCCTAGAATACGTACATGATAAAATCAAGACTTGAGGCTTTCTACATGAAAGAATTTAAAACGTTGAAACTTATAGACTTGAGGTGTGACTTCGTGAGCTTCTCGCAACTGGCAGTAGACATAACCCTTTACAAGAACACCGCTCTGATACCAACTGTAACATACTGTATTTTTGAAATAATTGAAATTTGCGGAAAAACAAAAATTTTCTTAAATAAGTAACAAACCTTCAAATCGCGATGAAAATAATCAGCTCGTCTAAAAATATTTGAAATGAAAACAATTACGAACAAAGTTCGCAAAAAGGTAATTGTTTAAACATCGTAAACAGTCTCGTGAAAATCAGAGTATTTGAAACATGCATTATGACTTAAAAACGTAGGCGGTCCTTGGGTTTAGCCTCCTGCGCATATCGAGCCGGCTCATTGGTCTCCACCCGTCGTCTCCTCATACTCGCTCTCACCTGCATCAATCAACTCTAGTGAGTCTAAAAACTCAACATGTATAAACTGAGAATAACAAATACTACGTAATAAAAACCACATACATTTTAAAGTAGAGCATACATACTTGAACTTGAACATACGTACATAAACATAGACGTGTCATCATTTCATAAACCTTTTCATAAACATACTTGCATAATACATAATTGAATATGCATAACATCATTTTGCATACAGATATGTTTCGAAGAAAGTGACCCGTACAGAAATGCGCTTAATTAGAACAAACCACAGTTGATGCGAACACGGGTGGTCAAGCCCAAGGAAAGCATGGGATCCTTTGCAGTTGCCGGACGGACCAATCAAGAGGGGACGCCTAAAGAAGTTCAAGGAGGCATTACAGGGAGTCATGAGCAAGCATGAAGGGGTCGTGATGCATGGGAGTACGTTGGGAGGCCAAAGGAATATTATTCAAGCATTATTGAATCAGGCCGAGTCTACACGGATGTGCACACGGACCTGCACACGAGGTCCGTGTCCTTTACAGCCGAGGATAAAGAATTCCAGTGCCTACACGGACCCGAGCACGGACCAGTACACGGGGTCCGTGTCCTTTGATATTTGCGAAGACAGTGTCTACACAGACCCGTACACGGAGGTGGGCACGAGGTTCGTGTCCCTTGTTTCCAGCTGAAGTTTATTTCCCGAGTGTACACGGACCCGGGCACGGAGGGCTGCACGGGGTCCATGTCTGAGCCGGCTGCGCGAAAAAGTTTCCTTTCTAGAGTTTTATTATTTTGAGAGACTAGATTTTTTATATCTTTTGGTATTAAAACATATTTTGGACGAAATTTTGAACAGAATTCAGATTATTATTGATATTTTATCATTGTTCTTGAGTTTTCTCTCAAACAATTAAATCTTTTTTGCTTTGTCAAACAAAATCAAACTTATCAAAGTTTTTAACTTTGTGGCGTTTGTCGATCGTGCTTGTGCGGATTGTCGTCGACTTGTTCTTCGAAGGTTCGTTATAATTTCGATTTTTTATCTCCTGATTATTTGTTGCTAGACTTTTCATAGTTTAGAGGTGGAAATCACAACACACACACTTGATTCAAAAGATTGGGACAACGACTCTTTGTTCGTTATTGAATTGAGGGCGCGATTTTATTTTAATCGTGTTTGCTATTCGTTCGTACAAAGATTCACATCATTTGATATCAGAGCTTAGGTTAATTGAAATCAAGTAAGTTTATCATTCATTCTATTAGCAGATCTAATTATCCTTTAATTCCGCTTTCAGATCTGTTTGTTCTATCGTTCTTCGTATTTTATTCGTGAATCTGTGATTCTCGAAATTTGTTGGTGTCTTTTTTTTTTGGGATTTTCGAGTAGTACTCAGCCAAAAAAAAAGGAGTACAAAAATTCTGAAAATTCACCATTATTTCTTTTTGATATCTTGTTCTATTTTCTTTAGAGAGTCATATTCAATTGCCTCTCACAGTCAAATAGATAGTATAGATATATATATATATATATATATATATATATATATATTTCATATATTCGAATTTCTTGTCTACATAGTACAAATGAGTCGGTCGCATTTGTTCACAAGTTGGAACTTGATTGTTTGATATACTCAAATACAAAGCTTGAGCACACCTTCGAGAGAAGCATCAAATTTGAGTGGAAACATTTGAGTGTGAGTGTTATTTCTTTGGAGTGGCTAGTGAGTATTTGTTGTGAGCAAAAAAAAATTGAGAGAAAAGACAAGTGAATTTCTTTGGAGTGACCGTGAGCATTTGGGTGAGGATTATTTTGTTTCTACTAACGTTTTCTTGCAGGTACACATTTGAAATTAGATGGAGAGGGAGGTAGGAGATAGTTCGAACCCGGGGTTGTCTAAGGTTCGAATGGAGGCGTTATTTGGGCATTTTAGTAGGATGATGTCGACCCAAATGGAATCGTTACATGAAAGGTTGGATAAGCTTGAGGTTGGTGATAGTGGGAGTAAGTCTAAACCTAAGGATTTGAGTAGAGAGGATGAGGAGTATGATTTGGGAGGAGATGAGGAGAGTCAAAATGAAAATTGGGGTAGGAATGAAAGAGGTAGAGGATTTGGTAGAGGAAGAAGAGAAGCCCACGGGGTAGATATGATGGGGATAGGGAAGATGGTAACATGGGTAGCATTAAGATGAAAATTCCATCGTTCCATGGAAAATCTGACCCGGAGGCATATTTAGAGTGGGAAAAGAGGGTAGAGTTTGTGTTTGAGTGTCACCACTACTCCGAACAAAAGAAAGTTAGGTTGGCGGTGGTGGAGTTTCTAGACTATGCTCTCATTTGGTGGGATCAATTAATGACCACTAGAAGGAGGTATAATGAGAGACCTATTGAGTCTTGGGATGAGATGAAGAGAGTGATGAGAAAGAGGTTTGTGCCTAATCACTATTATAGAGAGATGTTTAAGAAGTTACAAACTTTGAGGCAAGGGTTGAAGAGTGTGGAGGACTACCATAAGGAGATGGAAGTAGTCATGATTAGGGCAAATATTGAGGAGGATAGTGAGGCGACCATGGCACGTTTTCTTTGTGGTTTGAACAGGGAAATTCAAGATCAAGTAGAGCTTAGGCACTACTTGGATCTAGACGAGATGGTGCAAATGGCCATAAAGGTGGAGCAACAACTCAAAAGGCGTGGAGTTGGCCGCACCAATCAAAGTGGGAGTTCGTCAACTTCTTGGCGACCAAATGGGGCAAAACGTGATGAAAACAAGTTGGTGACAAAGCCCAAGTTTGAGACCAAACAAGAGGCGCCTAAACAAGGAGTGCAAGGTAAATCTGAAACTCCTCTTACTCGAGCTAGAGATACTAGGTGTTTTAGGTGTCAAGGGTTGGGTCATATTGCTAGTGAATGTCATAATAAGAGGGTGATGATCTTGAATGACCATGGTGAGTATGAGTCTCATAGTGAGGATGATGATGATGATGAGATGCCTGAATTAGAGGACCCTGATGAGGGTTATGGGACGGTTATAGGTGAAGCACTAGTGACTAGGCGTATCATGAGTGCCCAAGTCAAGGAGGAGGAGACTAATCAAAGAGAAAACTTGTTCCGTACCAGATGTTTTGTGAATGACAAGGTTTGCAATCTTATCATAGATGGAGGAAGTTGCACTAATGTGGCTAGTAGCGAGATGGTAGAAAAATTGGGTTTACCTACATTGAAGCATAGTCAACCATATAGGCTTCAATGGTTGAATGATTGTGCGGAGGTAAAGGTGAACAAACAAGTCTTGGTGTCTTTTTCTATCGGGAAGTATGTGGATGAGGTTTTGTGTGATGTGGTACCCATGCATGCATGTCATATTTTGTTGGGTAGACCTTGGCAATATGATAGGCGTGTGTCACATGATGGGTTCAAGAATAAGTACTCATTTTTCTAGAAGAAAGAAACCATTGTATTACTTCCTTTGTCCCCAAAGCAAGTGTTGGAGGATCATTTGAAAAAAAAAGAGAGAGATGAGGCTGAAAGAAAGAGTGAAAAAAAAGTGAGGTGGCCTTGGAAAATAAAAAAGAAATGGCTAAAAAAAAGAGTGATCAAAAGAGTGAGATAGCCATACAAAAGAAAAATGAGAGGAAAGAAATTGAGAGGAAATAAAATGAGAGGAAAGAGGCCAATAAGAAAACATATATGGCCCAAAAAAGTGAGTTGAAACAATTGATGCACACACAAGAACCACTTGTGTTAATTCTTTACAAGGAGATTCTCCTTAACACAAGTGATATAGACGGGTCCCTTCCGAGCATTGTTGTGTCACTTTTGCATGAATTTGAAGATGTGTTTCCGGAAGAGTTACCTCAAAGCTTACCACCATTGAGGGGAATCGAGCACCAAATAGATTTCGTGCCGGGGAGTGCATTGCCAAATCGTCCAGCCTATAGGAGCAACTCGGAGGAGACTACGGAGCTTCAACGGCAGGTAAGTGAGTTGTTAGATAGGGGTTTTGTGCGTGAGTCCATGTCTCCTTGTGCGGTACCTGTTTTATTAGTTCCTAAGAAAGATGGCTCATGGCGTATGTGTGTAGATTGTAGGGCAATGAATAACATTACCATTAAGTATAGGCATCACATACCTAAACTAGATGATATGTTAGATGAATTGCATGGTGCTTGTATCTTTAGCAAAATTGATTTGAAGAGTGGTTATCACCAAATTAGGATGAGGGAAAGTGATGAGTGGAAAACGGCTTTTAAAACCAAGTACGGGTTATATGAGTGGATGGTCATGCCTTTTGGCTTAGCTAACGCTCTTAGCACCTTTATGAGGTTAATGAACCATGTCTTGCGTGCATACATAAGGAAGTTTGTTGTTGTTTACTTTGATGATATTCTAGTGTATAGCAAGAACTTGGATGAGCATGTTAATCATTTGAGATTTGTACTAATCACATTAAGGGCTGAAAATTTGTATGCTAACTTGAAGAAGTGTGATTTTTGTACAAACAAACTTGTCTTTCATGGTTTTGTGGTAAGCTCACAGGGGATACAAGTGGATGAAGACAAGGTAAGTGCTATTCGAGATTGGCCATCGCCTACTACTGTTGCTCAAGTTCGAAGTTTTCATGGTCTTGCAAGCTTCTATAGGAGGTTTGTAAAGGATTTTAGCACATTGGCAGCACCAATGACGGCAGTGATTAAGAAGAACGTTCCATTCTATTGGGGTGAGGAGCAAGAGAAGTCCTTTAATATTATCAAGCAGAAAATAATTAATGCTCCTTTACTTGTTTTACCTGATTTTGATAATACTTTTGAAATTGAATGTGATGCTTCAGGTGTAGGTATTGGTGGATTGTTGATGCAAGGAGGGCGGCCGGTGGCATACTTTAGTGAGAAGCTCAATGGAGCAGCGCTGAACTATTCCACGTATGATAAGGAGTTCTACGCACTTGTGAGGACCCTAGAGACGTGACAACACTACTTGAGGCCTAAGGAGTCTGTGATTCATACGGATCACGAGTATCTAAAGCACCTTAAGGGGCAACATAAGTTGAACAAGCGGCATGCCAAGTGGGTGGCATTCATAGAGACATTCCCCTACATCATCAAGTACAAGCAAGGTAAGGAAAATGTAGTGGCCGACGCACTATCACGAAGGTACGTACTAATCTCTACCTTGGAGTCAAAAATTTTGGGGTTTGAGCATGTGAAGGAATTGTATGTGCTAGATGAGGATTTTAAGGATGTGTTTGAAACTTGTATGCTTGGTCCACATGAGAAATTCTACTTGCATCATAGTTTCTTGTTTAGAGAAGATAGGTTGTGCATCCCTAAATCATCCATTCGTGAACTACTTGTTAGGGAGGCACATGGGGGTGGTTTAATTGGGCATTTTGGTGTGGCTAAGACTTTAAGTGCATTGCATGAACATTTTTATTGGCCACACATGAAACGTGACGTTGAGCGTGTTTGTGATAAGTGCATTACTTGTAGGCAAGCTAAATCTAAAACACAACCACATGGCTTGTATACACAACTTCCCGCCCCTAGTGAACCTTGGGTTGATATTTCTATGGACTTTGTTTTGGGGTTGCCTAGGACAAAGAAGGGGAGGGATTCAATATTTGTTGTTGTTGATAGATTTTCTAAGATGACACATTTTATTGCTTGTCACAAAACCGATGATACTTCTAACATTGCGGACTTGTTCTTTAGAGAAGTCGTTAGGTTGCATGGCATGCCTAGGACTATTGTGTCTGACCGTGATGTTATGTTTTTAAGTTACTTTTGGAAGACTTTATGGGCTAAACTTGGCACAAGATTGTTGTTTTCTACTACTTGTCATCCTCAAACGGATGGGCAAACTGAAGTTGTTAACTTTAGGAACACTTTTCCTTTCGTGTCGTGCATTTATGCCATTTCGAGTGCGTGCTATTCTTAAAAGGACTTAAAGAAATGGGATAACTGTTTGCCTTTTGTTGAATTTGCTTATAATCTTTGCGTGCATCGTACTACAAATTATTCGCCATTTGAAATTGTCTATGGTTTTAATCCTTTAACTCCGTTGGATTTGATGTCTTTACCTGTGAGTGAAAGGTTAAACATGGATGGGAAAAAGAAAGCTGAATTTGTTAGGAACTTGCATGAAAAGGTCAAGGCCAACATCGAGAAGAGAAATGAGCAATATGCCAAGCAAGCCAACAAAGGGAAGAAGAAGGTGGTATTTGAGAAGGGAGACTGGGTGTGGCTACACTTGAGGAAGGAAAGGTTTCCCGAGAAGAGGCGTTCAAAGCTATTACCTAGGGGCGATGGACCATTTCAAGTCCTTGAAAGGATCAATGACAATGCCTACAAACTTGATCTACCAGGAGATTATAACGTCAGTTCTACTTTCAATGTTAGTGACTTGTCGTTGTTTGATGTAGGTGATGAGCAAGATTTGAGGACAAATCCTTTTAAAGAAGGGGAGGATGATGCGAACACGGGTGGTCAAGCCCCAAGGAAAGCATGGGATCCTTTGCAGTTGCCGGACGGACCAATCACGAGGGGACGTCTAAATAAGTTCAAGGAGGCATTACAGGGAGTCATGAGCAAGCATGAAGGGGTCGTGATGCATGGGAGTACGTTGAGGCCAAAGAAATATTATTCAAGCATTATTGAATCAGGCCGAGTCTACACGGATGTGCACACGGACCTTCACACAGGGTCCGTGTCCTTTACAGCCGAGGATAAAGAATTCCAGTGCCTACACGGACCAGTACACGGGGTCCGTGTCCTATGATATTTGCGAAGAAAGTGTCTACACGGACCCGTACACGGAGGTGGGCACGGGGTCCGTGTCCCTTGTTTCCAGCTGAAGTTTATTTCCCGAGTGTACACGGACCCGGGCACGGAGGGCTGCACGGGGCCGTGTCTGTGCTGGCTGCGCGAAAAAGTTTCCTTTCTAGAGTTTTATTATTTTGGAAGACTAGATTTTTTATATCTTTTCTTATTAAAACATATTTTGGACGAAATTTTGAACAGAATTCAGATTATTATTGATATTTTATCATTGTTCTTGAGTTTTCTCTCAAACAATTAAAGCTTTTGCTTTGTCAAACAAAATCAAACTTATCAAAGTTTTTAACTTTGTGGCGTTTGTCGATCGTGCTTGTGCGGATTGTCGTCGACTTGTTCTTCGAAGGTTCGTTATAATTTCGATTTTTTATCTCGTGATTATTTGTTGCTAGACTTTTCATAGTTTAGAGGTGGAAATCACAACACACACGCTTGATTCAAAAGATCGGGACAACAACGACTCTTTGTTCGTTATTGAATTGAGGGCGCGATTTGATTTTAATCGTGTTTGCTATTCGTTCGTACAAAGATTCACATCAACAGTACTGGACTGGCAGGGATGTCCACTACCACATACATGAGATCCCCAGTCATGCTTTACCGGGTGGATTGGTCCCTGGTCATGCATTACCTATTTTCAATCCTGATCTAAACTCGGTCATGATTTACCGGGGTGGAGAGGTCCTTGGTCACGTTCACCGACTTCCAAATCCGTTCATAATTGGACACAAAATATTAAGCATACCTCATAAACATAAAAATATTTTCTTACATCGAACATATTTAAAAATGTGGAGGGCTTCGTTGGAATGCTCTGGACAAGCTGCCCAAAGCATCAAGGATTCAGAAGATCCCAACGAAGCCTGCAACCAAAACTTGTGAAAATGAGAAGAAAATGCACAAATTTTCGCAGCTTGAGCGATGTCACGATAAAAATCATATCTCCCTCATTTCGTATAAAAAAATACGAATTTAATGTCAATTTGAAGATAACACAATGTAATATGAATCATGTGTTGATTTCCAAAAAACAAACCTATAAGTCACAGAATTCGAAATAACAGAGGGTGATGGATTTTATGACATATAAATTTCACAGCTCTTTGGAATCAATGCAGAGTCGCATACTGTCGTCCTTCTTCTTCATAAACAGTACTGGTGCCTCTCATGGAGAAAAGCTCGAGCAAATAAAACCCTTGTCCTGTAAGTCCTGAATTTGACCTTTCAATTCTTTTTTCTCTGGAGGTGCTAGATGATAGGGGGCCTTATAAATTGGCACTGTACTCGGCATCATCTTAATAGAAAAATCCACATCTCTGTCTGGTGGAAAGACAAAAACGCCACGAAATACGCTAGGAAAATCTCTGACAATCTCAACATCCTCTAGTCTCTGACCGACTGGCTCAGATACTAACATAATACTCGCTAGAAATGCTTGGCAATCTCTCTTCATAAATTTCATCGCAGAGATACAAGAAATGATGTGCGGCATCTGCTTATTCCTTCCTGCCTCAAAAAAAAAAAGATTTCCCACTGGACAGTCTAACAGATACTGACATTTGTCAAAAATCTATCGAAGCTCCATTCAAAAAAAGCTAGTCCATGCCCATAATGATGTCAAACTCATGCTTCGATAGCACAATCAAATATGCCTGAACAAAATTTTTTTGTAAAAGAAGCTCGAAATTCTTCACTATCCTCAAAGGAAACATTTGATAACCGGAAGGAATCAAAACTCTAAAACCCAAATCCATGGCCT
The DNA here is from genome assembly GCF_022965805.1 of Primulina eburnea. Lineage (NCBI taxonomy): Eukaryota > Viridiplantae > Streptophyta > Magnoliopsida > Lamiales > Gesneriaceae > Primulina > Primulina eburnea. The sequence continues at coordinate 34,526,928 of NC_133107.1, read as the reverse complement.
CTGTTACAATTCATAGTCTCTTGACAAAAATCTCGTACATAAATGAATGTGTAGCTCCTGAATTTAACAGTGCATAGGTGGATACACGTGAAATAAATATCCTTCCTGCGAATCAAATTCGTTCAAGCCTAATAAATTCAAGAAAATCTATCAATAAACAAATAATTCTCGGAAATTCTCCAATTAAATCCTTAGGAAATCTCGAAATTACTCAAATTTTATTATTTCGGCCCCTATGTTTCTCGAGTTAATAATTTGCACCGCTTAATTTTAGAAAATTATCAATTGAGTCCCTATAAATTTCGGTTTCTCACCAAACAGGGTATAAATGTTTCAATTATTTTACAGTTTTGGCCCTGTAATTATCGAAATCACCCAGAGAGTCCCTGAAATTCCAAGATTTGCAAAACAGCCCCTGTACTTTTCGGATATTTGCATTTAGGTCCTTCATTTTTGGTTATTACAATTTAACCTCCAAAATTCTGACATTAATCAATACAATTCTTAAATCCATCTAATTAGAGCATGCAACATATTTACCTCTAAATCCTTGATCCCAAAATTAATTCCACTAACCAACTTAACATTTCATGTAATCAAGGCAATTTTTTAAAAAAATGTTAAGCAAATAGGTTACTAGAGATCAATGTCGAGTCAGGCTCCGTTTCTGTCTCCTTTGCATGCATAACATAGGCTCTACCCATAGTAGGCCCCTTGTTCCTTGGGCAATCAACAGCCTTGTGGCCTTCCTTCTTGAAGATAAATAATTTAAACGTCCCCCCACATACACTTACCTTAATGAAAATGGTTGCATTGGTAGCATGGCTGCCTCTCCACTTGCCTCGGGACACCCAAATTCTTAGGGGGCTTCTACTGCCCAAACTTTTGAACTGAATTTGAGGCTTCTGCTGCTCCGGGTGTCTTGGAGGCCCTATGAACTGCCTATTACTGGGATGTGAACTCTGCTGGGGCTGATGCCTCTTCCTCTGCATCTCCACATCTATAACTCTCATTGCTTGCTCCGCCTTATAAGCACAAGCAGTGGCCGCCTCATAATCACTCGGTCTTATCAGCATAACATATCCTCTAATGGTGGGTCTAAGGCTATCCATGTAGTTCCTCAATTTCTTTGTTGCATCCCTCACAATAAGGGGCACAAAGTGACAGTCCTGATCAAACTTTCTGATAGATTAAGCAACAGTCAAGTCCCCTTGTCGGAGACTCATGAACTCTCGGGTCAGACGCTCCCAGACTTCTGTAGAGAATTATTTATTGTAGAAAAGATCTTTGAACTGGTTCCAAGTCAGAGTAGCCATTCACCTTGTGTGCTATTCCTCTGACCATAGAGATACATCATCTCTCAGCATATAAGTAACACATCTTACCCGATCCGCTTTATTGGGAACATTTCATCTTCGCAATCTTGATTTTGCTGTTAAAATTTTTTTTTTATATTTTTTTCTAATAATTTTACCTAAGTGCGGAGAAACCGGAACAGACAAGGATTTAAACCGATCATGTATCAATCCAAAGCTGAAGCTATCGAGACAAAAACTGGAAGCCTCAACTGATCCCCCAAACTGAACCAATTCAACTGAAATATCAAAAGACCAGTTCAACTGATTGTCCAGCTGATAGGCAGTTCAGCAGAAGACCTTCAAAAGCCCAGCCAGCTGATGAAGAGCTCAACTGATAAAGAGTCCAGCTGAGCAGTTCAACTGATGCAGCGAAATAAGTGCAGCTGATGAGCCAACTGATTTCACCGAACCTGTTCAAGATCAGTTCAACTGACCAGTTCAGAACATCTGTTAGGAATCAGTTAGTTTGCAGAACATGACAAGCTTATTCAATGGAATCCAGCTGTGTTTACTGAGGAAAAGCTTTTGTCTAGTCAAAGGACAATAATAGACGTAGCAGCATTGCTTAAAGCCAAAAAGTTCCAGAATTGTTGTCGAAAAATACGTAAATATTTCGAGGGACAGATTCAAAATGCAACGGATACAATAATTAAGTCTCACTGTACGATCAAACTTCGCGCCTATAAATAGAAGATGAAGATCAGTGATGACTGTTGAACAATAAGAGTTTGTGAAGAAGAAGGGCACGCTTAAAGTCTTATCAACTTAGAAGAAGCAATCAGCCCAGTTGTGAGGGAACACTTCAACATGTTATCAGCTTAGTATAGAAGTTCTTTACCTTCAATGTGTGAGAACACATTCCCGATGTATTCATTGTTCAGTTCTCACACACTCACACACTATCACTCACATATATCAGAGGGTAGTGCTTAAAAGATCAGTTGAGTGAGTCTTACACAAAGACATAAAACTTGTGTATTTAGTCTTTGACACATAGAAGTTAAACAAGTGTTGGGCGAAAGGTGCAGCCTTCAGTCTAGGATAGGAGTTCAGTTATGCAGTAGTGTAAATCCTAAGCTGATTGTGTTTGTACAAATTGTTGTATAAATCAAAGTCTTATAGTGGAACCTACCCGAGGTGGTAGAAGGGGTGACTTAGGAGTAGTTGAAGTCTCCAAACGTCTATAAACATAACTTGTGTTATTAATTGTTTAACTATTGTTTTAAAACTAATTTGATCAGTTAGAGCAGTTGTCAGTTCAGTTCTCACCATAACTGAACTGATATATGCAAGAGCTTATCCCCTTTATATCAGTTTACACAAGTTAAAAGCTTTAAACTGATTAGCTTTCTTAACAAAATATTATTTCGAGTATTTTCCGCTTGCAAATTCTAACGTAACCAACATGCAATTCAATCTAGTTTTTAAAGCATTTAACCTCAAAACATATAAACAGATAAAAATGTACTGTAAAATATATATCATGTAAAAACATGCAGGTGGTGGCATTAAAACATTCAAAACATTTAAAGCATGTAACCTTACATACTTGAGGCTTGACGACTGAGCTTCTGAAGCTGGCTGTGGCACAATCCCTTACAAGAAAATTTTCTCTGATACCCAATGAAACTCCTATTGTTATAATAATACTTATTTTTTTTAATAATTGTTGAAGCCACAACCACATAAATGCATGGAAAATTCGAAACTTACACAGTGTAAAAACCCTATAACGATTGAATAAAATAACTGCAATTAACAGATCTTAAAAGATGCAATAAATCTCATAGCCTACCATTTTAAAAGAAATACTCAAACATGATACCAAATAAAACATCTACTGCTTAAAATAACTGCTGAATTTTTTTTATAAAAAAACTCTTATCGGAAATACTCAAACACATGAATGCAACAAAAGTAGTCAATCATGCATTTTAAAATGTCTCCCAACCACTGAATAAAAATAATTGCAGTTAATTAAATGTTAAAATGAAATCAATATCCTAGTATACTGTCTTAAAAGAACTCAACGTCTGTCTAAATCATCAACGTATAAAGAGATACAACATTTAAAATATTGTTTACACCCATGACTCATGATCACAATATGTGGAAAAATGCAAGGTCCTCGGGTTAACGTGCCCACACCCAGCTCCGCCTACTCAGCCTTTAGCGCCTCAAGTTTCCACATCATCATGCTCACCTGCATCACTCACACCTAGTGAGTCTAAAGACTCAGTACACCTGAACTGTGATAGCAAGTACATTTACATAACATGCAACAGTGATAATTACTATAATTAAAATATATTTCATGATCTTCAAAGCATGAGCTTAAACATAACATGTCAAAGCATAAACGTGCCCATAAAATATCTCATCATTTTTCTATTTGAATTGAGATTATTAGTTGTGACTTTCGTATCAGCTCTAATCGATGAATCCATCTACGTATAACAATGGTACCCGGCGGCGGGGACATCAGCAACAGTTTACCCATCCATCAAGCCTTGGCCTTACTTGTTCGTGTTTGTGTTCATATTAGTCACAACCAATTCCCATCCTTCAAAACATATCATCATATTTATCACTTATAGAAATCATGCATGTACATAAATTTCCTCAAAATCAAACATGAAACGTATTTTTCATTTTTACTTAAAAAGTCATGTTTGTGGTAACATATACACTTAAAACGTGCAATTTACTGATCAGGGCGCTGCCAGGACTGCTAAATCTACCCAAGTGAAAAATGAACATTTTGTCCCTGGAAACCCTAATTGAAAATTTTACCCCTGAACCTAAAAATTTCAACCCGAACCAACCAAACTCCTCAAAACACCTCAAAACATATTCATAATCATTTCCTAGACGTAATCTTGAGCTCGTCCCATAACATTTACGATTCATTTTAAAACTTGGACCGGGGTCCCGACACAAAAAGGCTCAAATCCTAATTCATCTTTGGCTTCCATTTTTCGATCCTAGCTCAAGACCCAATAGACTAGCCCATAGCCGACAATCCTAAGACCAAAACCAAACCATTAGCCCTCTGATGGACTGACCAAACCCGAAACTACAGCCCCTGCATGCTGGCATACCCAAATCGCCACACACTACGCTACTAACTTGACTCCCTCGATCGAATCACGCACGCCCTACTGCCACCGGCCCATGGACCCTCCCAAGCCTCACCTCACACACACCAAGACCTGAACCATGGCCCAGACCAAGCACATGCACGCTGCTCAAGCTTCCTCACCCGATCGAGCCACTAAATGCGTCCTACCGCAAGGACACGCTCGGCCCCCTACACGACCTCGATCCAGCTATTGTACCAGCACTTAGAACTCCTCTGAACACTCTCAAAATTGTCCCCTAATAACCATGCTGGCATCCTCTTCAAACAAACCAACAAACGTGATGAGTAATGAAGAAATCTCAACATTTTCAATCAAAAACCATGTAATATCAATGAATAATAATAGTTCGACAAAATATCAGGAAAAAACATTCATCATACATACCGTAGCGTGATTGATGAGAAAAATAGGTAAAGGACATGCGTTAATGCAAAAACGTATGCAAAACGATGACCAACGGAGCGAGGGACAAACACCGGAGGACAAGGTAATGTTATTCCGAATATTTCTTGCAAAAACCGACCACCACTCTACTGCTCGACTAAGAGAAGCTGCGGTAGGTGAAGAGGGAAGGCGGAGAGTTTGAGGATTAGGTTTAGGGTTTAGTTGGTAGGTGTTTAATAAAAAGATTAGTTTATAATGGACCCTAATTAATATTTTAATGCCCGAGATATTATATATTAATCTATGAAATGATTTATTGATAATTGATGTGATTATAGATGGAAAGGATCGGACCAGGAATGATGAGAAAAGACGTGAATTATGTGCGAGGACAGTACCCTTCGCGCATATGCGCGGCATTGATGCGCACATATGCACGAGGCAGGCAGAGGACCTCGCGCATATTCGCGAGAGAGGACGCGCATATGCGCGAGCATATGTTATTTACAATGCCAAGTCCAGAGAACCTCGCGCATATGCGCGGCGATGGTGGCGGTTGATGTCGCGCATATGCGCAAGACGTGCTGCATGAATAAGTGACCACTTGGCCTTGGACATGCAATATATATATCAAACCTTCAGAGATACAGCATTTCAGAAGAAGAAAGGAACGAGAAAAGCTTCTGGAGATCCGCCCGTCATAATTTCAATCCGACTTAGTACTATGTTCCTATCGACAAGGACTTCAACTGGATGTAAGTTTTACTACGTTGTGATATGATATGAAAATATGATATTGAAGGAATCGGATATGATTCATATATGATGTTCTTGACATGTTTGACATCGTATAATCGAAATCATATACCGTATGAAATTGTTATGATTTTCAGAATGGATTTGATTTAGATTTGATATCAGATTTGTATTGTTATTGATTATGATTTGAGATTGATATCGGTTGATATTTGTATTGCTGGGTATATTGAGATTGTACAGTTATGCCGCTGAAACGGAATTTGATTTAGTTCTGATTATATCCAGTATTGATTTGAGCGGTGTATTGATATTATACTCCTCGATATTTTCATTGCCAGATTTAGTAGTGACAGGCTTTGAATCCAAGACTTCGAATTGAGTTAGATTTAACTTGAGTTTCCCTAAAACACATACTTTATTTTATTGCATTGATAATTGCAATTGAATGAGATTGATATGCGTGGTGTGACGAACCGTATTTTTATACTTAAAATTTGCGGAAAAATTAAAAATTTTCTTTATTAGAAACATCCATACGGTCGTCACTCATCATTCATAAAGTATCTTTGAAATCAACCATCACCATTAAAATTTGCTAAAAGAAAAAGCTGTCTCAAAATGTATCACAATCCACTCATAAAATCAGAGTATAGATGTTTTCATGCTTAAAATCTTAAAATAACGTAAGCGGTCCTCGGGTCTAGCCTCCCACTCAGTCCAAGCCTGCCCCTTGGTCGCCACCTCCCGTCTCCTCATCAACATAGTCCCCTGCATCGATCAAGTCTAGTGAGTCTAATGTGTGTGTGTTATACGGTATTTAGTGTGTGTTTGTGTGTGTGAGTGTGGGTGTGTAAACATGTGTGTGTGCGTGTGTTCAAGAGTAGATTAGGGAATGATTTTTGCTTAATTAAAATCATTAGCAATTAATTAAAAATACTATCTATCCTCTCAACTAATTAAAAGCCCTTAGTGAATTGTACAAGTGCTAGACTTTTAAAAGTTTAAAACTCCTAAAATTACTAAATACGTGATTTAAGCTTAAAGTGCTAAAACTCAATAAATTATTTAAATGCCCCATTCCTGACTTAAAATAAAGTACCACATAAAATTTCCAAAATCGTCACCGGTCTCTTCCTCGATCCCGCCTCGAATAATCGCCTGAAATATGAAACTCGAAAGACATTTTAACGTGCATCACAATGAACATGAATAATTTAAAATAATGCATTTTTCATAATCTATGCATGGCTAAAACTCATTTACAATTAATTAAATGATTTAACAATTTAATTAAATGCATGGGTTATACGTGTATTGAATTTGGGCACTACAGTTCCTCCCCCACTTATAAAAATTTCGTCATCGAAATTAAGTCTTACCGAACAACTCCGGGTAGCGAAGTCTCATGTCGGCCTCTGACTCCCAAGTGGCTTCTTCCGTTGAATGGTTTAGCCACCGGACTTTAACCAACTTAGTCGTCTTGTTCCGAAGTCTGCGCTCCTGTCTGTCTAGGATTTGGACTGGTCTCTCCTCATAAGACAGGTCTGAAGCCAACTGCAATGGTTCATAACTTAGAATGTGCGAAGGATTAGCCAAATATTTCCTCAGCATTGAGACATGGAACACATTGTGCACCCCGGCCAGATTCGGCGGAAGGGCTACACGATAAGCTAATGTTCCAACTCTTTCCAAAATCTCGAACGGTCCAATAAACCTCGGACTTAACTTGCCTCTTTTTCCAAATCTCATAACACCCTTCATGGGTGCTATTTTGACGAATACGTGCTCACCAATGGCAAATTCGAGATCTCTCTTCCTCTTATCCGCATAGCTCTTCTGACGGCTTTGGGCGGTCTTCATTCTGTCACGAATCTTGGCCACTATGTCTGCAGTCTGCTGAACTATTTCTGGACCAAGTTCTGCTCTCTCACCAACTTCATCCCAATGAACTGGTGATCTGCACTTCCTTCCATACAACGCCTCATAGGGGGCCATACCAATTGATGATTGGAAGCTATTGTTGTATGTGAACTCCACTAGAGGTAGTCTAGACTCCCAAGCTCCTTGAAAATCAATCATACACGCTCGCAACAAGTCCTCTAAAATCTGAATCACTCGCTCAGACTGGCCATCTGTCTGCGGGTGAAAAGCTGTACTGAAAAGCAACTTCGTCCCCATGGCTACGTGTAAGCTCTTCCAGAAGGACGATGTGAATCTCGGGTCCCTGTCGGACACAATTGAAACTGGGAACCCATGCAAACGGACTATCTCCCGAATATATAGCTCCGCGTACTGCGTCATGGAGAAAGTCGTCTTCACTGGCAAAAAGTGTGCTGTCTTAGTGAGTCAGTCAACTATAACCCAAATAGAATTCGATCCTCGGACTGACCTCGGCAACCCAACCACAAAATCCATAGTAATGTTCTCCCACTTCCACTCAGGGATGGGGAGTGGCTTAACCAATCCTGCTGGCCTCTGATGTTCAGCTTTTACTTGCTGGCAAGTGAGACATTCGGACACGAACCTGCGGATGTCTCGCTTCATCCCTGGCCACCAATACAAAAGCTGGAGATCCTTATACATCTTGGTACCTCCTGGATGGATAGAATACGGAGATGCGTGGCCTCTGTCAAAATATCTTGTCTAATCGAGTCACCACTAGGCACCGACATTCTACTTCTGTACCTCACTATCCCATCTGACACTGTATAAAGAACACTGCCTTTGGCCTCATCTCTCAATCTCCATTTCTGTAGCTGCTCGTCTGAAGGCTGTCCTGCCCGGATACGGTCTAGCATATCAGATTTGACTGTCAGATTAGACAGCTTAGGAGCTCTGCCCTCACGATAAATCTCTAGACCAAACTTCTGAATCTCAGATTGAAGAGGTTTCTGCACTGACAACTGAGCTACAACTGCCACTTTCCTGCTCAATGCGTCCGCGACAACATTAGCCTTTCCCGGATGTTAGCTAATTTCGCAGTCGTAATCCTTCACAAGTTCCAACCATCGTCTTTGTCTCATATTCAACTCCTTCTACGTGAAAAAATATTTGAGACTCTTATGATCGGTGAAAATCTGACATTTCTCGCCATATAGGTAGTGTCTCCAAATTTTCAGTGCGAAGACAACGGCGGCTAACTCTAGGTCGTGAGTCGGATAGTTCTTCTCGTGCACTTTCAGTTGCCTGGAAGCATAGGCTATGACCCGACCCTGCTGCATCAATACTGCGCCTAACCCGAGCTTAGATGCATCGGTATATAACACAAAGTCTCCTTGCCCGGATGGCATGGCTAGCACTGGCGCTGAAATAAGAGCTTTCTTCAACGTATCGAAGCGCTTCTGGCATTCGTCGCTCCACACGAATTTAGCATTCTTCTTGGTGAGTGACGTGAGTGGCACCGCTATGGATGAAAATCCTCGAATGAACTTACGGTAGTATCCGGCCAAACCCAGAAAACTGCGGATTTCTGATGCGTTCTTAGGTTCAACCCAATCTCTAACCGCTGCTACCTTAGATGGATCCACTTCAATTCCACTGCTAGATACAATATGCCCCAAAAACGCTACATTCTCCAACCAAAATTCACACTTACTGAACTTCGCATATAACTTGCGACTCTGCAAGGTCTGTAAAACAGTTCTCAAGTGCTGGCTGTGCTCCTCATGCTCTTCGAGTATATAAGAATATCGTCAATGAATACTATGACGAATTGATCGAGGAATGGCTGAAATACTCGGTTCATGAGATCCATGAAAATTGCATAGAGCATTAGTCAATCCAAACGGCATCACTAAGAATTTGTAATGTCCATACCGGGTCCTGAAAGCTGTCTTGTGGACATCTGCATCCTTCACTTTTAGCTGATGGTACCCTGATCGAAGATCTATCTTAGAGAACACTGTAGCTCCCTGTAATTGATCAAACAAGTCTTCGATTCTAGGCAACAGGTACTTATTCTTGATCGTTACCTTGTTCAATTCGCGGTAATCGATGCACAGTCTCATGCTTCCGTCTTTCTTTTTCACAAAAAGTACTGGTGCGCCCCACGATGAGAAACTCGGGCGGATAAACTCCTTGTCTAAGAGCTCCTGAATCTGCTGCTTGAGTTCTAACATTTCTGCTGGAGCTAATCTGTACGGTGCCTTAGAGATTGGCACTGTGCCTGGCATGAGATCAATAGCAAACTCCACTTCTATCTGGTGGAAGACCTGAAACATCGTCTGGGAAGATGTCTGGGAATTCACTGACTACTGGCACTTCAGCTAGAGATGGAGTAGGCGCATCAGGTGCTGAAATAATACTAGCCAAGAAGGCCTGGCACCCCTTGAAAATCAGTCTCCTCGCCTGCATGCACGAAATCATGCAAGGGAAACTTCTCCATCTGTCTGGCTCAAAAAGAAACTGCTCCATACCCAACGGTCTGACTAGTACTGATCTCTTCTGAAATCGATAAGAACTCTGTTCTTAGTCAGCCAGTCCATTCCCAATATGATATCGAATTCTGGCATCGGCAATAGGATTAAATCGGCATACACTAAGTGGCCATGCAGTTCTAGATCGATGTCTCTGATCACACTGGTAGCTAACAGCTCTTCCCCTGATGGGGACTTTCACTGAAAGGTTCACGTCTAGGCCAATGGACTTGAGGTCCAAATGGTTGGCAAAAGTCTCCGATATGAAGGAGTGAGTGGCTCCGGAGTCTATCAGTGCGGTTGTGGATAGTCTCTTAATAAAAATGCTTCGTGAGATGCGTTAGCACAACACAAACTAACTTATATTCCAAAAATCTTACCAACACTCTCGAACATAAAAGAACCCAATACTCAAGGTGCACAAAAATATTACTAGCATACTAATAATTCCAAACAAAATCCACATGCATGGCAAAGTAATACTGAGCTTAGGTAGAAAAGTTTATCGGTTAGTAATGTCGTGTCTGGGTTCGCCTCTTGTGCATGCATGACGAACACTCTTCCTTGGGTCGGCTGCTTCCACTGTGGGCACTCTTTCAACATGTGGTCCGTAGCTCCACATTTAAAACATTTTCCGGAACCCCATAAGCACTGTCCGGGATGCTGGCGATTGCACTTCTGGCACACTGGGAAGATAGCGGGCTTCTGAGGCGCCCCTTGCTGCTGAATTGGACCCTTGCCCATTGGCGGTCCTGGATAAGGCTTTTTCCCAGGCGGCCCCTGAAACGTCCTCTTAAACTGGGATCTCTGCTGTTGTTGCTGTTGGTGTTGCGGTGGTGCCTGATAGGGCCTCTTGCCCTGTCGGTCCGCCTCTATATCTCTCAGATCCTGTTCTGCCGCCAAAGCCCTAGAAACTGCAACTGCGTAAGTAGAGGGGCCAGCTACTCTCACATCGCGGCGTAGGATCGGCTGTAACCCATTCAGAAAATGCCTTAACTTTGCTTGGGCATCGTTTGCAATGAGGGGTACAAAGTAACACCCCCTCTCGAACTTCCTAACAAACTCTTCCACGCTACTACCTCCCTGACGCAGTGTCATAAACTCACTGGTGAGTCTGGATCTTACCTCCTCAGTGAAATATTTGGCGTAGAACGCCTCTTTGAATCCATTCCACGACAGGTTCTGCGAGTTTACTGCCACCGATGCACTCTCCCACCACAGTCTAGCATCCCCTGACAGCAAGAATATAGCACATCTGACCCTGTCAGCGTCCATCAACTCCATGAAGTCGAATATTACTTCGATGGACTTGATCCATCCCTCAGCTACCATCGGGTCGGTGGTACCCGAAAACTCATTTGGACTCATCCTCCGGAATCGCTCATATACCACCTCTGTCCTAGGCCTCTCCTCGGGGCTTGCAGTAGTCTGGTTCCTCGCAAACTGCGCGAAGAACTGCGTCATGCCTGCAAGCATCTGAGCCTGCATGTCTGGAGGTGGTGGTGGCAGATTGGCTCTTTCCTCCTCTCGGTGCTCCATGTCCTCAGTCCTTGCTTCCTGGTTAACCATACGTCTAGGAGGCATACTGTTCCAATAATTTACCCAACACGTAAACCCAACATGCACGAACATAAATCAATATCTTAAGATGCAAGTAATTCAAACTTAAAACATGCACATACTGAAATCATAACTTAATGCTTACTACATAACATAAATTTGAAACCTTAAAACTTACAGACTTGAGGTGTGACTTCGTGAGCTTCTTGCGACTGGCAGTAGGCGTAACCCTTTACAAGAACACCGCTCTGATACCAACTGTGACGAACCGTATTTTTATACTTAAAATTTGCGGAAAAATTAAAAATTTTCTTTATTAGAAACATCCATACGGTCGTCACTCATCATTCATAAAGTATCTTTGAAATCAACCATCACCATTAAAATTTGCTAAAAGAAAAAGCTGTCTCAAAATGTATCACAATCCACTCATAAAATCAGAGTATAGATGTTTTCATGCTTAAAATCTTAAAATAACGTAAGCGGTCCTCGGGTCTAGCCTCCCACTCAGTCCAAGCCTGCCCCTTGGTCGCCACCTCCCGTCTCCTCATCAACATAGTCCCCTGCATCGATCAAGTCTAGTGAGTCTAAAGACTCAACACGTATAAACTGGGATAACGAGTACTACATAATAAAATCGCATGCATCTTAAAATAGAACGTACATAACTTGAAACTTGAGCTTGCATAATAAACTTGAACATACGTACATATATATCTAGACGTGCCATCAACATGAACTTTCATAAACATACTGCATACTTGAACATACGTAACTTCATCATTTTCGTAGAGGATGTTTCAAAGCAAGTGACCCATACATAATAAACGCCTGATCAGACAAACCACAGTACTGGGCTGACAGGGACGTATCCACTGCCACATACATGAGATCCTCGTTCATAATTTAACGGGCTGGTTGGTCCCCGTTCATAATTTAACGCTTTCCAACCATGATCTAACCCGTTCATAATTTAACGGGGTGGAGAGGTCCTCGGCCACGTTCACCGACTTCCAAACCCATTCAATTTGGTCACAAGACAATTAGCATACCTCAAAACTTAAAATATTTTCTTGCACGTCAAACATACTTACTTGTCGTTGAGGGACTCATTGGACTTCGATCGGGGCCGTTGCTGCACACTAACATGAATTTGCATAACTTAAACGTAGAAATCATACTTACTCTCAAGTTCAATCATTACTTAGGGCATTCTAAAATTTCCCATAACACGACCTTGATAACCCTTGAACTAAACCATGACATCAAACCTCGAACATGCTATAATAATTTCCCCAATTTATGAAGGACACAGACCCCGTGCCTACATCTGTGTAGGGGTCCGTGTAGACTCAGGTAAAAGGGTTCGGAAAGAAGGGTGGACACGGACCTCGTGCCAGGGTCCGGGTGGAGGTCCGTGTAGACTCTGGAAAAAGGCTCCGAAAAGAATCAAAGGCACGGACCCCGTGTCAGGGTCCGGGTAGAGGTCCATGTAGACTCTGTAATGGCGCACCAAGAGAAAAACAAAGACACGGACCCCGTGCCAGGGTCCGTGCTTGGGTCCGTGTACCTGCGGGACAAACGAAGCTACGAAAATTCTGTACATGCTTTGCTCAACTTTCTAGACTCGGTTGCACGGACTATGAAACGACACCCCGAGACCCATCCTATCATGCCCTAACATCAAACCATAAATGTACAACCACCCAAGGCAACGATGTTCCCCTACGACACATCCAATTCAAAACATAGCAATTGACACCAATTCGTTACCTACGACTTCTAGTGCGTGTGAGTGCCTATCGACACAAGGCGACGCATCAATTGACATCCTATCATCATAATAATCATACCTAGACGCAGCAACGATCACCCGTCGATCCCCAACGCAGCCTGCAACAAAGAAACTTCAAGAACACAATTTTCGTAAAAGTCACAGTTTGAGCAGTCCCACGAAAAACGCCATAACTCACTCAATTTTTATCCAAAAATTTCGAATCATATATCAAATCGAAGGTATTGAAAATTTCTACAACTTTGTAGTTGAAAGTTTTCTAGAAAATCGCAGTTTTGATACGAACAGAAAAATCGAAAATCCCAGATCTGAAAAGTGTTTCAAAAGTGATCCCAACGTAGTTGCTCAAACTTTTACGCATCATACATATGGTTTTACGCAAAAATAACAACGCACACATAATATGACATGGTCGATGCATCAAGAACAGAATATACGTGCCTTTTCGATATTTAAAAGTACCGTAACGAAGACACCGACGCGGGAAAGAAGCGAGGTTGATCCGGTACGACTTGCGGCTCGACTTTCTTGCAATAAAACTCTCGAAAATTTGCTAGAAGATGGAGAGGGAGGGGGCGGCTGCTCTCTAGACATAACCCTAGGTTTTCACTCTTTCAAAATAATAAAACTGAATGTGTGTGTATTTGTGTGTGTGAGTGTGGGTGTGTAAACATGTGTGTATGTGTGTGTTAAAGAGTAGATTAGGGAATGATTTTTGCTTAATTAAAATCATTAGCAATTAATTAAAAATACTATCTATCCTCTCAACTAATTAAAAGCCCTTAGTGAATTGTACAAGTGCTAGACTTTTAAAAGTTTAAAACTCCTAAAATTACTAAATACGTGATTTAAGATTAAAATGCTAAAACTCAATAAATTATTTAAACGCCCCATTCCTGACTTAAAATAAAGTACCACATAAAATTTCCAAAATCGTCACCGGTCTCTTCCTCGATCCCGCCTCGAATAATCGCCTGAAATCTGAAACTCGAAAGACATTTTAACGTGCATCACAATGAACATGAATAATTTAAAATAATGCATTTTTCATAATCTATGCATGGCTAAAACTCATTTAAAATTAATTAAATGATTTAACAATTTAATTAAAAGCATGGGTTATACGTGTATTGAATTTGGGCACTACACGTGGTCTATTGATTTATAGGTAAAGCATGTATTGAGTCATAGGTTGATATGATATGCCTAGTCGTTGGCTGATTTGCCAAGTCTTCGGCAGAGTTGCCAAGACACTAGACATTTGGTTTATGTCGATGTTGCTTAGGAATTTATTCATTCCTATTGCTGAGATTCGATATATGAGATAATGTCCAGGAACCGGGATGCCTAAATTAGATAAGAGTCGAGTCTGATATGACGAGTCACGAATTGATTTACAGTGTTATATCATTTCATATTTTCAGATTTTGATACATGTTATTGATATGTGTTTCATGCTTTATATTTGTTTATATGATTGCATGTATACATTATTTATACTGGGATGTATTTCTCACCGGAGTTATCCAGCTGTTTTATGTCATGTCATGTTGAGGATAAAGGAAATTCATGTTTGCATGTCATGAAAATGTTTATGCTTAAAGTTGATGCATCATTATGAAAATGTTTCTATTTTAAAGTTTGTGCGTCATGAAAATATTTATGAAAATGGTCATGTTTGAAGTTTTTGCATCTTCACGAAAACGATATTTTAAGTAAAAGTATTTTTCACTGTTATATGTTGACTGTATTACGTATTATTTGTTATAAAGATTATGGTGTGTTGAGTCTTTAGACTCACTAGGTGTGATGGATGCAGGTGAGGTTGAGGGAGGTCTTGACGGATCATTTGACTGGACTGATGGCGCACAAAACCCGAGGAAAAGCGCTTCTATTTTTCCGCATTTACGTTTATGATTCATGATTTAAGCTAAATATTTTACGACTTTTTATTTATGTTTTGAGAAATTATAGTATGGGCTGTATTTCTCCAAGGTATAGTGGGTTGTTTTATTTAAAAATGATCTCCAAAATATTTTATGAAAATATTTTTATGTATGGTAAGGGTTCGGCCGACTTAGTGAGGTTTTAAAAAAAAAATTCCTAGTACTTTTGAAGCAATAAAAAGGGCAGACGTTTCAGTTGATATCAGAGCAATGGTTCTGTAAAGGGTTGTGCCACCATCAGCGACGGGAAGATCAGACGTCAAACCTCAAACTTGTAAGTTTACATGCTTTACATGATGTTATGAGGTTACCTGCATAACTATATGAATTATATGTTTACGTCACATGTTTAATAGCTTTATGACGATATATGATTTATATGCTTTAAAATTTTTATACGTGATACGATATGAAATGAAAAATTATTTTATTTTAACGCATGTTGGTTTGTGGTGGAATTGGATTATGTTGATTCTTGGGTTTTAGTATTGACGTTCTACTTTTTGAACTATAGGTTAATCATGAATATTATGAATGTTTTATGGGACACGTAGATTTTATAAGAAAATATTTATGATTCATGGTTACTAGTTGAATTAATTTTTGGGAATTACTCATAAGTAATAATGATTCGAGGTTTATAACGACATTGGGAGTATAGAAATGTATAAATAGGGATTTTAAGTTTGATGAAAGGTAAGATTGGTTATACGAATTGATTTTTGGGTAAATAAGTTTAAAATTTTTGAAATTATGTTATGGGAAACCAATAGAAGGAAATATAGAATGCCAAGAACTTATGGGTTGATCGTAAGATTTTCGAAAATAAGGACCAATTAAGATAATTTTTGAGGAAATTAAGAAATGATCTTTGCAAATATTAAGGAATTTGGGGACTAATTTAGCAATAAGTGATAATTAAATGGTTTAAATAATAAGAATTTTGAGGATTTAGACTTTTAAGGATATTTAGAACATATCTGGATTATAAGGTTATAAGAAATGTTAATCAAGGGTTTTAAGGATGAATCGATATTAGGCTTGAAAAATCTAAGCATTAGCGGACGCCTTTGGGGATTTTAAGATTGAAATTGGATAGGTTGATGAACATTTTGGGGACAAAATAAGGAAGATAATATATGATAAGTATGATCATCCATCTTTTATTATTGGGAATTATAAGAAAAATTGAAATTCGAGGTTATAATAGTAATAGGACTAAGTCATTTGGGTCTTTTAAGTTGCGAGTTGAAAATAAGGATTTAGAAGGAAAAATTTAATTGGGATTAAGGGGACGTACACTATGTGAAAAATGACATTTTACTTCGCCAGACGTTACTTCAGCAAATATAAATTACGAAGTAATACGTTACCAATAACTTCATTAATAACACAAGCGAAGTAAAATAATATATTTTACTTCGGATGTTTAAAAACACGGGCTTCACTATATTTTTTTTTTATATTTTACTTCGGCATATCAATTTTGATGAAGTAAAAAATAATGAAAATGCGTCGTACTGAAGTAAAAAGAGTAAACCATGCGACGGTTTTTATAAACCGTCGCTAAATGTCGCGACGGTTTAAACAACCGTCGCCAAATTTAAAATCGGCGACAGTTTACTTTACCCTGTCGCTAATTTTAGCGACAGTCAAATAAAAACTGTCGCCGATTTAAAATTTGGCGACGGTTATATAAAACCGTCGCCATTTTAAAAAAAATTACACCCCGCGTATATTTCTCTCCATTTAAACCGTCGCCGATTCAAATTTTTGCGACGGTTTTTAATAAAGTTGTCGTCAGTTTCAAAAAAATTCATTCCCGCCTATTTTTCCCTCCATTTTCTTCCACCACTCTCTATAAATACTTACAAATTCTCACCAATTTCTTCCACTTCACTTCACTACAATTAAAATTTTTTCTCACTACACGATTTTACAACTTCACAACACTTAAAATTTAAATTTCTTACACGATTTTACCACTTCACAATACTTAAAATTTTTATCTCTTACACGATTGTATCAATTAATACACAAATTTATTAAATTATTAAATTTTTTTATTTTACCGCACCTATTAATAAAACAGATTTATTAAATTATTTAATTTTTTTATTTTACCGAACAAATTAGCGACGGAATTCATACATAGACCGTCGCTAGTTAGCGACAGTTTCTAACATGCATTCCGTCTCTAATTAGCGACGGTTTTAACATTCCGTCGCAATATAGCGACGGTGTGTAACATGAATTCCGTCGCTAAATTTAGTAATTTAGTTACACGCTAGCCGGCCAAAGACTTCAGTATTTTCAATCATACAACTTCGGTTATTGTATGAAGTAAAAGGTCATCTATTACTTCACGTCCATATACTTCGGCACTTAACTACCCTATTACTTCAGATAATATCCGAAGTAAAAAGCCTTTTTTCACATAGTGGTAAGGACATTCTAGAACTTAGTTTTATCAGAGTAGCGCAGCGGAAGCGTGAATTTTTGGGATACTAAGACTAAGTCTAAACTTTGGGTTATTAAAGATAAGTGAATTTCGAGGACGAAATTCAATATAAAGGGGGGAGATTGTAACGCCCCGAAAATTTAAAGGTCCACGCGAACCAAATGCATTTGAATTATTAAATTCTCTTATATTTAATTAATTGTTTTAATTGTATTAATTAATTATGTTGTGCATATTTACATGTTTAAAATATATTTTCTTCATTGTTGCATAAAAATGTATTTTTAAAGGTAATTCGAGTTGCGATCGAGGAACGGAGACCAATGGCTGCAAAATAGAAAATGTTTTTATTAAATGATTATTTTTAATTATTTAAAAATATGGTCGATGCTTTTTAGTATTTTTGAAAATAAAGGGTTTTGAGGTGATTTTATACGCCGAGACGTAATTTTTTTATCGGTGTTTGTTTACAACTAAAATACGAGCTTTTTGGCAATCCGAATATAAAATTCACAAACTTATTTAAACAAAACTTTGTTAATATTTTATTAAATTCTAATTAAGGCTAATGGGCTTGATTTAGTGGCTTAATAAGCCTAAGTCTAATTAGCAAATTAATTAGCTATTTAAAATTATTAATCACCAAAACCCTTCACTTGGCAAATTTATCTCTCGGCCACACACTTTGTAAATTCAGAAATTCTCTCCTCACAAGACACCACACACACGGCACTACACATCCACTTTTTGGGAAGAAAATTCGGAGGGTTCTAAGGAAAACAAGCCAAGGTTGCGTCCCGTTCTTCATCGTCAACGCATTTTCGAGCGTATAAAACGCAAAGGCATGCCATACATCTCCTTTTCTGATCCATCACATCATATTATTGTTTGAATCATTGTATGCATGAAGAACATAAATCTATTTTCGGAATTTTCGGAATATTGCATGCACACATGAGGAAAGATGATTTTTGAATCTAAAATTTGTGATTAAAATAATCCTAAGGGGCTGCCATGATTAGGTAAGGTTTAAGGGGGGTTTTCTACATGTTTTAAAGAGACCTAATCACACAAATAAGCGGCACATGAAAACAAACAGAAGCTGGACAACCGTAGGATTTATGCAGTAGAAGAACCGTGAGTTTGAGTTTGTGTGCATGTATGGTTCAAGGGTGCGGTGGCTTGCATGGTGAAAGGGGATCGGTTACGGTGACCGGAAGCGCAACGGAAGTTAAAAATTTAAATTTTTCATACAATATTTCGGCCACCTCATGATTTGTGTAGCAAATACAATAAAAACACAAAATGACATTCATAGGGTGTATGAAAATCGTTACCTATTAATCTCAATAGATTGATGATGGCACCAACCAAGTTGTAAACAACTTGGCTCTTGAAAAGGATGACAATCTACAAGCTTCCTCCTTACTCCAAAATTAGGCCCACCACCAACTAGGTAAATCCCCTCTTAATTTGCACTAGAAAATTAAGAGGATTTTTCAAAGAGAAGTGTTTTGTATCTCCAACAATTGAAGAACAAAAATGGGAGAGAAAAATGGGAGAGAATGTGTGATGAAGTTTCGGCCCTTGTGGATGCAAGAATGGGGAAGGGAGACTTGTCTTGGTAGTGGAAAAAGTAGAAATCACTTTTTGCATGCCATGCCTTGAAAACTCAAAAAGTAGTCTCCCAACCTTTCACCTCCCATGCATGCATATTATATGGTTTTTAACAAATTAAAAACCATGGACTAAATTTAATTATCTCAAACATATTTGAGACTAATTAAATATTACTTGAATTTACCCAAGTCCCACTAGTTAAAAAATTAATTTAAATTGAGCTCTACAAGACTCAATAAAATTTAATTAATTCAACACTTGAATTAATTTAATTATTTGGACTCTACTAGGTCCACTAGTGTTTAATTAATTCAACACTTGAAAAAATTTATTTAGTCCATAATAATGTTTATGAAAATCACAATTTTCAAATACATTATTCACTTGGCCAACTTTTAATTTAGGAACACTTTCATAAATCAAAATTTACATTTCTCTCATAAAAGTCATACTTCTATTTTTCTTTACGCTTATAAACTCATTTATAAGCCGTTCAACACATTGAACTATTTTCTTCTTTATAGAAGTCATACTTCTAATTTTCCTTACGCTTATAAACTCCTTTATAAGCCGTTCAACACATTGAACTATTTTACTTCTCAACGGGATCTAGAAAGCTAGTACTTGTATGGCCCTCAATGGTTCATTGATACAACTAGCCGTGGGTTCACATCTCCATGTGATTCGGACTAAACATGTCCTTATACGAGCATACCCCAATTGCTCCATTCTTACTTATCAACACCTTGATAACAAGAATGTCAGAACTCAAGTCTGATAGTACCC
The DNA here is from genome assembly GCF_022965805.1 of Primulina eburnea. Lineage (NCBI taxonomy): Eukaryota > Viridiplantae > Streptophyta > Magnoliopsida > Lamiales > Gesneriaceae > Primulina > Primulina eburnea. The sequence continues at coordinate 34,506,701 of NC_133107.1, read as the reverse complement.
ATCCAATCATGTTAAACACCTAGCAGCATCGCTTACATGATTCCTTAGGTATCAAATGATAGTGCCTGCAATAACCATTCTATTATGGTTAGCGTACAGTACGGTCCCTTCAACTCATATATCTCGACCGATTCGACAACCATTGGCATATCGAGAGTTGTCAATGAATCGATACTATGTGTCATGTCGTAGTTGCATCGATGGTGTAATCTATGAAACCCCTTTCATAATTACCACCATACTCTGATCAGAGATTTCAACCTACATACACATGATAACACATAGGATATCCATATCCGAAGGTAAGCGGTGAATCCCCGACTACAATGCATCGACTCCTATGTGTTTCGACAGAACACCCAACCTTGCCACCTGATGACCCCATGAGAGTCAATAAACAAGTCAAAGTATAATTCTAGCACATAGAGTCTCAACGTTGTCCCGGGTCATAAGGACTAATGGTGTACAACCATAAACTAGGACGTTTCCACTCGATAAGTGAGAACCACTTGGAAAGTCCTTTTATGGAGGGTTGTTCAGTGCACTCTACAAGGAGCACCTATCTGCATGTTCGGACATCACAATGTCCCCTACCAATGAAACATGGTACTCACATCGCAGATACTAGTCTCGAACTCGAGCGGCCTATATCCTTCTTAGTGGCGGCTGAATCGACTAGGAACCGTTAGAATATACAGTATTCCAAATATGAGTTTCATGATACTCATCATATGAGCATCTCATATTCTTTCTACTATTTTTATATTCAAGGGCTTTATCTATGCAACTAGCATGGGTATACAGATAAAGATTTTCCAAAACAATAATTTCAAATATTATTAAAATAAAGACTGCTTATACATAGAGTTTCATTGTGAACACTCGGCCAACACTTGGCTCGACGGGCACCTACTCTAACAATCTCCAACTTGCACTATAGCCAACTACCCGTATGCTTCAAACCCATTGTTTCGCGATGCATCTCGAATAATGGTCCAGGTAAAGGCTTAGCTAGTGGATCAGCAACATTATCTGCGAAGCCGACTATGTCCAAAGACACTTCTTCCTCTTTCCACAATCTCTCCGAGGATGTGGTACTTACTAAATACATGTTTGGACTTCTGATGAGACCTTGGCTCTTTTGCTTGAGCTAAAGCTCCCGTGTTGTCACGCAACACCGAGAGAGGAGCAACTCCATTAGGAATGACGTCCAACTCTTGGACAAAATTCCTTATCCAAACAGCCTCCCTTGCTGCATCTGATGCAGCAATGTATTCGGCCTCTGTGCTGGAATCCGCAGTATTGTCTTGCTTGGAACTCTTCCAAGAGACAGCAGCACCATTGAGCATGAATACAAACCCAGAGGTTGACTTCGAGTCATCGATATCTCTTTGGAAGCTAGAGTCGGTATAGCCTTCCAATTTTAGTTCTCCACCCCATAGACCAAGAACAATTTATTGGTCCTTCTAAACTACTTGAGGATGTCTTTCACATCTTTCTAGTGTGGAAGACCAGGGTTCAATTGATATCTACTCACTACACTTAGTGCGAAAGCCACGTCAGGACGTGTAGATATCATCTCATACATGATGCTACCAATCGCAGATGCATAAGGAATGCTTGTCATCGCCGCTATATCTACATTAGTCTTGGGAGACATAGACCTGGATAGGGACACGCCATGACACATTGGTAGATGTCCTCTCTTGGACTCATCCATCGAGAACCGCTTCACGATGGTATCATGTATGTGGACTGGGTGAGACCAAGCAATCTTCTTGATCTATCTCTATAGAATCTGTATTCCCAATACAAAAGATGCTTCACCCAAGTCTTATATCGAGAACTTACTTCCTAACCATATTTTAGTTGATTGCAACATTCCTACATCATTCCCAATTATTAGAATGTCATCAACATAAAACACCAGGAATGTCACAACACTCCCACTGACCTTCTTATACACACAGGGTTCCTCAGGATTCTTATCAAAACCAAACTCTTTGATTGTACTATCGAATCTGAGGTTCCAACTCCTAGATGCCTGCTTTAGACCATAAATAGATCTATGAAGTTTGCATACCATATGCACACTTCCGATAGATGTAAACCCTCCAGGTTTGAGACATGTAAATCTCTTCCTTAATATCCACATTAAGAAAGGCTGTCTTAACATCCATCTGCCATATCTCATAGTCATACCATGCAGCTATGGCTAACAATATCCTTATAGACTTGAACATTGCGACTGGGGAAAAGTTTTCCTCAAAGTCAACTCCTTGTCTTTGAATACATCCTTTTGCCACCAATCGCGTCTTGAAGGTCAATACCTTCCCATCCGCCCCAAGTCCCTATGGGAACCGTTCCCTCAGGTGGATCTATAAGATCTCACACTTGGTTCGAATGCATGGAATTCATCTCAGATTCCATAGCTTCAAGCCATTTGGATGAATCGGCATCAGATAACGCTTCCTTGAAGGTCCTTGGATCACATCCATGGTTAGGCTCATCATGGCCCTCTTCAAGAAGCTGACCATACCTCATAGGTGGTCTCGAGACTCTCTCGGATTTTTCTAGGAGCTTGTATCTCCTCTCTTGGCTCTTCGGGTGTGGGTTCTATAATTGTGGGTGTCTCTCGAACCTCTTCGAGTTCTATCATCTCCCCTTTTCTATCCAATAGAAATTCCTTTTCCTAAAATGTTGCATTCCTAGAAACAAACACCTTTGTTTCTTGGGGATGATAGAAATGATATCCAATTGAATTTCTTGGATATCCCACTAAGTAACATAAAATGGATCGACTATCCAATTTATCTCCCACTACCTGCTTCATAAGCAGGGCACCCCCATATTCTAAGATAAGAATACTTAGGAGGCTTACCTATCCATATCTCATATGGTATATGCCTTTGAATGGACATTTAGTGGAATATCTTTTAATTTTAAGTTATAGAGATCGTTTTCAAGTTATCAAGTACCAATTAAACATTCATTCTTGTAAATGTTGCAAACACCTTTGCTAAATAGACAAGAATATCCATCTTTATCACAATAGAAATGGAAACAATTTTTTTCACAAAAAGGTACAAACAAAACATCTCTTAAAAATCAACTTAAAATCATTGTTCAACAATAAGTAAACATCTTCAACAGCCTTGGCAGCAACTCTTGCTCCATCGCCCATCCTCTAGAAGGTCACACCTTCCTTAAGCTTTCTACTTCTTCTCAACACCTGTAACTCATTACAGAGATGTGAGTCACAACCGGTATCTAATACCCAAGAAGTAGAGTTAATTGAAATGTTTACTTCAATTTAGAACATACCGATTCCAGAACTCTTCTGGGCAAGATATTCCTTGCAATTTCACCTCCAATGTCCAGGCTTCTTGTAGTGATGACAAACATCACTAGTCTTGTCAGCCTTAACAGGTGTGGCTGCCACAACGGGATTCGGAGATTGCCTCATCAAGGGCACGTTCTTCTTGGGACGTTGGAAAGAACTCTTCTTTCCCTTCCCATGTGGATCAATCTTCGTACCAGATGAAGAACCTACATAAAAAACCAACTTCTCTTTCTTGATGGTTGATTCAAACGTAACAAGCATGTTCACCAACCTCCTCAAGGGTCGGCTCCATCTTGTTCATGTTTAAGTTACCACAAAAGGATCAAATGAGCTAGGCAATGATAACAGCAACACGTCGGTGGTCAACTCCGAAGGCAAGATCAGATACTGCCAACGAGCTTTTCTAGGAGCCCGATCATCTTTAGGCCATGCTCATGGACCGAGGCCCCATCTCGCATGCGCAAAGTGATCTGCTCCTTGACGGTAGCATGCTTAAGAGGCCGAGTCTGCTCACCAAAGAGCTCTTTGAGGTGCATATGAATGTCAGCAGCATTCTTTGCATCCTCAAAACGCCTCTGCAACTCATCATTCATAGAAGTCAGCATATAACACCTGGCTATCAAGTCATGGTCACACCATTCCTTGTAAGCCTGCAATTCCTCAGGATTGCAGTCAGTCGGAGCCTCAACAGGGGGCGACTCAGTCAGTGTATATGCTACCCTTTCCGAATTCAAGACGATTTTCAGGTTTCTTAGCCAAGTGAGGTAATTAGGTCCGTTAATATGTGTTTGTCGAGTATTACGGATATCGGATTGCGAATCGAAGACATTGCCAATTTGTACTGAAAGTAAAAACAATAATGTTGATGACTATTTTAAAATATTTAGTAAGATATGAAGTTTGGACTTTTACTTCATAAATATTTGCTCCCACTGTTTTGACATCTTTCACTACCCTCTAGTGAAAACGGGAAACTCCTTTCCTCAGTAGGTACGTAAGGTCCAATTAGCGAATTATGATCCCGAATAATATCAGTCAATCACAATTCCTAAAAGGTAGTTTCCAATTACATCACAATGCAACCCTCTACGTAAACTTTTGTCTCACGTTTGATTAGGACCCAATAATATGACGTCGTTCATCTTCACGTGTCAAGCCTTACCCATCGATGTTGAACCTTAATGGACGGTCGCCACGAGTTCCCTCAATAATATGAGCCGAAATCATGGGAGTTCCACGTAGTTCACAATCACCATGTCAATGGATGTCACAGCTTTCCGGTACCCAAAGCTCCCGCCAATAATATGAGCCGAGCCCCGAGTACGGGTAGCGTTCATCATGCACCCATTGTCGATGGAAGACAAGGAAATTATAAAAAAATTTATAATTCCCCTTTTCGGGCTTGATATTAATTTTGAATCTTACTCCAAAATGAGGGTTTTTAATTTTGAAAGGTCTCATCATTAATTTTTATTTTAAAAGCTCGCCATGTTTGATCGTATGTTTGCCGGATTCATGCAACTTTGTTATTATCATAATAATAACGCACATACTCATTATTTGTAACATATCATGCATATATTATAAACAGTAAACAAAACAAGGATGATCAATCACTCCAAAACTAAGTAGAGACGCCTTGGGGATTTTAAGATTGAAATTGGATAGGTTGATGAACATTTTGGGGACAAACATAAGAAAGATAATAATGTAAGTATGATCATCCATCTTTTATTATTGGGAATTATAGAAAAAATTGAAATTCGAGGTTATAATAGTAATAGGACTAAGTCATTTGGGTCTTTTAAGTTGCGAGTTGAAAATAAGGATTGTAGAAGGAAAAATTTAATTGGGATTAAGGGGACGTAAGGTGTGACATTCTAGAACTTAGTTTATCAGAGTAGCGCAGCGGAAGCGTGAATTTTTGGGATACTAAGACTAAGTCTAAACTTTGGGTTATTAAGATAAGTGAATTTCGAGGACGAAATTCAATATAAAGGGGGGAGATTGTAACGCCCCGAAAATTTAAAGGTCCACGCGAACCAAATGCATTTGAATTATTAAATTCTCTTATATTTAATTAATTGTTTTAATTGTATTAATTAATTATGTTGTGCATATTACATGTTTAAAATATATTTTCTTCATTGTTGCATAAAAATGTATTTTTAAAGGTAATTCGAGTTGCGATCGAGGAACGGAGACCAATGGCTGCAAAATAGAAAATGTTTTTATTAAATGATTATTTTAATTATTTAAAAATATGGTCGATGCTTTTTAGTATTTTGAAAATAAAGGGTTTTGAGGTGATTTTATACGCCGAGACGTAATTTTTTTATCGGTGTTGGTTTACAACTAAAATACGAGCTTTTTGGCAATCCGAATATAAAATTCACAAACTTATTTAAACAAAACTTTGTTAATATTTTATTAAATTCTAATTAAGGCTAATGGGCTTGATTTAGTGGCTTAATAAGCCTAAGTCTAATTAGCAAATTAATTAGCTATTTAAAATTATTAATCACCAAAACCCTTCACTTGGCAAATTTATCTCTCGGCCACACACTTTGTAAATTCAGAAATTCTCTCCTCACAAGACCACCACACACACGGCACTACACATCCACTTTTTGGGAAGAAAATTCGGAGGGTTCTAAGGAAAACAAGCCAAGGTTGCGTCCCGTTCTTCATCGTCAACGCATTTTCGAGCGTATAAAACGCAAAGGATGCCATACATCTCCTTTTCTGATCCATCACATCATATTATTTTTGAATCATTGTATGCATGAAGAACATAAATCTATTTTCGGAATTTTCGGAATATGCATGCACACATGAGGAAAGATGATTTTTGAATCTAAAATTTGTGATTAAAATAATCCTAAGGGGCTGCCATGATTAGGTAAGGTTTAAGGGGGGTTTTCTACATGTTTTAAAGAGACCTAATCACACAAATAAGCGGCACATGAAAACAACACAGAAGCTGGACAACCGTAGGATTTATGCAGTAGAAGAACCGTGAGTTTGAGTTTGTGTGCATGTATGGTTCAAGGGTGCGGTGGCTTGCATGGTGAAAGGGGATCGGTTACGGTGACGCGGAAGCGCAACGGAAGTTAAAAATTTTAAATTTTTCATACAATATTTCGGCCACCTCATGATTTGTGTAGCAAATACAATAAAACACAAAATGACATTCATAGGGTGTATGAAAATCGTTACCTATTAATCTCAATAGATTGATGATGGCACCAACCAAGTTGTAAACAACTTGGCTCTTGAAAAGGATGACAATCTACAAGCTTCCTCCTTACTCCAAAATTAGGCCCACCACCAACAGTAAATCCCCTCTTAATTTGCACTAGAAAATTAGAGGATTTTTCAAAGAGAAGTGTTTTGTATCTCCAACAATTGAAGAACAAAAATGGAGAGAAAAATGGGAGAGAATGTGTGTGATAGTTTCGGCCTGTGGATGCAAGAATGGTGGAAGGGAGACTTGTCTGGTTAGTGGAAAAAGTAGAAATCACTTTTTGCATGCCATGCCTTGAAAACTCAAAAAGTAGTCTCCCAACCTTTCACCTCCCATGCATGCATATTATATGGTTTTTTAACAAATTAAAAACCATGGACTAAATTTAATTATCTCAAACATATTTGAGACTAATTAAATATTACTTGAATTTACCCAGTCCCACTAGTTAAAAAATTAATTTAAATTGAGCTCTACAAGACTCAATAAAATTAATAATTCAACACTTGAATTAATTTAATTATTTGGACTCTACTAGGTCACTAGTGTGTAATTAATTCAACACTTGAAAAATTTATTTAGTCCATATAATGTTTATGAAAATCACAATTTTCAAATACATTATTCACTTGGCCAACTTTTAATTTAGGAACACTTTCATAAATCAAAATTTACATTTCTCTCATAAAGTCATACTTCTATTTTTCTTTACGCTTATAACTCATTTATAAGCCGTTCAACACATTGAACTATTTCTTTTTATAGAAGTCATACTTCTAATTTTCCTTACGCTTATAAACTCCTTTATAAGCCGTTCAACACATTGAACTATTTACTTCTCAACGGGATCTAGAAAGCTAGTACTTGTATGGCCCTCAATGGTTCATTGATACAACTAGCCGTGGGTTCACATCTCCATGTGATTCGGACTAAACATGTCCTTATACGAGCATACCCCAATTGCTCCATTCTTACTTATCAACACCTTGATAACAAGAATGTCAGAACTCAAGTCTGATAGTACCCATCCAATCATGTTAAACACCTAGCAGCATCGCTTACATGATTCTAGGTATCAAATGATAGTGCCTGCAATAACCATTATTATGGTTAGCGTACAGTACGGTCCCTTCAACTCATATATCTCGACCGATTCGACAACCATTGGCATATCGAGAGTTGTCAATGATCGATACTATGTGTCATGTCGTGTGTTGCATCGATGGTGTAATCTATGAAACCCCCTTTCATAATTACCACCATACTCTGATCAGAGATTTCAACCTACATACACATGATAACACATAGGATATCCATATCCGAAGGTAAGCGTGTGAATCCCCGACTACAATGCATCGACTCCTATGTGTTTTCGACAGAACACCAACCTTCCACCTGATGACCCCATGAGAGTCAATAAACAAGTCAAAGTATAATTCTAGCACATAGAGTCTCAACGTTGTCCCGCGGTCATAAGGACTAATGGTGTACAACCATAAACTAGGACGTTTCCACTCGATAAGTGAGAACCACTTGGAAAGTCCTTTTATGGAGGGTTGTTCAGTGTATGCTCACAAGGAGCACCTATCTGCATGTTCGGACATCACAATGGTCCCCTTACTTTTTCTATGACCAGGACTCACACCGCTCGCCAGGTAAGCCGACTCGAGTCTGACGTTGTGTGCCGGACGAAGGATCGTTTCCTTCTAAGGCTTGGCACGCCGTTTGTTCTCGTTCTCCGATTAGAGATTGAGTTGCGTATCTGATGGCTCGACTGGAGGACGGCGGCCTCTGACATGTTTTTCGAGGGTTGGGTCGCGGCGTCAGACCTTAATGTGGTCTCGTGGCTTGCGTCTGTCGGTCGGACGGGGGTCAAGGATGTAGAGGGGTGGGGTGTTTCCGGTTTTAAAGGTGGTTTCGAGATGATCAGGGATAAGGGTGCTCTTTGATGCTGGTGCAGAGGAGAAGCGACTGTTGCCGAGAGGATACGTAGCTACGAGCTGGTTTTGATTGTAGATCCCGAAAGGAATGCAGACCGTGTAGATAGACCCTGGTCCCATTAAAAAAGTGTTAGCGGGAGATTTTGATTGTGTATTGGAATGGCGGATGAGGTACGGTTTCCTGAAGTTGGGATAAGGGTTACATGCAAGTACGGGCTCTAGTTGTTAGCATGTGGAGGGACGCGCGTGGACTTCAATATGAGCAGTTATACGTCGGCGTGCGGTAGATGAAAGTTAATGTACGGAATTGTGGAGAATGGGGATAGGCTAGTTAGTGGATTAGAGTGGTGTTGTATCGGTGTGGTGAAGGGGTAGTTGGATGTCACAATAAGAGTAAGGCGAGATGTTAGTAAGTGAGTGTGGACTAGGACTGGTGGGCAGAGTTGAGCTCTATATATGTAAGGATTGGGGGCTCAGGGCAGGGGTCTGAGTCGCTCTGGTTGGCGTTTGTATTATTGGCATTCTGGTGTCTCTCGGCATGGATGTCGTAATGTCATTCAGTACTAAGTTCGATTGAACGACTGGGGCAATACCTAAGTCTTGGGGCAACGAAGTATTGGTGGTGCGTGCGCGCGAGTCGGGCGCGGGCATCTTCCGAGGCATGGGAAGGAGTGTCTGGAGGATTGATAGGGAGTGTCAGGGAAGTGAGGGCGGGCTCCGCCTACCGGTGTTTTTTGGACCAGAGTATTGGCCTTTGCTCGGAGTTTTCGGTTGTTGGGGAAGCAGGCGCAGGAATTACAGGTTTGTGATAGGACATTGAATAGTGGGAGAGTCTCGTGCGTAGACCGGCGGAGGTAATTGGGTATAAGTGAGTCCAGCATGTCACCCTTGTAAAGACAGTTGGTATCTACTACGATGATATTCCGACACGTGGTATGTGGAGTGTGCCATGCGTTGACGGTCATGTCGGGCGAGGGGAAGAGCGCGCTGAGTCGGTGGTGGTGACGTATATATGAGGAGACGAAGAGCTGGCGCTAGTAAGTTGTATGGTAGAGGTGGTAGCGAGGATGAGCCTTGGTTGGCTGCTGATCGTAGGGTCGGTGTGTGGTAAGGGGTGGTGGGAAGGAGGACAACAAGGAAGAGGGAGAAAGAGGGGGAGGGGGAATTGGATTGGGAACCATGTTGGGTGTTTGTGTAAATACTCCTCCTTATTCTCTCTACCAATCCCCCCCCGTTCTTCCATGCTCACTAATCAGCGTCTTACCACACGCCTTCCTCCGGTATCGTCCGATGCTCGCGGTTCCTCCCCGTGGAGCACCCCTCCTACAACCCAGTCCCTACCAATGAAACATGGTACTCACATCGCAGAACTAGTCTCGAACTCGAGCGGCCTATATCCTTCTTAGTGGCGGCTGAATCGACTAGGAACCGTTAGAATATACAGTATTCCAAATATGAGTTTCATGATACTCATCATATGAGATCTCATATTCTTTCTACTATTTTTATATTCAAGGGCTTTATCTATGCAACTAGCATGGGTATACAGATAAAGATTTTCCAAAACAATAATTTCAAATATTATTAAAATAAAGACTGCTTATACATAGAGTTTCATTGTGAACACTCGGCCAACACTTGGCTCGACGGGCACCTACTCTAACAATCTCCAACTTGCACTATAGCCAACTACCCGTATGCTTCAAACACCATTGTTTCGCGATGCATCTCGAATAATGGTCCAGGTAAAGGCTTAGCTAGTGGATCAGCAACATTATCTGCGAAAGCCGACTATGTCCAAAGACACTTCTTCCTCTTTCCACAATCTCTCGAGGATTGTGGTACTTACTAAATACATGTTTGGACTTCTGATGAGACCTTGGCCTCTTTGCTTGAGCTAAAGCTCCCGTGTGTCACGCAACACCGAGAGAGGAGCAACTCCATAGGAATGACGTCCAACTCTTGGACAAAATTCCTTATCCAAACAGCCTCCTTGCTGCATCTGATGCAGCAATGTATTCGGGCCTCTGTGCTGGAATCCGCAGTATTGTCTTGCTTGGAACTCTTCCAAGAGACAGCAGCACCATTGAGCATGAATACAAACACCAGAGGTGACTTCGAGTCATCGATATCTCTTTGGAAGCTAGAGTCGGTATAGCCTTCCAATTTTAGTTCTCCACCCCATAGACCAAGAACAATTTATTGGTCCTTCTAAACTACTTGAGGATGTCTTTCACATCTTTCTAGTGTGGGAAGACCAGGGTTCAATTGATATCTACTCACTACACTTAGTGCGAAAGCCACGTCAGGACGTGTGAGATCTATCTCATACATGATGCTACCAATCGCAGATGCATAAGGAATGCTTGTCATCGCCGCTATATCTACATAGTCTTGGGAGACATAGACCTGGATAGGGACACGCCATGACACATTGGTAGATGTCCTCTCTTGGACTCATCCATCGAGAACCGCTTCACGATGGTATCATGTATGTGGACTGGGTGAGACCAAGCAATCTTCTTGATCTATCTCTATAGATCTGTATTCCCAATACACAAAGATGCTTCACCCAAGTCTTATATCGAGAACTTACTTCCTAACCATATTTAGTTGATTGCAACATTCCTACATCATTCCCAATTATTAGAATGTCATCAACATAAAACACAGGAATGTCACAACACTCCCACTGACCTTCTTATACACACAGGGTTCCTCAGGATTCTTATCAAAACCAAACTCTTGATTGTACTATCGAATCTGAGGTTCCAACTCCTAGATGCCTGCTTTAGACCATAAATAGATCTATGAAGTTTGCATACCATATGCGCACTTCCGATAGATGTAAACCCTCCAGGTTTGAGACATGTAATCTCTTCCTTAATATCCACATTAAGAAAGGCTGTCTTAACATCCACTGCCATATCTCATAGTCATACCATGCAGCTATGGCTAACAATATCCTTATAGACTTGAACATTGCGACTGGGGAAAAGTTTCCTCAAAGTCAACTCCTTGTCTTTGAATACAATCCTTTTGCCACCAATCGCGTCTTGAAGGTCAATACCTTCCCATCCGCCCCAAGTCCCTATGGGAACCGTTCCCTCAGGTGGATCTATAAGATCTCACACTTGGTTCGAATGCATGGAATTCATCTCAGATTCCATAGCTTCAAGCCATTTGGATGAATCGGCATCAGATAACGTTCCTTGAAGGTCCTTGGATCACATCAATAAAACTCTCGAAAATTTGCTAGAAGATGGAGAGGGAGGGGGCGGCTGCTCTCTAGACATAACCCTAGGTTTTCACTCTTTCAAAATAATAAAACTGAATGTGTGTGTATTTGTGTGTGTGAGTGTGGGTGTGTAAACATGTGTGTATGTGTGTGTTAAAGAGTAGATTAGGGAATGATTTTTGCTTAATTAAAATCATTAGCAATTAATTAAAAATACTATCTATCCTCTCAACTAATTAAAAGCCCTTAGTGAATTGTACAAGTGCTAGACTTTTAAAAGTTTAAAACTCCTAAAATTACTAAATACGTGATTTAAGATTAAAATGCTAAAACTCAATAAATTATTTAAACGCCCCATTCCTGACTTAAAATAAAGTACCACATAAAATTTCCAAAATCGTCACCGGTCTCTTCCTCGATCCCGCCTCGAATAATCGCCTGAAATCTGAAACTCGAAAGACATTTTAACGTGCATCACAATGAACATGAATAATTTAAAATAATGCATTTTTCATAATCTATGCATGGCTAAAACTCATTTAAAATTAATTAAATGATTTAACAATTTAATTAAAAGCATGGGTTATACGTGTATTGAATTTGGGCACTACACGTGGTCTATTGATTTATAGGTAAAGCATGTATTGAGTCATAGGTTGATATGATATGCCTAGTCGTTGGCTGATTTGCCAAGTCTTCGGCAGAGTTGCCAAGACACTAGACATTTGGTTTATGTCGATGTTGCTTAGGAATTTATTCATTCCTATTGCTGAGATTCGATATATGAGATAATGTCCAGGAACCGGGATGCCTAAATTAGATAAGAGTCGAGTCTGATATGACGAGTCACGAATTGATTTACAGTGTTATATCATTTCATATTTTCAGATTTTGATACATGTTATTGATATGTGTTTCATGCTTTATATTTGTTTATATGATTGCATGTATACATTATTTATACTGGGATGTATTTCTCACCGGAGTTATCCAGCTGTTTTATGTCATGTCATGTTGAGGATAAAGGAAATTCATGTTTGCATGTCATGAAAATGTTTATGCTTAAAGTTGATGCATCATTATGAAAATGTTTCTATTTTAAAGTTTGTGCGTCATGAAAATATTTATGAAAATGGTCATGTTTGAAGTTTTTGCATCTTCACGAAAACGATATTTTAAGTAAAAGTATTTTTCACTGTTATATGTTGACTGTATTACGTATTATTTGTTATAAAGATTATGGTGTGTTGAGTCTTTAGACTCACTAGGTGTGATGGATGCAGGTGAGGTTGAGGGAGGTCTTGACGGATCATTTGACTGGACTGATGGCGCACAAAACCCGAGGAAAAGCGCTTCTATTTTTCCGCATTTACGTTTATGATTCATGATTTAAGCTAAATATTTTACGACTTTTATTTATGTTTTGAGAAATTATAGTATGGGCTGTATTTCTCCAAGGTATAGTGGGTTGTTTTATTTAAAAATGATCTCCAAAATATTTTATGAAAATATTTTTATGTATGGTAAGGGTTCGGCCGACTTAGTGAGGTTTTAAAAAAAAAATTCCTAGTACTTTTGAAGCAATAAAAAGGGCAGACGTTTCAGTTGATATCAGAGCAATGGTTCTGTAAAGGGTTGTGCCACCATCAGCGACGGGAAGATCAGACGTCAAACCTCAAACTTGTAAGTTTACATGCTTTACATGATGTTATGAGGTTACCTGCATAACTATATGAATTATATGTTTACGTCACATGTTTAATAGCTTTATGACGATATATGATTTATATGCTTTAAAATTTTTATACGTGATACGATATGAAATGAAAAATTATTTTATTTTAACGCATGTTGGTTTGTGGTGGAATTGGATTATGTTGATTCTTGGGTTTTAGTATTGACGTTCTACTTTTTGAACTATAGGTTAATCATGAATATTATGAATGTTTTATGGGACACGTAGATTTTATAAGAAAATATTTATGATTCATGGTTACTAGTTGAATTAATTTTTGGGAATTACTCATAAGTAATAATGATTCGAGGTTTATAACGACATTGGGAGTATAGAAATGTATAAATAGGGATTTTAAGTTTGATGAAAGGTAAGATTGGTTATACGAATTGATTTTTGGGTAAATAAGTTTAAAATTTTTGAAATTATGTTATGGGAAACCAATAGAAGGAAATATAGAATGCCAAGAACTTATGGGTTGATCGTAAGATTTTCGAAAATAAGGACCAATTAAGATAATTTTTGAGGAAATTAAGAAATGATCTTTGCAAATATTAAGGAATTTGGGGACTAATTTAGCAATAAGTGATAATTAAATGGTTTAAATAATAAGAATTTTGAGGATTTAGACTTTTAAGGATATTTAGAACATATCTGGATTATAAGGTTATAAGAAATGTTAATCAAGGGTTTTAAGGATGAATCGATATTAGGCTTGAAAAATCTAAGCATTAGCGGACGCCTTTGGGGATTTTAAGATTGAAATTGGATAGGTTGATGAACATTTTGGGGACAAAATAAGGAAGATAATATATGATAAGTATGATCATCCATCTTTATTATTGGGAATTATAAGAAAAATTGAAATTCGAGGTTATAATAGTAATAGGACTAAGTCATTTGGGTCTTTTAAGTTGCGAGTTGAAAATAAGGATTTAGAAGGAAAAATTTAATTGGGATTAAGGGGACGTAAGGACATTCTAGAACTTAGTTTTATCAGAGTAGCGCAGCGGAAGCGTGAATTTTTGGGATACTAAGACTAAGTCTAAACTTTGGGTTATTAAGGATAAGTGAATTTCGAGGACGAAATTCAATATAAAGGGGGGAGATTGTAACGCCCCGAAAATTTAAAGGTCCACGCGAACCAAATGCATTTGAATTATTAAATTCTCTTATATTTAATTAATTGTTTTAATTGTATTAATTAATTATGTTGTGCATATTTACATGTTTAAAATATATTTTCTTCATTGTTGCATAAAAATGTATTTTTAAAGGTAATTCGAGTTGCGATCGAGGAACGGAGACCAATGGCTGCAAAATAGAAAATGTTTTTATTAAATGATTATTTTTAATTATTTAAAAATATGGTCGATGCTTTTTAGTATTTTTGAAAATAAAGGGTTTTGAGGTGATTTTATACGCCGAGACGTAATTTTTTTATCGGTGTTGGTTTACAACTAAAATACGAGCTTTTTGGCAATCCGAATATAAAATTCACAAACTTATTTAAACAAAACTTTGTTAATATTTTATTAAATTCTAATTAAGGCTAATGGGCTTGATTTAGTGGCTTAATAAGCCTAAGTCTAATTAGCAAATTAATTAGCTATTTAAAATTATTAATCACCAAAACCCTTCACTTGGCAAATTTATCTCTCGGCCACACACTTTGTAAATTCAGAAATTCTCTCCTCACAAGACACCACACACACGGCACTACACATCCACTTTTTGGGAAGAAAATTCGGAGGGTTCTAAGGAAAACAAGCCAAGGTTGCGTCCCGTTCTTCATCGTCAACGCATTTTCGAGCGTATAAAACGCAAAGGCATGCCATACATCTCCTTTTCTGATCCATCACATCATATTATTGTTTGAATCATTGTATGCATGAAGAACATAAATCTATTTTCGGAATTTTCGGAATATTGCATGCACACATGAGGAAAGATGATTTTTGAATCTAAAATTTGTGATTAAAATAATCCTAAGGGGCTGCCATGATTAGGTAAGGTTTAAGGGGGGTTTTCTACATGTTTTAAAGAGACCTAATCACACAAATAAGCGGCACATGAAAACAAACAGAAGCTGGACAACCGTAGGATTTATGCAGTAGAAGAACCGTGAGTTTGAGTTTGTGTGCATGTATGGTTCAAGGGTGCGGTGGCTTGCATGGTGAAAGGGGATCGGTTACGGTGACCGGAAGCGCAACGGAAGTTAAAAATTTTAATTTTTCATACAATATTTCGGCCACCTCATGATTTGTGTAGCAAATACAATAAAAACACAAAATGACATTCATAGGGTGTATGAAAATCGTTACCTATTAATCTCAATAGATTGATGATGGCACCAACCAAGTTGTAAACAACTTGGCTCTTGAAAAGGATGACAATCTACAAGCTTCCTCCTTACTCCAAAATTAGGCCCACCACCAACTAGGTAAATCCCCTCTTAATTTGCACTAGAAAATTAAGAGGATTTTTCAAAGAGAAGTGTTTTGTATCTCCAACAATTGAAGAACAAAAATGGGAGAGAAAAATGGGAGAGAATGTGTGATGAAGTTTCGGCCCTTGTGGATGCAAGAATGGGGAAGGGAGACTTGTCTTGGTAGTGGAAAAAGTAGAAATCACTTTTTGCATGCCATGCCTTGAAAACTCAAAAAGTAGTCTCCCAACCTTTCACCTCCCATGCATGCATATTATATGGTTTTTAACAAATTAAAAACCATGGACTAAATTTAATTATCTCAAACATATTTGAGACTAATTAAATATTACTTGAATTTACCCAAGTCCCACTAGTTAAAAAATTAATTTAAATTGAGCTCTACAAGACTCAATAAAATTTAATTAATTCAACACTTGAATTAATTTAATTATTTGGACTCTACTAGGTCCACTAGTGTTTAATTAATTCAACACTTGAAAAAATTTATTTAGTCCATAATAATGTTTATGAAAATCACAATTTTCAAATACATTATTCACTTGGCCAACTTTTAATTTAGGAACACTTTCATAAATCAAAATTTACATTTCTCTCATAAAAGTCATACTTCTATTTTTCTTTACGCTTATAAACTCATTTATAAGCCGTTCAACACATTGAACTATTTTCTTCTTTATAGAAGTCATACTTCTAATTTTCCTTACGCTTATAAACTCCTTTATAAGCCGTTCAACACATTGAACTATTTTACTTCTCAACGGGATCTAGAAAGCTAGTACTTGTATGGCCCTCAATGGTTCATTGATACAACTAGCCGTGGGTTCACATCTCCATGTGATTCGGACTAAACATGTCCTTATACGAGCATACCCCAATTGCTCCATTCTTACTTATCAACACCTTGATAACAAGAATGTCAGAACTCAAGTCTGATAGTACCCATCCAATCATGTTAAACACCTAGCAGCATCGCTTACATGATTCCTTAGGTATCAAATGATAGTGCCTGCAATAACCATTCTATTATGGTTAGCGTACAGTACGGTCCCTTCAACTCATATATCTCGACCGATTCGACAACCATTGGCATATCGAGAGTTGTCAATGAATCGATACTATGTGTCATGTCGTAGTTGCATCGATGGTGTAATCTATGAAACCCCTTTCATAATTACCACCATACTCTGATCAGAGATTTCAACCTACATACACATGATAACACATAGGATATCCATATCCGAAGGTAAGCGGTGAATCCCCGACTACAATGCATCGACTCCTATGTGTTTCGACAGAACACCCAACCTTGCCACCTGATGACCCCATGAGAGTCAATAAACAAGTCAAAGTATAATTCTAGCACATAGAGTCTCAACGTTGTCCCGGGTCATAAGGACTAATGGTGTACAACCATAAACTAGGACGTTTCCACTCGATAAGTGAGAACCACTTGGAAAGTCCTTTTATGGAGGGTTGTTCAGTGCACTCTACAAGGAGCACCTATCTGCATGTTCGGACATCACAATGTCCCCTACCAATGAAACATGGTACTCACATCGCAGATACTAGTCTCGAACTCGAGCGGCCTATATCCTTCTTAGTGGCGGCTGAATCGACTAGGAACCGTTAGAATATACAGTATTCCAAATATGAGTTTCATGATACTCATCATATGAGCATCTCATATTCTTTCTACTATTTTTATATTCAAGGGCTTTATCTATGCAACTAGCATGGGTATACAGATAAAGATTTTCCAAAACAATAATTTCAAATATTATTAAAATAAAGACTGCTTATACATAGAGTTTCATTGTGAACACTCGGCCAACACTTGGCTCGACGGGCACCTACTCTAACAATCTCCAACTTGCACTATAGCCAACTACCCGTATGCTTCAAACCCATTGTTTCGCGATGCATCTCGAATAATGGTCCAGGTAAAGGCTTAGCTAGTGGATCAGCAACATTATCTGCGAAGCCGACTATGTCCAAAGACACTTCTTCCTCTTTCCACAATCTCTCCGAGGATGTGGTACTTACTAAATACATGTTTGGACTTCTGATGAGACCTTGGCTCTTTTGCTTGAGCTAAAGCTCCCGTGTTGTCACGCAACACCGAGAGAGGAGCAACTCCATTAGGAATGACGTCCAACTCTTGGACAAAATTCCTTATCCAAACAGCCTCCCTTGCTGCATCTGATGCAGCAATGTATTCGGCCTCTGTGCTGGAATCCGCAGTATTGTCTTGCTTGGAACTCTTCCAAGAGACAGCAGCACCATTGAGCATGAATACAAACCCAGAGGTTGACTTCGAGTCATCGATATCTCTTTGGAAGCTAGAGTCGGTATAGCCTTCCAATTTTAGTTCTCCACCCCATAGACCAAGAACAATTTATTGGTCCTTCTAAACTACTTGAGGATGTCTTTCACATCTTTCTAGTGTGGAAGACCAGGGTTCAATTGATATCTACTCACTACACTTAGTGCGAAAGCCACGTCAGGACGTGTAGATATCATCTCATACATGATGCTACCAATCGCAGATGCATAAGGAATGCTTGTCATCGCCGCTATATCTACATCAGTCTTGGGAGACATAGACCTGGATAGGGACACGCCATGACACATTGGTAGATGTCCTCTCTTGGACTCATCCATCGAGAACCGCTTCACGATGGTATCATGTATGTGGACTGGGTGAGACCAAGCAATCTTCTTGATCTATCTCTATAGATCTGTATTCCCAATACAAAAGATGCTTCACCCAAGTCTTATATCGAGAACTTACTTCCTAACCATATTTTAGTTGATTGCAACATTCCTACATCATTCCCAATTATTAGAATGTCATCAACATAAAACACCAGGAATGTCACAACACTCCCACTGACCTTCTTATACACACAGGGTTCCTCAGGATTCTTATCAAAACCAAACTCTTTGATTGTACTATCGAATCTGAGGTTCCAACTCCTAGATGCCTGCTTTAGACCATAAATAGATCTATGAAGTTTGCATACCATATGCGCACTTCCGATAGATGTAAACCCTCCAGGTTTGAGACATGTAAATCTCTTCCTTAATATCCACATTAAGAAAGGCTGTCTTAACATCCATCTGCCATATCTCATAGTCATACCATGCAGCTATGGCTAACAATATCCTTATAGACTTGAACATTGCGACTGGGGAAAAGTTTTCCTCAAAGTCAACTCCTTGTCTTTGAATACATCCTTTTGCCACCAATCGCGTCTTGAAGGTCAATACCTTCCCATCCGCCCCAAGTCCCTATGGGAACCGTTCCCTCAGGTGGATCTATAAGATCTCACACTTGGTTCGAATGCATGGAATTCATCTCAGATTCCATAGCTTCAAGCCATTTGGATGAATCGGCATCAGATAACGCTTCCTTGAAGGTCCTTGGATCACATCCATGGTTAGGCTCATCATGGCCCTCTTCAAGAAGCTGACCATACCTCATAGGTGGTCTCGAGACTCTCTCGGATTTTTCTAGGAGCTTGTATCTCCTCTCTTGGCTCTTCGGGTGTGGGTTCTATAATTGTGGGTGTCTCTCGAACCTCTTCGAGTTCTATCATCTCCCCTTTTCTATCCAATAGAAATTCCTTTTCCTAAAATGTTGCATTCCTAGAAACAAACACCTTTGTTTCTTGGGGATGATAGAAATGATATCCAATTGAATTTCTTGGATATCCCACTAAGTAACATAAAATGGATCGACTATCCAATTTATCTCCCACTACCTGCTTCATAAGCAGGGCACCCCCATATTCTAAGATAAGAATACTTAGGAGGCTTACCTATCCATATCTCATATGGTATATGCCTTTGAATGGACATTTAGTGGAATATCTTTTAATTTTAAGTTATAGAGATCGTTTTCAAGTTATCAAGTACCAATTAAACATTCATTCTTGTAAATGTTGCAAACACCTTTGCTAAATAGACAAGAATATCCATCTTTATCACAATAGAAATGGAAACAATTTTTTTCACAAAAAGGTACAAACAAAACATCTCTTAAAAATCAACTTAAAATCATTGTTCAACAATAAGTAAACATCTTCAACAGCCTTGGCAGCAACTCTTGCTCCATCGCCCATCCTCTAGAAGGTCACACCTTCCTTAAGCTTTCTACTTCTTCTCAACACCTGTAACTCATTACAGAGATGTGAGTCACAACCGGTATCTAATACCCAAGAAGTAGAGTTAATTGAAATGTTTACTTCAATTTAGAACATACCGATTCCAGAACTCTTCTGGGCAAGATATTCCTTGCAATTTCACCTCCAATGTCCAGGCTTCTTGTAGTGATGACAAACATCACTAGTCTTGTCAGCCTTAACAGGTGTGGCTGCCACAACGGGATTCGGAGATTGCCTCATCAAGGGCACGTTCTTCTTGGGACGTTGGAAAGAACTCTTCTTTCCCTTCCCATGTGGATCAATCTTCGTACCAGATGAAGAACCTACATAAAGAACCAACTTCTCTTTCTTGATGGTTGATTCAAACGTAACAAGCATGTTCACCAACTCCTCAAGGGTCGGCTCCATCTTGTTCATGTTTAAGTTAACCACAAAAGGATCAAATGAGCTAGGCAATGATAACAGCAACACGTCGGTGGTCAACTCCGAAGGCAAGATCAGATACATGCCAACGAGCTTTTCTAGGAGCCCGATCATCTTTAGGCCATGCTCATGGACCGAGGCCCCATCTCGCATGCGCAAAGTGATCTGCTCCTTGACGGTAGCATGCTTAAGAGGCCGAGTCTGCTCACCAAAGAGCTCTTTGAGGTGCATATGAATGTCAGCAGCATTCTTTGCATCCTCAAAACGCCTCTGCAACTCATCATTCATAGAAGTCAGCATATAACACCTGGCTATCAAGTCATGGTCACACCATTCCTTGTAAGCCTGCAATTCCTCAGGATTGCAGTCAGTCGGAGCCTCAACAGGGGGCGACTCAGTCAGTGTATATGCTACCCTTTCCGAATTCAAGACGATTTTCAGGTTTCTTAGCCAAGTGAGGTAATTAGGTCCAGTTAATATGTGTTTGTCGAGTATTACGGATATCGGATTGCGAATCGAAGACATTGCCAATTTGTACTGAAAAGTAAAAACAAATAAATGTTGATGACTATTTTAAAATATTTAGTAAGATATGAAGTTTGGACTTTTACTTCATAAATATTTGCTCCCACTGTTTTGACATCTTTCACTACCCTCTAGTGAAAACGGGAAACTCCTTTCCTCAGTAGGTACGTAAGGTCCAATTAGCGAATTATGATCCCGAATAATATCAGTCAATCACAATTCCTAAAAGGTAGTTTCCAATTACATCACAATGCAACCCTCTACGTAAACTTTTGTCTCACGTTTGATTAGGACCCAATAATATGACGTCGTTCATCTTCACGTGTCAAGCCTTACCCATCGATGTTGAACCTTAATGGACGGTCGCCACGAGTTCCCTCAATAATATGAGCCGAAATCATGGGAGTTCCACGTAGTTCACATCACCATGTCAATGGATGTCACAGCTTTCCGGTACCCAAAGCTCCCGCAATAATATGAGCCGAGCCCCGAGTACGGGTAGCGTTCATCATGCACCCATTGTCGATGGAAGACAAGGAAATTATAAAAAAATTTATAATTCCCCTTTTCGGGCTTGATATTAATTTTGAATCTTACTCAAAATGAGGGTTTTTAATTTTGAAAGGTCTCATCATTAATTTTTATTTTAAAAGCTCGCCATGTTTGATCGTATGTTTGCCGGATTCATGCAACTTTGTTATTATCATAATAATAACGCACATACTCATTATTTGTAACATATCATGCATATATTATAAACAGTAAACAAAACAAGGATGATCAATCACTCCAAAACTAACGGACCGTGTGAGCTAAACACGGGCCTAGGTCCGATCCTAGGGAAATGCACGGGATGCAAATGCAACTATTACATAAGCTTCCAATATTTACATGTCTTCGATATTCATAATCATCATGGCCACCATCTTCCAATCTTGATCATCCACTATACTAATATTTACAAATAAATATCCATGGCAAATAGGGATACATCTCATGGGGTGGGAACGGGCCATAAACCAAGCCCACTTTATAAATTGATAATTATTACAATCATTCAACACAAAATATCCTAGCATACACCTAGCAAATTGGGCTTGGGCTTTTGATCATCCTTCATGCATAATATCACATATCATACACCATCAATTAATTATCACAATAATTAATTGATCCAATATTATTTATCTTGATCCAATCACTAACCGCCACGATTATAAAATAAATTAACAAAGTATACAAACACCTTTGTCTACTTTCTAATTAATTTATTTATAACCGAATTTCTTGTAAATCACAATTTTCTATAAATAATTAAAGTCCAACTTAAATTATTTATTTCATGAGAAAATATTTGCAACTTTTGCAATTTTAAACTTAAGGGCCCAAAAACTTATTTTTTTTTCACCCAAAAATATTTTGGCCCATTTAAAATTCACAAACATGTTAGTCATCCAATGGCCCCACAACTCAAGGCCCATGACACTTTGATAATCCAAAACACTTTTGGAAACCCTAGTCGACATTGCCATCGCCGGAGCTCCGTCGCCGGATTCCGGTAACAAAAAATTTTTTAAAAAAAAAGAGGGGCGTTCGGGCAGGCCCTCGGGCTGCCCTTGCTGCCCGAAACGGGCAGCCCCTCGGGCTGCCCGAGCTGCCCGCAACATGCTGCCCAAAATACCACTTTCATGCCTTGATTTTGGTTGCAAAAAATTACACTCATGTGGTTAGAAATCGATCTCAATATAATATCTCGTAGTTGCTACACAAAATCGTAACCATAGCTCGGATACCACTTGAAAGGGGATCAGTTACGGTGACCGTAAGCGCAACGGAATTAAAAATTTTATATTTCAAGAAGAAATTTTTGGCCACCATACAAACAATGTGTAGCAAATACAAAAACACAAAATGACATTCATAGGGTGTAAGAAAATCGTTACCTATCAATCTCAAGAGATTGATGATGGCACCAACCAAGTTGTAAACAACTTGGCTCTTGAAAAGGATGACAATCTACAAGCTTCCTCCTTACTCCAAAATTAGGCCCACCACCAACTAGGTAAATCCCCTCTTAATTTGCAATAGAAAATTAAGAGGATTTTTCAAAGAGAAGTGTTTTGTATCTCCAACAATTGAAGAACAAAAATGGGAGAGAAAAATGGGAGAGAATGTGTGATGAAGTTTCGGCCCTTGTGGATGCAAGAATGAGGAAGGGAGACTTGTCTTGGTAGTGGAAAAAGTAGAAATCACTTTTTGCATGACATGCCTTGAAAACTTAAAAAGTAGTCTCCCAACCTTTCACCTCCCATGCATGCATATTATATGGTTTTTAACAAATTAAAAACCATGGACTAAATTTAATTATCTCAAACATAATTGAGTCTAATTAAACATTACTTGAATTTACCCAAGTCCCACTAGTTAAAAAATTAATTTAAATTGAGCTCTACAAGACTCAATAAAATTTAATAATTCAACACTTGAATTAATTTAATTATTTGGACTCTACTAGGTCCACTAGTGTTTAATTAATTCAACACTTGAATTAATTTATTTAGTCCATAATAATGTTTATGAAAATCACAATTTTCAAATACATTATTCACTTGGCCAACTTTTAATTTAGGAACACTTCCATAAATCAAAATTTACATTTCTCTCATAGAAGTCATACTTCTATTTTTCTTTACGCTTATAAACTCATTTATAAGCCGTTCAACACATGGAACTATTTTCTCCTTTATAGAAGTCATGCTTCTAATTTTCCTTACGCTTATAAACTCCTTTATAAGCCGTTCAACACATTGAACTATTTTACTTCTCAACGGGATCTAGAAAGCTAGTACTTGTGTGGCCCTCAATGGTTCATTGATACAACTAGCCGTGGGTTCACATCTCCATGTGATTCGGACTAAACATGTCCTTATACGAGCATACCCCAATTGCTCCATTCTTACTTATCAACACCTTGATAACAAGAATGTCAGAACTCAAGTCTGATAGTACCCATCCAATCATGTTAAACGCCTAGCAGCATCGCTTACATGATTCCCTAGGTATCAAATGATAGTGCCTGCAAGAACCATTCTATTATGGTTAGCGTACAGTACGGTCCCTTCAATTCATATATCCCGACCGATTCGACAACCATTGGTATATCGAGAGTTGTCAATGAATCGATACTATGTGTCATGTCGTAGTTGCATCGATGGTGTAATCTATGAAACCCCTTTCATAATTACCACCATACTCTGATCAGAGATTTCAACCTACATACACATGATAACACATAGGATATCCATATCCGAAGGTAAGCGGTGAATCCCCGACTACAATGCATCGACTCCTATATGTTTCGACAGAACATCCAACCTTGCCACCTGATGACCCCATGAGAGTCGGTAAACAAGTCAAAGTGTAATTCTAGCACATAGAGTCTCAATGTTGTCTCGGGTCATAAGGACTAATGGTGTACAACCATAAACTAGGACTTTTCCACTCGATAAGTGAGAACCACTTGGAAAGTCCTTTTATGGAGGGTTGTTGTGGGGACCCGGACGCTAATCATCTTCTTACTCATTATTGGGATTTAATTATCAGTTCTGATAAACAGGGCCTAAAAATTTTTCTTTTTAAAATGTAACTGCGGAAGGTAATGGAATCTAAACAATATACATCTCTGTATAAAAACTACAGTTCAGCAGAAAAGTACAATACTGTACAACCTCAGTCTAAGGTTCAATTACTAAATTCAAGTAATAAACCAAGTCTGCTACAAGTCCGGAATCACCACGCTAACTCGTCTTCTCTCATCGTCATCTCGACCCTGATCCAGCCCCACCTGTTGTCATGCACACATACAAAACAAGACAACAGCCGGATAACTCCGGTGAGAATAAATCCCAGTATAAAACATGGTAAACATGCATATACACATAATGATTCATGGAACATGCTGTCATGAATAAAAGAAAAGACAATAGTAATAGATTTCATCATCTATGAACTCTAATCTAACTAAACATGCAATTCAAATCAGATAAACATGCATGTAAATAGTCTAAATCATGAAACATGCTGTCATGACTGAAAGTAATAACAATAGGTTCCATAGTCTATGAAACCAGTTCATCTACGCATGCTGTTCTAATCAAATCATGTCTAGACTTGACTCAACTATAACTCTAGGGATCCCGGGGTGAATAAGACGTCACTGGCTGTCACCTACCCAACCACTCGGGGCGACTGTACGTCTTATTCCTAGACTTCGGTCCGAGCTGTATCGACGGCTGGCAATAGGAGTAATGGCTACTCCTAAGTTGAGATACACCGAACGTCTAGAAGTCTGACAATGGCTGTCAAGACTTTCCTATCTTAAATGCAATGAATAACAATCTGTAAACAAAGCATAATCATATTCATAACTGAATATCACAATTATCTTACATGCTTGAATACAATTCTATAATCAAAGCATAATCAGGTAACAATATAAACAATAATCTAGTATGTGATTTTATTGGGAAACTCAAATTAATCTAATTTGAGTTATGCTTCCCGAATATCACATGAATTATAACTTTGTCGTCCCGGTCTGAGGAAGACGATGACCTGTATTCAAATCTGTCCATATCAAATCTGAAATGACAATATCGAATACGCTGCATCAGTGAATAACTCAATACACAACCTGTTCTGATCAATACTCAATTCAGTACATAATCTGACCAATATCAGAACAAGGCACAGTCTAATTCACTACTGAATCTGATCAATACACAATCTGATCAATCTAAATAAACTGATGTTTCGACGACGGCATAACAATACAGTCTTGTTATCCCGTCAATCTCCACATCACAAATATAATATCAGAATCTATAATCAATACCAGTACAATTCATAATCTGAATATCTGTACACATAAGATTAGTCATAACACAACTCTGATATTAATCTCAATCAATTCAATTCTGAAAGTCATAACAATTGCATAACCAGTCTATTATTTAATCTGACTTCACTTATACACTGTCTAGTGTAGCAGAAACATCATATCTGATTCATATTCAATTCTGACAATATCGTAAATTCAAATCATGTCTAAACGTAACAAAACTTACGTCCAGTTGTAGCCTGCGTTGA
The DNA here is from genome assembly GCF_022965805.1 of Primulina eburnea. Classification (NCBI taxonomy): domain Eukaryota; kingdom Viridiplantae; phylum Streptophyta; class Magnoliopsida; order Lamiales; family Gesneriaceae; genus Primulina; species Primulina eburnea. The sequence continues at coordinate 34,480,484 of NC_133107.1, read as the reverse complement.
TAGGAACACAGTACTGAAGTCGGATTCAAAATCAGACGGACTAATTTCTCACAAAAGGCGTAAGGATTTCTCATAACCTTTCCTCGACTTCTTCTCGTTTATCCCTTTCTGAATTCTGAAGGAAGAATCATATATATATATATATATATATATATATATATATATATATATATATATATATATATATATATATATATATATATATATATATATATATATATATATCATACGTTGCATGCACGAGGACGAGTGGCTCATCCCTCCTATTACACGTCTCGCGCTCGAGCGGTAAGAAAGTACCGCTCGAGCGCGGCACTTTCTGTCCGAAGGCTAGCTTATCTCCATTGGCGCTCGGGCGGTAACTTTCTACCGCTCGGGCGCCATACGTTCTGTCCAATTTTCTTACTTATGGTGTGTTGGCGCTCGGGCGGTCTTTTTCTACCGCTCGAGCGCCGAAGGTTCTGTACAAAATTCTTATTTTTCTTGCAGCGACGCCCGGCCTCGTCATTTGAGTTCGTATGACTTCACTCATGTCAATTAATCAACATCTGATTATAATAATTAAATCTTGGGCATTACAGTTGTTCAGTGCACTCTACAAGGAGCACCTATCTGCATGTTCGGACATCACAATGTCCCCTACCAATGAAACATGGTACTCACATCGCAGATACTAGTCTCGAACTCGAGCGGCCTATATCCTTCTTAGTGGCGGCTGAATCGACAAGGAACCGTTTAGAATATACAGTATTCCAAATATGAGTTTCATGATACTCATCATATGAGCATCTCATATTCTTTCTACTATTTGTATATTCAAGGGCTTTATCTATGCAACTAGCATGGGTATACAGATAAAAATTTGCCAAAACAATAATTTCAAATATTATTAAAATAAAGACTGCTTATACATAGAGTTTCATTGTCAACACTCGGCCAACACTTGGCTCGACGGGCACCTACTCTAACACATGGGGCCTTGGGACTTCGTCAGGGTTGGCTAGAGCTCGAGGAGGGTCAGGGGAGAGGGCCTGGTAGAGCCCTAGGGGGCTAGGACTCGCGCAGCATGGCTGGAGAGGAGACCATGCTGGTTGGGACTCTTCTCGAGGAAATTCTGGTGTGGCCAAGAATTTCAGGGCTGTGGCTCGGTCTGGGGCAAGCTAGGTGGTCTAGATGGCGCCTTAGGATGGTCCAGTGAGGGTTAGGAAGGGCTGGGCTCGGGGGTAGCCTGGGTAAGAACCTCCACGATAATATAGCAGCAGAAACGTGAGGGGGGGCGAGGCTGCTGTCCTTTGGTTCAGGGGCTTCGCTGCTTGGGTTCAGGGCTTGGGCTGGTCCGGGTCGAGTCTGGGCATGGTCCAGGGTCAGTGAGGGTCCGAGGTGGTCGATGGTTAAGGGGCTAGAAGAGTCCTAGTTGTACTAGGAAGTATAGGCGACAGAATCTCCATGAGCGCAGGTTCTGTAGTCAAGTTCCAGGTGAGTTTGAGCAAACCAGGGCTAGGTTCAGGGGCTTGGGCTTGGTCAGTAGGGTCCCTAGATGGGTTGGCTAAGTGTTGGCTCAAGGTGGCTCGGGCGTGGCTCGAGTAAATTAGGAGATGGCTCGGTGTGTTCGGTAAGGTGTCAAAAACAAAAATTAAAAAGGAAAAATTGAATCCAAGGGTCCGCGGGGGTGGCTCATGACTTGGAAGGGTAGAATAAACCTTAAAAATTCTATGTTTAAAGTTTGGGATCAAAATAACGAGTTTTGGATTTATTCGAGATTTAATAGACGCACAAAACAATAATTAAGGAATTAATTTAACCGCCTAGTTTTAAGCTTTATAAAATTATGAAAAGTTAGGTTTAAGCTTAAATAATTATTAGAAGTCTAAGTTTTTAATTTGGGAATTTTATATTAAGTTTTGGTTTAAATCGGGATTAAAACACTGTAATACGACTTATTTAAAGAATAAATTAAAAGTCATCGATTTAAGTCAAATAAAAATATGAGAAAATTCATGTAAGCTTAAATAATTATTTGGGACATGTTAGAGTCAATGAAATTAAGAAAAAGTCAAATTCGAGGAATTTTACGTCTAGGGATAAAACGATCTTTTTACACCTAGAAATTAGTAAACGTCATGGCAGTGCCCTAAATGCTGTTTTTATGATATTATGATTATTTTTGAATGTTTATGAAATGTTCATGATTAAATTATGATTTCTAAATGTCTAAGGGATTTTTATGATTTAAGGAATACATTTAAAAGACATGTGCATGCTTGGTTTCAAAAACGAAAATGTTATGCATGATTTTTATATAGTTATGAGAATGTAAATGTTGAAGGAAGTGAAGTGATTGTGACAAATTCGTTAATGTTGGCGACGTCGTGAGGGTTATGGTCCCAGTGGGAGCCCGACGGTCGTGTTTCCATCATTGCGAATATGTGGTAACGGTTATGTGGTAACGGATTTGTGGTAACGGTAAGAATGGGAATATCTTGAGGGGAAAAGGCCCCAAAGGGAGCCCATTTATGGGAAAAGGCCCTAGAGGGAACCCCGACGATCGTATTTCTATTCGATCATGATAGACCAAGGCTCAGTTAACCGGTGAGAGTGTCGCTGATGTCCCCGCCGCCCAGTACTGCGGTTTCATGTAGATGGATCCATCGATTTTCATGTCATTTCATGTTGAGGAAAGTCACAATTAACGATCTGAATTCAACAAAGGAAAAAGAAAAGGAAATTGTTCATGATCATGTTAAAGGTTTTATGTCATGTCATGTTAAGGATAAAGGAAATTCATGTTTGCATGTCATGAAAATGTTTATGCTTAAAGTTGATGCATCATTATGAAAATGTTTCTATTTTAAAGTTTGTGCGTTATGAAAATGGTCATGTTTGAAGTTTTTGCATCTTCACGAAAACGATATTTTAAGTAAAAGTATTTTTCACTGTTATATGTTGACTGTATTACGTATTATTTGTTATAAAGATTATGGTGTGTTGAGTCTTTAGACTCACTAGGTGTGATGGATGCAGGTGAGGTTGAGGGAGGTCTTGACGGATGATTTGACTGGACTGATGGTGCACAAAACCCGAGGACAAGCGCTTCTATTTTTCCGCATTTACGTTTATGATTCATGATTTAAGCTAAATATTTTACGATTTTTTATTTATGTTTTGAGAAATTATAGTATGGGCTGTATTTCTCCAAGGTATAGTGGGTTGTTTTATTTAAAAATGATCTCCAAAATATTTTATGAAAATATTTTTATGTATGGTAAGGGTTCGGCCGACTTAGTGAGGTTTTAAAAAAAAAATTCCTAGTACTTTTGAAGCAATAAAAAGGGCAGACGTTTCAGTTGATATCAGAGCAATGGTTCTGTAAAGGGTTGTGCCACCATCAGCGACGGGAAGATCAGACGTCAAACCTCAAACTTGTAAGTTTACATGCTTTACATGATTTTATGAGGTTACCTGTATAACTATATGAATTATATGTTTACGTCACATGTTTAATAGCTTTATGACGATATATGATTTATATGCTTTATAATTTTTATATGTGATACGATATGAAATGAAAAATTATTTTATTTTAACGCATGTTGGTTTGTGGTGGAATTAGATTATGTTGATTCTTGGGTTTTAGTATTGACGTTCTACTTTTTGAACTATAGGTTAATAATGAGTATTATGAATGCTTTATGGGACACGTAGATTTTATAAGAAAATATTTATGATTCATGGTTACTAGTTGAACTAATTTTTGGGAATTACTCATAAGTAATAATGATTCGAGGATTTATAACGACATTGGGAGTATAGAAATGTATAAATTGGGATTTTAAGTTTGATGAAAGGTAAGATTGGTTATACGAATTGATTTTTGGGTAAATAAGTTTAAAATTTTTGAAATTATGTTATGGGAAACCAATAGAAAGAAATATAGAATGCCAAGAACTTATGGGTTGATCGTAAGATTTTCGAAAATAAGGACAAATTAAGATAATTTTTGAGGAAATTAAGAAATGATCTTTGCAAATATTAAGGAATTTGGGACAAATTTAGCAATAAGTGATAATTAAATGGTTTAAATAATAAGAATTTTGAGGATTTAGACTTTTAAGGATATTTAGAACATATCTGGATTATAAGGTTATAAGAAATGTTAATCAAGGGTTTTAAGGATGAATCGATATTAGGCTTGAAAAATCTAAGCATTAGCGGACGCCTTTGGGGATTTTAAGATTGAAATTGGATAGGTTGATGAACATTTTGGGGACAAAATAAGGAAGATAATATATGATAAGTATGATCATCCATCTTTTATTATTGGAAATTATAAGAAAAATTGAAATTCGAGGTTATAATAGTAATAGGACTAAGTCATTTGGGTCTTTTAAGTTGCGAGTTGAAAATAAGGATTTAGAAGGAAAAATTTAATTGGGATTAAGGGGACGTAAGGACATTCTAGAACTTAGTTTTATCATAGTAGCGCAACGGAAGCGTGAATTTTTGGGATACTAAGACTAAGTCTAAACTTTGGGTTATTAAGGATAAGTGAATTTCGAGGACGAAATTCAATATAAGGGGGGTAGATTGTAACGTCCCGAAAATTTAAAGGTCCACGCGAACCACATGCATTTGAATTATTAAATTCTCTTATATTTAATTAAATGTTTTAATTGTATTAATTAATTATGTCGTGCATATTTACATGTTTAAAATATATTTTCTACATCATTGCATAAAAATGTATTTTTAAAGGTTATTCGAGTTGCGATCGAGGAACAGAGACTGATGGCTGCAAAATAGAAAATGTTTTTATTAAATGATTATTTGTAATTATTTAAAAATATGGTCGATGCTTTTTAGTATTTTTGAAAATAAAGGGTTTTGAGGTGATTTTATACGCCGGGACGTAATTTTTTTATCGGTGTTGGTTTTCAACTAAAATACGAGCTTTTTGGCAATCCGACTAATAAATTCAAAAACTTATTTAAACAAAAACTTTGTAATATTTTATTAAATTCTAATTAAGGCTAATGGGCTTGATTTAGTGGCTTAATAGGCCTAGGTCTAATTAGCAAATTAATTAGCTATTTAAAATTATTAATCACCAAAACCCTTCACTTTGCAAATCAATCTCTCGGCCACACACTTTGTAAATTCAGAAATTCTCTCCTCACAAGACACCACACACACGGCACTACACATCCACTTTTTGGGAAGAAAATTCGGAGGGTTCTAAGGAAAACAAGCCAAGGTTGCGTCCCGTTCTTCGTCGTCAACGGATTTTCGAGCGTATAAAACGCAAAGGTACACCATACATCTCCTTTTCTCATACATCATATCATATTATTGGTTGAATCATTGTATGCATGAAGAACATAAATCTATTTTCAGAATTTTCGGAATATTGCATGCACACATGAGGAAAGATGATTTTTGAATCTAAAATTTGTGATTAACATAATCCTAAGGGGCTGCCATGATTAGGTAAGGTTTAAGGGGGGGTTTCTACATGTTTTAAAGAGTCCTAATCACACAAATAAGTGACACATGAAAACAAAAAGAAGCTGGACAACCGTAGGATTTATGCAGTAGAAGAACCGTGAGTTTGAGTTTGTGTGCATGTATGGTTCAAGGGTGCGGTGGCTTGTATGGGTCCTTGTGAATCACCCCACTCCCATGACATTTAAATTTAAAGAAATAACATACGCGGAAGCCTTTGCATTTTAAAGGGAAAGAACAATATATCCTTTACATCATAAACATAATTTATACTAATATATATATGAACATTCACAAAATATCCTCCAACACATAACGACAAGCCAACATATTCAACCAAATACATGATGTTTTTAAAACTTTATATATGTTCACTCCTCCCTTAAAAAAAGACATGATAGAAAGTCTTTCCCTTGGCCTCTTATATGACTTCCCCCGCCTTGAACAATCCATTTCAGTCCTTTTTATCACCTGCATCACATGACATAACTGGAATGAGAATAAAACTCAGTAAGTAAAAAGCTGTACATAGCAATTACATATACATAGCTTTGGCTTAGAACGTGGCTATGGCAATGGCGATAAAAGTAGAGCGATACTATCTTCAATGAACATTACATAATCAAGGCAATATGGATAGTATCTCATGGCATGAGTAAAAGGAAAGGAAATGATAGTCTGTGACCTGTGACCTGTGCATAGTATCTCTTTGATATATAAATATATCAAAACTGTGAGAGATACTCATAATCATGTGATTGGCCAATGACATGCATGAATTACTATCATTCCTTGGTTTTAATCATATGAACTCTTATTGAGGCATTTATACAAAAACTTGGTAGGAACAATGGTGTATTAGCTCCTTGATCAATGAATTCAATGAAAATCCTTGAACAATGAACATATAACAATATATAGATCAAAGATATACCAATGAAAGGAGCTAATTATCAATAAACATGACTTATATACATATAAATATCATGTGAGCACAAAAGGGAAGCTTCTACTTACTACCAATCAATAATAAGGTGGCTATGATGATCTCAAAGGATTCCTACAACAAGAAACACAATAATAACTATGAATCATTAACAATAATCCAAAGAATCCATCAATTCAACTTAACCCTTCACATAACCTTAATATTAAAAACCCTTCCAACTCCATACTATAATCCTTACCTTGTAGCTTGGAGGAAAAGGTGGAAACCACTAAGAATACAACTAAAATCCTTAACTTGGAGTGGAAGATAATGAGAGGAAAACCTTGGAGAAAAAAACTTGAATAGATGGAATATGATGGAGAAGTAGAGAAATAAGGAGAAGGATCGAGAAATGAGTTAATAAGCCTTCCAAATTCATAAAAACGTGTTTTATATGCCATAGACACGGACCCCGTGCCCCCTGAAAGCGGACCGGTTACGGTGGCCGGAAACGCAACGGAAGCACAAAAATCGAATTTTTAAGGGAAAATTTCGGCCACCCCATACATTGTGCAACAAATACAATAAAAACACAAAATGACATTCATAGGGTGTAAGAAAGTATACCTATCAACCTCTTGAGGTTGATGTATGGCTCCAACTAAGATTTAAAAACCTTAGCTCTTGAATGGATGAAGATCTTCAAGCCTCCTCCTTACTCCAAAATTAAGCCCACCACCAACTAGGTAAATCCCCTCAAATATTGCACTAGAAATATTTGAGGATTTATCAAAGAGAAGTGAGTATTCTCCAACAATTGAAGAACACAAAATGGAAGAAAAATTGGAGAGAGATGGGAGAGGGAGATTTCGGCCATGTATGTTGAGAATGAGGGAGGAGAGTCTAGTCTTGGGGTTGCAAAAAGTTGATACAAAAAGTTGCATGCCAACCATTATTTTAATCAAAAGTATTCCCCAACTCTTCACCTCCCATGCATGCATATAATATAGTTTTTAATCAAATTAAAAACTTTGGACTAAATTTAATTATCTCAAACATATTTGAGACTAATTAAACATTACTTGAATTTACCCAAGTCCCACTAGTTTAAATAATCATTTTAATTGAGCTCTACAAGACTCAATATTATTTAATTAATCCAACACTTGAATTAATTTAATTATTTGGGCTCTACTAGGCCCACTAGTGTTTAATTAATTCAACACTTGAATTAATTTAATTTAGTCCATAATAATGTTTATGAAAATCACAATTTTCAAAAACATTAGTCACTTGGCCAAATTTTAATCTAGGAACACTTCCATAAATTAAAATTTACATTTCTCTCATAGAAGTCATACTTCTATTTTTTCTTTACACTTATAAACTCATTTATAAGTTGTTCAACACATTGAACTATTTTCTCCTTTATAGAAGTCATACTTCTAATTTTCCTTACGCTTATAAACTCCTTTATAAGCCGTTCAACACATTGAACTATTTTTACTTCTCATCGGGATTTACAAAGCTAGTACTTGTGTGGCCCTCAATGGTTCATTGATACAACTAGCCGTGGGTTCACATCTCCATGTGATTCGGACTAAACATGTCCTTATTCGAGCATACCCTAATTGCTCCATTCTTACTTATCAACTCCTTGATAGTAAGAACGTCAGAACTCAAGTCTGATAGTACCCAACCAATCACGTTAAACGCCTAGCAGCATCGCTTACGTGATTCCCTAGGTATCACATGATAGTGCCTGCAAGAACCATTCAATTATGGTTAGCGTACAGTACGGTCCCTTCAACTCATATATCCCGATCGATTCGACAACCATTGGTTTATCGAGAGTTGTCAATGAATCGATACTATGTGTCATGTCGTAGTTGCATCGATGGTGTAATCTATGAAACACCTTTCATAATTACAACCATACTCTGGCCAGAGATTTCAACCTACATACACATGATTACACATAGGATATCCATACCCGAAGGTAAGCGGTGAATCCCCGACTACAATGCATCGACTCCTATGTGTTTCGACAGAACACCCAACCTTGCCACCTGATGACCCCATGAGAGTCGGTAAACAAGTCAAAGTGTAATTCTAGCACATAGAGTCTCAATGTTGTCCCGGGTCATAAGGACTAATTCTGTACAACCATAAACCAGTACTTTTCCACTCGATAAGTGAGAACCACTTGGAAAGTCCTTTTATGGAGGGTTGTTCAGTGCACTCTACAAGGAGCACCTATCTGCATGTTCGGACATCACAATGTCCCCTACCAATGAAACATGGTACTCACATCGCAGATACTAGTCTCTAACTCGAGCGGCCTATATCCTTCTTAGTGGCGGCTGAATCGACTAGGAACCGTTTAGAATATACAGTATTACAAATATGAGTTTCATGATACTCATCATATGAGCATCTCATATTCTTTCTACTATTTGTATATTCAAGGGCTTTATCTATGCAGCTAGCATGGGTATACAGATAAAGATTTGCCAAAATAATAATTTCAAATATTATTAAAATAAAGACTGCTTATTCATAGAGTTTCATTGTGAACACTCGGCCAACACTTGGCTCGACGGGCACCTACTCTAACAATCTCCCACTTGCACTAGAGCCAACTACCCATATGCTTAAAACCCATTGATTCGCGATGCTTGTCGAATAATGGTCCAGGTAAAGGCTTAGCTAGTGGATCAACAACATAATCTGCGGAGCCGACTTTGTCAATAGACACTACTCTTCTTTCCACAATCTCTCCGAGGATGTGGTACTTTCTCAATACTAGTTTGGATTTCTGATGAGACCTTGGCTCCTTTGCTTGAGCTATAGCTCCCGTGTTGTCACACAACACCGGGATAGGAGCAATTCCATTAGGAATGACGTCCAACTCTTGGACGAAATTCCTTATCCAAACAGCCTCTCTTGTTGCATCTGATGCAACAATGTATTCGGCCTCTGTGCTGGAATCCGTATTATTGTCTTGCTTGGAACTCTTCCAAGAGACAGCAGCACCGTTGAGCATGAATACAAAACTAGAGGTTGAATTCGAGTTATCGATATCGCTTTGGAAGCTAGTGTCGGTATAGCCTTCCAATTTCAGTTCTCTACCCCATAGACCAAGAACAACTTATTGGTCCTTCTCAACTATTTGAGGATGTCTTTCACAGCTTTCAGGTGTGGAAGACCAGGGTTCGAATGATATCATTTCACTACATATAGTGCAAACGCCACGTCAGGACGTGTAGATATCATCCCATACATGATATTACCAATTTCCGAAGCATACGGAATGCGTGTCATCGCCACTATCTCTGCATCTGTCTTGGGAGACAGACTTGGATAGGGACACGCCATGACACACTGGTAGATGTCCTCTCATGGACTCATCCATCGAGAACCGCTTCACGATGGTATCAATGTATGTGGACTGGGTGAGACCAAGCCATCTTTTCGATCTATCTCAATAGATTTGTATCCCAATACAAAAGATGCTTCACCCAAGTCCTGCATCGAGAACTTACTCGCTAACCTTATCTTAGTTGATTGCAACATTCCTACATCATTCCCAATGAGAAGAATGTCATCAACATAAAGCACCAGGAATGTCACAACACTCCCACTGACCTTCTTATACACACAGGGTCCCTCATGATTTTTAGTAAATCAAACTCTTTGATCGTACTATCGAATCTGAGGTTCCAACTCCTTGATGCCTGCTTTAGACCATAAATAGATCTCTGAAGTTTGCATACCATATGCTCACTTCTGACAGATGTAAACCCTTCAGGTTGAAACATGTAAATCACTTTCTTAAAATCCACATTAAGAAAGACTTGTCTTAACATCCATCTGCCATATCTTATAGTCATACCATGCAGCTATGGCTAGCAAAATCCTTATGGACTTGAACATTACGACTGGGAAAAGGTTTCCTCAAAGTCAACTCCTTGTCTTTGAGTATATCCTTTTGCCACCAATCGCGTCTTGAAGGTCAATACCTTCCCATCCGCCCCAAGTCCCTATGGGAACAGTTCCCTCATGTGGATCCACAAGATCCTACACTTGGTTCGAATGCATGGAATTCAACTCAGATTCCATTGCTTCAAGCCACTTGGATGAATCGGCATCAGATGACGCTTCCTTGAAGGTCCTTGGATCACATCCATGGTTAGGCTCATCATGGCCCTCTTCAAGAAGCTGACCATACCTCATAGGTGGTCTCGAGACTTTCTCGTACCTGCTAGGAGCTTGTATCTCCTCTCTTGGCTCATTGGGTGTGGGTTCTATAATTGTGGGTTTCTCTCGAACTTCTTCGAGTTCTATCATCTCCCTTTTTCTATCCAATAGAAAATCCCTTTCCAAAAAGGTTACATTCCTAGAAACAAACACCTCTGTTTCTTGGGGATGATAGAAATGATATCCAAGTTAATTCCTTGGATATCCCACAAAGTAACATAAAATGGATCAACAATCCAATTTATCTCCCACTACCTGCTTCACTTAAGCAGGGCTCCCCATAATCTAAGATAAGAATATTTGGGAGGCTTACCCATCCATATCTCATATGGTGTCTGCCTTTGAATGGACATTTAATGGAATATCTTTTAATTTTAAGTTATAGAGATCGTTTTCAAGTTCTCAAGTACCAATTAAACATTCATTCTTGTAAATGTTGCAAACACCTTTGCTAAATAAACAAGAATATCCATTTTTATCACAATAGAAATGGAAACAATGTTTTACACCAAACAGGTACAAACAAAACATCTCTTAAAATTAACTTAAAGTCATTGTTCAACAATAAGTAAACATCCTTAATAGCCTTGGTAGCAACTCTTGCTCCATTGCCCATCCTCAAGAAGGTCACACCTTCCTTAAGCTTCCCACTTCTTCCCATCACCTGTAACCCATTACAGAGATGTGAGTCACAACCGGTATCTAATACCCAAGAAGTAGAGTTAATTGAAATGTTTACTTAAATTTAGAACATACCGTTTCCAGAACACTTCTGGGCCAGATATTCCTTGCAATTTCGCCTCCAATGTCCAGGCTTCTTGCAGTGATGACATTCATCAGCAGTCTTGTCAGCCTTAACTGGTGTGGCTGCCTCAACGGGATTCGGAGATTGCCTCATCAAGGGCACGTTCTTCTTGGGACGTTGGAAAGAACTTTTCTTTCCATTCCCATGTGGATCAATCTTCGTACCAGATGAAGAACCCACATAAAGAACCAACTTCTCTTTCTTGATGGTGGATTCAAACGTAACAAGCATGTTCACCAACTCCTCAAGGGTCGGTTCTAGCTTGTTCATGTTGAAGTTCACCACAAAAGGATCAAATGAGCTAGGCAGCGATAACAGCAACACGTCGGTGGTCAACTCCGAAGGCAAGATCATATCCATGCCAACGAGCTTGTCCACGAGCCCGATCACCTTTAGGCCATGCTCATGGACCGAGGTCCCCTCTCGCATGCGCAAAGTGATCAGCTCCTTGACGGTAGCATGCCTAAGAGGACGCGTTTGCTCTCCAAAGAGCTCTTTGAGATGCAAATGAATGTAAGCAGCACTCTTTGCACCCTCAAAACGCCTCTGTAGCTCATCGTTCATAGAAGTCAGCATATAACACCTGGCTATCAAGTCATGGTCACACCATTCCTTGTAAGCCTGCAATTCCTCAGGATTGCAGTCAGTCGGAGCCTCAACAGGGGGCGACTGAGTTAGTGTATATGTTACCCTTTCCGAATTTAAGACTATTTTCAAATTTCTTAGCCAAGTGAGGTAATTAGGTCCAGTTAATATGTGTTTGTCGAGTATTATAGATATCGAATTGCGCATCGAAGACATTGTCGATTTGTACTGAAAAGTAAAAACAGATAAATGTTGATGACTATTTTAAATATTTAGTAAGATATGAAGTTTGGACTTATACTTCATAAATATTTGCTCCCACTGTTTTGACATCTTTCACTACCCTCTAGTGAAAACGGGAAACTCCTTTCCTCAGTAGGTACGTAAGGTCCAATTAGCGAATTATGATCCCGAATAATATCAGCCAATCACAATTCCTAAAAGGTAGTTTCCAATTGCATCACAATGCAACCCTCTACGTAAACTTTTGTCTCACGTTTGATTAGGACCCAATAATATGACGTCGTTCATCTTCACGTGTCAAGCCTTACCCATCGATGTTGAACCTTAATGGACGGTCGCCATGAGTTCCCTCAATAATAAGAGCTGAAATCATGGGAGTTCCACGTAGTTCACATCACTATGTCAATGGATGTCACAGCTTTCCGGCACCCAAGGCCCCCTCAATAATATGAGCCGAGCCCCGAGTACGGGTAGCGTTCATCATGCATCCATTGTCGATGGAAGACAAGGAAATTATAAACAAATTTATAATTCCCCTTTTCGGGCTTGATATTAATTTTGAATCTTATTCAAAATGAGGGTTTTTAATTTTGAAAGGTCTCATCATTAATTTTATTTAAAAGCTCGCCATGTTTGATCGTATGTTTGCCGGATTCATGCAACTTTGTTATTATCATAATAATAACGCACATACTCATTATTTATAACATATCATGCATATATTATAAATAGAAAACAAGACAAGGATGATCAATTGGCCCAATACTAATGGCCCGTGTGAGCTAAACACGGGCCTAGGTCCAATCCTAGGGTAAATGCACGGGATGCAAATGCAACTACATTATTACATTAGCATCCAATATTACATGTCTTCGATCTTCATAATCACCAAGGCCACCATCTTCCAATCTTGATCTTCCACTATTCTAATATTTACAATTAAATATCCATGGCACGTAGGGATACATCTCATGGGGTGGGAACGGGCCATAAACCAAGCCCACTTAAAATTGATAATTATTACAATCATTCAACACAAATATCCTAGCATACACCTAGCAAATTGGGCTTGGGCTTTTGATCATCCTTCATGCATAATATCACATATCATACACCATCAATTAATTATCACTATAATTAATTGATCCAATATTATATATCTTGATCCAATCACTAACCGCCACAATTATAAATTAAATTAACAAAGTATACAAACACATTTGTCTACTTTCAAATTAATTTATTTATAATCGAATTTCTTGTAATCACAATTTACTATAAATAATTAAAGTCCCACTTCAATTATTTATTTTATGAGAAAATATGTGCAACAATTGTAAATTTAAACTTAAGGGCCCAAAAACCATTTTTCACCAAAAATACTTTGGCCCATTTAAATTTCACAAAATATGTTGACCATCAAATGGCCCAACTACATCAAGGCCCATGACACTAAGATTGTCCAAAACACTTTTGGAAACCCTAGTCGTCATCGCCGTCGCCGGAGCTCCGTCGCCGGATTCCGGCAACACAAATTTTTTTTTTTTTATTTTAAAAACAGAAACATTCGGGCAGCCCCTCGGGCTGCCCCATGCTGCCCGAAATTTTCGGGCAGCCCCTCAGGCAGCTCACAGGCTGCCCGAAAAAATATTTTTTTTTTTTTGTTTTTCTTCAAAAATTAGGCCTTCTCAAATTTTGCACCAAAAATTTCTCAAGCGGTTAGAAATCGATCTCAACATAATATTACGTAAATATTACACAAAATCCGTAACCTAAGCTCGGATACCACTTGAAAGCGGACCGGTTACGGTGGCCGGAAGCGCAACGGAAGCAAAAAAAATCGAATTTTTAAGGGAAAATTTCGGCCACCCCATACATTGTGCAACAAATACAATAAAAACACAAAATGACATTCATAGGGTGTAAGAAAGTATACCTATCAACCTCTTGAGGTTGATGTATGGCTCCAACTAAGATTTAAAAACCTTAGCTCTTGAATGGATGAAGATCTTCAAGCCTCCTCCTTACTCCAAAATTAAGCCCACCACCAACTAGGTAAATCCCCTCAAATATTGCACTAGAAATATTTGAGGATTTATCAAAGAGAAGTGAGTATTCTCCAACAATTGAAGAACACAAAATGGAAGAAAAATTGGAGAGAGATGGGAGAGGGAGATTTCGGCCATGTATGTTGAGAATGAGGGAGGAGAGTCTAGTCTTGGGGTTGCAAAAAGTTGATACAAAAAGTTGCATGCCAACCATTATTTTAATCAAAAGTATTCCCCAACTCTTCACCTCCCATGCATGCATATAATATAGTTTTTAATCAAATTAAAAACTTTGGACTAAATTTAATTATCTCAAACATATTTGAGACTAATTAAACATTACTTGAATTTACCCAAGTCCCACTAGTTTAAATAATCATTTTAATTGAGCTCTACAAGACTCAATATTATTTAATTAATCCAACACTTGAATTAATTTAATTATTTGGGCTCTACTAGGCCCACTAGTGTTTAATTAATTCAACACTTGAATTAATTTAATTTAGTCCATAATAATGTTTATGAAAATCACAATTTTCAAAAACATTAGTCACTTGGCCAAATTTTAATCTAGGAACACTTCCATAAATTAAAATTTACATTTCTCTCATAGAAGTCATACTTCTATTTTTTCTTTACACTTATAAACTCATTTATAAGTTGTTCAACACATTGAACTATTTTCTCCTTTATAGAAGTCATACTTCTAATTTTCCTTACGCTTATAAACTCCTTTATAAGCCGTTCAACACATTGAACTATTTTTACTTCTCATCGGGATTTACAAAGCTAGTACTTGTGTGGCCCTCAATGGTTCATTGATACAACTAGCCGTGGGTTCACATCTCCATGTGATTCGGACTAAACATGTCCTTATTCGAGCATACCCTAATTGCTCCATTCTTACTTATCAACTCCTTGATAGTAAGAACGTCAGAACTCAAGTCTGATAGTACCCAACCAATCACGTTAAACGCCTAGCAGCATCGCTTACGTGATTCCCTAGGTATCACATGATAGTGCCTGCAAGAACCATTCAATTATGGTTAGCGTACAGTACGGTCCCTTCAACTCATATATCCCGATCGATTCGACAACCATTGGTTTATCGAGAGTTGTCAATGAATCGATACTATGTGTCATGTCGTAGTTGCATCGATGGTGTAATCTATGAAACACCTTTCATAATTACAACCATACTCTGGCCAGAGATTTCAACCTACATACACATGATTACACATAGGATATCCATACCCGAAGGTAAGCGGTGAATCCCCGACTACAATGCATCGACTCCTATGTGTTTCGACAGAACACCCAACCTTGCCACCTGATGACCCCATGAGAGTCGGTAAACAAGTCAAAGTGTAATTCTAGCACATAGAGTCTCAATGTTGTCCCGGGTCATAAGGACTAATTCTGTACAACCATAAACCAGGACTTTTCCACTCGATAAGTGAGAACCACTTGGAAAGTCCTTTTATGGAGGGTTGTTCAGTGCACTCTACAAGGAGCACCTATCTGCATGTTCGGACATCACAATGTCCCCTACCAATGAAACATGGTACTCACATCGCAGATACTAGTCTCTAACTCGAGCGGCCTATATCCTTCTTAGTGGCGGCTGAATCGACTAGGAACCGTTTAGAATATACAGTATTACAAATATGAGTTTCATGATACTCATCATATGAGCATCTCATATTCTTTCTACTATTTGTATATTCAAGGGCTTTATCTATGCAGCTAGCATGGGTATACAGATAAAGATTTGCCAAAATAATAATTTCAAATATTATTAAAATAAAGACTGCTTATTCATAGAGTTTCATTGTGAACACTCGGCCAACACTTGGCTCGACGGGCACCTACTCTAACACCCCCCTCCGTGTATAGGTCCGTGTACACTCGGGAAATTACACATTTTGTATGGCCGGACCCGGACCCCGTGTGGGGGTCCGTGTAGGGGTCCGTGTACCCTCTGCCAAAGGCAAAAACTGCATTTTTTCTTCCGCATTAGCAAAAGTTGTAAACATGAAAGTTGTAGCCCTATGTGTTTTCTTGAACCTCACCAAATTTCAGATCATTTGGAGGTCTGAGTAAAGAGTTATGCTCATTATACCAACAAGTGTCAATGCAGGAACAACGAAACACACGACACACATCGGGCCGCTTTTGGCTCGTCTTCCCTAAAGATTTGAGCAAAACTCAAAATAAGAAAGTTATAGCCTTATATCTTATCTTTCTAATGGAAGTGGCCTCACATCAATTGGATCAATATACAAAACATTATACTAAAAACCACAACTACTGCCACATTTGTCATACCATTTCTGCACTTCCATTTTCTATTAGGCTCAAAATCAAATTTCTATTCTACCCATTCACTCCATAATCATCACCAACTAGGAACATAATACCAAAACAATAACCGTTTCAATAAATATATCCATAAACAATAACCAGTCAACATAATCTCAACCAGTAAAGCATAAAACACGGTCATAACAAAAATAAACCATAAGGATTAACATGATAAAAGGTTGGGCTATTACACCTTGGGACTTCGTCAGGGTTGACTGGAGCTCAAGGAGGGTCAGGGGAGAGGGCCCGGTAGAGCCCTAGGGGCCTAGGACTCGCGCAACATGGCTGGATAGGAGACCCCGCTGGTTGGGACTCTTCTCGAGGAAATTCTGGTGTGGCCAAGAATTTCAGGGCTGTGGCTCGGTCTGGGGGCAAGCTAGGTGGTCTAGATGGCGCCTTAGGATGGTTCAGTGAGGGTTAGGAAGGGCTGGGCTCGGGGGTAGCCTGGGTAAGAACCTCCACGAAAATATAGCAGCAGAAATGTGAGGGGGGTGAGGCTGCTGTCTTTTGGTTCAGGGGCTTCGCTGCTTGGGTTCAGGGCTTGGGCTGGTCTGGGTCGAGTCTGAGCATGGTCCAAGGTCAGTGAGGATCCGAGGTGGTCGCTGGTTAAGGGGCTAGAAGAGTCCTAGTGGGACTAGGAAGTATAGGCGCGAGAATCTCCATGAGAGCAGGTTCTGTAGTCAAGTTCCAGGTGAGTTTGAGCAAACCGGGGCTAGGTTCAGGGGCTTGGGGTTGGTCAGTAGGGTCCCTATATGGGTTGGCTAAGTGTTGGCTCAAGGTGGCTCGGGCGTGGCTCGGGTAAGTTATGAGATGGCTCGGTGTGTTCGATAAGGTGTCAAAAACGAAAATTAAAATGGAAAAATTGAATCCAAGGGTCCGCGGGGGTGGCTCATGACTTGGAAGGGTAGAATAAACCTTAAAAATGCTATGTTTAAAGCTTGGGATCAAAATAACGAGTTTTGGATTTATTCGGGATTTAATCGTTGCACAAAACAATAATTAAGGAATTAATTTAAACGCCTAGTTTTAAGCTTTATACAATTATTAAAAGTTAGGTTTAAGCTTAAATAATTATTATAAGTCTAAGTTTTTAATTGGGAATTTTATATTAAGTTTTGGTTTAAATCGGGATTAAAATGCTGTAATACGACTTATTTAAAGAATAAATTAAAAGTCATCGATTTAAGTCAAATAAAAATATGAGAAAATTCATGTAAGCTTAAATAATTATTTGGGACATGTTAGAGTCAATGAAATTAAGAAAAATTCAAATTCGAGGAATTTTACGTCTAGGGGTAAAACGGTCTTTTTACACCTAGAAATTAGTAAACGTCATGGCAGTGCCCTAAATGCTGTTTTTATGATATTATGATTATTTTTGAATGTTTATGAAATGTTCATGATTAAATTATGATTTTTAAATGTCTAAGGGATTTTTATGATTTAAGGAAGACATTTAAAAGACATGTTGCATGCTTGGTTTCAAAAACGAAAATGTTATGTTATGCATGATTTTTATAAGGTGATGAGAATGTAAATGTTGAAGGAAGTGAAGTGATTGTGACTAATTCGTTAATGTTGACGACGTCGTGAGGGTTATGGTCCCAGTGGGAGCCCGACGGTCGTGTTTCCAACATTGCGAATATGTGGTAACGGTTATGTAGTAATGGATTTGTGGTAACGGTAAGAATGGGAATATCGTGAGGGGAAAAGGCCCCAGAGGGAGCCCATTTATGGGAAAAGGCCCCAGAGGGAACCCCGACGATCGTATTTCTATTCGATCATGATAGGCCAAGGCTCAGTTGACCGGTGAGAGTGTCGCTGATGTCCTCGCCGCCCAGTACTGCGGTTTCATGTAGATGGATCCATCGATTTTCATGTCATGTCATGTTGAGGAAAGTCACTATTAACGATCTGAATTCAACAAAGGAAAAAGAAAAGGAAAATGTTCATGATCATGTTAAAGGTTTTATGTCATGTCATGTTGAGGATAAAGGAAATTCATGTTTGCATGTCATGAAAATGTTTATGCTTAAAGTTGTTGTGTTTGTATGTGTGCATAACAACAGGTGGGACAGGATCAGGAACAAGAAGAGGATGTGAGATTACAGTTAGCATGGAGATCCGGGCCCAGAAATAGAATATGACTCAAGACTTGATGCATAGATGTTGAACCCTAGTTTGACATAAAGATATGTTGTACAAGACTTGTACTTTTATGTTAATATGTATATCAGGCTGATTACATTACGTTTCCGCACTTGTATTTAAAAAAAATTATGTCACACATTACTTGTTACATTTGATATTAATAACGATTAAGAAATGAATTAGCGTCCGGATCCCCACAAATATAATGAAGTCTACTAGAATTTTTGACCCATTATGCGATAAATAATCCCATTAAGCCCAAAAACTCTCCCGATAATTATTTCGTTTAGGTACGTTTTATAAAATATTGTCCGATTCCTCAAAAAGTCCCTCGACTCGCTAAATTTTGTGTACCGTTTAAAAATATTATCTGACGAGTAAAAATACTCCATCAAGGCCCATTTTCACTTAATTACACCATATATTAAATAATTAAAAATATTTATTTAATAAAAACATTTTTCCTTAATTGTCCTTGGTTTCCGTTCCTCGTTCGAGAGTGAAATACTGCTAAAAGCCTTAAAACATGCAATCTTAATGAACCATGTCCTAAAACACATATTCATGTGTCCAACATACATTTAATGCATTAAAATAATTTAATTAAGATACAAAAGAAATTTGATAACTTGCTTGCATTTGATTCCCGCGGACCTTCAAATTCCCGGGACATTACAATCTATCCCCCTTAAATTGAATTTTGTCTCCGAAATTCGCTTATCCTCGACAATCAAAATTTTAGAGTATTAACTCTAGTATCCCAATAATTCACGCTTCTGCTTCGCCACTATGATAAAAATAAGTTTTGGGCGGCCTTATGTCTCTTCAATCCTAATTAAACTTGCTTTCAAAATCCTTGTTTGCGAATCACAGCTTAGAACGACCTATGGTGACATAGTTCTACTTTACTATGATCTCGAATTTTGACTTTTCTCACAATTCTTAGTACTAGAAATGGAAGCCCAAACTTAAATAACCTTAATTTTTTTTTAATATAATATATCCAAGATGTTCGTCGACCTATTGTATTTTAACATTAAATCTCAAAAGCATCATTTCTTAAATTTATTGAACTCAAGGTATGCTAAAGCTTTAAATCCAAATATTAGCATTTATGCAGTTCAACTTAAAAGATCTTAGCAAAAAATGTATTAATCGAGTTTTATCCTAAGTAATACGCTTAATATTTAAACCTTGTTTCAAACCCACAATAACATTAGTCTAAGATCATTGAATGGAATCTTTATCTTACGGCACCAAACTAACGTAACTTAGCTATTTACAAGAACATCCCAAATATAAAATTGCTGCAAATATTAAATTTCGAGTAATGTTAATCCATAAAACCCAAAATCTACAATATCGATCTTACAATAAAACCCTTCTAGCATCAATGACATACTTAAACCAATTTCTTCCCAGTTGCAATTTAGTTGAGGCATAAGGCACTTGGACTTTACTCATTGGAATGAATGTCGTATTCTGACGTATTCTTAATGTTTAATTAACAATAGCGCAAAAAAAAAAAAGATCAATAGGAAAGCTGATGAGTGTTTAGAAAGGGGGGGGGGGGTTGAATAAAAACTCTCCGATTATATATTTTTCTTCGAAAAATGAGTTCAGTTTAGTGAAAAACTGATACTCGGTATCTTGTCAGTCGATGACAATCAGTTTAACTAAAAAAAGTCGCGGAAGTAAACTAACTGAAAGATAGAATAAATGAATGAAAAACAATAACTGAATTAGTATGCAAACAATTTGTTTCTGGATGTCCGGAGAATAGAATAACTCCTACGTCACCCCTTCTATCACGAGGATAGGATTTCCACTAAAAGACTTTGATCAAATACAACAGTTGTACCGACCCACTTCAGTTTAGACTTATCACTGCCAACACTGAAACTCTTAGTTACAAACGGCTTTTATAATTCTCATCTGAATGAAGCACAACTTAACGGATAAAGCAAATATTACAATCGTGCTAACAAGCTCAAGAATGTAGCCTTGAATGCTACTGATAAGCAAGTAAGTGTGAGCGTAATGATTTCAGCAGAGTGATAGTAAGTGTAAGGCCCGAGAAATTTACCCGGTTAATCTGGAAAGATTTGGCGATGATTATGATAATTTATTGGTGATAATTGATATGATTATAGATAGAACGGATCGGACTGGGAAAGACGAAAGGATAATCAAAAGAGGTGCAAGAAGAGTCCCCGCGCATATGCGCGACATGTATGGGCGCACATGCGTGAAGAGGACAGTAGCTGCGGCGCATATGCGTGAGTAGACACGCTCATATGCGCGACATGGCCAGAAGCTTCAGCGCATATGCGCGAGTAGATACGCGCATATGCACGAGAGACAGAAATGCAGAAGTGCCGGGAAGAACATCTGGCGCATATGCGCAGTTTTGCGTGCGCATATGCGCGTGACATGCAGAACAAGGACAAGCCATTTGGCCTAATTGTGTGACATGTGTATATGTATATATACATATATGTATACACGATTCCTTCCTTCATAAATAAGAATGAGAAAGGAAAAAGGAAACCGAGGGAAGATTTGGAGATTGTGAACGATCCGTTCGTCTGATTTTGAATCCGACTTCAGTGCTGTATTCCTATCAACGCAGGCTACAACTGGACGTAAGTTTTGTTACATTTAGACATGATTTGAATTTATGATGTTGTCAGAATTGAATATGAATCAGATATGATGTTTCTGCTACAGTAGGCATTGTATAATTGAAGTCGGATTAAAATAGAATGTTTATACAGTTGTTATGATTTTCAGAGTTGAATTAATTGAGAGTTGATATCAGAGTGTGTTATTACTGATTTTAAGTGTACCGATATTGAGATTATGAATTGTACTAATACTGATTATGAATTCTGATAGTATATCTGTGATGTTGAGATTGACGGGGTTATCGAGACTGTATCGTTATGTCGTCGAAACATCAGTTGATTTAGATTGATCAGATTCAGTAATGATCTCGATTGTATCGTGATATCGTTGATGTGAATTAGATTGTACCTTGTTCAGATATGGATCAGATTATATACTGATTTAAGTATTGATCAGAACAGGTTTTGAATTGAGTTATATACTGATATTGTAATTATACGATTGTCATTGCCAGACTGGGTATGGACAGATCAGAGTACAAGACTTCGTCTTCGTCAGACCGGGAAGACAAAGGTATAAATAAATGTTGATTCGGGATTGCACAACTCGAGTTAGGTTTGACTTGAGTTTCCCAAAATCACATAGTTTATTTTATTGCATTGATATTTGCAAATTATCATATTGATATGTTTAGCTTATTGAATTATAGCAGAGCATGAGTTTGAGTCTAGGACAGATCAGCCTAGCTAGTGCAGAACCGCCGAGTCTTTGTCAAAACCGCTGAGACTCTGACTTACGGTGTATCGATGAGCTTAGATGTAGATCGACGTCTATTGTAGACATTCGATACAGCATGCCGAATTCTAAATTAGATCGGGATCCCTAGACTAGAATGAGAGACTAGTCGAGTTTTAGATGTTGAGACTAGAATATGAATTACAGATCTGTATTGATTTATGTTTTGGGTAGAATACGATTCATGTTTTAGTTACAGTTGGTAACGATACATGTTGTTTGATTACGCTACATGTGATAAGATTTAATTCATGCTTTTATATTAGTTATATGATTGCATGTATACATTATTTATAATGGGATTTATTCTCACCGGAGTTATCCGGCTGTTGTCTTGTTTTGTATGTGTGCGTGACAACAGGTGGGACAAGATCGGGGTCAAGAAGATGATGAGAGAAGACGAGTTTAGAGTGGTGATTCCGGACTTATTGTAGACTTGGTTTAATACTTGAAATTTAGTAGTTGAACCTTAGATTAGTTTGAATAATTGTTGTACATTATTGTACTTTTATACTGAGATGTATATTAGTTAAATTCCATTACGTTCCGCGCTTATATTTTAAAAAGAAAAATTTTTAAACCATGTTTATCTTAACTGATAATTAAATCCCAAAGATGATTAAGAAGATGATTAGAGTCCAGGTCCCCACAACAGATGGTATCAGAGCGATAGATCTTTTAGACTGAGATAGAAGAGAATGAGCGGGGTAGATTGAGTTTTCTTCCTTGCATGTGATTGCTAGCATGAGATTTATTTTTAATGTTGATTGACATGGTGTATGCTAGCATGAGATTATGTTTTACTGCTTTAAAATACATGTTATCTAATTATCTGATTTGAATTGGTAATATGTATTATTGAGTATGAATCAGATTTGATTCTCGATCAGCAGTAAGATGATCAGAGAAAGATTGGAACAGATTTGTAGTATTTTGGTACGAATGTTTTGATAAGCAGATATACCTCCACGGAGAATTCCAGAAAGGGGTAGTACATCGACTAAACAGATAGATGTATCAAAAACTCAGATGGAAACAAAGTTAAAAGAGTTTGAGTTATTTCAGCCGCCGATTCTGAGTGGTATCGAGACGTCTGAAGATTGTGAGAACTGGTTTGATGACATAGAAATACTGTTCGATTTACTTAATTGTACAGACGAACAGAGAGTTAAAATGGTACCTAACCAGTTACGAGAAGCCGCCAGAAGTTGGTGGATTACAAGTAAAAAAATGTTAGAACAGAGAGGTACAGTGATTTCGTGGGAAATATTCAGAACTGAATTTTATCGAAGATTTTTCTCAATTTCGTACCGAGAGGAAAAGAAAGCAGAGTTTGAGAATTTGAGACAAGGTCAACTGAATATTGAAGAATATGTGGTTAAATTCTCTACTCTACTGTGTTTTGCTCCTCATGTAATTGGGAATGATGAAGCTGTAGCGGATCAGTTCATCAGAGGATTGAACTCGGAGATAGTTGCATTGATGAATATGCAGCGACCTTACCATTTTGCTGATGCCTTGAGTAAAGCGAAGAGAGCGGAGGCGAGTCTGATTAGACAACTAAAAAGGGTGTGTGCGATGCAACCCCAAACACAGCAATCACCTCTCCAAATTGATCGCGGCAGTACGAGTGGAAAGCAAGATTTGCTGAAAGCTCGAAAGAAGCCATTCAAGAAGTTAGGGAGTGGTTCCTCTAGTTCCAGTTGTTCAAGCCCGAGTTATACTGGAGCTTACTATAGAATGTGTGGAGGAAGACATCCCACGGAGCAATGCCAGGGAGTTACTGGTAGTTGTCGTATCTGCCGACAGCCGGGACACTTTGCTAGAGTTTTTCCACAGAGAGATTCCCGAAGATTTCAAGGATCAGGACCATCTGGTGGTAGTGACCGAGGAACAGACCCAAGAGGCACTTGATGATATAGTGGCAGGTACTGTTCTTTTATAATTATGTTGCATATGTATTGATATATACTAATGCATTTCTTATGATTATCTTTGACTGAGTTGCATTGATATATATGGTACCTGTTGGGTCTATTTATACTGTAGTATTAATTTCCTTACCTTTGGGGGAAATGTTGATATCAGATATTTCTGTGAAATAGTGTATACTACAGTAAGAGAAGAATGAGATCGAGTTAGATTATTATGTACTTGTGTTTTCTGATTTGACTGCATTATTGATGTTAATATCTGAACAAGTACAGAACTATTATAGATTCCTTTCAGGAGAGTATAAGATTCGGACCAAATATGGCCGATGAGTAAAGATTTCATGATAAGGATTCTAGATTTAGAATTCCTTTGATATTCGTATTGTTTATGACTCGATTGATACAGAAAGGAGCAGATGGTATCCTTATTTATTCAGTAGATGTATTGAAATCGAGCCTAGCATTGGCAGATTTGCCAGTGATGTATGAGTTGGCTGATAATTGTCCAGATGAGATTCCAGATTTGCCTAGAATTGGAAGATAGACTTCAGAATTGAATCGATATCGATACTATTTGTTTTATCGGAATTCAGTACAGAATGATATTAAATGTACAGAATGATACAGAATGAATTAAAGAAGTGAAAGAACAGTAGAAGAGTATCGACCAGGAGTTACATCTGATTTAGTGTTTCTCTTTGGCATGTTTCAGTATGTTTAGAGATATTCTGATGATTTCATGCTCGTTGTATCTATGATATTTCGATATAGTTGCAGCATCTGATTGATTGAATCGAATATCTGAAGATTGTATTGAATACTCTGAGAACTATGATTATTGTATACAGAAATCATTCAGATATGAATCCTGCTTGAAACATATTGTATTCAGAATATGCGATATCTGAAGTTAGTATACCGATTAATTTTGACACAGTTGAGATCATGATCAGTGACTGAGAAAGATACCGATATCAGAAAGATCAAAAATTTCAGAAATGTCAGAAATTTATATTTTTGTCTGAGTTGGCAGATTATCCTATACGATTGTTGTTTTGTATCTGCTTGAGTATTGTTATTGTTCTAAAACAGTATTTGAGACAGTTTATATTGTTGGGGGCATATTATATTTGCAGAGAATATATAGCAGTTGATCAGAACGACATGAAGACGTGATTGATTAGTCAAAATTGACAGTATTGCCAGAAATTGCCGTTTTATGAGTTTAATGAACTCACTAGATCAGTATAGATTATTGATATTGTGAATCTGATTTGATAGCACCGTTATTCTAAGTCAGTGGTTAATACAGATTATTCAAACCGAATCAGAGCTGAATTCGAGAACTACGGCAGTTCAGAGATTTAACCAGAATGTTCAGAACTTAATTTCGATAATCAGATCAGAGCATCGATCCGAGTGACAGATATGTGATTTTTACTGTATGAGAATGATTATCTTGTGATGTCGAATGTTTCAGAGTTGTACAACAGAATTTGATATCGATAATCAGAACTGAATACCAGATAGGTATTTTTCTTTAATTTATATTATTAACTGTTTTGTTTGTACCAATTAGTTCGAAACTGAAATGACAGATAGTGTCAAAAACACACAGTAGTGGATTCAGTTTTCATTTTGGTAACAGAAAGTGTATGATAATTCGAACAGACAGTTTTGATATAGACAGATTAAATCAGTTATGATAGAATTATACCGAAATGTTGGCAGAACTTGTACTGATATGTCTGAATTGTCAATAAATGAAGACAGAAAGATAGAACTCAGAAGATTTATTACAGAATTTGTATATCCTTGACTAGACATGGAATGTATATTTCGATGAAATTCGTAATAAGATCACTGCAATACTTTCCAGATTGTGATATGATATGATTGTGATTGACAGATTGTTCAATCTATATATAACAGTTTGCACCAGATAACGTACAAACATGACCAAATAACACAGATCGACGTCAGAGAAGTGGTCGGAGTAACTAGAATGCCAAAGTAGAGTATATCAGATGGTGATTTTACTTGAGTTTGTGTTTGTGGCAGAACATACCATGAACTCATTCCTATATTATCCACCGTTGACAGATAGCCAGAGGATACTATCCAGATATTGGAAGATATCCAGGGAGCTGCAGTGCTGGATGCTAGCACTAGTTGATATGATATATTGTCGCAGTGGAAATGATATTACGGTGATATCTGAGATCGAAGTTGAGAATAGCAAAAATCTGACAAAGAAAATGAAGCTGATTCAGAACAGAATGAAAACCAGCTTCGAACAAACATAATAAATATGCCAAAATCGGACAATGACTGTTGGTATTCGAGGCTGAAGATTTAATATATCCTTGAATAGGATGAACAGATTTGATAACAGCTGATAGTAGTGATTTGTTATGAGCTGTGGTTTGGTATATACGGATGTTGTATAGCCAGTATTGCGAGATTGATTTTTTCAGAGCTATTTTGAGAAATAGAATCTAATATAAGATTGAGATATCAGAATAGATTCATTGAGATGAGTTTCTGATTTAAAATCTGTATACATTTCTTCTGATATATCTGAATTGATTACTTGCGAGTTCGAGGACGAACTCAGATCTAAAGGGGGAGAAATGTAAGGCCCGAGAAATTTACCCGGTTAATCTGAAAAGATTTGGCGATGATTATGATAATTTATTGGTGATAATTGATATGATTATAGACGGAACGGATCGGACTGGAAAAGACGAAAGGAAAATCAAAAAGGTGCAAGAAGAGTCCCCGCGCATATGCGCGACATGTATGGGCGCACATGCGCGAAGAGGACAGTAGCTGCGGCGCATATGCGTGAGTAGACACGTGCATATGCGCGACATGGCCAAAAGCTTCAGCGCATATGCGCGAGTAGATACGCGCATATGCGCAAGAGGCAGAAATGCAGAAGTGCCGGACAGAACATCCGGCGCATATGCGCGGCTTTGCGCGCGCATATGCACGCGACATGCAGAACAAGGACAAGCCATTTGGCCTTAATTGTGCGACGTGTGTATATATGTATATATACATATATGTATACACGATTCCTTCCTTCAGAAATAAGAAGGAGAAAAGAAAAAAGAAACCGACGGAAGATTTGGAGATTGTGAACGATCCATTCATCTGATTTTGAATCCGACTTCAGTGTTGTATTCTTATCAACGCAGGCTACAACTGGACGTAAGTTTTGTTACATTTAGACATGATTTGAATTTATGATGTTGTCAGAATTGAATATGAATCAAATATGATGTTTCTGCTACAGTAGGCATTGTATAATTGAAGTCAGATTAAAGAATAAACTATTTATACAATTGTTATGATCTTCAGAGTTGAATTAATTGAGATTTGATATCAAAGTGTGTTATTACTGATTTTAAGTGTACCGATATTGAGATTATGAATTGTACTGATACTGATTATGAATTTTGATAGTATATCTGTGATGTTGAGATTGACGGGGTTATCGAGACTGTATCGTTATGCCGTCGAAACATCAGTTGATTTAGATGGATCAAATTTAGTAATGATCTCGATTGTATCGTGATATCGTTGATATGAATTAGATTGTACCTTGCTCAGATATGGATCAGATTATATACTGATTTAAGTATTGATCAGAACAGGTTTTGAATTGAGTTATATACTGATATTGTAATTATACTATTGTCATTGCCAGACTGGATATGGACGTATCAGAGCACAAGACTTCGTCTTCGTCAGACCGGGAAGACAAAGGTATAAATAAATATTGATTCGGGATTACACAACTCGAGTTAGGTTTGACTTGAGTTTCCCAAAATCACATACTTTATTTTATTGCATTGATATTTGCAAATTATCAGATTGTTATGTTTAGCTTATTGAATTATAGCAGAGCAAGAGTTTGAGTCTAGGACAGATCAGCCTAGCTAGGGCAGAACCGCCGAGTCTTTGTCAGAACCGCTGAGACTCTATACTTACGGTGTATTGATGAGCTTAGATGTAGATCGAGGTCTATTGTATACATTCGATACAGCATGCCGAAGTTTAAATTAGACCGGGAAGACAAAGGTATAAATAAATGTTGATTCGGGATTTAACAACTCGAGTTAGGTTTGACTTGAGTTCCCAAAATCACATACTTTATTTTATTGCATTGATATTTGCAAATTATCAGATTGTTATGTTTACCTTATTGAATTATAACAGAGCAAGAGTTTGAGTCTAGGACAGATCAGCCTAGCTAGGGCAGAACCACCGAGTCTTTCACACTAGTTTCTTTATGTGAATACAATGATATTTCAGTTTATCTTTGCCTTTTATTTTCCTGCAACAGTTAATCTCATCAGATGAAATACAAATGACTAACTGAATCATAAAAAAACTGATGGATGACATAAATTAGTTAACAGTAGATATATAAGTAATAAAACTGATTAAGATAAATCAATTAAACCAAGCATATTTTGAAAGTGAGAAAACTTAGTCTCTGTCACTGGTTTGGTGAATATATCAGCTGCTTGCTGCTCGGTTGAGACGTATTCCAGACTAATGTCCTTTTTCAAGGCATGATCTCTGATGAAGTGATGTGTGACATCTATGTGCTTGGTCCTTGAGTGAAGAACTGGATTGTAGGTGATAGCAATCGTGCTTGTATTATCACAGAATAGGGGCGATTCTATAGCTTCAACTACATAATCTCTCAATTGTTGCTGAACCCAGAGCATTTGAGCACAACAGCTTCCAGCAGCAAGGTATTCTACTTCAGTTGTGGAAGTTGCTATGGATGTTTGTTTCTTGCTGAACCAAGAGATCAATCTGTCTACTAGAAACCGACATGATCCACTTGTACTTTTACAATCAAGCTTACATCCTGCATAATCTGCATCTGAGTATCCAACTAGATTGAAAGATGAGTCCCTAGAATACCATAACCCAACATTTTGAGTGTCTTTAAGATATTTCAAAATACGTTTGGTAGCTGAAAAATGTGATTGCTTAGGATTTTCTTGAAATCTGGCACACATACAGACAGCAAAAACGATATCAGGGCGACTAGCAGTTAGGTACAATAATGAACCTATTAAACCTCTGTAGAGTGTCGCCTCAACTGATATTCTTCCTTGATCAGTATCCAGTTTAACTGATCAGCTCATGAGAGTGCTTGCAGCTGAACACGATTTTATGCCAAATTTCTTCAGCAACTCCTTCGTGTATTTTGTCTGACTGATAAAATCCCAGTCTCCAATTGCTTCACTTGTAGCCCAAGGAAAAATGTCAGTTCACCTATCATGCTCATTTCAAACTTATCCTGCATCAATTTAGCAAATTTGTCGCACAATTTGGGGTTAGTTGACCCAAATATAATGTCATCAACATAAATTTGAATGAGTAGAATCTGATCATTCTTTGAAAATTTGAACAAGGTCTTAGCAACTGATCCAACAAAAAAATCATGATCAGTTAGAAATTTTGGAAAAGTTTCATACCAAGCTCTTGGAGCTTGTTTAAGAACATATAAGTCTTTGTTCAAATGGTAGACATGATCAGGAAATAAATGATTGAGGAAACCTGGGGGTTGTTTAACATAGACCTCTTCTTGCAGCTGGCCATTCAGGAATGCGCTCTATACATCCATCTTGTAGAATTTGAAATTTTTGAATGAGGAATAGGCAAGGAATATTCTGATAGCTTCTAGTCTTGCAACTGGTGCATATGTTTAATCATAGTCAATTCCTTCTTCTTGCTTGTAACCTTATGCTACCAATCTTGCCTTGTTGCGCACAACTGAACCGTCTTCGTTCAGGTTGTTCCTGTACACCATTTTGTACCTATAACAGTTTTTGTAACTGGTCTTGGAACTAGGTTCCAGACATTGTTATGAATAAACTTATTCAACTCCTCTTGCATTGCATTTACCCAGTTTGGATCAGCAAGAGCTTCATCAGCTTTCTTCGGTTCCAATTGTGATACAAAAGCTGAATGAATAATTAGATCTAGCATCTTATTTCTTGTTATTACCGGATTAGATGGATTACCTATCACCAATTTCGGAGGATGTGATTTCTTCCATCTAAATTTAGCATTTGTTGTATCAACGTTAGCAACTGCTTCTGTATCAGTTGGAGCTGCATCAGCAACTGCTTCTGTTTCCGTTGCTACTGCATTAGTTGTTGAATATTCTCAATGGTCTCTCTCAATTGATTTTCTGGAATAGTTTCATGATCAGCTGGTTGATCTATGATTTCTGGTTCTGGTGTTTGGAGGTTGTTCCGAATGATATGATTACTTTCTTCATCATTATCCTCTAAATTGATATCTGTAAATCTATCAGCTAGCTCAACTGGATCAGTTGGCTTTCTAGTTAGTACTCTTTCTTCAAAAATAACATGATAGATTCTTCCACATTCAAAGAATTTTTATTAAAAATTTTGTATTTTTTGCTAACTGAAGAGTATCCAAGAAATATTCCCCCTGCAGATTTTGCATCAAAGTTTTTTAAATGATTTTTACCATTATCAAGTATAAAACATCTGCAGCCGAATATTTTGAAATAAGAAACCACACTTTTTTTTCCATTCCAGATCTCATAAGGTGTTTTCATTTGATTCTTATTAATCATAGATTTGTTCTGAGTATAACACGCAGAGTTTACTGCCTCTGCCCAAAACCTTTGAGAAATACAAGAGTCAGCAAGCATCGTTCTAGCAGCTTCTTTAAGGGTCCGATTTCTCCTCTCAGCTACACCATTTTGCTGAGGAGTTCTAGCTGCTGAGAGCTCATGCTTAATTCCAGAATTTTCTAAAAAATTTGAAAGAATTTGATTTATGAATTCAGTTCCTCAATCGGATTTGATTCTATCAATTCCAACTGATTTTTCTTTTAATAATCTTTTGAAAAGTTTAATCAGTTGGTCAGTAGTTTGGTCCTTGGATTTGAGAAAAATAACCCAAGTAAATCTTGAAAAATCGTCCACAACCACCAAGGTGTATTTCATTCCCCCTAAGGTCATGACTGATATTGGACCAAATAGATACATATGTAACATGTCTAATCATCGTGAAGAAGATTTCAACCCTTGTTTTTAAAACAAGATTTTACTTGTTTTTCAAACTGACATGCTGAGCAAATTTTGTCTTTTGAAAAATTTATTTTGGGTAGACCAGTTACAAGATCATGACGACTCAGATAAGCAATGGTTTTAAAGTTCAGATGGTTCAGTCTCTTATGATATAACCAGTTTTCAGAAGATTTCGAAGTAATAAGACAAACTGGTGCATAAGATTGTTCAGTCCAACTTACTTTGTAAGTATTTCCACAACGTTTGCCAGTTAGAATGACTTCATCAATTGAGTCTCTAACTGAACAAGTATGTTTGTCAAACTGAACTGAGAAATTGTTGTTGCATAACTGACTGATGCTTATCAAGTTATACTTCAAATTCTCGACTAGCAAAACATCTTTAATTGTAAAGCTACCATGGATAATCTTACCCTTACCCACGGTTTTACCTTTGGAATTATCTCCAAAACTGACATTTGGTCCAGTGTATTTGATCAATTGAGATAATAAGTTTTCATCTCCTATCATTTGTCGTGAGCAACCACTATCCAAGTACCAGATTGATTCCTTGCATGTACCTGTTACCTTCAATTACTCACAAAATATGATTCTGGTACCTTTTTGAAAGCTTATGATACTCACTAACCATATCATGCAGAGTTGAGATAAGTTCTTCTCTGGTGAAATCAGTTGAGCTAAAGTCAAATACCTGTTGACTGCTTGACTCCAGTTCTATATCACCAGCCATCAGACATTTCACTTCCTCTTCACTATCACTGGAACTGCATGAGGTCTCTAGCTCTGACTCTTCACTGTCAGTTTCAGCCCATTTTGATTTTCTCTCTTCATCTAAGAGCACTTCATGCTTCTTTCGGAAGGACTTCTTATCTTCTTTCGGTCTTCTCTTGTGCTCATATAATTTCTTCTTTCTTTCAGTTGAGCCTTGACTGTCTTTCTTGGGTTTGGTACAGTCAGCAATGAAGTGACCAGGTTTGCCACAGTTGTAGCAAGCGTTTGATTCCTCCTTGGAATTGCCTCTCTGATATTTATTCTGGAAATTTCCCTGATTTTTCCTCATAAATCTTCCGAACTTTTTGATAAACAATGACATTGAATCATTGCTTAGTTGATCAGCAACTTTCTCTACTGAACCAGTTGGTTCTGTTCTAACAGCAACTAAGGCAGTTGTGGCTCCTGGAGTAGAGGGTTCTCCTTCTCGAGTTTGCAACTCGAAATCATATGCCTTCAGATCAGCAAATAGGTCATGAAGCTCAACTTTGTTCAGATCCTTGGATTCCCTCATTGCCATGGTCTTTACGTCCCACTCCTTGGGAAGACCTCTGATTACCTTCAAGGCAACTTCTTTGTTTGTGTACACTTTTCCAAGTGCATTTAATTCATTGATGATGTAGCTGGTTCTTTCATCATATTTATGCATCGTTTCACCAGCTCTCATTTTGATATTGTCAAACTTCTGAACAGCAACATAAAGTTTGTTTTCTATGGTTTGTTCGTTCCCTTCGCAAAGCTGGATCAGCTTCTCCCAAATCTCTTTGGTTGTCTTGCACATTTTGATTTTACTGAATGTTACCTTGTCCAGTGTTTTGTATAGTATGTTTTTTGCTACGTTGTCCAGATTTGCTTTCCGTTTGTCTTCAGTAGTCCACTCGTCTCTGGGCTTTTCAATTCTATGAGGTGCCCCATCTGTGATTGCAACTGCTGTATTGGCTTTCAGAATCCTCATTGGTCCGTCAGTGATGACGTACCACATATCATCGTCTTGTGCAGCTAAGTGAGACGGCATCCTGATTTTCCAATCATCGAAGTCTTCTCTGGAAAACATAGGGATCTTGTTGAAGGAAGACATGATCAATAATTTGAGTTGAGATATTCTTAGACAAGATACAACCGCTCTGATACCACTTGAAAGGATCGATTGGAAAGCCGATGAGTGTTTAGAAAGGGGGGTTGAATAAACACTCTCTGATTATATATTTTTCTTTGAAAAATGAGTTTAGTTTAGTGACAAACTGATGCTCGGTATCTTGTTAGTCGATGACAATCAGTTTAACTAAAAATAGTTGCGGAAGTAAACTGACTGAAAGATAAAATAACTGAATGAAAAACAATTACTGAAATAGTATGCATACAATTTGTTTCTGGATGTTCGGAGAATAGAATAACTCCTACATCACCCCTTCTATCACGAAGATAGGATTTCCACTAAAAGACTTTGATCAAATACAACAGTTGTACCGACCCACTTCAGTTTGGACCTATAACTGCCAACACTGAAACTCTTAGTTACAAACGGCTTTTATAGTTCTCAACTGAATGAAGCACAACTTAACGGATAAAGCAAATATTATAATCGTGCTAACTAGCTCAAGAATGTAGCCTTGAATGCTCTTGATAAGCAAGTGAGTGTGAGCGTAGTGATTTCAGCAGAGTGACAATAAGCTTGAATGATAGTTCGTGTGTTTTTTGTTTTTCAGCTGACCTCTTCACTTATTTATAGATTTCCCTTTCAACTGTAACAATTAAATGTTATTTGAATTTTATATCTGTTGATTTGCCACGTCAATATTCTTTTGACACTCGTACACTGCAGACTCTGAAATGTGGCGTTCCACTACTAGTTGCAGTATGTTGTACAATTTGTCGGTTGACGTGTTTTAGCTGAATGATCTGCTGTTGGGAAAAACGATTGTTATGTTCTCAACTGAATAAATCAACTAATCAGTTTCCAGCTGATCAGTCAGTTGAGTTCAGTTCAGCTAGACTCAGTTTTCTCGTGTTCAGTTATTTACATAAACAGAAGGTTCGCACTTTTGTCAAACGCCGAAACTTAGATTTCAACAAAAAACTTAATAAGTTCTCCCCTGTTAATGTTGGACAAACTCTAATAATTCGACTTCACTTATAATCCATAGCATTCTAGAATCCACATATCGAGATTTTAGATTATTTACTCGATAAAAATCTTAATATTTGTTCATGGATAACTTATGTTGAACACAAATAATTCTTTTTTGTTTTTATTTCACCCAAAATATTCATATGAACACCTATCTCATAAACATGAAATTCAAACTTACACAATCCAAATAGTCTTAGATAACATAATTCCAACATACATATCTACTTAATCCCTAGTTCCTTAATGACTTTCAAAAATTCCTCAAGACACGGTGTCTGTCTCATTTCTTGTATGCGTCTTTCAAGTAACCTAACCATCAATCCTACTGTAACGCCCCGAAATTTAAAAGTCCACGCAAACCACATGCAGGAAATTATTAAATTCTCTTGTATTTTATTAATTGTTTTAATTGCATTAATTAATTATGTTGTGTATTTTGACATGTTTAAAATATATTTTTCTACATGGTTGCATTAAATTTTATTTTTAAAAGTTATTCAAGTTGCGATCGACGAACGGAGACCGATGGCTGAAAAATAGAAAATATTTTTATTAAATAGTTGTTTTTAATTATTTAAATTAAGGGTGATTCTTTTCTTTTTCTTTTTTTGAAAATAAGGGGTTTTGATGTGATTTTATACGCCGGGACGTAATTTCTATCGGTGTTGGATTCTCAACAAAAATACGAACGTTTTGATAACCCGGCTAATAAATTCACAAACTTATTTAAGCAAAATTATTCTAATATTTTTAATTAAAGGCTAATGGGCTAAATGGGCCTAATTAACTTGTTAATGGGCCTAAGCTAGTAGTTAGTATTTTAACTAAATATTTAAAACCAAAACCCTACCCCATAACAAAACAATTCACACGCCCCACCTCCCCCACAATTTACAAATTCTCTCCCAACTCATATTCACGGCACACAATAAATTTTGAAGGGAAAAAGGATCAAATTCTTCAAGGTTTTCAATGGTTCTTCGTGCCATCATTCTTCGATCCGTCGGCGTAAAATCGTGCGTTAAAAATGCAAAGGCACGTCATATTCTCATTTTACTCATCATCACACCATATTATGTATTTATGTTTGAAAATTGCCTGAAACAAGTTGCACCTTATTATTTTCGTACAAGCATCTTTGGTGGTTTTGAAAACATGTAATTTGATCCATAAATCATGAAATTCTTGTACCAAAGGGGTTGCCATGATTAGGATAGGGTTGAGGGATGTTTTTACATGTTTTAGAGAGTCCTTAATCACCCCAATACGCTGCAAATATGAATAGAAATAGGCTAGAACCGTGGGACAAGGAAGGTAGCAGAACCGTGTGTGTGTGTTGGTTTGTTCTTGGTGCAAGAACTCGGTTACTATGCATGGGGCTTGGGGCTTGGCCAAGGCTGGCTGGGGCTCAAGTAAGGTTAGGGGAGAGGGCCTGGTAGAGTCCTATGGGGCTAGGGCTCGCGCTAAGCAGGATGGAAGAGTCCCTGCGTGAAGGGACTCTTCATGCATAGGAATCTGGGGTGGCCGAGAGTTCTAAGGGTTATGGCTCGGTTTGGGGCTGTACTAGGGGTCCATCAGGGCCCTAGGATGAGGGGCAGTGGTCGGGATATGGGCTGGGGTGGCTGGGTCGCAGCTGGCTCGAAGGAGAAGTGGAACCCGTGAGAGAACAAAAGTAGCGCGCAACTTCTGTTTGCTTCAGGCAGCTCGTGCACGCGGTCCAGGGGTTGGGCTGGTCTGGGTCGAGTCTGGGTGTGGTCCAGGAATGGCTATGGTCACGAAGGGTCAAGTGGTTAAGGGCTGGAGGTGTCCTAGTTGTCTAGGAGTATTGGGGAAGGGAAGGGAGTCACACACACACAAGTGTAGAATGTTGGGCCAAGTTTCAAAAGTGTTTTGAGCGGGCCAAGGCTGTTTTTGGGTTGGTCTTGTACAATAGGGTCCCTAGGTGGGTGGCTCGGGTTTGGCTCGATGTGGCTCGAGTAAATTAAGAGATGGCTCGGTGTATTCGACAAGGTGTCAAAAACGAAAATAATAAAGCTAAAATTGAATCCATGAGTCCACGGGTGTGGATCATGACTTGGAATGGTATAATAAATCATAAAAATGCTATGTTTAAAATTTGGGACCAAAATAATGAGTTTCGAATTTAATCAGGATTTAATCGCCGCACGAAACACTAATTAACGAATTAATTGAAACGCCTAGTTTTAAGCTTTGTAAAATTATGAAAAATTATATTTAAGCTCAAATAATTATTAAAAGTATAATTTTTTTAATTTGGAAATTTTATATTAAGTTTTAGTTTAATTCGAGATTAAAACGCGTTAATATGTCTTATATAAAGATTAGTTTAAAAATTCTCGATTATGCTAAATAAAAATATGAGAAAATTCATGTAAGCTTAAATAATTATTTGGGATATGTTAGAGTCAATGGAATTAAGAAAATGTCAAAAACGTGAAATTTTACGTCCGTGGACAAAATAGTCTTTTTACACCTAGAAATTAGTAAACGTCATGGAGGTGTTCTGAGTGTTGTTTTATATGCTAATATGATTATTTTCAATGATTATGAATGTTTATGAATTTTTATATGTTAATATGAAAATTTTAAATGTTTATCGATGTTTATGATTTTAATATGTTAAATTATGATTTTTAAATGTTTATGGATTTTTATGACTTGACATTTAAAAGACATGTTGCATGCTTTGTTTAAAAGAAAAACAATAATATATGCATGTTTTTATTAAAATGGAAATACGAAATATTGAAGGACGTGTGGGATTGTGACTAAATATGTTGGAAATATCGTGAGGGTTATGGTCCCAGTAGAAGCCCGACGATCGTGTTTCCGTTGATACGAATACGATGATATGATTGGAAATGTCGCGAGGGGATAAGGCCCTAGAGGGAGCCCATTTATGGGAAAAGGCCCCAGAGGGAGCCCCGACGGTCGTATTTCCAATGACATGATATGTTAATACGTAAGTCCAGGGCCCGGTTGACCAGTGAGAGGTGTCCCCCGCCGCCCAGTACTGTGGTTACATGTAGATGGATCCATCGCCCGATACGTTTAAGAATACGAGTCAAAATCACGATCCGAATTCAACAAACATGAATATGAATACGAATATGAATACGAATACGAATATGAATATGATTATGTTTATATGAATATGAATATGTTGATATGAAAATATTTACAAAATGTTTATGGACATTTTTATTTTTAAAGTGATGCATCATTATGAAAATGTTTTTATTTAAAGTTTATTCAGTATAAAAATGTTTTTATCTAAAGTTTATGCATCATTAAAATGTTTATGAAATTGGATTTGTTTAAAGTTTGTGCATCTTCATGAAGACGATATTTTAAGTACAAGTATTTTTCACTGTTGTATGTGATCTGTATATGTATTACTTGTTATCAAGATTATGATGTGTTGAGTCTTTAGACTCACTAGGTGTGATTGATGCAGGTGATTATGATAATAATGTTAATGGAGGTCTTGATGATTGACCTTGCTGGACTGAAAGTTCACAAAACCCGAGGACCGGCGCTAGTTTTCCGCACTATTTATTATTTATGATTTTAAGTTATGTTAAAAATATTTTACGACTTTTTATGTTTTGAGAGGTTTTGAGAGATTATAGTATGGGCTGTATTTCTCAAATAAATAGTTGGTTGTTTTATTATAAAATGATGTCCAAAATATTTTATGTGATTTTTTGTGGTTCAGCCGATGCTAGGGAGGTTTTTTTTAAAAAAAAAACTCTAGTACATTTTAAGAAAACGAATAAGCAGACGTTTCACCTACCCAACTTTCTAAAAAATTTAACTCTAACAAAAGTTTAATTTTAAGTCTAAGGATTATGATTAAAACTTATGATACATGTAAATCATACCTTAAGTTCCCAAAATATGTTAACTTAATGTCTAATCTTATAACTTAACTAATTGATCAACTTTACCTTAAATTTTCATCATTCTAAATTCTTAATTTACCACAACATTATTTCACTACCGCTTAGATTTTTAGGTCCAATATTGAATCATCTTACAATGCCCTTGATTAACATTCCTTATTATAATTCAGATATTTCAAGGTTCTAAATATCTCTTCAAGCTTAAATCATCGAAAATTCCTATCATTTAAACCATTCAATTCTCAGTTATTGCTAAAACTGTCCCCAAATTTCTTAACAACTGTAAATTAATTCATAATTTCCTCGAAAATTATCCAATTGATCCTTAATTCCGAAAATTTTACAATTACCTATAAGTTTTTGCATTCTTAATTCTATTTTATAGTTTTCTCGTAACATATAGTCAATAATCTAAAGCTTTAAACCCAAAATCAATTCTACTAACCAATCTTACATTTTCATCAATTATACATTTTATACTCCCAAAGATCGTCGTGTTTTCGAATCATTATTCTTTATATGAAATTCTTAAAAATTAACTCAACTAATAACCACGAATAATCAGTATTTTCTTAGAAAATTTACATGTCCCAAATGCATTCAGAATCTTCATGTCTACTTATGACCCCAAAAGTAGAACATCGGTACTACTAATCAAAAATCATATAGTCAAATCATTTTCAATCCTTTCCTAATGCCCATTAACCAAATTCTCAATCATGTCTAATTCCACCACAAGGACAGCATACATGAAAATCATATAATTTCTTATTTCATGTCGTAACATGCATAAAATTTTTTTAAAGCATTTAATCTCAAAATATATAGACAGATAAACATGTACTGTAAAACGTATATCATGTAACATGCAAGGAGATAGAATAAAACTTTCAAAACATTTAAAACATGTAAACTTACAGACTTGAAGCTTGACGACAAAGCTTCTGAAGCTGGCAATGACATAACTCTTTAGAAGAACCCTTGCTCTGATTCCAACCGAAACATCTAATGCTTAAAATAACTTCTAAAATATTTTTTTAAAACAAAAACTCTTTTCGAAAATACTCAAATACATGCATGCAATTAAAGTAGTCAATCATGCATTTTAAAAAGTCTCCCAACCACTGAATAAAAATAACTGCAGTTAACTAAATCTTAAAATGAAATTAATCTCCAAGTCTACTTTCTTAAAAGAACTCAATGTCTGTCAAAATCATCAACGTATAAAGAGATGCAAAAAAATTAAAATAGTGTTTACACCCATGACTCATGATCATAATATGCGGAAAAATGCAAGGTCCTCGGGTTAACGTGCCCACACCCAGCTCCGCTTACTCAGCCTCTAGCGCCTCCAATATCCACATCTACATGTTCACCTGCATGAATCATACCTAGTGAGTCTAAAGACTCAACACAACTGAACTGTGATAGCAAGTACATATACATAATATGCAACAGTGAAAAGTACTGTAATTAAAATACCTTTCATGATCTTCAAAGCATGAGCTTAAACATAACGTGTCAAAGCATAAACGTGTCCACAAAATATCTCATCATGTCAAAATATATGTGTTCATTTTTTTTATTCGAATTCAGATTATTATTTGTGATTTTCTTATCATCTCTAATCAATGAATCCATCTACGTATAATAGTGGTACCCAGCAGCACGAACATCAGCGACAGTTTACCCATCCACTGAGCCTTGGCCTTACATGTTTCGTGTTCGTATTCGTATTATTCACAACCAACTCTCATCCTTCAAAACATATCATCATATTCATCACTAATAAAAATCATGTATGTACGTAAATTTCCTAAAAATCAAGTATGCAATGTATTTTTCATATTTTCTTAAAATGTCATGTTCGTGGTCACATATACATTTAAAACATGCAATTTAGTGATCAGAGTGCTGGTAGGACTGCTTACTCGACCAGATTGCAAAATGACCATTTCCGCCCCTGGAAACTCTAATTGACCATTTTACTCATTGACCTAAAAATTTCAACCCAAAGCCAACCAAACTCCTTAAAATACCTCAAAACATATTTATAACCATTTCATATATGTAACCTTGAGCTCGTCCCGTAACATTTATTATTCATTTTAAAACTCGGACTCGGGTCATAGTTTTAACTCGAATCAACCCGAAACTTAACCAAAATTTCCCAAATTTTAACCACCACTTATTCACACCCTACTAGCCCTTAAAAGACCTAAATCAAACCATCAAAGGCCATCGAACATGATCGAACAACGGCTGGAAAATTCTGCACAAGAAGAGTCGAACTCGAATTCACCTTTGGCTTCCATTTTTTGATCCTAGCTCAAGACCCAACAGACCAGCCCCTAGCCAACTACACAAAGACCAAAACCAAAACGTGAGACCCCTACTAGACTGATCTAACCCGGGACTATAGCCCTTGCATGTTGGCCTACCCAAATCGCCACACACTACGCTACTAACTTTACTCCCTCGATCGACTCATGCCACGCCCTACTGCTAGTGGACCATGGACCCTCCCAAGCCTTGACTCAGACCCACCAAGACCTGAACCATGGCCCAGACCGAGCCCATGCACGCTGCTCAAGCTTTTTCACCTGATCGAGCCACCAAATGCGCCCTAACGCAAGGACACGCTCGGATCCCTACACGACCTCGATCCAGCTGTTATACCAGCACTTATAACTCCTATAAACCCTCTCAAAATCGTCCCCTACTAACCATGCTGTCAGCCCCTTCAACCAAACCAACAAATGTGATGAGTATTGAAGAAATCTCCACATTTTCAAGCAAAAACAATGTAATCTCGATGCATAACGATAGTTTGACAAATTATCATGCCAAAATGTTCATCATACATAACGTAGCGTGATTGATGAGAAAAAAGGGTATAGGACGTTCCTTAATGCAAAAACGAATGCAAAATGATAACCAACGGAGCGAGGGACGAATACCGGAGGATGGGGCGACGTTTCTACCGATTTTTCTCGCAAACACCGACCACCACTCAGCTGCTGGAGGTGATGAGGGGCGGCCGTGTGAGGATTAGGTTTAGGGTTTAGATGGTAGGTTTTTAATAAAAAGATTCCGTATAATGGGCCCTAATTTAAAAAATGAAGTCTATTAGAATTTTGAGCCCATTATGCAATAAATAATCCCATTAAGCCCAGAAACTCTCCCGAAAAATATTTTGATTATGTAATTTTTAAAAAATATTTCCCGAGTACTCATAAAGTCCCCTCAATCTCTAAATTTTGTGTACCGATTAAAAATATGACCGCCGAGTAAAAATACTCCACGAAGGCCCATTTTAAAAAATCTCACTTAATTACACTATATATTAAATAATTAAAAATTAAATATTAAAATAATTATTTAATAAAAACATTTTCTTTAATTGTTCCCGGTTTTCGTTTCTCGTTTGAGCGTGAAATACTGTTAAAAGTCTTAAAACATGCAATCTTAATGAACTGTGTCCTATAACACATATTCATGTTGCCAACATGCATTTAATGCATTTAAATAATTTTATTAAGATAAATAAGAAATTTGATAACTTGCATGCATGTGGTTTCTGTGAACCTTCAAATTTTCAGGACGTTACACCAAAAATTTGTCAAATCAACAACACATTAAAAAATTATAAGCCTTTAAAAATTTTGTTTTAACCCATGTCTCAAAAATTTTAATGTGCGGAATAAATGCATGGTCCTCGAGTTTTCATGCGCACCCCCAGCTCAGTTTTCATGTAACGTCCGGAAAATCAGTTCACGTAAACGCATGCAAGAGAATTAGCTAAATTTTTTTATTAATTTTATTTAAATTTGTAAATGGTACATTTTAATATGATTAAATTATTAATTACATAATTTTACATGAATTCATAAAATTGAAGATTTTCTATCCGGATATTTGAAATCAGATCGGGGGACGGAGATCGGAGGAAATTAAGGTGCAAAAAGTTGAATATTATAGTTATTTTAACCCAAAAAATCGAGTAAATTAAATGATTTATAAAAATTAGTATTTTGAGGTCTAATTTAATTGTTAGGCAATTTATAAGATTTAAGCGTTTTAAAATATTAATTTTGAAACTTAAGGATTTAATTCTGGAAATTGTTGTGAAATATTTATGATGATTTTTATTTCTTAATTTATTTATTTATTTATTATTTATGTGAAATTTAATTTTTATTTTCCACTGCAATTTTTTGAAGATAGAAATATCAATGTTGGAACATTTCATGTTCGCATTCTTGATTTTGATGTTAAAAAAACTTGTTAGTGAGTTTCTAACATATTTACTCAAGTGTGAAGTTGCAAATACAAGAAGCAAACTGAAACGGAATTCAGCCAAAACTGAATTTCTGGCAAGCTTCGGTATTTTAAAGATATCTCTCATTTAGATGATCTAAATGGCAATCCGCCAACTTGAATGATTAGAAAACTCAATTTTGAACAAGTTTTATTTCACGTCAGTTGAGCAAGATTGGATGTTATCTGGGTCACACTGATCGTAACAGATTGCACGAAGACAACAATCAGTTGGGTTTGAACAGCTGCGGTATTTTGGTCATATCTCTCAGCTTGGTTATTGAAATGAAGCGATTCATTTGGAAAGATAAGACCATGATCTACAAATCATCTTCAAAAGTCAAAGTTTGAATCGAAGCTTAAAAGGCTGATAAATGACAAAGAAGATACTGGTTCTGCACAAACTAAAATAAGCCTATGATTTCAGCACACCAGCTGAAACTGAACCAATTGAACCGGCTGAAGACCACTTGAACTAGACCAACTGAACTGGACCAGCTGCTGACCAAATGAACTGAACCAGACCAGCTGAAACTGAACCAAACCAGTTGAACTAAACCAGACCAACTGAACCGAACCGAACCAGTAGCTGACCAACTGAACTGAACTGAACCAGCTGCTGACCAGTTGAACTGAACGACCCGTTGAGTTGACCAGTTGGGAAATTGTAAAGCAAGGAAAATTTGACCGTTGCATTTTCAGAAACAGTACAGAAACTTTTCAAACGGTCATATTCTTGTATATAACGTATATATCATTTTTGGAGCTTATAAATACAACATCTTGAAGATGAAACAAGAGATTTTGAATAGGATTCAAAGCATGGGAAGTTAGCATGAAGAAATAAGCTAGTTGAGAGCACAAGCCCTTGTGTGAGGATACATGTGAGATGTACACTGTAAGGATAAATTCCTCACACACAATCACTCACACATATATAAGAGAGTTGAACTTCAAAGTTTAGTTGAGTGAGTCTTGCACAAAGACAATAAACTTGTGTATGTAGTCTTTGCATATGAGACATTAAACAATATGCTAATTGTGAGGTGTTGCCTACAATCTTGAATGCTAGGATTTCAGTTAGGCAGTAGTGTATGTCCTAGCTGAATGGGGTTGTACAAAGAGTTGTATAAATCAAAGTCTTCTAGTGGATCCTTCCCATGGGGAAGAAGAGTGACATAGGAGTGTTTGAAATATTCAAAAAACCATAACTAAATTCGTGTCTATTTGTTTATTGCATTTACTTATCATTTCCATTGTTTTAAAGATACATTGTTGAAGCATTTTATGTGTTCTTCAAATATCAAATATTGGATACCAAGTGTTTGATAAAATACTTCAACTAAAATATTTTTACTCATTCAACTTGCATATATTTTAAATCATTTACAAAATATTTGATCGGTTTCTATGAAGGATTATTTTGAGTGTCTTCCGCTTGGTTTTAAAACCAACTCGATTTAATTCATCGGTGTTAAATATTTCAAAAACCGAGCTATTATAGCTCAACGATTACCCCCGAATCATTCTTTAACAATCAATATTTTAAATTGGAGTTTATCTTGATCATGGTATTTA
This sequence comes from Primulina eburnea, assembly GCF_022965805.1. Classification (NCBI taxonomy): domain Eukaryota; kingdom Viridiplantae; phylum Streptophyta; class Magnoliopsida; order Lamiales; family Gesneriaceae; genus Primulina; species Primulina eburnea. The sequence goes on along the minus strand of NC_133107.1, from coordinate 34,436,420 downwards.
AAGTTTTAAATAAAACTTTTGGGTTAATTTAATTATCTAAATAATGTTTCAATTAATTATTGTTGTTTTACTTAAACCTAAACTATGTTTAAGTTAATTATTAGTATGTATATTATTCCACCCAAGGTTGGCAAACTCACGCACACAACACAATTCTTGTGAAGGACACCTAAAACACACACTAAATACACACACAAACAGCCGAGGAACCTTATAGCCTTGGACTTCGACTTTTGGCTTGTTTCCTTCGATTCAGCCATCACCGATCCTTCGCCATACATAGCACTATCGATTCACGCCACTTTTATGCAAAAGAAACAATCGAACCGTCGCTCCAATCGCCCAATGTCTTCCACGCAACGATTATCGAATATTCGAGTTCTTTTTTCGTAAAGGCACATTTCTATACCTTCTTTTTGCACCATTCAAATAATATTATGCGTGTTTAATCCTATTTGCATGGAAAATATGATACACTTTGTATATTTTCGTTTTTATAGCATAACATGAACAAAACTTGAGTTTTTGTGTTTCTATACTCATGATTATGATGCATAAAGGGGTTTTCATAGTAGGACTATGGGAAGGGACGATTTTCAACATGTTTAAGGGTCCATATAAGCTTGGCTTGAAAGGGGATCGATTTTAGGTGTTCAAATGCGCAACGGAAGTTCAAAAATGTTTTCAAGGCATGAAAATCGAAAATTTTAAAGAAAAATTTGAACACCTCATGTACTAGCATGTAACATATACAAAAACACAACTATGACATTCATAGGGTGTTGAGAAATCGTTACCTATCAATCTCTTGAGACTGATGATGGCTCCAACTTAGTTGATATTCAACTAAGCTCTTCAAGGCAAGACAAATATACAAGCTTCCTTACTTCAAAATCAAGCCCACCACCAAACTTAAAAGATCCACCTTACACTTGCACTAGAAAATGTATGGTATTTTTCTTTGAGAAGAGTTTTCTTTCCTCAACTACTTGAAGAAAAAAATTTTGGGAGAATTTTATTTGCAAATTTTGGCCAAAGTGAGATGGGAGGGTGAAGGGATTGCTTTTCTTGGTGTTTGAAAAAGTAGAGACAACATTTTGCATGCCATGCCAATTTTTTAATCAAAAATAATCCACAACCTTTCACCTCCCAAGCATGCAAATCAAGTGGGCTTGTAACATTTACAAAGGGCCCATGGACTTTTAATTTAAATTGTCTCAAATATATTTGAGCCCAATTAAACAATGCTTGATGTTACTCAAACTCACTAATTAAATAATTATTTCCAATTGGGCTCTACAAGGCCCAATGTTATTTAATTTATTCAACACTTGAATTAATTTAATTATTTGGACTCTACTAGGCCCATTAGTTTTTAATTAATTCAACACTTGAATTAATTTAATTTAGTCCATAATAATGTTTATGAAAATCACAATTTTCAAATACATTATTTATTTGGCCAACTTTTAATTTAAGAACACATTCATAAATTAAAAATTATATTTCCCTCATAGAATTCATAGTTCTATTTTTCCTCATGCTTATAAACTCCTTTATAAGCTGTTCAAAACATCGAACTATTTTACTTTTCAACGGGATCTAGAAAGCTAGTACTTGTGTGGCCCTCAATGGTTCATTGATACAACTAGCCGTGGGTTCACATCTCCATGTGATTCGGACTAAATATATCCTTATACGAGCATACCTCAATTGCCCCATTCTTAATTATCAACTCCTTGATAACAAGAACGTCAGAACTCAAGTCTGATAGTACCCAACCAATCATGTTAAACGCCTAGCAGCATCGCTTACATGATTCCCTAGGTATCAAATGATAGTGCCTGCAAGAACCATTCAATTATGGTTAGCGTACAGTACAATCCCTTCAACTCATATATCCCGACCGATTCGACAACGATTGGTATATCGAGAGTTTTCAATGAATCGATACTATGTGTCGTGTTGTAGTTGCATCGATGGTGTAATCTATGAAACCCCTTTCATAATTACCACCATATTCTGATCAGAGATTTCAAACTACATACACATGATATCACATAGGATATCCATTGTGGGGCCCCGGGTCCGACATTAATACTAATAATTATAAATGTAACAAACCAAACGATTAAGTAAAATATATAATTTGTTGCTCACAAATTGACATAAACATCGTCAAAATAATTTAAAGGTCTCAAATGTTTGAATATAAGTTTCAACATGCCAAAATAAAGTAGTGAACCCAAGTAATCCAAACATCATCAAATAGCTCCTAAAACCCGAGAATCTCACTCTAACTCGTATCTCCTCGCCTGGAACTGGACTCTGGCATCCCAAGCCTCGCCTCACCTACCGTCAAGCACATGAAAACAAGAGGTAGCCAACATGCCGGTGAGTATAAACCCAGTATGATACAATCCATAACATATGAGAATTAAAATTTCACATAGTTCATATAAATTCATAAAGATGCAATATAATGCAATGCATGATCAGAAGCTGTGGGCTATCAATAAATCTCAAGATCAAGTGAATCATCTGGTCATAGGGTACCCAAGGGAAGAGAATCTCCCAGCAACATCCACCGACTCATCCGCTCGAGGTGAGGTGATGTGTTCTACAATGCCAGGAGTATGGTGTGCCTATAGAGAGTGTTCAGGCCATAGCAGCGACCTCCGCATACACTATGCCAACTCAACTATAGCCCCATACGTCCAACAAATCAATAAATCAAGGCGACCTTCGCCATATCAAATCTGAATCAACACGTGGCTCAATATGCAATGCAATGATGCATTTCAATCAAATCAAGTCAATATCATAATATGCTCATCTCAAAAGATCAATCATCAACAAATCACAAGTAATTCATAAATCCATAAAATTTTCAAATTAAAATAAAAATGATACTTTTACCTTGTATGTTTCCGACCGTAACATACCTTTCAAATATTACCAAAGGAAGATCGAAATGTGTAGGTGAAAAGTCTTGAACTTCTGAAATCTACTATAACTCAAGAACTCGAATCACTTATCAAAACAGAGCAATTTCTGTACAAAATTCATAATTAATTCAATAATGCTTCGAATCAAGATCCGCAATTTGGATATTCAAGAAAACTCAAATCCCAACAATTTTGTAAAGAAAGAATCCATATCATTTCTTAACCGTAATATGACATAAAACATTCTTTGAATCATTTTGTTAAACACGTGACGTGCGTGCTAAAGAGTTGGCTCCTCTACAATTCCATTTCTTTTCCAAAATATCAATACATACAATATCATCAGCCATTACATTAACAACTTTACCTCAACACTCAAACCAACCAACCCATTGTTTTCCTTTCAATCACTAACCCAATGAAATAAGCTTTCTTACCTTGCTTCTAAACTCTTGAGGAGAAGAACTTCTAATCTCCAAGCAAAGATTAAGGCTTCAATCAAAGATTAATGTCTTGGAAGAAATTGGATTGAAGGAGAAATTAGGAACCCTAGCTCTAAACCGATGGAGAGAAATGAGGATGAGAAAAAAATGATACAAAAATCATTCCCCAATCTAATATATACCATCCAAACCTCAAAACACGTTTTTGTACAAGTGTTGGGCGCCATGGCACGTGTTTTGGTGTAGGGGCGCGCACCATACGGGTTCTGGCGCAGGGGCGCGCCGTATTCTGTCCAAAACGCATTTTTAACTTCAGAATTTGCGAAAGTGGTAAACTACAAAGTTGTAGCCCTATATTTTTTCTTGAATCTACCCAAATTTCAGGTCAATGGAAGGTATGAGTAAAAAGTTATGCCCATTCTCCCAACATGTGTCATTGTAGGAACGACGATACGCACGACACACTTCGGGGCACTTTTGGCTCGTCTTCCCTAATGATTTGACCAAACTCAAAACTGGAAAGTTATAGCCTTATGTCTTATCTTTCTAATGAAAGTGGCCTCACATCAATTGGATCAATATACAAAACATTATGCTAAAAACCACAACTACTGCCACATTTTTCATACCGTTTCTGCACTTCCATCACCTATTTAGCTCAAATTCCACATTTGATTCTACCCATCCATTATCTATTCCATTCTATAACATCATTACAATAACGTAAAGCCAAGAACCATCACAACTACTGTCATATTATATATAAATTCGGGCATTACAATTCCTCCCCTCCAAAAATATATTTCGTCCTCGAAATCAATCATCTCTTTCAAGTCTAACATATAATAATCAATACTGAAATTAAAACCGAGAATAGAAGCGTACTTCATTTGAATAACTCTGGATATTTTTGTTTCATTTTATCTTCTAATTCCCAAGTTGCCTCCTCGACACCATATCTGTTCCACTGTACTTTAACCAATGGTATCAATTTATTTCTGAGTTGTTATCTTTTCTGTCTAGAATATGAATCGGTCTCTCAATGTATCTCAAAGTTTGATCTAACTCAACCTCATCGGGTGGAAGTACATGAGAAGGATCTGAATGATATTTCCTCAACATGGACACATGAAAAACATCATGAACACCTGATAACGCAAGAGGAAGAGTTAATCTATAATCCAAATCACCAACACGTTCCAAAATCTCATACGGACCTATGAATCACGGTGATAATTTACCCTTCTTTCCAAATCTAACTGTACCACGGAAAGGAGATATTTTCAGAAAAACTTTGTCACCTTTCTCAAAAATTCGCGGTCTTCTCCTGATGTTTGCATAATTAGCCTGCCTATCCTTAGAAGCTCGCATACGATTCTGAATCAATTTCACCTTCTCTATCATATCTCTTATCATATCAGGTCCTACAATTGGTGCTTCAGATAAATCGTCCCAATACAAAGGAGATCGACACTTCCTTCCATATAGTGCTTCAAATGGTGACATTCCAATACTCACTTGATAACTGTTGTTATAAGAAAACTCGACAAGTGGTAATGAATCCTGCCAACCAATACCAAAATCCATCAGTACAGCTCTCAGCATATCCTCTAATGTCTGAATAGTTTGTTCTGACTGTCCGTCTGCCTGAGGATGATATGCTGTACTCAAATGCAAACGAGTACCAAGGGCCTCTTGTAAACTCTGACAAAAATGAGAAGAAAATTTGGGATCACGATCTGATACAATGGATTTAGGCACACCATGCAATCTCAAAACTTCTCTGATGTACAATCTGGCCATCTGATCATGCCTATATGTCATCTGATAAGGAATGAAACACGAATAGTTGGTTAATCTGTCAACGATAACCCAAATTGCATCGCAACCCCTCGACGACCTGGACAATTTCGTGACAAAGTCCATGGTGATATGGTCCCACTTCCATTCTGGAACTTTAAGGCTATGCAGAAGACCTCCTGGTCGCTTTCGTTCTGCTTTCAGTTGTTGACAATTCAAACAACGAGATACAAATTCTGCTATGTCAGATTTACTTTTTTTCCAGAAAAACTGTTTCTTCAAATCATTGTACATCTTTTTACTTCCAGGGTGTACACTGAACTTACTGCAATGAGCATCACGCAAAATCTTTATCCTCAACTCTGAAATATTAGGAACTACAATACGATCATTCACAAAAAAAATACCCTCATTATTGACCTGAAATTCTGATTGATGTCCTGATCTGACGACTTCAACTGATTTTTGAATGCTTTGATCTAATTTTTGGGCCTCTTTAATTTTGACAAACAACTCAGGTTCTGCCTGAATCATAAATATTCTTACAGGTTGCGTATCTACCACAAAATCCAAACCAGAAAGACAACATTCTTCTACTAAATCAGATACACTGCTAGTGACCAAGGACATATTACATACTTTTCTGCTCAAAGCATCGGCTGCTGCATTAGACTTTCCTGAATAATATTTTATTTCGTAATCATAGTCTTTCAACAAATCTAACCAACGTCTCTGTCTCATGTTCAACTCTGCTTGTGAAAAGAGATATTTCAAACTCTTATGATCACTGAATATCTCAAATTTCTCCACATACAAGTAGTGACGCCAAATCTTTAAGGGCAAAAACCACTGCTGCTAGTTCCAAGTCATGCACTGGGTATTTAGACTCATGTGGCTTCAACTGTCGTGAAGCATAGGCAACAACACGGCCATGCTGCATTAATACACAACCCAATCCTTGATGTGAAGCATCAGTGTGCACTGTAAATCCTCCTACACCTTATGGAATAGTCAGAACTGGAGCACTAGTCAATCTATGCTTAAGTTCCCATAAAGCTACGTACCTCAGGAACTGATGTCGGTCTAGACCAATTAATGATTGCTTCAAATTTACTCGGATCAACTGATATACCATCACTCGAATCACATGTCCAAGGAAAACCAATCTATCCAACCAAAACTCGCATTTGGATAATTTAGCATACAACTTTTCAGTTCTCAAAATCTGCAGTACAACTCTCAAGTGTTCGACATGCTCAATTTCAGATTTTGAATAAATAAGAATTTCATCAATGAAGATCACAACAAATTGATCTATATACTGTTGAAACACACGGTTCATCAAATCCATAAATACCGCAGGTGCATTGGTCAACCCAAAAGCCATAACCAAAAATTCAAAATGCCCATACCTGGTACGAAAAGCAGTCTTAGGCACATCTGCCTCTCTAACTCTTAACTGATGATATACAGATCTTAAATCAATCTTAGAATATACTGAAGAACCCTGCAACTGGTCACAGAGATCATCAATCCTTGGAAAAGGATACTTATTCTTTACTGTGGCTTTATTCAACTGTATATAATCGACACAAAGCCTCATAGACCCATCTTTCTTCTTCACGAGGAGCACCCCAAGGTGAAACACTTGGTCTTATATATCCTTTAGCCAATAGATCCTCAAGTTGTTCTTTTAGTTTCTTTAGTTCAATTGGCGCCACCCTATAAGGAGCTTTAGAAATAGGCTGTGTACCTGGCATCAACTCAATGTTGAACTCAACCTCTCGGCCTGGAGGAAATCCTGGAATCTCATCTGGAAATACATCTAAAAATTCACTGACAATTGGAATATCTGCCAATTTAGGTACTGACCTTGAAATATCAATCGCATAAACCAAGAAACATTCGGCTCCTTTCTGCAACAAACGAGTCATGGACAAAACAGATATCAAAGGAATCTTACATCTATAATAGGAGACTGATCTTCCCCTAAGCTGTGATATCACCGAACGTCTAGAAGTTTGACTATTCTGTCAAGACTCCATATCTTAAATGCAATGGATAACAATCTGTAAACAAAGCATAATTATCTCAAAAGATTTGAATATATGTCTATAAACAAATCACAATCATATTGCAAGATAAACAATAAATCTAGTATGTGATTTTGGTTGGGAAACTCAAATGGGATCTCATTTGAGTTGTATCTCCCCAAACAAAACATGCATTATACTTTTCTTGTTAAACCGTTATTGATGTCGAGGTCTCGAAGACGAATCTTACCGATGTCAATCTGAAATGACAATATAAAGATACACTCTATCAAGACATAACTCAAGGCGAGTCTTATACCATTCATAATTCAATCTCAATACAATTCAGTAGTGTAATGGCATGATTTTTTGATACCAATCTCTCAATAATAGTTAGTGGATTATCCACCACTCATCACATCAATCACAAAGTCATAATCTCCCCAAAATCTGCATTATCTCGACTCATACCATCTGAAATTTCATAACAATCACGTATGGCATCATTTTCTCGATCCGTTTACGTTGCTACGATGTCTATTCTCCCCAGAATATATAATTACAAGCATATCAGCATTTCCCCAACATCAATATCTTAATTCATGCAGGAATATAAAGAAACTTACACCCATTTGAAGCTAGTGATGAGAGGAATCCAAATCTTAACTCGGAATATAATTCGGATGGCTAAATCTTGAGAAATCTAACTTCAAAGCCTTGAAGAAACTTGAATAATTCTAAGAGTTCTCTACCTTTCTCGGTCATCTGCTGAAATGAGGAATAATGAAGACACTTCTATATATATGTATGCCATGTGTCATCATAAGCATCAAGGTGGATCTCTCGCATGCAGCACCGCGGGTGCGCTCATGTCTAGACCGCGGGTGCGCTCATGCTTCGGCATGGTTTTTATTTTTCAAAAAATGACGACCGCGGTTGCGGTCTTGTTCTTACCGCGGGTGCGGTCACACTACCGCGGGTGCGGTCTTCTCGCACCGCGGGTGCAGTCTTGCTTCGAATAAAATTTGCCAACTTTCTGTCCATGCATCGCGGGTGCGATCTGGGTTGCACCGCGAGTGCGTTGTAGCTTCGGCTTTTCTTGAAAAAATCCACAATTGCATGACCGCGGGTGCGGTCTTGCAAAACCCTAATTCTCATGTCTTTTTGTTGCTTTTCTCTTCCTCGTTTGACGGGGTTATGGTGAACTTCAATTTGAATAAGATAGATGATAGCCTTGAAGAGCTAGTAAATACCCTTAGAACTTATGAGATCACCATAAAACAAGAAATTATTGTTTTTCTAATGGGCCTCTCGTCAGACGTAAAATGGCCCACAAGGTAAGGGAAAGAATTGTTCTGCCCCTCACAAGAAAAACAATCCCAATAAGAGGCAAACTCTGAAGGACACTTAAAGGGCCTACAAAGCCCTATAAGTCAAAACATATTTATTTCACTGCAAGAAGTCTGGACATAAGAAATTATATGCGCCAGAAATGTTCTGGAAATGATAAGTGAATGTCCACGTAAACACGATTTCAACAACAAACAAGAGAAAGTTAGATGATCCAAATCCGCACAAATATGTCACGCTAGACTATGTCACATTCTAAAGAAGGATGCACAAACTAGTGGGAGAAAGCATGTTTGAGTTGTCAAACATAAATTCTCTACTTACTTGTGAGTTCTGTCTAAAAGGAAAAATGACCAAGACTCCATTCAATGGAAATGTGGAACGTGCACATGGCCTACTGTATTTGACCTACACAGACGTTTGTGGCCCGCTAAGTGTTAGCACAAAATATGGGCAATTCTAATTCATTACCTTTACTGATGATCATTCGAGGTATTGGTATGTTTATTTGATGAAACACAAATCTGAAGCATTTGAAAGGTTCAAAGAATTCGGATCTGAAGTAGAAAAAGAGCTAGAAAGAAGTATTAAGACACTTCGATTTGATCGAGGTGGAGAATACTTGAGTGCTGAAATTTTGGGTTATCTAAAAAAGAATGAGATTCTCTCACAGTGGACTCTAACAGAAACACCACAATTGAATGGTGTTTCTGAACGTCGTAAGCGAACCTTGTTGGACATGGTTCGACCCATTATGGGATTAATTGAATTTCCTACATCGTCTTGGGGCCTTGCGCTTGAAACTGCGACAATGTTGTTGAATAATGTCCACACTAAAGCAGTGGATAAAACACCATATGAGATATGGATGGGAAAAACTCACAAGTATTCTTACATGAGAATATGGGGATGTCCTGCTTACGTGAAGCAGACAATGGGAGATAAATTGGATAGTAGATCCACTTTGTGCTACTTTGTAGGATATCGAAAGAATTCTGTTGGATATTATTTCTATCATCCCAATGAAGCAAAATTGTTTGTTTCAAGAAATGCCACCTTTTTGGAAAAGGAATTTCTATTGATCTAAAGGGAAAGATGATATAACTTGAAGAAATTCAAGATACTCCCTCAACTATAGAAGTTGAAGCCATTTCCCAACAACCAGTAGTTGAAGTACAAGCTCCTATAAGGTCTGATAGGGTTATTAGACCACCTGCAAGATATACGCTTCTTAATGGACAAAGCCATGGTGAGCAATGTGTTGGATGTGATCCAATGAATTTCAAAGAAGCAATATCTGATACTAATTTAACCAAATGGCTTGAAGCCATGCAGTTAGAAATAGACTTTATATATCCAAATCAAATCTGGACATTAGTGGATCCACCTGAGGGAATCGTTCCCATAGGATGCAAATGGATCTACAAAAGAAATCTTGGGGCGGATGGGAAGATAGTGACCTTCAAAGAAAGACTGGTTGCAAAAGGTTATACTCAAAGACAAGGAGTTGACTATGAGGAAACTTTTTTCACCAGTTACTATGTTTAAGTTCATTAGAATACTATTAGCCATAGCAGCATTAGTAGGAAGTGAGCATAAAGTATGTAAACTTCAGAGATCAATATATGGTCTCAAGCAAGCGTCAAGGAGTTGGAACCTCAGATTTGATAGCACTATCAAAAAGTTTGGTTTTGCTAAGAATCCTGAGGAACCATGCGCGTACAAGAAAGTTAGTGGGAGTGCAGTGACATTCCTAGTACTTTATGTTGATGATATCCTACTCATTAGGAATGATGTAGGATTATTGCAATCAACTAAAGTATGGTTAGCAAGTAAATTCTCCATGAAAGACATGGGTGAAGCATCCTATGTATTGGGAATACAAATCTATAGAGATAGATCAAAAAGATGCTGGGGCTCACCCAAGCGATTTATATTGATATCATTCTTAATAGATTCTCTCTGGAAGAGTCCAAGAGAGGATATTTACCAATGTGTCATGGTGTTACTCTATCTAATGCAATGTGCCGCAAGACTGATGAATAGATAGAGATGATGACACGTATTCCATATGCGTCAGCTATTGGTAGTATCATGTATGGTATGGTACTGACACATCCTGATGTTTCTTACGCTCTGAGTGTTACAAGCAGATATCAGGCGAACCCTGGTCCAAGGCGTTGGAAGGCCATGAAACATATTTTTAACTACTAAGAACTTGTTCATGGTCTGTGGAGTGGAGAATTGAAATTGGAAGGCTACACTAATTCTAGCTTCCAATGTGACATAGATGATTCGAAATCGCCCTCTGGTTTTGTATTCATGCTATATGGTGTGGCTGTCTCTTGGAAAGGTTCCAAGAAAGACACTGTTACGGATTCCACCACTAGAGCTGAATACATTGTTGCTTCTGATGCAGCCAAAGAGGAAGTTTGGATGAGGAATTTTGTCCAAGTGTTGGGCATTATTTCTAATGGAGTTGATCCAGTCCCGTCGCACTGCGACAATACTGGTGTCATTGCGCAAGCAAAGGAACCAAGGTCTCATCAGCGATCCAAAAATGTATTGAGGAAGTTCCACATCATACGGGAGATTGTGGGAAGAGGAGACATATCAGTCGAAAGAGTCCCCTCTGCAGATAATGTTGCTGATCCACTTACATAGCCCTTGCCAGGACCATTGTTTCAGAAGCATCGCGAAGCAATGTAATTAAATTTAAGGGTAGTTGGCTCTAGGGCAAGTGGGAGATTGTTAGATTAGATGCCCTGCAAGCCAACTGCTGGCTAGGAAATTTATTCACTCAAGTGAAATATACAATATTTATTTTAATAAAATTTCACTTTTAATGATTTCGTTATACTTTATCTGTATACCCATGAAATCATCATAGATAAAGTCCTTGATTATGCTTTACAAATAAATCGTAATTCGATGTTGAAACTCATTTGTAAACACTGCATATTCTAAATTCGTTCCTAGTCGATTCAGCCACCTCAAAGATGGATAAAGGTCGCTTGATCTCGAGACTAGCATCTTTTATGTGTGTTGCGTTTCTTGATAAGGGCATGGAGATGTCCAAACATGCAGATGGGTAGTCATATGATGACTATACCGAACAACCTTCCCTCGGACTTTCCAAGTGGTTATCATTCATCGAGAGGATAAGACCGTGGTTATGATTGTACATCATTAGTCCTTACGACCTGGGACAACACTATGGCTCTATATGCTAGGGCTGTGCTTTGACTCGTTTACCGGCTCCAGGAGAGTAATCAGGTGACCAGGTTGGGTATAGTTGCGACACATATAGGAACCAGTGCATTGTAGTCAAGGATTCACCGCTCACCTACGGATGTGGATATCCTATGTGATCTGATGAAATAATAGTGCGTGGATCTCTGGCCAGAGTATGAGATGTACATTAGAGAAGGAGTTCTCCAATGGTATATGCGATGCCACTATTTATAGTTATCACATAGTTATCGAATTAATATGCAACCCTCGATGTACCAATGGTTGCAGATTCGATCGGGATATATGAGATGAAGGGACCGTACTATATGTTAATCATAATTGGCTGGTTCTTGCAGGCACTATCAGTGATACCTAGGGGATCATAGGGCGATGCTACTAGACGCTCTTACCATGATCCGATGGGTGCAATCAGAAATGAGTTCTGACATTCTTGATCAAAGAGTTGATGAAAAGAATGAGGTTAACTAGGGTAAACCCGAATAAGAATAATTTTATTCTGAATCACATGGAGATGTGAACCCACGACTAGATGTATCCCTGAACCATTGAGAGTCACACAAGCACTGGATCGTTTGTTCCTGTTGAGAGAATAAATTCAAGGAATTGAATTTATATAATGATATAGTAAATTCAAGGAGTTGAATTTATGATAATTAAATTTTGAGAAAATAAATTCAATGAGTTGAATTTATGAGATAATAAATTCAAGGAATTGAATTTAATGAATTTATAAAATTTGGAGAGAATAATTCAAAAAGTTGAATTTATAAAATTTGATAATTTAATTTATTAAACTCAAATGTTGGGTTTATTAAATATTAAATTTTGGAGGTGATAAATTCGAGAAGTTGAATTTATAATATTAAATTCAAATGTTGAATTTATAATTGATTTAATTTATTAAACTCTAAAGCTTAGTTTATTAAATATTAAATTAAAATTGGTGGAAAGTATGTTTAATGGGCTTGTAGGAGTACAAGTCCAACATACTAAATAATTAAAGTTGTTAATCGACTTTGATTAATTAATCAAACTAGTTGGACTAGCTCAATTAATTAATCAATCTCATCAATGTTAATTAAAAAGTCCATATATTATTTAATGGTAATTAGGTCATCACTTAATTATAAATAATGGTTGATGAGCTAAACCCTAGCCTCCATGAGACACAAATTTTCGAAAAACCTCTCCTCTCCTCTCAAAAGAATTTCGGCCACCTGGAAGGAATTTTAGGGTTTGAGCCGTCTCTCGATATTTGTTCTCCAACGCAAAATTTCTTTTAATTTTTCTAGTGCAAATTAGAAGAGGAAAAAATCATCTAGTCGTTGACCTGATTAGAAGAAAGGAGTCCTTGAAGAACGTTCGTAGGGATTCATCAAGAGCTAGATCCGTCAATACTGGATTAGTAGGAGCCAAGTGATTTAGCCACCAAAGGTATAATTTTCAACTCCCTATGAATGTTTATGATAAAACTATACGAGCGCCCAAAGCAAAACATATTTTGATTGTCAAAATAAATAAAAATTTTAAACTTCCTCTGTGTTTGGCGTATAGAAAACCGGGATCCAACATTCTAGCCGTCTAACCACTGACCACCCATGACCCTAACCTTCAATGGACCACGTCCAGACCAAGCCCAGACCAACCCAGCACCTCGAACTCGCGCCCAAAGCACTAATCTGTGACAGCACTTCCCGTGTAGCACCATGCTTCCCTCATGTTTTCTGTTGCTAGCCACCCAACCATCAAGCCACCCCTTGAACCAGCCCCCCAAGCACTCTCCTAGGACCCTAAGGACCTAACCTAGCCCAACACTTGAACCCCAGGCAGAGCCCTCATCCTTGCGCAAACCATAGAACCTGCGCGCAACCCCTCTCAACTCTCGGTTGGGAGTCCTAGCTAGCTAAGACTCCTTCCCCAGCTCATTACTCGAGTCCTAACATGGCTAGGACTCTACCCCTGACCCATAACAGACCCTAGTCATGTCCTGATCCCAACCGAACCAAAGCCCAGCCACCATCCCATAAAACCGAGCCACCTTAACTCCATGACAGAAAGTTGTCCCAGCTTTGTTCCTGAACGTGTGCAACCTGTTTCTAGTGTTCTAGGACTTCTTAAGCTTGTGTAAAACAACCCTTAATCCATACCCTAGTCATGGCAGCCCCTTTGTGTATTTTTTGGAATCAAAACCATGCCTTAGAAACTCATGTTTGAACAAAAACGAAAATAATTTAAAGATTCATAGTTGAATACATAATATGGTGTGATTATGAGTAAAAGAAAGAATATAGTGTGCCTTTGTATTTTAAACGCACGGATTCTCGTTGACTATCGCAAAGAACGGGGCAAGAACCTTGGCTTGAAATATTTCCTTGAGCTTTCGAATTTTCTCCCTCAATTTGGTGTGTGAGTTGTCGTGTATTTGAGTGTTTTGGTGTGCCAAAATTCTGAAATTTGAGGCGTGTGCTTTTTTGAATGCTTTGGGGGTATTTTATATAATTTATACTAATTAATTATTTAATTAAGCTTAAGCCCACTAAGCCCAAAAATTAAGCCCACAAGTGCTTGATTTAGGAATTAATTAAAATATGATAATAGTTTTGTTTAAATAAATTTGTAAATTTATTAGTCAGGTTGCCAAAAAGTTCGTATTTTTCTTGAAAAACCACACCGATAAAATTTACGTCCCGTCGTATAAAATCACCTCAAAACTCTTTATTTTAAAAAATATGAAAAACCATCAATCATATTTTAAATAATTAAAAATAATTATTTAATAAAAACATTTTACGTTTTTCAGTCATCGGTCTCCGTTCTTCGATCGCAATTCGAATAGTCTTTAAAATACAGTTTTATGCATAATAACAATAAAATCATATTTAAAAAATAATCATGCATGTCACATAATCAATTAAGCAATTAATATCAATTAATTAACCAATTTCAGAATTCCTAGATTTGCATGCCGTTGGATTACGTCGTCTTAATTTTTGGACCTTACAATAACTATGTAAGGCCCGAGAAAGTGATTACCGTAATTTGAAATGATTTGAGTATATTTACCGTAATCTGAGATTAATCTGCAATGATTTATTGATTAATTAAGGTAAATATAGACGAAACGGATCGGACCGGGAAAGACGAGAAAAGACGCGAAATATATGTGTGAGGGTATGCATTCGCGCACATGCGCGGCGTGTAAGCGCGCACATGCGCGGAATGTCCAGAACCTCTCGCGCATATGCGCGAGACAGGGCGCGCATATGCGCGAGGGGGGTGAAATGCCGAGGGAGAACTCCAGAGAGTTCGGCACATATGCGCGACGGAGAGGGCGCACATGCGCGTGACGGACAGAAGGCTCGGCGCATATGCGCGAGATTGACGGCGCATATGCGCGAGTAGTCCAGTAGCCCGGACAGTACTTCCAGCGCATATGCGCGGATCTTGGGCGCGCATATGCGCCAGTCATGCAGAATAAGAACATGCCACTTGGTCTCTTGGGGCGACGTGTATATATATATATATATATACATGCAACGATATTCAGCTAAGAAAGAGAGGAATCGAGGGAATATTTGAGGAAAAATTCTCCGTAACATTTTAATCGTGATTTGTGCAAAATTCGTCCATTAGATTTTAAATCCGACTTCAGCACCGTGTTCCTATCAACGCAGGCTACAACTGGGCGTAAGTTTTGCTACGTTCTGACATGTTTTGAAATTATGTGGTTGTCAGAATTGAATAGGAGTCATATATGATGTTCTTGACATAGTAGACATCGTATAATTGAAGTCAGATTAAAGAACAGACTGGTTATGTAATTGTTATGATTTTTGGAATCGATTTGACTTAGATTTCATATCAGATGTATATTGTTATTGAGATTATGACTGGCATCGATATTAATTATGAGTTCTGGTATTATATCTGTGATGTTTTGATTGACGGGGTTATCGAGACAGCATTGTTATGCCATCGAAACAATCAGTTAATTGATATTGATCAGATTCAGTAGTGATTTCGAGTATATCGTGATATCGTCGATATGGATTAGAGTGTAGCTCGATTGACATTGATCAGATTTGAATGTGATTTGAATATTGATCAGAACAGGTATTAAATTGAGTTGTTTATTGATATGATATCTGTTCGATATTGTTATTATCAGATTGGGAATGGACCGGGATAGAGTCGGGATATCTTCTTCTTCTTCTTCTTCTTCTGAGCGAGAAGATAAAGGTATAAATTAATGTTGAGTTGGGATTGCACAACTCGAGTGAGGTTTGACTCGAGTTTCCCTAAATTACATACTTTACTTTATTGCATTGATATGTGCATTGAGTTGATTGATGTACTTGTTCTCTTGAATTATAGAACACATGTATGAGATGAATAATTTTGTGACAGAAGTGCCTGATAGTGGTGGGATCGCCACGGGCACATTGCACGATGTCTCAAGATAGGATATTAGCGATAGAGCTACAGTCCATGACGGTTAGGTCAGGACACCGGATGTTTGGTTATATCGAGTAAATAGAATTGGAATTTCTTCTATTACGAAATTCGATATAGGAACACCATATTTGGTTATATCGTGATTCGATATAGGAACACCATAATTGGTTATATCGTCATTCGATATAGGAACACCATATTTGGTTATATCAAGTAAATAGAATCATTGTTCCTTCTATTACGGAATTCGATATAGGAACACCACATCTGGAAACCGGGATCCCTAGGCTAGGATTGAGTCTAGTCTAAAACGTAGAGTCACGAGTTTGAGTGACAGTTATATTGATTTGTATTGATGGATGTTAATTTATGTTCCTGAAGATGGTTCATGTCCCTTTATGTTCCTGATATTGGTACATGCTTAGAATAGAATTTATTCTTGATATTGATTTATGTTCCTGATTAGGATACATGTTTAGAATATGATTTATTCTTGTTATTGATTCATGTCATGATTTTGATATATGATATGATTTTCTGTTATATGCTTTTATATTGTTTATATGATTGCATGTATACATGATTTATACTGGGATATTTATATCTCACCGGAGTTATCTGGCTGTTGTCTTGTTTGTATGTGTGCATGGCAACAGGTGGGCTAGGATCAGGGTCAAGAAGAGAACGAGGCTGGACTAGATAGCGTGGAGATCCAGGCTTTGAAGCAACTTAGGATTCAGCACTGACTTGTAGTTGAACCTAGTCGGATTATTGTAGATCATACAATAATTGTATGTTATGTTTAATATGTAATTTGAATTTAATTACATCATGTTTCCGCTGTGTATTTTAGAAAAAAAAAATTTTAGACCCTGTTTATTATACGTGATTATTTATTCCTAAAGACGATTAAGAAATGAATTAGCGTCCGGGTCCCCACAAACTATTTCTCTTTTTCTAAAATAATCAATAAAATCATTTAGTACAATAAATTGTAAAAAAAAACATACTTAAATAATTATAAATTCATTTTACAAGGGTAATTTGGTGATAAATCCATAATCAAAACAATAAGTTTTATGCTCAGTCCTCAAGTCATAAATCTTATTCTGCACTACCAGATACAAGGCAAATTTTTTTTCACTCCCCAACTCACATATTTACTCAATTTTCTTTTATTTTATTTCCATCAATATTTAACTCTAAATGCTTTCATATCCATCAATTTGGGCCACTTTAAAATCTAACTTAAGAAAATTTTAATTTTAAATATTAGCCTTTTACAATTCAAAATTTGATAAATAACATCCACTTAAAAATAATTAATTAATTAAAAACAAAAGATGCATACAATACAAAACAAAAAGGGGAGAAAGGAAATGAATTCTTGTTCTTTCCATTCTTCTCATCCTTCTCACAACGATTCTTCTTTTCTTCATCCTTCACTCATTGGTCTTCTCTTCAATTTTTTTTCTTCCTCTACATTAAGCAAGAGAATATTGTAGTCATTTGTTTTCCTAAAAAAAGTTTCAATTTTTCTCAACATTGTCAAAGATTTTAAATCAGGTGTAAATTCTAATTTCATCTCAAATTTTTTTATCGATTTACCGGTTTTTATTACAATTTATATATTGTAAATATAATTTTGCATATATTTCATTCTTAATTGTTCGGTCGCCCAAACATTATGGGTTCAGTCGTCTAATTCTGTTTTCAGTCGCCCACTTTGATATGTTATGTCATCCGATTATATGTTAAATCATTTAATTTTTATGACATCTTTATTGCTTATTTTGTACTTTTACTAAAAAATATTATTTTTTGAAAGTGGATGGTTGGATGTATTTTTTTTAAATGTAATTGAACATTAATGATTTAGTATGAATGAATCGAAGATATTTTGTACCATTCAATGTATAAAAGATGATCAAATTAATGTTTTTTGGATTATTTACTATATTATAATATATTATAATCGTGTGAATATAAAATATAAAAGTGGCGTAAAATAATTCAAAGAGCGACTGAGAGCGACTGAGTGATATATGATTCTTATATTAGAAAATACGAGCAACTTCACGTTTGGGATCTATTACTATATTTTAGTATAGTATAATGGAGTGATAGTGTAAAAAAAATAAAAATAATGTCATAATACAAAGAGTGACAAAGTGATATATGAGTGATCTAATAGAACCACTTGATGTACTAGAAAATATTGTTTTTAACTTATTTCACACTATTTTTCATTTTATATTCTCTTATGTATAAAAATATATCATAATATATTAAATAACATATAAAGCATGAACTTGCTCACTATTTTTTACTGCATAACTCAGTCATCATTCGGTCGCTCCCAGTCGTCATTCAGTCGCCCTCAGTCATTTTTGCCTTATTTCACAATATGTTTAATTTCGTAATTTCTTATACATGAAAACATACCATAATATAGTAAATAAGATATAAAACACGAATTTGCTCACTTGGTTTTTACCATATCACCTTATCGTCATTCGGTCGCCCTCAATCGCTTTTTAGCTTATTTCAGACTATTTTTCATTTTATAATCTCTTATCTATAAAAATATATCATAATATATTAAGTAGCATATAAAACATGAACTTGCTCATTATTTTTTACTATATAACTCAGTCGTCATTCGGTGCCCCTCGGTCGTTTTTGCCTTATTTCACACTATGTTTAATTTCGTAATTTCTTATCCATGAATACGTACCATAATATAGTAAATGTGATATAAAACACGAATTTGCTCACTTTTTACCATATTACTCAATCATCATTCGGTCGCCCTCAATCGCTTTTTAGCTTATTTCACATTATTTTTCATCTTATAATCTCTAATCCATAAAAATATATCATAATATATTAAGTAGCATATAAAACATGAACTGGTTCACTATTTTTACTATATAACTCAGTCGTCATTCAGTCGCCCTCAGTCATTTTTGCCTTATTTCATACTATGTTAAATTTCAAAATTTCTTATACATGAAAATATACCATAATATAGTAAATAGGATATAAAACACAAATTTACTCACTTTGTTTTTACCATATCACTCAATCGTCATTCGGTCGCCCTCAATCGCTTTTTAATTTATTTCACATTATTTTTCATTTTATAATCTCTTATCCATTAAAATATATTATAATATATTAAGTAGGATATAAAACATGAACTTGCTCGATATTTTTTACTATATAACTCAGTCGTCATTCGGTCACTCTCAGTCGCCATTCGGCCCCACTCAGTCATTTTTGTCTTATTTCACACTATGTTTAATTTCATAATTTTTTATCCATGAAAACGTACCATAATATAATAAATGTGATATAAAACACGAATTTGCTCACTTTGTTTTTATCATATCACTCAATCGTCATTCGGTCGTCCTCAATCGCTTTTTAACTTATTTCACATTATTTTTCATCTTATAATCTCTTATCCATAAAAATATATCATTATATATTAAGTAGCATGTAAAACATGAACTTGCTCATTATTTTTACTATATAACTCAATCGTCATTCGATCGCTTGCAGTCGTCATTCGGTCGTCTCAGTCATTTTTTATTTATTTCATACTATGTTTAATTTCGTAATTTCTTATCAATGAAAACGTACCAAAATATAGTAAATATGATATAAAATACGAATTTGCTCATTTTGTTTTTACTATATCACTCCAAAGAAAAAAAACAAATGAGCAGCCTAAAGGAAAAAAAAAACGTTAGTTTAAGTTCAAAGAAAAAAAAAAGGATTTGAAAATATTTAAAATAATGGTAAAATAGACATTTCAAAAGTGAATGTTAGTTTTTTGAATTTGTTAGTAGGGCCCATTAATTATTTCTCATCTTCCTCCCGATTTCTCTCCTCTCATCTCTGAAACCTAAATCCCTACCCACAAAAATCAACAATGCCAAAAAATCACCGACCGATTTAGTCACCGATTGGAGAAACCCACCGCCTGAAAGAACCTACTAACACTGATGGAGAATGATTTTTAGGCGAACGAGGAAACAAGTTGAAGAAAGTGACGAAGACAGTGAGTTTCTCCAAATTTTTATATTTATGTTTGATTTCCGATAATTTTTATGATTTTTGTGCTGGTCTTGGGGATTTTTCAACGTTTCTTGTCTATTTATTCTAGTTTATTCATTAGTTCAATTTCAGAAGCATATAATGTGTGTTTCATGGAGAATTTCTGCTTTTCTTCGTTGTTGGTTTGTATTCCAGCTACATATTTTTCTTCAGCAGCATATGCATATGCATTGTTTCTAGCATAAACAAATTTGTCTTCGTGTGTTAGGATGAGTAATTCATCCCGAAGAATAAATAATTCGAGGATATGCGTTGAATCACATTATATTAGTGAATCTAAAAAGTGGAGAAAGAGCTTTTACATGGGATAGAGCTTCTAGACATCAAAAGAAGTGAAAGTTTAAAGGTTAAAACAAAATGTATAAATGAATGCTTCAAGAAATAGGTTGATTTTTGGTATTGTTTTGCATGGCCTAGTTGGTTGCCTCGAGTCAGATAACAAAAGGGATGCAAATCACAGCTCGCAAATCCTGGTCTTTGAGAATTCAATTTTTTTTTCATGTATTGGGTGTTTGTCATTTTCTTAGTGGAAAAAATGTATGGTCATGTACAAAATTAGGATTTTAATTACAGAATTAAATTTGATTATATTTTCGGAATCAATTATTTCAATCGGCTGTCATGCACAACCATTTTCTTGTTTCTTCTTCTTTGTAATGACAAACCAGTGTTTGACGTTAATTTTAGTATACTTTGCATTGTTTTTGTTTATCTTGTATTTTATGTTACTAATTTTGATGGTACACGGTGTTTTGACTAATTTTAGAAGTTTATGTTGTTTTTAATTGGTTATATTTATAATTTTGTTTTCTTTTACAGAGCTAGAGAAGATTTTTGTGGTCGCAAAGAAGTCACGCACAAGGAGCGCAATACCATAATGAATTATCTTACAAAGAAAAAAATTAAGGTACATCTCTTACCATTTTTCAAATTTAGTTATTTTTTTTATTTCATTTGAGTTACCTTATTCTTGTTCTTGTAGTGATACTATGTGGGAAGGAGAAATATTAAAAAAAATTGGCATTGAATTATGTGATTTGTAATTTGTGAATGTTTTGAAAGAAAATATAATCAATTGTTATACAAAAAATTGTGAGTGAGTATAGTGGGAAAAATGGTTGTGAATATTTTGCATGTATACAACATTTCAGATTTGTATTTTTAAAAAAATTTTGAATAATTGGTTTGTATATATGAAATATAAATATAATAATATGTTATTTTTCATGCTTAGGATAAGGTATTGGGGGCGTTACAGATGCTGAACAAAAAGCGAAACTTGAAAGATGATAGATACCATGATTTTTTTTATCACGTTTGACAAATGATTTGAGGGGGAAATTAGAAAAACTAAATGGAAAGTTGATGGATCATTGTAGATTTTTGTTGTTCCCACTTCATACCGGATATCATTTATTCTTGCTTGTATACAGAACTGAGAAAATAAATTTAGAATTTAGAAACTCGATAGACACATCTATGTCACTTGGAATCGCAAGAGCTTATGTAATATAATATTAACCGAGTGTTTGTTGTCATTCTTTTAGGCTACTTTCTTAGTATATGAGGATTATATTCGATTACAAAATAGGAGAATATGTGAACCGAGCTTTCTGTCGACAACAATGTGCTGATATGAATTGTGGTATTTACACTTGTTTGTTGGCGGTTCGCTATGCTCGTGATGACGATGAAGCTTGGACCTATGAAAGAGATTGCACAATGAACAGTGTTAGAGGATGTATCATCGCAACCATTTTATCTGACAATAATGGTTTCTTCAGTAAAAGTTGTGATGGTTGAAAACATTTGTAGGATGGATAATCTGTTTTGGCATTTTGTAAGGATAATATTACCTTGTAGTTTTTTCATCTTTAGCTTGACGAACATATGTTTATTTGGATTAGAAGATGTAGTTACACTAAAGATATTTTGTTAAGTTCTTGCACTGCTAATTTCTTGAAAACTTGAATTCTTGATTCTGCTGGTACAATAGTCTGATAAAATAACAGACGTTATTTCTATGGCATTAGGATGCATATTTTTCTGGTTTAGAAAACATTAACATTTTTGCTAGAACTTAGCGAAATACTACTACGTTTATATGAGTAAAAGTTGGGAAACAAACTCCGTAATTATTAAGATTATGAGTAAACTCAACTCAATATTAACATAATTTTGGACATAAAATAGGGCAACTCCAGCATACAACCAAAACATTTTCATTATATTTTGTATTCTATTTGGTACATAAATAAAAAAATTGAGTACATATTCTGAGAGAAATCACTGCAATAAAAATGCAAACTCATATATCAATTTAATGAGTAAGAGTTGGAAACCAACTACTTATCATATTTTAATCTACCTAAAAAAAGTAATAGCATTATAATTTCGGACACAAAATAGGTTAATTCCAGCACACAACGAAAACAATTTCCATATAATTTGTATTTTATTGAGTACATAAATCGAGAATTCGAACATATATTTTGAGGGGAACCACTAGCATAAAAATGAAAACTCGTATATCAATTTAATTAGTAAGAGTTGGGAAGCAAATTCATTACCATGATTTTAATCCACCTAACACAAGCCAATAGCATAATAATTTTCGATATCAAATAGGTTAATTTCATCATACAACCAAAACAATTTCACTCTATTTCATATTCTATTGAGTTCATAAATCGAGAATTTGAGCATATTTTTTGTGGGGCATAAAATGCAAACACGTATCTCAATTTAATGAGTAAGAATTGGGAAACCAGCTCCTTACCATGATTTTTGTATACCTAACACAAGACAATAACATAATAATTTTCTATATAAAATAGGTTAATTCCAGCATACAACAAAAACAATTTCAGTATATTTTTGTATTTTACTGGGTATTTGGGCATATATTATGAGGAGAACCACTAAAATAAAAATGTGAACTCATATCTCAATTTAATAAGTGAGAGTTGGAAAACCAACTCCTTATCATTATTTTAATATACTTAACACAAATCAATAGCAAACAAATTTTCAGCATAAAATAGGTTAATTACAACGTATTACCACAACAATTTCGGTAAGTTTCGTATTTTATCGGATACATAAATTAGGAATTTGAGCATATATTTTGAGAGGATCCATTAGCATAAAATGAAAACTCATATCTCAATTTAATAAACAAGAGTTGGGAAACAAACTTCCTATCATGATTTTAATATAACACAAGTTAATAGCATAATAATTTATGGTATAAAATGGGTTAATTCCAGCATACAACAAAAACAATTTAAATATATTTTGTATTCTATTGGGTATATAAATTGAGAATTTGAGCATATATATATTCTAAGGGAACCACTAACATAAAAATGCAAACTCACTAAGAGCTGGGAAATTAACTTCTTACCATGATTTTAGTCCACCTAACACAGGACAATAGCATAATAATTTATGGGATAAAATAGGTTAATTCCAGCATAAAACAAAAACAATTTCCGTATATTTTGTATTCTATTAGGTAATAAATCGATAATTTGAGCAAATATTATGAGAACTACTAGAAAAAAATGCAAACTCATATCTAAATTTAATGAGTAAGACTTGGGACACCAACACCTTACCATGATTTTAATTTACTTAACACAAATCAATAGCATAATAATTATCAGTATAAAATAGGTTAATTCGGACATACAACCAAAATTATTTCAATATATTTTGTATTCTATAGGGTGCATAAATTGAGAGTTTGAGCATATATTTTTTAAGGGAACACTAGCATAAAAGTGCAAAACCATATCTCAATTTAAATATTAAGAGTTGAGAAATCTACTCTTTACTATGATTTTCATCTACATAACACAAATCGATAGCATAATAATTTTCTGCATAAAATATGTTCATTCCAAAAGACAACAAAAACAATTTATATATACTTCATATTCTATTTGGTACATAAATTGGGAATTTGAGCATATATTATCAGGAGAGCCACTAGCATAAAAATACAAATCAGATATCAGTTTAACGAGTAAAAGTTGGGAAATCAACAGTATATCATGATCTTAGTCTGCCTAACACAAGTCAATAACATAATAATTTTTCTCATAAAATAGGTGATTTCCATAATACAACCAAAACAAATTCAGTATATTTCGTATTACGTTGAGTAAATAATTCGAGAATTTGAACATATATTCTGAGGGGAACCACTAGCATAAAAATGAAACTCATATCTCAATTTAATTATTTAACATGTGAGAAATCAACTTCTTACAATGATTCTAATCTACTTAACACACCTTAATAACATTTAATTTCCAGAATAAATTAAGTTAATTCCAGCTGATGTCACCCGGGCGAAATGGTCGAGTCGGGTCGGGAACTCTACCGGGTAAACTATCAAAAATTTATAATGAAGGAAACTGAGCAAGGACTTATATCTGTTGATGGAGATATATCTCTGCAATATGGCCTCGGCTGGAACCTGTAAACGAGGAAAGTAACTCGTGAATGGGCGCCGGAGGGGTGTCCGGCGTAACCACTCCGATGCTTAAGTCAGTAGGGTACTCAAGCAAGAAAACCAATGTAGCCGAGTGATGGCTGTGATGATTGGGGTATAATAAATGAGAGTATTTAATGTCAATGAGTGTCTGAGTAGATGATAAATGCGGATAAAAACCTGGTATTTATAGTAGAGGAGGCAATGATGACCTCGTTTTCTGTGTGTGGGCATTAAATATAGTAGGGTGGCTGATTGTACCCTATTATTCTGACATGTCAAATCATATGCTAGTCCCATCTCGTCTGTCCTGTCAACCATTAATATTAACCAGGGATAGGTCGGCTGGACATGTGATCGATTAAGTCAACGCCATTAAATGCTCCCCCCGCATCGAGGTGACAGAGGAGAAAACTTCCCGGGTAGTCTTGTCAGAACTCGGGCGTCACGTCCTAGGCGACCCATGACCCAGGATATGAGTGTTTGCTGTCATATTCAACTTTGAAAATATTCTGCCCTGACCCGGGCGCCGTTCATGGGCATGCCACACGACCTGAGAGATCCCGGGCCCTACCAATGTCCCGGGACATATCGGGGCATCACCACTCCCTCCTTAAATAGTCGGGCTAGAGTCTACTCGCTGTCCCGATTAGTCCCATGCGCCCGGTCAGGAAATTCATTTTAACATGCTTCCGAGACTGACTGTACTGTACTGATACTTGTACGTCGCTGAGACATGTCTTATACTGCAACCTTATCCAAAATGTTTTATGTTCTCGAGGATGATTTATCGTAATATTTCGATATCTGTGCACGTCTTTTCAACTGTGGGGTACAACTTCCAACACTCATCTTAACCGTCCACGTGTTAAGAGATCAACGGCTGTGATTAACCCCTCGCTCCTATATATAACAGCACCTTTTCTCTAAAATTCCATCAATCAGCCTACTATTCGAAGAATCAATATGGCGGGTTCAAGCATCCCGAAGGCTCTTGTCACGGAGGAAGTTTCGCATGAATATTCCGAGAAGAGAAAAGCTGAGATAGAAGATGAAGTGTTCCAAAAGATTATTTGCTACTGGGAAAAACTCCAGAGATTACAACTTCTTTACGAAGCCGGGGAAGCTAATGCTTTGAGACTGGTGGTAAAGATGGAGAAGTACCGGGATCGCCTGAATGTGACCGAGAGGGTGAACATTTTCGAAGGCGACTACGTGTACCAACTGATGCTGTTTAAGGAGAGGAAGATCTTATCGAGCGTCACGGGCTCCGATAGCTTCCTCAAGGCGTCCACCAGTGAGTTAAGAAAGTGGAGGACCATGTGGACACTTTTTGTAGAGGAAGAATACTTCAATGTAATCCGCAGAAATGCACTTAAATAAATAAAATTCGTATTCTGTTCGTCTCTGCTCTTTACTTTTTGGGACCCGGGTTCAATTTCCATAGCGGCGAGCATACTATTAAATTGGATGGGATACCTGATTAATAACCGAAACGATTGATGATTTATTTTAATACCCCGGGCTTAGAACACCCCGCCGGGTCTTCACCTTTCCCGAGATGTTAGGACCTTTAATTTCTCGAGTCATGGTAGTCATAATTATGTGCGGGTTGTCATTAAATCTTGGCTGAGAAAACCTCTCATATTCTGAGACGCTTCGATAACCGCATACGCCCTTTTACCTTTCCGATGCGACTTCCGAGGCATTTATTGATCATCCACGTGTATGCACACTAGTGGCTTTGATAAATTCTCCTTTTCCTAATTAATGACCATATGCTTGGACTAACTCGAGGCCTTTCAAATTTCTTCATATTAAACGCTCCCCCCCTTCTTCTATAAATAAGCCTGTGGACAAGATGCATTAGCATTAGCAGGACAATGTCGAGCTCAGGCGATTCCAGTACCTGTAGTAGTTCCATCTCCTCCGTTGGCGCACAAAGTCAGATACTAGCTGAGTTGCGTCCACACGTGGAGAACCTTAAAAGGACTGTCGACGAATACATCCTAGCCAAGGTCATATGTACTTGGCATAAACTTCAGTTCATCGGCCTTCTACACATGAACGGTACGGTCCTCACCCGTTCTCAGAGGCTGGTAATGAGGAAATACAGACGGGAGCTGGGGGTAGCTCGTATTGAAGAGTTGTTGACTGATCAGAACCTGCTGCATGCCATGTTGTGGAAAGAATGGCATCACCTAAATAAGATTTCGAACATCGACTCCTTCGCCAATCTTCAAATCCAAGAGGTTACCGACTGGATGGATGAATGGAAAGGCCGAGTGGCCTCTGAAATATCTGTAATACGACGTCGGCCATTTCCTTAATAAAATGTTCAATTATTGCTTCTCACGTCTTTTTGATTTTCTGCAAGTGGATTAACACGAATGGACCCAATAATAATTAATAATCGAAAAATTGAACACATTAGCTTAAAACTTGCCGTAGAATACCGGGGCCTTATATTCTCGAGCCGTCGGATAAGATGGCAAGAGCTGTCTTTCTCAGGCCGAGTCGTCATATCCCCCGGGCTTGGAGATTCTTTTCTGATTTGTGCCCCCCGGGTAATCGATGCGCAGTCATAATGACCAATTTTCTACTGACATGCTGTCAGAGCTTGTACACATTCCCAACCATTTAAACAATCATGACGCCTCGATTCCCGTATCTGTCTTTTCAAATTTCCCGCTTAATCATGCCGCTCAATTCCCAAGGCTAATCTAGCCCGTCCAATCAATCTCGTATCAACGGTATAGATCTCCTTTTTCCCCTATATATAGCAGTTCGTCGGTTTCTCCAAAAATCACTTGTAAATTCATTTCGCAGCGAAGCTCTGTCAAATTCTTCTTTCGGGCCTCGCAGATCTTTCCGGCAACCTCTCCGGCTACCAACCACCATTTTCGCTTCTTTTCAGTAAGTTCTTCTTTTCTCGCATCTTATTTACCCTTTTTCCATCATGTCCAAATCTACCTCTTCTACTTCCGGTAAGAATGTTAGAGGTCGATCGGAGGACAATTCCCCTACCCCTTCCGAACAATCTGTTCAAATTCCAAGGGGTGTTCCTACTGTTTCTTCTCGACCCCTTCCCCAGAAGGCTGCTAAAGCGTCTTCCTCCCGACCCCGGGGCTCCCCGAGTAAGGGGAAAGAGAAAATAACAGGGCCCTTTTGGTTTTCCACGGTGACCTCTACCCTTCGCCCGAGTAGTTTAGGAGAAATCCGGTCTCTGAAGCCATTCCCTCTTCTTACGACATCAGGATTCCCGGACCGAACGATCACCCCAATACCCCTCCCCCTGGGTACCATTCCTTCTTCATTGAGCAGCTTAAGAGTGGTCTCCGTTTCCCGGTGCATCACTTCTTTGAGGGAGTTGCTCGATTTTTTAAACTTTCCCTCAACCATCTTCTTCCTAATGCTTTTCGCATTATGGCTGCTACTTTTGTTTTGTTCCGTATGAAACAACTGCTTATCAACTCCTCTATTTTTCATTATTTTTACTCTTGCCGATTTAATGATGGGGTCTTTTCCTTCATGGCTCGGATGCATCATCGGTTTCTGTCCGACATCCCTTCTTCTCTGAAAGGATGGAAAACGAAATTTTTCTTTCTTCAATTCCCAACTCTTCCCTCCAGTGCTTTAGGCTTCCTTTCGGCAATGCCCTCCCAGCCCGAGCTTCCCCGGGACTACAAATTCCTCCCTCCCTTTGTTCAAGCTTGGGAGGCCTTAGAGAAACAATCTTATCTTTCCTCGGTTCTAATTGGGGGGGATAATTTGATTTATTATGGGATTGGGTCCCGGCCTGAAGATCCTGTGGATCAGATAATAGATGAGTTCAATCACCCTGGGTCGCAAGCTGGTAAATTACTATCTTGCCATTATTTTCCCAGACGTATCCTTTGTATGCTTGGCTTTCTGACACGCTGACCTTGTAATGTAGCTGAAGACATGATCAGGGCGAGTTTTCAGGAGGCTGCGGCCAAGAGAAAGGCGGAGCAGAGGAAAGCCCGGGCTGAGAAGAAGGCTCAGGAAGACCGTGAGGAGGAAGAACGTCGAGCTCGGGCGTTGGGCTCAAGCCCGAGAAACTGAAGGTCATCGGGATGAAGCAGAAACAGTGGTTCGGGCATAACCCATTCTTCTCCAAGAAGAGTCCATCGTCCCTGCAGCCGAAGAAGAGTTGGTTCCTCTTAATCAGCGAAAGAGGAAAGCCATCCAAGAGCCGGTGATCGTAGAGGATGAGGTGGAGGAGATTCCCCGGTCTCCTCCTATGACCGGCTCTTCTGCTGGGCCTCCTGGGGGAAGGCCTTGGGTTGTCCCGAACATTTTTGGGGACGATGTTAGTTCGGATTTGCTAAAAATGATCCGAAGCCTTCTGCGCCCCGACGAGGTGGCACACCTTCAGGGAATCCATCCTAATATGCTCCTCTGCGAGGGGACGTCCCGGGTTTTTTCTGTGAGTTCGTGAAATTTTTACCCTTCCTTTTTTCTTTTAAACTATGGTTCGATCCTGAATGGGCGTCATATTTTCAGGGTTTGCAGATGCTTGTACACTCGTTCGAGCGAGTTGCTGCTGTGGCTAAAGGGGCTAATGCACGGGCTACCTCGGCTCAAGAGACACACGCCAAACTCCGAGAAGAGGTGGGTCGCTTGAACGAGTTTCACGAACACGTGTTGGCTCGAGAGAAGGCTGTCTGGAAGCAACAGATGGACCTTGTAAAGGCGGAGCTAGCAGTGGTCCGGGAGGAGACACAAGCTTTAAGGGAGGAAGCCGAGTCCTCCCGTGCCCGAGCTGAGGGTCTCCAGGCGGATATGTCCCTCCTTAAGACTGCCCAGGATGAGCAGATGAATATCTTTCTAAATTATCCCGAGTTTAAGCTCATGCTAGCTAAGAAGGCCTTCCCATATTTCGAACAGGGCTTCAACAAGTGCCTGGAACAATTTGAGGAGGCGGGTTTAGTTCCAGCTGACCAGGAAGATTTTCCAGATTTAGAAAAGGCAGCGGCCTCTCTCCCAAATGAGGAAGAGGAGCAGGGCAAAGAACAGGATCCCCAATAAACTCTGTTGTTGCTTTTTACTCTGAGGTCCTGGGCACTTTGTAAAGTTTTCCCTCGATGGAATATATACGCTTGTTTTTTCTTCCAATTTTTATTTCCTTTTATGCCATAGTAAAATTTCGTGATCTTGATTGCCAAATGAAGTATGGTTCCTTTTAGGTCTTTGTCATGTTCGGGGTATTAGTCCACCGAACCAGGGTATGGGTTCCTGGACTTGAAAGATATTCCGGGGTACGGGTCCACCGGGCCAGGGTACGGGTTCCTGGACTTGAAATATATTCCGGGGTACGGGTCCACCGGGCCAGGGTACGGGTTCCTGGACTTGAAACATATTCCGGGGTACGGGTCCACCGGGCCAGGGTACGGGTTCCTGGTCTTTAAAGTATAACCGGGGTACGGGTCCACCGGGCCAGGGTACGGATCCCTGGTCTTTAAAAGATACTCTTTTGAATAATCTCTTCATTTTGATGAAATAACAGATACAAATGTTTCTAAACATAATACTTCTTTAAATGAAAAGCATTCTATGGTCTTTTGAGAGTATGCCCTTGAGAATCTTCGAGATAGTAAGCTGTGCCCGAACTGACTTTCTTAATTACTCTGAAGGGTCCTTCCCATTTGGCTTCTAGCTTCCCTACATCACCCACTGGTTTGACTTTTTTCATGACAAGGTCTCCTACTTGAAAATTTCTTGCTCGAACATGCTTGTTGTAGAATTTCATTACCCGACTGCGATAGGCTTCCATCCGAAGAGCTGCCCGATCTCTCTTTTCTTCAATCAGATCAAGTTCAATGGCCCGGGTTTGATCATTGTTGCCCAAATAAGATTCTATTCGGGCGGAAGGCAACCCAATTTCCACAGGGAGGACTGCTTCTGAGCCATAGACAAGGCTGTAAGGCGTTTCCTGAGTGGATGACCGTGGTGTGGTCCGATATGCCCATAGCACACTGGGTAATTCTTCCACCCAATCCTTGCCTTTCCCATGGAGTCGGGCTTTTAATGCCTGCACGATGATTCTGTTCGTTACTTCGGTTTGACCATTAGCCTGGGGATATGCTACCGAAGTGAAGGACTGGGTTATCTTCATTTCTTGGCACCAAGATGTGATCTTCTTTCCTTGGAACTGCCTCCCATTGTCTAAAATCAACTTTCTCGGGATTCCATATCTGCAGACAATACTTTTCCATAAGAACTTCATAACCTCGTGTTCGGTGATCCTGGCTAAGGGCTCAGCCTCAACCCACTTGGAGAAATAATCTACTGCTACGATGAGGAATTTCTTCTGTGCTCGAGCTATAGGGAAAGGGCCCACAATGTCCAAACCCCATTGATCAAAGGGGCATGATGCGAAGACCGGTTGCATGCTTGTAGCTGGGCGGTGGTGGAAATTAGAGTGATGCTGACAACCCTGACATTTTTGAACAAAACGGGTGGCATCTTGGGTCATCTGAGGCCACCAGAATCCGGCCAATATGGCTTTGCGAGATAGAGCTGTCGCACCAAGGTGTTCACCGCAGCATCCTTCATGTATTTCTCGAAGGGCATACTCCACCTCATCTTCTGCTAAGCATTTAAGCATGGGGCCCTGATGAGATCGTCTATACAAGACGTTATTTAGAAGAACGAACCTGGGCGCTTGTTTCCTGATCTTTGCAGCCTGGACTTGATCCTCTGGGAGTTTTTTATGCTTTATGTATTCCCTGAGAGGGGCCATCCATGAGTTTGCTGGAGACGGGGGTGTTTCTTCTTCAAGGGATGATACTAGCTGAGTAAAACAGAGAACCTCCCGGGTGCTTATTTCTGTTAAGGAGGCAGCCAGTTTGGCTAACACGTCGGCCTCGGTATTTTCTTCTCGGGGAATTTGTTCGATACTCCAGTCTATAAAGGATGAAGCTTGAGAAGTAATAAGCTTTAAGTACTTGAGCATCTTTTCATTCTTGACCTCGTAAGCTCCTTTAATTTGTTGGGTAACCAGCTGATAGTCGGAATAGATAATGACTCGGGAGGCCCCAACTTCTTGGGCAGCACGCAACCCTGCCAAAACAGCTTCGTATTCCGCTTCGTTATTCGTGACCCTAGAGTCAATCTTCAGAGCCAGTTTGACTTTCTCTTCTAGTGGGGAGACCAAGACATCCCCCACTCCACACCCCGATATGTTTGAGGCGCCATCAAAAAACACCCTCCATACCTCTTCCTTTCCGGGCTGAATCATCTCTGTTAAGAAATCTAATAATACCTGTGCTTTTATTGCAGCCCGGGGTTTGTATTCAATATCGTACTCCCCGAGTTCCACAGTCCATTTGATCATTCTCCCCGAGACCTCTGCGTGAGTCATGATTCTCCCGAGGGGAGAATTAGTGAGGACCACAATAGGATGCGAGAGAAAATACGGCCTTAACTTTCGAGCGGTCACTACTAAAGCCAATGCGATCTTCTCTAATTCACTGTATCTCAACTCTGCTCCTCGGAGGGCGTGACTGACATAATAGATAGGCTTCTGATCGGTCCCCTCCTCTTTGATGAGTACGGAGCTAACAGCAATTTCAGTGGCCGAGAGATAGACCCACAATTTTTCTCCGGGCTCAGGCTTTGCCAATACGGGCAGTTCAGCCAGTTTTTTTTTCAAATCTTGAAAGGCCTGCTCGCAATTGTCATCCCAACCGAATTTCTGCGCTTTCCTCAGAACTTGAAAGAAAGGGTAACTACGGTGTGCAGATCGGGAAATGAAGCGTGACAGGCCCGCAATTCTCCCTGTCAATTTTTGCACGTCTCGGACAGACTGAGGAGATGGCATGTCCACGATGGCTCGGATTTTTTCTGGGTTAACCTCAATTCCTCGGTCCGTGACCATGAATCCCAAGAACTTTCCGCTTTTAACCCCAAACACACATTTGGCCGGGTTAAGTTTTATTCTGTACTGTTTCAGAGTGGCGAAAGTTTCAGCTAAATCGTCAATAAAATGAGCGATTTCCCGGGTTTTGATTAAAATGTCATCCACATACACCTCGATATTGCGACCTATCTGTTTCTGAAAAACAAGATTCATCAATCGTTGGTATGTAGCCCCTGCATTCTTTAATCCGAAAGGCATCACAACATAGCAAAAGGTACCCCAGGAGGTAATGAAACTAGCTTTATCTTGATCTTCCAAAGCTAAAGGGATCTGATGATATCCTTGATATGCATCCAGAAAGATTAACAGTTCACATCCAGAAGTGGAATCGACCAGCTGATCGATCCGGGGGAGTGGATAGCAATCTTTCGGACAAGCTTTATTCAAGTCTCTGAAATCAACGCACATCCTCCATTTCCCAGTAGATTTTGGGACAAGAACCACGTTGGACAGCCATGAAGGGAAATGGACTTCCCTAATGTGCCCGACCTTTAGCAATTCTTCCACTTGCTTTTCAATTACTTTATCTTTTTCGGGGCCAAAATGTCGCCTTTTCTGCTTTACTGGCCGGGATCCCGGGAGGATGTTTAATTTATGCTCGGCCACTCGGGGCGAGATCCCGAACAGTTCCTGCTGAGACCAATCAAAGACATCAACGTTAGTTTTCAAACATTGCAAGAGGTTTACCCGGGTGGTTGCGCAGATGTCTCGGGCCACCCGGACGTTCTTCCCTGGCTCAATTTCCACCACTTCTTGTTCTTCTTCCGCCACAAAGTGCATTTCTCTTTCATGGGTCCCCTCCTGGTGCTCTTTCTCCTTCCCTTCCCTCCTTGCCTTCTTTTGGTCAACCCGGACTGTTTCCCCATAACATCTTCGAGAAGAGGGCTGATCGCCTTTAACTTCTCCAACCTGTCCTCGCACTGGGAATTTGATTTTCTGATGATAAGTTGAGGCCACAGCCTTCATTTCGTTCATGGCCGGCCTTCCCAGTATGACATTGTACGAAGACGGGGCATCCACTACTGTGAACGTGGTCATCACAGTCTTCCTCAAGTCTCCCATGCCCAGGGTCAAAGGTAGAGCAATTTCTCTCTCTAGATATACGGCGTGGCCGGCAAACCCGAATAGGACAGTTTCAACGGCTTCCAGCTGGTATTCATGTAAATCCATTTGAACCAGGGCCTCTTTGAAAATGACATTAACGGAGCTCCCATTGTCTACAAAAACCCTCAATACGTCGTAATTGGCCACCCGGGCTTGAATGACAAGAGCATCGTTGTGAGGCAGGCTCACCCCTCGGAGATCTTCTGGTCCAAAGCTTATAACCGGCTCGTCTCTCCTCCTTCCATCGACCTCTAAACATTCCTTCCTACTCCTCGCCTTCCTAGCCCGGTTAGAGTCACCATCGGTTAATCCTCCTGAAATCATTTTGATTATCCCTCGACTTGGGGAGGGATCTTTCCTTTCTGCTGGTTTGATTCTTTCCTCCCGGGTACTCATGTCTCCTCCCTGCTTCCCACTTTGGGTGCTCGCCGTCTTTGGGGGCACATTCGATATTGGTCGTCTAGACAACCAGGGTGGCTGTCTAGACTTATCTCACGGAGGGTGAGGCGCTGACATAGGATGCTTATTGGAACTCCTCCCCAGGACCCGACATTCATGGGTATTGTGGGCACAATCTTTATGGAGAGTACAATACCCCTTCTGTTCTGGCCTGGGAGTTCTTGCCACAGAATTGGGAGGAGGGGCTTCATCTGATCTGCATTCTTGAATCTCTCTGTTTCGGGCAAATCTCAAAAGTACATGGGAGAAGTGTCCCGAGCCGTTCCTCTTGGGGGCTCTATCTTCGGTTTTGATAGCCCGATCTCCTCTTGCTCTTTTCAAAGCCTCTCTCTTCTGGTTTTGCGCTTCTTCCATATTAATGTATTTCTCCGCTCGTGATAAGAGATCCTCGAAATTTCCGGGCAATTTCTTGGTTAAGGACCGGAAAAAATCCCCCTCCCATAGCCCTTGCATAAATGCTGTGGTCTTTATCTCGAGTGCACAGGTTGGTACATCTAGGGCCACCCGGTTGAACCTTTTGAGATAATCTCTCAAGGTCTCATCTTGCCTCTGCTTTACTTCAAATAAACTGAAAGCGATTTTTTTGTACTTCTTGCTGCTGCTAAATTGATGCAAGAATACCTTTTGAAAATCCTCGAAACAACGGATGCTTTGTGGTGCCAACCCTTCAAACCATCTCTGCGCAGAATCTACCAAGGTGGTGAGGAACACCTTACATTTAATTTGGTCCTCATAACAATGTAGCATGGCCATATTTTCGAAACGAGCGAGGTGCTCCTCAGGGTCAGAACTCCCATCATAATCTTTGATTTTTGCTAATTTGAAATGCCCGAGGAGTGGTTCCCGAACAATGATGTCAGAAAATGGGCAACCCTTAACGACAGGAACATTGCCTTTAGAACCAACCTGCCCTTCTAACACTTTCACCTTTTTTTCTTAATTCTTCCAATTCTTCCGCAACAGTGGGAGACTTAGAACCCGCGCTTGATTCCCTTTCTTCTTCCCTTCTTTCTTCTTCTAATGGCTGTTCACGCTGCTGCTCGGGATGACTGTCATGACGAGAGATGGCTTTCTTCGTTGTAG
The DNA here is from genome assembly GCF_022965805.1 of Primulina eburnea. NCBI lineage: Eukaryota > Viridiplantae > Streptophyta > Magnoliopsida > Lamiales > Gesneriaceae > Primulina > Primulina eburnea. The sequence goes on along the minus strand of NC_133107.1, from coordinate 34,400,919 downwards.
GCATCTTAACCGCATAAGCTATAATCTTCTGTAACTCTTCAGGAGTTAGATGGATGGTTGGCTGAGGACCATTAGGAGGAGGACCACCCGCACCAGAAAGACGGGTATTGTTTTCCTCTTGGTCTCGAGAGGTGTCTTGGTTAGCTCTTCTAGTAGGAGCCATATCAACGCCTTTAGAACTCAGAATTCCCACAGACGGCGCCAATGATGTCACCTGGGCGAAATGGTCGAGTCGGGTCGGGAACTCTACCGGGTAAACTATCAAAAATTTATAATGAAGGAAACTGAGCAAGGACTTATATCTGTTGATGGAGATATATCTCTGCAATATGGCCTCGGCTGGAACCTGTAAACGAGGAAAGGAACTCGTGAATGGGCGCCGGAGGGGTGTCCGGCGTAACCACTCCGATGCTTAAGTTAGCAGGGTACTCAAGCAAGAAAACCAATGTAGCCGAGTGATGGCTGTGATGATTGGGGTATAATAAATGAGAGTATTCAATGTCAATGAGTGTATGAGTAGATGATAAATGCGGATAAAAACCTGGTATTTATAGTAGAGGAGGCAATGATGACCTCGTTTTCTGTGTGTGGGCATTAAATATAGTAGGGTGGCTGATTGTACCCTATTATTCTGACATGTCAAATCATATGCTAGTCCTATCTCGTCTGTCCTGTCAACCATTAATATTAACCAGGGATAGGCTGGACATGTGATCTATTAAGTCAACGCCATTAAATGCTCCCCCCGCATCGAGGTGACAGAGGAGAAAACTTCCCGGGTAGTCTTGTCAGAACTCGGGCGTCACGTCCTAGGCGACCCATGACCCAGGATATGAGTGTTTGCTGCCATATTCAACTTTGAAAATATTCTGCCCTGACCCGGGCGCCGTTCATGGGCATGCCACACGACCCGAGAGATCCCGGGCCCTACCAATGTCCCGGGACATATCGGGGCATCACCAGCATACAATCAAAACAATTTTAGCACATTTCGTATTCTATTTGGTACATAAATATAGAATTTGTGCATATATTCCGAAGGAAACTACTAGAATAAAAATGCGAATTCATATATCAATTTTATGAGTAAGAGTTGGGAAACCAACTCCTTACCATGATTTTAATCCACTTAACAAAAGTCAATATCATAATGATATTCAGCATAAAAGAGATTAATTACGACATACAACAAAAATAATTTCTGCATATTTCATAGGGTACATAAATTGAGAATTTGAACATATATTGTAAGAAGAATCACTTTCATAAAAATGAAAATTCGTGTTTGTATTTAATGATTAAGAGTTGAGAAATCATCTCCTTACAATGATTTTAATTGAAACGGCCTCTATTTTTTTTTATACTAAAGCATAAATCATAACTCAAAAATACCAAATAAATAAACTTAACATTTCCAACCATTCATAATAAATTAACAGATGAATCTCAAGTGCATAAAATAAAATCATAAATTATCGAATAAACAATATTCCTAAATCAACCTTTAAAAAGATTGGCTAATAATAAAAATAAGCATAAAATATTTCTAATAAAAATCATTAACATAATTTTTAAATCATTTATCTATCTAACTAGTGTGGAAACATAAAGGCCCTCAGGTGTGTACTGTTTCTGAAACGTCTCAACCTTTTTATTGTTTTAAAAGTACTAATTTTTTTCTTTTTTTAAATCCTCTAAATTTCGGCTTTCCCTAAAATATTTTGCCCTTTTTAAAATAAAACATCAGCCAACTAGCATTTAAAAATCAAGTGGAATAGTCACAAAAAAAAATCGTCTACTGTTTTACCAAACCTAAAAAAAGCAATAATTTGAAAAGAATAGCTCATACTAAACCTCTCAAAAATCTCTCAAAAGTATAAATAAATAATCTTAAAAATCTCTAACATAAATCATGAGTCATAATCGTAAATGCGGAAAGATAAAAGCGCTGGTCCTCGGGTTGTGTGCGCCATCAGTCCAGTCAATCATCCGTCAAGACCTCCCTCAACCTCACCTGCATCCATCACACCTAGTGAGTCTAAAAACTCAACACACCATAATCTTTATAACAAATAATACGTAATACAGTCAACATATAACAATGAAAAAATACTTGTACTTAAAATATCGTTTTCATGAAGATGCATACACTTCAAACATGACCATTTTCATAAATATTTTCATGACATGCATTTCATAAACCTTAACTGTTTTCCTTTTTTCCTCAATATGACATGACATAAAACATTTTTCATGATCATAAACATTTTTCCTTTTTCCATTGTTGAATTCAGATCGTTAATTGTGACTTTCCTCAAACCTCAAAAGTCGATGGATCATCTACATGTAACCACAGTACTGGGCGGTGGGGGACACCAGTAAAACTCTCACCTGTCAACTGGGCCCTGGCCTATCATGATCGAATAGAAATACGATCGTCGGGGCTCCCTCTGGGGCCTTCTCCCATAAATGGGCTCTCTCTGGGGCCTTCTCCCCTCACGATATTCTCATTCTTACCTCAACCTCATATCCTCATAACCTCATATTCGCAATAATGGAAACATGATCTTCGGGCTCCCACTGTGACCATCACCCTCACGACATCGCCATCATTAACGAATTAGTCACAATCACTTCACTTCCTTCAACATTTTTCATTCCCATCACTTTAGAAAAATCATGAATAATATTTTCATTTTTCATTTTGAAACCAAGCATTCAACATGTATTTTAAATGTCTTCCTTCAATCATAAAATCAAATAGACATTTAAAAATCATAATTTAATCATGAACATTTTATAAACAATTAAAAATAATCATAATATCATAAAAACAGCATTTAGGGCACTGCCATGATGTGGGGACCCGGACGCTAATCATAGTCATAATCGTCATTGGGACTAATTAATCAATTATAAAACAGGGTCTAAATTTTTTTTTTAAATGCGGAACGTAGTGAAATCAAACTAAGATACAACTCAGTATCAAATAAAAGTACAAGTCCTGTACCACAAACATTTATTTAACCAAGGTTTAAACATCTAATATCAAGTGTTTAACCCTATATCTAATCCAAGTCCGGAGCCTCCACTCTAATCACGATCTCTCCTCATCTCCTGGACCTTGAACATGTCCCACCTGTTGTCAGGTACACATACAAACAAGACAACAGCCGGATAACTCCGGTGAGAATAAATCCCAGTATAAATCAAAGAACATGCAGTTATATATTCAATACCAAGCATGAAACAGATAACAGTAATACATATCAAAATCAGAAATGTAAACAATATCAATCTGTCGACAATACTCGTGACTCCACGATTCAGACTAGACTCAATCCTAGCCTAGGGATCCCGGTGTCCAGATGTGGCATTCATATATCGACAAACAGTAATAGAAAAGACTTCAGTTCTATCCAATTCGATATAACCAAACATCCAGTGTCCAGACGCATTCGTCATAGACTATGGTCTATCACCATATCTTGTGACATCGTGCAATGTACCCGTGGTTACCTGCCACTATCAGGTACTTCTGTCACAAGATTACTCGTCTAATGCATGCTCCTATAACTCCATAGAACAAGCATTTAAATCAAATCATTAAACACAATGATAAACAAATAATAAGTATGTGATTTAGGGAAACCCAAGTACATCCTACTTGAGTCGATGTCCCAATACCCATTGACTTATACCTTTCGTTGCAGTTTCAGTCTGGAATCCAAACTCTGTCAATCCCTCAATCTGACAATGGCTATACCAATAATCTCATATCAATATACCTTTCGAATTACTAACAATCTGATTAATCTGGATTTAATTCAAAATCAACGGCATAATGGTACAATCTCAGTATCCCCGTCAATACCAAATCAACAGACATCAATTACCAATCATAACTCATATCCATTACAATCTGTAATTCAATCACAATTCAAATCTGTCTGGTATAAATCAATATACCCTAAAAATTCATAACAATTCCATAATCAGTCCGTTTCTCAATCTGACTTCGATTCTACGATGTCTAATATGTCAAGAACATCATATATGAATTCCATTCAATTCTGACAACATCATAATTTCAAAGCATGTCAAAACGTAGTAAAACTTACGTCAAGTTGTAGTCTACGTTGCTAGGAACTCGGTACCGAAGTCGGATTTAAAATCAGACGGACGGATTGATCGTAACTCAATTTCTGAAATTCAAAAACAATTCTTCCCCAAAGCTTCCGTTTTCTTTCTGAAGATTAAATTGCATGTTTTTATATATATGTATATATACCTCGCACATGCATCATGGCAAATGGCGCACTCTACGCGCAACACGTCTCGCGCATATGCGCGACTTCTTCGGCGCATATGCGCGAGACCTTCGGGTCTCCGCGCTGATAATCTCGGCAACTCGCGCATATGCGCGCCAACCTTCCGCGCATATGCGCGAGGAATCCTTCACAACTCTCGGGTTGTGTCGCGCATATGCGCGGATACGCCGCGCATATGCGCGAGGCCTCCCGTCCGCTTGGCGCATGTGCGCGCGTTCTGTCGCGCATGTGCGCCGATGCTATTGTCCTCGCACATACATTTCCACACGTATTCTTATTTCGTGTCCCGATTAATCCTCTCATAATCATGTCAAATTATAATTCAATAATTATAGATTATTAGGATTAAATTTCCGGGCATTACATTTCTCCCCCCCTAAGATACGATTTCGTCCTCGAAATCACAAGCAATCAATCGTATTAATAAGGAGTGTATATACAAGAACTGTATAAGAAAATTTACATCAGTGAAATAATGCTGGGAATTCTTGTCTCATATCAGACTCACTCTCCCAAGTAGCTTCTTCGATACCATGACGAGTCCATTGAACTTTCACAAGAGGAATCGTCTTTGTTCTGAGCTGTTTTTCTTTATGATCGATGATCTGAATCGGTTTCTCGACATAACTCAATGTCTCGTCCAGCTCGGTCTCGTCTGGTTGCATAACATGTGAATCATCAGGGAGATATTTCCGCAGCATCGATACATGAAAGACATCATGTATTCCAGATAAAGAAGGCGGCAATGCTAGTCGGTAGGCACGATCTCCTATCTTCTCGAGAATCTCATAAGGACCGACGTATCGTGGAGACAACTTCCCTCTCTTTCCAAATCGGACAACACCCCTAAAAGGTGAAATCTTCAGGAACACTCGGTCTCCTGCCTCAAATACCAACGGTCTACGTCGAAGGTTGGCATATTTGGCTTGTCTGTCCTGGGCTGCCTTCATTTTCTTCTGAATCAATTTCACTTTTTCAGTCATATCTCTGATCATATCAGGTCCAGTCTCAGGAACTTCAGAGATATCATCCCAATACAATGGGGATCTGCATTTCTTTCCGTACAACGCTTCAAATGGGGCCATCTCAATACTCGTCTGATAGCTGTTGTTGTACGAAAACTCGCAAAGTGGCAATGCATCTTGCCAATTAGTGCTAAAATCAAGCACTACAGCTCTCAGCATATCCTCCAATGTCTGAATCGTCCGTTCTGACTGTCCGTCAGTCTGTGGATGATATGCGGTACTCAAATGTAATTTCGTACCGAGAGCTTGCTGCAGACTCTGCCAGAAGTGCGAAGTAAACCGAGGGTCACGGTCTGAAACAATAGATTTCGGCACTCCATGCAATCTAACAACTTCTCTGACATAGATATCGGCCATCTGATCATATCTATATGTCATTTTGTATGGAATAAAACATGAAGATTTAGTCAATCGATCAATCACGACCCAAATCGCATCACAACCTCGGGAGGATCTCGGTAATTGGGTCACAAAATCCATGGAAATGTGATCCCATTTCCATTCAGGAATGGACAAACTTTGCAACAATCCTCCTGGTTTCTTTCTTTCAGCTTTCACCTGTTGGCAATTCAGACACTTTGATACAAATGTAGCAATGTCCGCTTTCATTTGTTTCCACCAATATTGTGTCTTCAAGTCATTATACATTTTCCTGCCACCAGGATGAATGCTAAATCGACTGTTGTGCGCTTCTGTCAGTATCTGCTGTCTCAAATTCGAAACATTCGACACCACAAGACGATTATTCAGATACAAAATACCATTTTGAACCTGATATTCCGATCGATGTCCAGCTCTAACCATAACAATCGACTTCTGTATATTCTGATCATCTTTTTGAGCCGCTTTAATTCTCACAATCAGCTCTGGTTCTGCTTGAATAGTATATAATCTCATTGGTCTCTTATCTATCTCAAATACTAGTCCAGACAAACAGCAGTCCTTAATCAAATTCGAGACTCCCATAGTCGATAAGGATAGAGAACATACCTTTCGACTTAGTGCATCTGCTGCTGTATTAGATTTTCCCGGATAGTATTTGATTTCACAATCAAAATCTTTCAATAAATCCAGCCATCTCCGATGTCTCATATTCAATTCTGACTGTGAAAAGAGATATTTCAAACTTTTATGATCAGAATAAATCTCGAACTTCTCACCATACAGGTAATGTCGCCATATTTTCAACGCAAAGACTATGGCTGCCAATTCAAGATCATGAATTGGATATCGAGATTCATGGGGTTTCAGTTGTCTTGAGGCATAAGCGATCACATGCCCTCGCTGCATCAAAACACAACTCAATCCTCGGTGAGATGCATCACAATAAACAACAAAATCACCAGTACTGACGGAATAGTCAACACCGGTGCACTGGTTAATCTCTTTTTCAATTCTAGGAAACTGGTCTCACATTCCTCAGACCAAACAAATGGAGCATTTTTCTGAGTCAACTGCGTAATCGGTTTGGCAATACTCGAGAAATCTTTAATAAATCGGCGATAATATCCTGCCAAACCCATAAAGCTGCGAATCTCTGGTACAGATGTCGGTTTTGGCCAAGAAATTACTGCCTCAAACTTGCTGGGATCAACAGATATCCCGTCTCCTGATATAATATGTCCCAGAAATATCACCTGTTTCAACCAGAACTCGCATTTCGACAGTTTAGCATACAGTTTCTCCGTCCTCAAAGTTCGCAACACAATCCTCAGATGATTAGCATGTTCAATCATATTCTTTGAATAAATCAATATATCATCAATGAATATGATAACAAAATCATCCAAATATTTCTGAAAGACGCAGTTCATCAATCCCATAAATACCGCCGGTGCATTCGTCAAACCAAATGGCATGACAATAAATTCATAATGTCCATACCTGGTTCTGAATGCAGTCTTAGAGATATCAGAGTCCCTGACTCTCAATTGATGGTATCCAGATCTCAAGTCGATCTTGGAATACACCGAAGAACCCTGCAACTGATCAAATAAATCATCAATACGAGGCAATGGATATTTATTCTTTACCGTTGCCTTGTTCAGTTGCCGGTAATCTATACAAAGTCTCATCGACCCATCTTTCTTCCTCACGAACAGTACTGGAGCACCCCAAGGAGATACACTCGGTCTGATATACCCCTTGGCCAGCAAATCCTCCAACTGTTCTTTCAATTCTTTTAATTCGATCGGTGCCATCCTGTAAGGAGCCCTCGAGATCGGAACTGTTCCTGGCATCAACTCAATGCTGAAGTCTATTTCTCGAATCGGAGGTAATCCAAGAATCTCATCCGGGAAGACATCAGCAAACTCACACACCACCGGCAAGTCTGCCAATGATGGGCTCGATTTCAGTAAATCAACTGAATATACCAGGAATCCATCCGCTCCTTTCTGCAATAATCGTGTCATATTCATTGCAGATATCAAAGGAATTCTGGCTCGAGAACCCTTACCGTAAAATTTCCACTCCTCAGCCATCTCAGGTCTGAATCTCACTATCTTGTGGAAACAATCGACTGTAGCTCGGTACTTGGTCAGTATATCAATACCGATAATACAATCAAAATCAGATATCCCAAGCACAATACAATCTGACTCAATCTTATGTCCATCATACTGCAGTGTACAAGATTTCACAGACTTTACTGATATCAAACATGTCCCTAACGGAGAAGAGACAGACACTACTGCAGACAACGACTCAATAGGTAACGCATAACTCAATGCAAACCTCTCAGAAATAAATGTATGTGATGCACCAGTATCAATCAATACGTACGCAGGATAACCAGAAATGAAACAGTTACCTGCCACAACATCATCAGGTGCATCCTGTGCCTGCTCCTCGGTCAGAGCAAACACTCGGGCCTGCTGTCTCGGAGGCTGGCTCACTGTCTGGCTTCCTCCTGGCCTCTGCTGTGACTGGGTAGACGATGCTGGCTGAAAAGAATGAACAGCAGATGGTCGTCTACCTGCCTGAGCCGCTGATCCAGATGACTCAGCTGCCTGGAACCCCTGGGCACCTCTCTGGGGACATATTCGAGCAAAGTGTCCCTGTTGCTTGCAATACGGCAGCTGCCAAACACTCCTCGGCACTGCTCAGTGGGATGCTTCCCTCCACAAGTATTGCAAATAGGTCCGGTATAGCTCTGGCTCTGTCGAGGACTCCCAGAACTAGAAGAACTGTTCCCTGACTTCTTGAACTGCTTTCCTCTCGTCTTCAAGAAGTCCTTATTTCCACCACTACTGCTGCCACCTTCAAATCGAGGAGGTGGTTGCTGGAATCCCGGTGCTGGAAGCATAAACGAAGCTCCTCTCTGTCTCATCAGACCGGCTTCGGCTCCTTTGGCTCTATTCAAAGCATCGGTAAAATTGTTCGGTCTTCCCGTGTTTACCAAGGTGAATATTTCCGGATTCAGGCCGTTAATGAACTGATCCGCCACAGCCTCGTCATGATCCGCCACATGTGGAGCAAAGCGCAACAGTGAAGAAAACTTGGCCACGTATTTCTCAATATTAAGCTGGCCCTGTCTCAGGTTGGCGAATCCGGCTCCCTTATCTTTCCTATAAGACACTGGAAAGACCCTCTGATAGAATTCAGTTCTAAATACACTCCAGGTAATAATCGTACCTCGGTGTTCCAATGCCCTTTTTGTGTTGATCCACCAGTTCTTGGCAATGTCATGCAATTGGTGTCCTATCAGTTTCACCCTCTTCTCATCAGTATATTCCAACGAATCAAACATCATTTCAATATCATCCAGCCAACTTTCACAATCCACTGAATTTTCGGTTCCTTTCAGCGTAGGTGGATGGAAAGACTGAAATCTTTTCAAAAGTGTCTCCATGGGTGTGGCTGTAACGTCCATGGGAGGGTTCGATGTACTACTCTGCTCCGGTACTCTTCTCGGAGGCATATCTGAAACTCAAAAGGATTAGTAACCCCCAAACAAAATCCGGTTTCAATCCTCTTCCGATCATCTTACTGCTGATCCAGAATTAGCTCCAATTCATATTCAATAACACATGTTTTCAAATCAAATCAGATAAACAGATAAACATGTATTACAAGGCAGTAAATCATGCTAGCAATCAAAAGCAGGAAAGAAAATCTCAATCTACCCCGCTCACTAGCTCCTATCTCAATCTCAAGGATCTATCGCTCTATTACCACCTGTTGTGGGGACCCGGACGCTAATCATAGTCATAATCGTCATTGGGACTAATTAATCAATTATAAAACAGGGTCTAAAATTTTTTTTAAAATGCGGAACGTAGTGAAATCAAACTAAGATACAACTCAGTATCAAATAAAAGTACAAGTCCTGTACCACAAACATTTATTTAACCAAGGTTTAAACATCTAATATCAAGTGTTTGACCCTATATCTAATCCAAGTCCGGAGCCTCCACTCTAATCACGATCTCTCCTCATCTCCTGGACCCTGAACCTGTCCCACCTGTTGTCAGGTACACATACAAACAAGACAACAGCCGGATAACTCCGGTGAGAATAAATCCCAGTATAAATCAAAGAACATGCAGTTATATATTCAATACCAAGCATGAAACAGATAACAGTAATACATATCAAAATCAGAAATGTAAACAATATCAATCTGTCGACAATACTCGTGACTCCACGATTCAGACTAGACTCAATCCTAGCCTAGGGATCCCGGTGTCCAGATGTGGCATTCCTATATCGACAAACAGTAATAGAAAAGACTTCAGTTCTATCCAAGTCGATATAACCAAACATCCAGTGTCCAGACGCATCCGTCATAGACTATGGTCTATCACCATATCTTGTGACATCGTGCAATGTACCCGTGGTTACCTGCCACTATCAGGTACTTCTGTCACAAGATTACTCGTCTAATGCATGCTCCTATAACTCCATAGAACAAGCATTTAAATCAAATCATTAAACACAATGATAAACAAATAATAAGTATGTGATTTAGGGAAACCCAAGTACATCCTACTTGAGTCGATGTCCCAATACCCATTGACTTATACCTTTCGTTGCAGTTTCGGTCTGGAATCCAAACTCTGTCCATCCCTCAATCTGACAATGGCAATACCAATATTCTCATATCAATATACCTTTCGAATTACTAACAATCTGATTAATCTGGATTTAATTCAAAATCAACGGCATAATGGTACAATCTCAGTATCCCCGTCAATACCAAATCAACAGACATCAATTACCAATCATAACTCATATCCATTACAATCTGTAATTCAATCACAATTCAAATCTTTCTGGTATAAATCAATATACCCTAAAAATTTATAACAATTCCATAATCAGTCCGTTTCTCAATCTGACTTCGATTCTACGATGTCTAATATGTCAAGAACATCATATATGAATTCCATTCAATTCTGACAACATCATAATTTCAAAGCATGTCAAAACGTAGTAAAACTTACGTCAAGTTGTAGTCTACGTTGCTAGGAACTCGGTACCGAAGTCGGATTTAAAATCAGACGGACGGATTGATCGTAACTCAATTTCTGAAATTCAAAAGCAATTCTTCCCCGAAGCTTCCGTTTTCTTTCTGAAGATTAAATTGCATGTTTTTATATATATGTATATATACCTCGCACATGCATCATGGAAAATGGCGCACTCTACGCGCAACACGTCTCGCGCATATGCGCGACTTCTTCGGCGCATATGCGCGAGACCTTCGGGTCTCCGCGCTGATAATCTCGGCAACTCGCGCATATGCGCGCCAACCTTCCGCGCATATGCGCGAGGAATCCTTCACAACTCTCGGGTTGTGTCGCGCATATGCGCGGATACACGCCGCGCATATGCGCGAGGCCTCCTGTCCGCTTGGCGCATGTGCGCGCGTTCTGTCGCGCATGTGCGCCGATGCTACTGTCCTCGCACATACATTTCCACATGTATTCTTATTTCGTGTCCCGATTAATCCTCTCATAATCATGTCAAATTATAATTCAATAATTATAGATTATTAGGATTAAATTTCCGGGCATTACACATGACCTTTACTAATTTCTCGGTGTAAAATCACCGTTTTACCCCGGATGTAAAATCTCCCATTTTGACTTTTTTCTTGATTTCTTCACGATAACATGTCCCAAATAATTATTTAAGCTTAATGAATTTTTCCATAATTTTATTTAGCTTAAATATTAGACTTTTTCATTTATCTTTAATTAATTGTTTTGACGGTGTTTTAATCCCGAAAAATCCCAAACTTTAATATAAAATTCCTAAATTCTAAATTTAGTATTTTTATATTATTCTAAATTTAGTATTTTTATATTATTATACCCCCAAACCATGTCGATCCAGAACTTGACCAACATCCTAAATTAACCTACTGGACGCTAAGTTCACCAAGAAACCGATGCCAACCCCAAAAACGAGCCCCCACTAACCCCCTAAGCTGGCCGAGAACCCTTATGGCAATAGTAATCTATAATTTGCATCCCAACCCTTACCAACGAGCCCAGTCCTTGAACCAACCACCCTTGAACCCTCCTAGGACTCTAATGCATCCCCTTAGCCCGGCCCTTGAACCACAGACCGAGCCCCAAGCTCCTGGAAGTCACGCGAATCCTGCGCAACTTGGGGGTAGACTCTCGGGTAGAGTCCTAGCATGGCTAGGACTCTTTCCCCAGCCCATAACTCGAGTCCTAGCTTGGCTAGGACTCTCCGCCTGACCCATGACAGCCCTAGCCGAGCCTTGGCCCAAGCCAAGACTCTGCCAACCTCTCACTCATGAAACCCTATCCCTCCCCACTTGACAGCAATTCACAGTTGTTGTTTGTTCTTGTTCTGCCGATTCGTTGTGGTGTTTAGGGTGAGTGTGTGTGACTCTAAAACAGGTGTAAACCACTCTTATCCTTATGTCATGGCAGCCCCTTAAACAAACAATACACAAGTTATTGGATTCAAAAATCATGTTTTCTCATGTATGCATGCCATAGACCGAAAATTCTGAAAAAAATATCATGTTCTTCATGCATGCAATAATTTAATCAATAGTATGATATGATGGATGAGAAAAAGAGATGTATGGCGTGTCTTTGGATTTTAAACGCACGAAAAACCGCTGATGACGAAGAACGGGAAGAACCTTGGCTTTGTTTCTACTTGGACCCTTCGAAATTCTCCTTCTAGCTTGTTAGTGTGTGTGTGCTGTGAGTTTGGGAGAGGGGTGGGGAGAGTTTCAGATTTTTTGAAGGGGTGGTCGATTATGTATGGTGTAGAGTGTAGGGTTTAATACATATTATATACTAATTAGTTACTAACTAGGCCTTAGGCTTATTAAGCCATTAAATTAGGTCCATTATTCTAATTAGGATATAAATAAAATATTAACAAAGTTTTTCTCTAATTAAATATGTGAATTTATTAGCCGGGTTGCCAAAAAGCTCGTATTTTAGTTGAAAAAGCAACACCGATAAATTTACGTCTCGGCGTATAAAATCACCTCAAAACCCTTTATTTTCAAAAATACTAAAAAGCATCAACCATATTTTAAATAATTAAAAATAATTATCTAATAAAAACATTTTACATTTTTCAGCTCTCAGTCCACGTTCCTCGATCGTCGCTTGAATATTCCCTAAAACTATCATTTTATGCATGATGACGATAAAAATCTCATTTAACAAATAAACAAGTATGTCACATAATTAATTAGCAATTAAAGTCAATTAACTACTCATTTTTCATATTTCTTAGATTTGCATGCAGTGGATTACGTCGTCTTAATTTTGGACCTTACAATTCTTCCCCCCCTTAAATAAAATTTTGTCCTCGAAATTAGAACTTACCGAATAGATCAGGATAGCGACTCTTCAAGTCTCTCTCGGTTTCCCAAGTAGCTTCCTCGTCCAAGTGATTCAGCCACTTGACCTTGACCATTGGAATGACTTTGTTCCGCAATCGTCTTTCTTGCCTTGCTAAGATTTGGACATGCCTCTCTTCATATGTCATATTTGGAGTTAGTTGAAGAGGCTCATAATTAAGCACATGTTACGGATTCGACATGTACTTCCACAGCATTGAAATGTGGAACACATTGTTAACTCCTGCAAGCACTGGTTGCAATGCCACTCTATAAGCTAGTGTCCCAATATTCTCCAAAATCTCGAACGGGCCTATAAATCTTGGACTAAGCTTGTCGTTCTTGCCAAAGCGCATAACACACTTCATGGGTGCTATTTTCACAAATACATGATCGCCCACTGCAAAGTCTAAGTCCCTTCGCCTTTTGTCCGCGTAACTCTTTTGTCGGCTTTGTGCAGTCTTCATTCTGTCACGAATTTTGACTACAAGCTCAGCTGTCTCTTCAATCACATATGGACCAATATCTCTTCTTTCCCCAAGCTCGTCCTAATGAATAGGAGATCTACACTTCCTTCCGTAGAGTGCCTCAAAAGGAGTCATCCCGATTGATTATTGATAGCTGTTATTGTAAGTGAACTCCACTAGAGGTAATTTTGGTTCCCAACTGCCTTGGAAATTAATAACACATGCTCGCAGTAGATCTTCCAAAATCTGTATAACTCTTTCTGACTGACCATCGGTTTGAGGATGGAATGTTGTACTGAAAAATAATTTGGTCCCCATTGCTGCATGCAGACTCTTCCAAAAAGAATATGTGAATCTCGAATCTCTATCAGAAATAATACACTTGAATCCCATGCAGACGAACTATCTCCCGAATATATAACTCTGCATACTGAATCATGGCGAACGTCATCTTAATAGGTAGAAAATGCGCTGATTTCGTAAGGCGATCAACTATCACCCAAATGGCATTTGACCTTTTGACGGTTTTTGGCAATCCCACTACAAAGTCCATAGTGATGTTCTCCCATTTCCACTCGGGAATAGGGAGTGGCTTTAATTTTCCCGCTGGTCTCTGATGCTCTGCTTTGACTTGCTGACAAGTCAAACACTCGGATACATATCTCAGAATGTCACTCTTCATGCCTGGCCACAAATATAACAACTGTAAATCTTTATACATCTTTGTACTGCCCGGATGAATGGAGTATGGTAAGTCATGGGCTTCCTTCATAATAAGTTCTCTCAAAGAATCATTACTAGGAACCCATAGACGGTCTCGATAATGGACTAAACCATCCACTACTGGATATAAACTCCGGCCCTTGGCCTCATCTCTTGCTCTCCACTTTTGCAACTGCTCATCAGTAGACTGTTCATCACGAATTCTGTCTCTCAAAGTCGACTGCACTGATAATGTGGCAAGATTAGGGGCCTCGCCCCTAGCATACACTGTAAGTTCAAAACGTTGTATCTCGGACTGCAAAGGTCGTTGGAGTGATAAATGAGTGATAACTGCTGCTTTTCTACTCAACGCATCTGCCACTACATTAGCTTTCTCCGGATGGTAGCTAATGTCACAATCATAGTCCTTTACCAATTCAAGCCATCTGCGCTGTCTCATATTCAACTCATTTTGGGTGAAGAAGTATTTCAAACCTTTATGATCGGTGAATATTTTGCACTTCTCCCCATAAAGGTAGTGTCTCCAAATTTTTAGTGCAAAAACTACTGCTGCAAGCTCAAGGTCATGAGTAGGGTAGTTCTTTTCATGAATTTTCAACTGTCTTGACGCCTAGGCGATAACTCGGTCATTTTGCATCAGAACTGCGCCCAAACCAAGTTTAGAAGCGTCGGTATAAAGAACATACTCCCCTTGCCCCGATGGCATGGATAACACTGGTGCGGATATCAAGGCTTGCTTCAACTTGTCAAAACTGTCTTGACACTCGGGTCCCCAAATAAACTTTGCATTTTTCTTTGTCAAGGCGGACATATTTACTGCTATAGATGAGAACCCCTGAATAAACTTGCGGTAATAGCCAGCTAGTCCCAAGAAGCTGCGAATCTCGGTGACACTTTTCGGTACTGGCCATTCTTTCACTGCTTCCACTTTACTTGGATCAACTTCCACTCCACTACTGGAAATGATGTGGCCTAAGAATTCCACTCTATCAAGCCAAAACTCGCACTTACTTAATTTTGCATAAAGTTTTCTGTCTTGCAGTATTTGCAGTGCGGTCCTCAAATGACGGCTATGCTCCTCTCTGCTCTTGGAATAGATCAAAATGTCATCAATGAAGACAATAATAAACTGATCCAGATACGGCTGAAATACGCGATTCATGAGATCCATGAAGATCGCTGGCACATTGGTCAACCCAAATGGCATGACCATGAACTCATAGTGCCCATATCTTGTGCGAAACGCTTTCTTGTGAACATCGACTCCTTGAAATTCAATTGATGGTATCCAGATCGCATATCAATCTTAGAAAATATCGATGCTCCTTGTAATTGATCAAATAAATCTTCGATTATAGGCAGTGGATACTTATTTTTTATGGTAACCTGATTAAGCTCACGATAATTGATACAAAGACGCATGCTACCATCTTTCTTTTTTACAAACAAAACCAGAGCGCCCCATGGAGAGTAACTAGGGCGAATGAAACCCTTGTCTACCAATTCTTGGATTTGATCTTTCAATTCTTTCATTTCGGCAGGTGCTAGATGATATGGTGCTTTTGATATAGGAACAGTACCCGGCATAAGATCAATAGAGAATTCCACTTCGCGATCAGGCGGAATGCCAGAAACGTCCTCGGGAAAGACGCTAGGAAAATCTCTCACAACGTCAACATCTTCTAACTTCTGACTGGTAGATGCATGTGCAGTAGTGACACATGCTAGATAAGCTTGGCATCCACACTTAATAAGCTTCCTCGCACATAGACAAGAGATAATGTGCGGCATTTGCTTGTTTCTCGCCGCCTCAAAGACAAAAGGTTTACCACTAGGTGGTCTAATAGATACTGATCGCTGACGAAAATCAATCGAAGCTCCATTCGCTGATAACCAATCCATCCCAATTATAATATCAAATTCGGGCATAGGAAGAACAATAAGATATGCCCGGACAACATCTTTGAATAAACAAAGCTCCAGATTCTTGACTGTCTTAGACGTGAGCATTTGTTCACCGGAAGGAATAGTAACTTTGAAACCCAAACCGATATCTTGAGGAGTAATTTTCAGTATTTTGATGAAGGTTTCTGATATGATGGAATGTGTAGCTCCTGAATCTAGCAAAGCATAGGTAGCTATACCTAGAATGATGATCCTCCCTGCGGTGAAAATGTCTTTTAAATCTTTTCGTGTTGAAGCTTAAGGATTTACTATCATTAATTCCCATGGTTATAAGAAGATTGCACGTTGAACTTAAACATTCTTTGAAAAAATTGCACCGTAGTCCCTCAATTTTGAGATTTGCATTATTGCCCCCAAATTTCGAATTATTAAATTAAGTCCTTGAATCATTTCGAAATTCTGATTTATTCCCTTAGATTTCGTGAATTGCATTTTCGATCCTTAATAATTTATAAATTGCACTTAGGTCCCTAATTTTTCGAATTAGCGCATTATAGTCCCTTAAATTCTCGTAATTTTAGATTAACCCCTCAAAAATTTTGAAATCCTTCTTAACCCCTTAATATAACTTTCTTTAATTTTGGCCCTAAAACTTTTTATTTGGAATTCTTTCGTCCTTCACATAAAATAAGGCACAAAATTCAAATAATTTTTTATGGTTTCTAAAATCATAACTTAAGTCCAACTAAGTAGAACATGCAACCTAATTTTTCACTAGGTTGAATCTTGATTCCCAATCAATTCTAATAACCAATTTAACACTTCATGTAATAATAAGAAATATAAAAATGTTAAATTACTAGGTTACCCGTGATGAGTGTAGTGTATGTGTAATGCCCAAGATTTTATATCGTGTTAAGTTACGATTATTAATTTATAATCGAGACGATTATGAAAGGGCTAATCGAGACACGAATTAAAAGTTCTATGTGAAGTTGTTGGTGCGAAAGCCGAAGGTCTCGCGCATATGCGCGAAGAGTAGGCGCGCATATGCGCGAGTAGGGCAGAAGCCCATGGTGCGGAACAGAACACTAGGCGCACATGTACGACTGTATGCGCGCATATGCGCGATAGGTCCAGAGAGGTTGGCGCACATGCGCGACGTAGATTCGCGCGTATACGCGAGGGTACCCGAGACTTGGCAAATTTGAGCAATGGCCTCGCGCATATGCGCCGAGTAAGGGCGCGCATATGCGCGAGTCTCCGTGAAGCTACGCGCCGAGACATATGGTCTCGCGCATATGCGCCGCGATAGGTCGCGCATATCGCGAGACGTGCTGCTCAAAGCGATGCGCCACCTAGCTTGACATGCAACGTGTATATATAAATATATATACATTATCCTTAAAGAATTCAGAAGGGAAAATCGAAGCTCCGAGGAAGAAATTGTCTTTGGATTTCAAAATTCGATTTACGAACGATCCGCTTGTCCAAACTTAAATCCGAGTACGGCACCGTGTTTCTAGCAACGACAGCTACAACAGGACATAAGTTTTGTTACGTTTTGTTATGATTTGAAATTATGCTATGTCCAGAATTAGATACGATTCATATATGGCATTCTTGACGTAGTAGACATCATAGAATCGAAGTCAGATTAAGAAACATATTGATTATGGAATTGTTATGAATTTCAGAATTAAATTGACTGAGATGTGATGTCAGAATAGCACGTTGGTTGATTTTAAGTTAATGGAATTGGTATAGACTGATATGGTATTACCAGTATCGCAAGATTGTATTGTTGTATCGTCAGAATTTTATAAGACAGAGATGTCTTGATTTAAATAGAATATTGATACAGAATATTGATATTGTCATTGCCAGATTGAACATTGACAGGCTTTGAGTCGAGACTTCGATTGTATCAGAGCGACAGAACGAAAGGTATAAATAAATATTGATTCGGGATTGCACAACTCGAGTTAGGTTTGACTTGAGTTTCCCAAAATCACATACTTTATTTTATTGCGTTGATATTTGCAGATTATCAGATTGATATGTTTAGTCTATTGAATGATAGCAGAGCTAGAATTTGAGTCTAGGGCAGATCAACCTAGTTAGGACAAAACCGCCGAGTCTTTGTCAGAACCGCTGAGACTCTAGACTTACGGTGTATCGATGAGCTTAGATGTAGATCGACTTCTATTGTAGACATTCGATACAGCATACCAAAGTCTAAATTAGATCGGGATCCCTAGGTTAGAAATAAGTTGAGATAAGATAACAAGTCATTGACTTAAATACAGATTCGTATTGATTCATGTAGTCAGATTGGATACATGTTTTAATGATTGTTTATGCTTTTATATATGTTTTATATGATTGCATTGATACATTGTTTATACTGGGATATTTATATCTCGCCGGAGTTATCCGGCTGTTGTCTTGTCTGTATGTGTGCATGGCAACATGTGGGACAGGTTCAGGGTCACAGAGGTGAAGAAAGATCGAGATTAGAGTGGTGATTCCGGACTTGGATATAGATAGGTTTTATTACTTGATTGTAGTAGTTGAACCTAGTTTTGAACTAGATGCATGTTATACAGGATTTGTATTATTATACTGGTTTGTATAATAGAATGATTCCATTACCTTCCGCATTTAAAAAAAAATAATTTTAGAGCCTGTTTATTCTAATTGATTAAATTAGTCCCAATGACGATTAAGAAAATGATTAGCATCCGGGTCCCCACAACAGGTGGTATCAGAGCGATAGATCCTTTAGATTGAGATAGAAGAGGCTAGTGACCGGGTAGATTGAGGTTTTCTTTCCTGCTTTTGAATGCTAGCATGTCTTACTGCTTTAATACATGTTACTTCTTTATCTGATTTGATATAGTAATATGTTTTATTGAGACTGGATCAACACCGATTCTAGATCAGCAGTAAGATGATCAGAGAGGATTGAAACAGAATTGTGGTATTTGTTATTAATCTATTTGATTATCAGATATGCCTCCCATACGAATCCCAGAACAGGGAAGTACATCAAATCCTCCAATGGATGTCACCCCGACTCCAATGGAAACGTTACTGAAACGATTTCAGTCATTTCATCCGCCAACTTTGAAAGGAACAGAGAATGCTGTGGAATGTGAGAGTTGGCTTGATGATATAGAGATGTTGTTCGAATCCTTGGAGTATACAGATGAGAGGAGAGTGAAATTAATTTGACACCAGTTACACGATGTTGCAAAGAACTGGTGGGTTACGATAAAGAGAGCCTTGGAGCATAAAGGTATGACTATTACCTGGAATGTATTTCGAGAAAAACAGTTGAAACACAGCAACTGGGAAATCAGTTAGACTGATTCAAGTCTGGGTTCCTAAAGGACTAATCAGTTTAGGACCCAAATGAATATGGGTACCAAAATTATATATTGTTTGTGATTGCAGGTAAGAGGAACAAGCAAGGAATCAACTTGGTATATAGACAGTGGTAGTTCGCGACATATGACAGGAGATGCAAATTTGCTATCTCAACTGATCAAATATACTGGACCAAACATAAGTTTTGGAGACAACTCCAAAGGTAAAACTGTGGGTAAGGGTAAGCTTATCCATGATAACTTTACAATTAAAGATGTTTTGCTAGTGGAGAATTTGAAGTATAACTTGATAAG
This sequence comes from Primulina eburnea, assembly GCF_022965805.1. NCBI lineage: Eukaryota > Viridiplantae > Streptophyta > Magnoliopsida > Lamiales > Gesneriaceae > Primulina > Primulina eburnea. The sequence goes on along the minus strand of NC_133107.1, from coordinate 34,380,936 downwards.
CATCAGTAAGTTACGCGACGATAATTTCTCAGTTCAGTTTGACAAACACGTGTTAAGTTAGAGACTCAACTAATGAGGTCATCCTAAATGGAAATCGTTGTGGTAATACTTACAAAGTCAGTTGGACTGAACAACCTTATGCACCAATTTGTTTTATTGCTTCCAAATCTTCTAAAAACCGGTTATGGCATAAGATATTGAACCATTTAAAATTTAAATCTATTGCCTATCTGAGTAACCACGATCTTGTAACTGGTTTGCCCAAAATAGATTTTTCAAAAGATAAAATTTGTCCAGCATGTCAGTTTGGAAAACAAGTAAGATCTTCATTCAAGAACGGAGGTTGTAAATCATCTTCCCGATGCTTAGAACTGTTGCACATGGATCTTTTTTGTCCAATACCAGTCATGAGCTTAGGTGGAATGAAATACACCCTAGTAGTTGTGGATGACTTTTCAAGATTTACCTGGGTAATTTTTCTCAAATCAAAAGACCAAATTGCTACACAACTGATTAAGCTCTTCAAAAGACTTTTAAATGAAAAATCAGTTGGGATTGATCGAATAAGGTATAACAGAGGGACTGAATTCATCAATCAAAATCTTTCAACTTTTTTAGAAAATACTGGAATCAAGCATGAGCTCTCAGCAGCTAGAACACTTCAGCAAAATGGTGTAACTGAGGGAAGAAATCGGACCCTTAAAGAAGCTGCTAGAACAATGCTTGCTGATTCTGGTATTTCTCAAAGGTTTTGGGCTAAAGCAGTAAACACTGCGTGTTATAATCAGAACAGATCAATGATTAATAAGAATCATGTGACATCACCATATGAGATCTGGCATGGAAGAAAAAGTGTGGTTTTTTATTTGAAGATATTTGGCTGCAGATGTTTTATTCTTGACAATGGTAAAAATAATTTAAAAGCCTTTGATGCTAAATCTGCAGAGGGAATATTTCTTGGTTATTCTTCAATTAGCAAAGCATGTAGAGTTTTCAATAAAGATTCTTTAAATGTTGAAGAATCTATCCATGTTGTGTTTGATGAAACTGTACTAATTGATAAGCCAACTAATCCAGTTGAGCTAGTTGATTGATTTATACAGATCAGTTTGGAGGATGAAAGTGAAGAATAAAATCATATCAACAAAAATATCCTTCAAACACCTGAACCAGAAATTCTAGATCAAACAGTTGAACATGAACCGACTCCTGAAAATCAGTTGGTGGAACAAATAGATGATACTCGGTTACCAACTGATACAACTCCAACTGAAACTGAAAACATTCAGTTACCAACAGAAACAGTTGCTGATATGGAAGCAACACATAATGAGCTCAGATGGAAGAAATCACATCCACCAGAATTGGTGATAGGTAATCCATCTGACACGGTAAGAACAAGAAACCAAATGCTTAATTTGTTCATTCATTCTGCTTTTGTCTCACAACTGGAACCAAAGAAAACTGAGGAGGCCCTTACTGATCCTAACTGGATAAATGCAATGCAATAGGAGCTAAATCAGTTTACCCATAACAATGTCTGGGACTTAGTTCAAAGACCAGTTTGCAAAACAATTATAGGTACAGAATGGTTATTCAGAAATAAACTGAACGAAGATGGTTCAGTTGCACGCAACAAAGCAAGATTGGTAGTACAAGGATATAGGCAGGAAGAAGGAATTGACTATGATGAAACATATGCACCAGTTGCAAGGTTGGAAGCAATCAGAATGTTCCTTGCCTATGCATCATTCAAGAATTCCAAAGTCTATCAAATAGATATAAAAAATGCATTTCCGAATGGTCAGTTGCAAGAAGAAGTGTATGTTGAACAACCTCCAGGTTTTATCAATCATTCGTTTCCTGATCATGTCTATCATTTGAACAAAGCTTTATATGATCTTAAACAAGCTCCAAGAGCCTGGTATGAGACACTTTCAAAATTCTTAACTAATCATGATTTTACTGTTGGATCAGTTAACAAGACGTTGTTCAAATTTTCTAAGAATGATCATATTTTACTTGTGCAAATTTATGTCGATGATAATATATCTGGGTCAACTAACCCCAAATTGTGTGAGAAGTTTGCCAAGTTAATGCATGACAAATTCAAGATGAGCATGATGGGTGAATTGAAATTTTTCCTCGGTTTGCAAGTGAAACAACTGGAAACTGATATATTTATCAATCAGACCAAATACACGAAGGAATTGCTCAAGAAATTTGGCATGGAAACATGTTGAGCTGCAAGCACTCTCATGAGTTCATCAGTTAAACTGGACAATGATCAAGGGGAATATCAGTTGAGGCGTCACTCTACAGAGGTTTAATAGGTTCACTATTGTACCTGACTGCTAGTCGTCTTGATATTGCGTTTGTTGTTTGCATGCATGTGTGCTAGATTTCAAGCAAATCCCAAGCAATCGCATTTTACTGTTGCCAAAAGAATTTTAAAATATTTAAAAGGCACTCAAAATGTGGGATTATGGTACGCTAAAGACTCTTCTTTCAATTTAGTTGGATATTCAGATGCAAATTATGCAGGATGTATACCTTGCTGCTGGAAGCTGCTGTGCCCAACTGCTCTGGATTCAGCAACAACTGAAAGATTATGGAGTTGATGCTAAAGAATTTCCAATATTTTGTGACAATACGAGCACGATTGCAATAACTTATAATCCAGTTCTTCACTAAAGGACCAAGCACATTGATGTCAGAAATCACTTCATCAGAGATCATGCTCTGAAGAAAGCTAGGGGTGATCACGGTGCGGTTTTGCGGTTTTTTTAAAAAAATTCAAACCGAATTGCCATATGCGGTCGGTTAGTATTTTGAAAAATTAATTGCGGTTTTACGTAAAAATTCAGCCTTGCGGTTTTGAGCGGTTTCAAGCGGTTGCGGTCGGTTTTACGGTTTTTTTAATGAAAAATATTAGAACATATATTCTAATTTATTTGAAAACAACAACAATATATTGTTTTCAAATATAAAATATAGTTCAAAGCATATAAAGATCAAAATAGATTAAACAATAATCAAGATTCAAAACTAAGTTAATAATTTAACAACACAACACATTCACAACAAAAATGGCATTTACACTATTTATCATTTTTTTACTTTCAGACTACAAACAAAATATTGTAGCAAAAAAAAAAATAGTTTAATAAAAGACTAATATGAAGAATAATTAAGAAAAAGATAAGTTTTATTTGTAAGAATAATAATTTTAAAGATAGTTAGGATATAACGAATGATGACTTCTTTATTTGAATATGTTGTTTACAAATTAATATAATTATAGGCCAAATAGTATGGCAAGCGGTTTAGGCGGTGCGGTTTGGTGCGGTTTTTAGCAAAAAAAATAACCAAACCGCGTATGCGGTGCGGTTTATGATTAATATTTTTAATCGCGGTTTTTATAAAATATTATGAAAAACGGTGCGGTGAAATTCGGTTCGGGCGGTTATAAAAAATTTTGATCACCCCTAAAGAAAGCTATCAGACTGGAATATGTATCAAATGAACAACAAGCTGCTGACATCTTCACAAAGCCAATTGGTAGAGAATAAGTTTTCTCACTTTCGCAATATACTTGGTTTAATTGATTTATCTTAATTATATCAGTTTTATCATTGCTTTGTCAGTTGTTGTTCATTCAATTTGTCATTTATTATTTAAATGTTTATCAATTGATGTCATTTATTCATTCATCAGTTCATTTTTTCAGCTCATTAAATGTTTGTCAACTGACATCAGTTAGTCTTATATCAGTTATGATATTCAGTTCGTTCAACATCTATCAACTATTGTCAGTTATTAATTTATTCAATTATGTTTTTCAGTTTGTCAACTTTTTATCAACTGATGAAAGTCAAGTTTGCAGAAAAACGAAGAAACAACATAAATGACACAAGTTGAAATTTCATTAAGCATGGAATCGACGCCTTACAACATCATTCAAACTACTTTCTACAGCATCTTGCCACAACATCAACCAGTTATTCAAGTCATGACTCCTAATATTCCGAAAGTTTTCGGAATGAGCAACTCTATCAAGCAACTCCTACTCCCTCGACACCATCATGTGTAACAGCAGATCCTCCTTAACTAGCTCAGATATGTGATCAACCTAAGCAAGCCTCTTGAACCTCCTTGAAAGTGACCTCTGCCTAGCAGAAGCAGGAAATTCTCTAATGTTGATTAATTGGAGGTCATGAGCAGTAGTCTAAATGGACATAACCTTCAAAAAGATGAAGTCTTCTGCACCTTGTTTAAATTTCTGCAAATGCTGAGGCGTCCATGAAAGATGAGGGACATGTGTGCTGCTCTCACAATCCATTGCCATTGAAGTTCAGATGTCATTACAAAATACAATGGTCTTAACTTATAGACGAGACTTGAAGAGACAGGAGGAATACGAAGAGTCATCAAGCTTTAACTGATTCAGACTAAATTTCTCTTACCCTTATGTATTTGCATTTATTAAGGGGGAATGTCGATTTGAAAGGTTAACTGAAAAGACAATAGTCAGTCGGTCTTCAACTGAACTGACTGAGTTCTAAACTGGTCATTCAGCTGCTGATCCAACTAATATTTTCAAATACGTTAGCTGATAGTTCAATTAATATTCTATTTAAATGATATGATTGTTTGTCGAATCTTTGAATAGTATTTTAGAACTGGATCCACGAAATCCATTAATACTTTACACACATTTTTGCCACACGAACACACGTTTTCAATTCAAAATTTCCTGGACTGACACGTGTCTAATAATTTGAATAGTCACCTACATTAATACTATACCTACTTCAATTCAGTTTTTCTTCTTAGGCGCACATTCAAGCACTCAGAGAAAAATTCTACTCACAGCATACTCTTGTTCGCAAATTTCCTCAATCAAATGGCAAATCAGATTCCAGCTCACGTCATGAATGCCATGGAAATTGACTTCGACTCAGTCTTGACTGTAAGGGATGATGGAGTCAAGAATGTCTTTCTGAAATTGGAAACAGCCGGATTGAAGCAAATTCTGGGATTATCTTCCCAAGAAATATTTTTCAAAGAAGTTCAAGAACTCTACGCCACCGGCTATGTCACTCAAGAAGGCAGTCTTTTGTCGACTGTAAATGGTCAGCTGATGATCATTGAGGAGGAGTTCTTCTGCAATCTTTTCCAACTGCCTACTGATGGGCTAGCTAATCTTTCTGAAGTGAAGGCATCCGATATTGAGGAGATGCAAACTACCCTCTCTGCTGCTGGTCAGAAGATCAAAGTTTCTGGTCCTAATAAGGAATTGAAGCCAGAAGTACAATTGTTGGGCTGATATTGGCAAAGGCAGGATCATTTTCTGCCCTCACTCTTGAGAAATTTCAAGTTATGACTGCAATCATGGCTGAAAAGAAGATGAACTGGAGAAACATTATCTTCAATATTCTAAGGAATATGTTTCAGTGGACCAAGCAGTCAAAGGGATTTGCAGTGCAGTTCAGCCACGTGATGAAGGTCAAAGGAATAGTGACTGATGATACGGAAAAATCATCAAAGATGAAGATTTTCAATGCCAAAACTGTCCAGCTACCAAAGCCAAAACTGGAATTATCTCCTGAGCAGTTTTTAAAAGTCAAGAAGGAGATTGGGATAGAGAAGGCTCTCAAATCAGTTCAAAATAAGAAGACTATTCAGAAGAAGACAATCAAGCGCAAACTGATTGTCAGGGAAACTGACTCTGAAAGGACTCTTTCTCCCAATGTTGTTAAGAAGCCACGGACTCTGAAGACCAAGCCTTCTGCTGCAGTTGGAACCATCCCAACTGATCGACTGATGCAGTCAGGAGTTGAACAGCATATCAAGGCTATCCCACTGAAGGCTATCCTAACTGATCTCTCAACTGAGGATCAGTTGCCACTATCTTCCATCATACCAAATAGGAAAGTCACTGAATCTAGTGACAAGAAGAAGCTCGCTGGAGTTAAGGCTCCACTGATCACTATTGTTGGATACACCTTCTTTCCTACTGCAAGAGCTAAGGGAATAGTGATCAGATAGAATATGGATGCGACTACCTCAGGGCTAAGCATTCCTCATGCCCTAACTGATTCTAAGGGCAAAGGAAAGATGCAAGAAGATCCCAGGCCAACTAATGCATCAAAACGCACATTGATCTCATCTGGCAAGAGATCAATGAATTTGCAGCAACTAAGCTCAAGGCCTACACTGAATGGGTGAAGTTTAGAACAGAAATCTTCGCCAAACAGCTTCAGAAGAAATCTAAACTGCAGTGAATGACCAGCTAGACTCAAATCTTCTCTCATTACAGATGGAAATCAAGAACTGGGAAACGGATCAAGAACTGATCATTCCAGCGGCTCCCCAAGACTCATCATCTGAAGAAGAGCTAGCTGAACAGTCAGTTCAAGAGCCACCCAAAGACTCTGATGCTGAAACTACTCAAAAGGCAACTGAACATTCCAAATCAGTTGCCCAACCTACATCATCTTCAGCAACTCAATCTTCTAGTGCTGATCCAACGCCATATACTGAAGGTGAATTATCACTGGCAAATCTCAATGAGGTCATCAAATCAGTAACCTCTGATATTCAGATGGACAATTCAAGATCAGTTGAAGATGTGATTATGACTAAAGAACCAGCTGTTCAAGCTTTCAATTTTGAAGCACCCGCTGAAGAATCTATTTTTGAACAACCTGAAGAGCCAGTTCAGTAAGAAGTTGTGACTGAACAGACAGTTTTGGACCAAATTGTACAGAAAGTCTCTCAACCAACTAAAGAGCCAGTTCTCCAACCAACTGAAGAACCAGTTGCTGAACCAACTGAAGAACCTTCTTTTATCTCTGCTCTTCCAGCTTTCTCGTCTCCTCCCCAGGAACCTACAACTGAAGAAATTTCAGAAATAGTAGCACATGAATCAGAACCAACTGACGGTACGATGATTATATTTACTCAACAAGAAAGAGAACAGATTCCAGAAACTTCTGGAGCCATGTCTCCTGGAATTTCAGATACTGATGCCATATTGGAAGAACTTCAAACAGTTCAAACGAACCTTGCCAATATGATGACTGCTATTTCTGCAATACAATCTACTCAGCTTGCACATACATTGAAACTCAACTCGAACTATGAGTTTACAACGAACAGACTGAATCAACTCCATAAGAGTGTAACTGCTCTCTATCTCCGGACCGAAGAAATCAAGAAAGATAAACTGTCGACTGCATCTCATTTCCAAACTCAAGCTTTAGTCGGCATGTGATTTGATTTTCTGGAAGAAACAATCACTAAAAGGATTAATTTGCTGCAGACAGCTGTAATGAATGACGTATCAAATATTGCAGCCGATGTTCATATATTAACAAGAAAAGTGGATGTGCTTGACAAAAAGGGGGGAAATATTATAGAGACAGAAGAAGACAAAGGAAAGAAGAAGAATGTATGAAGATCAACTGACTTCATTTCATGGTCGAAGATTTGAAGATTCTTTATTTTTTGTACGAATCTGTACTTAGATTAGTTCTCGATTCTTTATTCTTTGTACGAATCTATACATTAGAAAATTATTTTATCTAAAATGAAATCGAAGATTATTTTAAGTTCAGTTGATCAGTTCATACTTTACAAGTTTTGTCAACACCAAAAAGGGAGAAATTGTTGGAAACTTAATTTCGGTGGTTTGACAAACTAAGAGATAAATTTATTTGTCTAACTGATCACGAACTAACAGTTACCTAACTAAAGATTAAATGTGCAGTTTATTAAAGGCAACTGAAACCAGCCGAACTAAATTTACAGAGTCAACTGACTGATCAGTTGATATATTCAGTTGAAAGCTTACCAGCGTCTTCATATCAGCTGATCACTCAGCTGCACACTTCATCAGTTGAAAAGAACATTCAACCGACAACAGTACAAAGCAGACTGCAACTTGTAGTGGAACGCTGCGTTTCATAATTTACAGTGTATGACTGTCAGAATAATATTCACGTGACAATCAACGGATATAAAGATTCAAATATTATTTTATGTTACCGTTGAAGAGAAGCCTATAAATAGGTGAGGAAAGCAGTTGAGAAACAACTCTTGAACAACCAATTGATCAAGTTATTCTCAATCTTGCTGTTACCCTACAGAATTTATAGCTCTCACTCAAGAAAAAAAAGCTCACTCTTCTCCGATTTATTTGTAGCATTTGTGGCTACCTTTTGAGCTTACTAGCACAAATCATTGTATTACTTATTTGATCTTAACTAGATCAGTTGTGCTAAGTCTAGTCGAGGACTGTGAGAAAGTTAATAAACTAAGAGTTTCAGTTTCGGCAGTGTTAAGTCCAAACTGAAGTGGGTCTGTAAAAGTTTTGTATTGATCAAAGTCTTTTAGTGCATATCATATCCTTGTGATAGAAGGAGTGACGTAGGAGTTATTCAATCTCCAAACATCCATAAATCTTCGTGTTATTACTTCAGTCATTTATTCTATTTCAGTTAGTTTATTTTCGCAATTATATTCAGTTAAACTGATTATTATCGACTGACAAGATTCCTAATTTCAGTTTGTCACATAACTGATATTTTTTTCAAAAAGAGTTTAAAAAATCGTGTATGTTTATTCAGCCCCTCCTTCTAAACACATTTCAACCTCTCGACCGATCCTATAAAAAATGAAAACTCACATCTCAATTTAATGAGTAGACGTTGAGAAACCAACTTCTTACTATGATTAAATAAACCTAACACAAATTAATATCATAATAATTTCCTACATCAAATAGGTAAATTCTATCATACAACCAAAATAATTTCAGTATATTTCGTATTCTATTGAGTACATAAATTGAGAATTGGAGCATTTATTATGATGGAATCACAAGCATAAAAACACAAACTCATATATCAATTTAATGAGTAAGAGTTGGGAAACCAAAACTTTACCAAGATTTTAATCTACCTAACCCAAGTCAATAACATAATAATTTCGGTATACAATAGACTAATTTCAGTCTACAACAAAAACAATTTTAGTATATTTAGTATTCTATGGGTACATAAATCGGTAATTTGAGCATATATTTGGAGGGGAATTACTAGCATGAAAATGCAAAATCATATCTCAATTTAATTAGTAAGATTTGAGAAACTCACTCCTGATCATGATTTTAGTCTTCCTAACCCAAGTCGATAACATAATAACTTCTGCATACAACCAAAACAATTTCAGTATATTTCGTATATTGTTGGGTTCATAAATCGATAATTTGAGCTTATATTATGAGGAAAATCAGTAGCATAAAAGAGCCTCTCATATCTCAATTTAAAGAGTTGGGAAACGAATCCTTACCATGATTTTAATCTGCCTAACAAAAGTCAATATCATAATGATTTTGGGTATAAAATAAGTTAATTCAACAATGTAACTAAAATAATTTCAGTATATTTCCACTATGAAATATGTTAATTCTATCATACAACCAGCCAACAACACAAACACATCTTAGCGAAAATAATTAATTCACTTTGGATCAATGGAGAAATTACATTATGTGCAAAATCTCTATGTAGTAATAGAATGTAGTTATGCTAATCTTCTCAACAACCCAAAAACAAATAACAAGAATAGCACAGATCATTCTAACGCATTGGCCACACTATCTTCCATGATTAGTAGAAGGTATTAATATCCGGCCAATAGAGATTGAAGTGAAAGAGGATCCTGCATACTGTTTGGCAATCAAAGAAGGCCAACCTGTAGACAAAGAAGATGAAAAAAGAAAACGATAGTGGCTAGGAATAGGAAATGAATAGACCATCGTCGGAAAATCTTAAAAAATATGTTCGGAAGAGTTCCTCATTAACGATGAGGCACGGAGAGGAATCTATCCCGAAGAGGGGACTCCGTCCTCTTCTCAACTTCTCCGTCTCCATGAAGAAGAGGTCTGGAAGCCTTGTTTGCGACTTATCCCCTGCGGATCATAGACCGAACAAAATATGATAAAATAACAGGTACATCAAGGCAACGATGTGCCACTAGCACTTCCACTGGATCGAGTACATCTTTTTGTATACGTGACATCACAAATTCTTCGTTCTACCATCTTTTTTCCCTGTGAATTAGAAAACATATTATTTGTATCTATATCAATTATAATCTTCTAAGATACACATATACAAGTATAAAATTTTTACTTGTAAGTCAAATAGCTCAAAACTTCATATTAATTATAGTCAGTCTCATAGAGGCATGAAGATGAGTCATAACACAGAGGTCATCATCTTAATCCAACATCACATACTTCTTAAGATGGGGGACTAATATTACAAGGTCAAAATTTGTGGAGCAATTTTTTTACATTTTATTCCAAAATTAAGAAACAAATTCAATTGAATGAAGCCATTAAAAATTGAAATAATAGAGAGCTCATCTTTATACTCATAGCTACCCAAAAATATAAATCCAGATCCAGATTCAGATTCCATTTCTCCAAGAAATCGAAAAAAAGAAAACATGTGTTACCTGTGAGGTTAAAATTTTTTAATGAAAAAATACAATTTAATAACACATCATATAATAAAAAAAATTGTTATGAATATGAGATTTGAGCTTCTAACATCTTACCTTATTTTCAAGCTATTTTTTGCTACGCAAATAACTTATTTTTTCTATTTTTTAAATAGGAAAATGGTCTAGAGTTCATGAACAAGAGGAGCTTTGGTCAAACTCCGTGAACTTTTATTCTAAAATTCATGAATACATTGTCAAAAAAAGTCAATAAATTTCTCGACAATTGGCATGTTATCTGAGATGCTGAAAATCTTGATTTTTTGGCTCATCCCAAATTTTAACTTCTAATATCAATATAACCCGAACAAAGTTCTTTAAAATCTGAACACATTTATTCAAATCCCAACATAACCTAGTGAATATGAAAAAAAAAAGCGGTCTTGGCTTTTACATTGATGTCTAGTGAACTAATTCGTGACTTGTTCATATATCTTTTTGTGTCCTCTTGCACTCGTAAACACAAACTCTTTTCAACTTCCATCCAACAATAACATGAATTAACACCACATACACTAAACACAATTAGAAAAAAATTACACAAAAATCGAATAAATAACTATAAATCGACTCAAAATAAGACAATCGATCACAAAACGCAGAAAACAATCAACCACAACAAGATATTATTTGGAGCAGATCCTCAACCCAACTGGATCTACACAAATGTGAACGGTCCAAAAAGTCCCTAATCGAACCGACAAACACCCCTTATAAACATATTTATACGTACCTTATCAATGTCCTAATAAAAATAAATTCTCTTTAGCTTCTCGCTCAATATCTGAAGTGGAATCTTGAATCTGTCAATGTTTATCTTTTCAGTTCTTGCCCTCTTTTACTATTAAGGATTATGAATGATTAGGAAATAAAATGGCTTTTGTTTGTTTGAAAATCAGGGATGGAACAACAAGATTCAAGAGGGCATATGTTTGTTCCTCAGCAGGTGATGTGTTTCTTTGGCATGTGTTTAGTATTTGAGAGAAGCTGAAGAAATTTATCATGTTAGGGAATACAAATTAGAGTAAAATATCAAGAAAAATAAAATAAAGGAGAAAATGAATAAATATGTGAGTTGGAGAGTGAAAAACAAGTTTTCTTTGTATCAGAGAGTGCAGAATAAAATTCTATGACATGAGGACTGAAGATAAACTTATTGTTTTGATTAGAGATTTGACACCAAATTCCCCGATCAAAATGATCATCTCTAAAGCTATTAGTTTTATTATAATGGCTAAACTTTTGTTATATAAAAGAAATTAGCCTAAAAATTTAAAATATACAAAATATTAAAATTTCACGCACAAAATAAATACACACGATTGCTAATATAAAACCAAAATTCAAATTTCTTTTTAATTTTTTTTTTTACCATACATAAAATGACAATATTAATTTTAACTCATGTATTTGCCTTCACTTGTTTTAGGGGAAAAAAAATAATCCACATGACGAAACTGACCTCAACCTTTCACTAATTCAGCGACGATGTATCGCAATAAGAAACATGATTGGAGGGTATTTGGGATATTTGACACACAGTCCTCTGCTTTAGTGAAGTCATACTTTATCTCTCACACAGGCACACATACCCTTTTTGTTTTTAGAGAGAGAGAGAGTGAAACAAACAAAGGAGAAGAAATCACATCAATTCGAACTCGAATATAGCTCTATCTTATGCGCACTCGTATCTCCGGAACTCTCTGTAAAACTCTCTTTCCTCTCTGTGTGAGCGTATTTCACTTTCTTTGATTGGTGTTCGCCAATGTTTTTACGAGCATTGTTGTGATTTTGTAGATTTGGAGGTTTTGTGCGCTTGATGCGTGAGTTGTGAAGCTAGCAGATCGGTCATGGCGGAGGTTTCCGGTGAAGGACGTGTCTCTGTGGCGCCGGAGATTAATTCAGGAGAGAATGCGCCGGAAAGGACGCCTCTTGCGATGTCGGGCTCGTTTAAGGAGGGAGTCAAAACGTCTTCTTCACGGCGGAGAGTGGCCGTGCGACCGAGCTTGGATGCGGACGATTTTATAAACTTGCTTCATGGTTCGGATCCGGTGAAGATGGAGCTCAATCGCCTCGAGAATGAAGTCAGAGGTCAGTCTTCCTAGCTGGATCCACTAGATTCGCGCTTGGATTTGTTTTAAACCGCCTTCGTTTTTGTGCGCGCGTGTTGTTTCAGTAATTTATGAGATTCGGTGTGTAGTATTGTTCAATGCGGAATCGACGACCTTTTACCTGGGTTTTGTGGTGGTTTGCAGATAAGGAGAGGGAATTAGGCGAAGCCCAGTCTCAGATCAAGGCGTTGAGGTTATCCGAGCGGCTTCGTGAGAAGGCTGTGGAAGAGGTAACTTTGTTTTGAAGTTTTAGTTTTTATGTTAAAGAATTCTACACTACAGTTGTTTTGAAGTTTTAGTTTTTATGTTAAAGGTATCTACACTACAGTTAACAAGGAGCGCATTGTTTTCTTTTTTCCCTAATGACGTTTCTTGAACTCTTTTGATTTTTTTATGTTCGAAAACTATAATAGGTCTGTATAAAAAATTTTCGGTGTATGTTAAAGTTTAAGTTTGATGTCAGAGTTCATCAGAGGTGAAACGACCCTAACTTCTAATTTTATTTAATTTACACTAATGGTTTTTTTCCTTCTAAACCATAATAATTAATTCATCATATAAGGTTTGAAAACATGTCTTGTTCTATTACGCTTACAAAATAAGAATGCCGGCGCGACGAGAGACGAACACGACGCAATTTGGCCTCCTTAGGGTTTAGTGTGTATGTTGTGTGTGCTGGTGGTGTGAGAGACGTGTGTGAGGGGTGTAGGGTGGCTAGGATTTTATTTAATTAGATCATCAAGTTGCTAAGTGGGCTTTAGCTTGGATTAAAGGTCCTGATTTTTTATTAACTAAATCCTTGTTCATCTAGACCCATTAAGGAATTATTTAAATACATAATTAGTCCACTAAAAGTTCCAACAATATTAAAAAATATTTGGTGCCCCTCGTTTCTAGTATCATAAACACGAAACTTCTTACTTTCTAGCCAAAAGTTCGTTAGCGATTAAGTTAGCCCTTAATATAAATAAATTTGCCACTTTCCTATTTTGGGTTACTAATTCCCAAGTTTCCCATTTCAAAATCTCTATAAATGGAAACCTTATCAAAATCATCTCCGGTTGTCTCACCCTTGGCGCACATCACGTATTCGACTGCAGAGAGAACATTTTATTCAACCGCAGAAAGTTCACATTCATAACATTCGGTTAAATATTAATTAAATCATATCAATAATATCAATACTTAAACATACCTTTAGACAACGTATTTAAATAAATTCTAATTAGTTTTCATGCATGCATGTGGTTAGTGTGTTCGGGTTTTCAGACGTTACAAGAGGAGTGTTACTTTGCCGGGTCGATATGGTTGATATTTGGACATATTTGGGTATTTGTCTACCTTTTGAACCAATTTAGGCTTAGTGAATGTGAATGCTTATTTGGTGGTTTATCATAGAGAAAATATAGGAAGAACAGATTAAATTCCCGGTCTCATGCCCTTGGCACAAGCCTTAGTTCTGGAAGAGATTATTTGCTTTAGCATTACTTTACCGGGTCGATGTGGTTGATATTTGCGATAACTGATATTTGAAGATATTTGGGTATTTGTCTACCATTTGAACCAATTTAGGCTAAGTGAATGTGAATGCTTATTTGGTGGTTTATCATGGAGAGAATATTGGAAGAACATATTAAATTCCCGGTCTCATGCCCTTGGCACAACCCTTAGTTCTGGAAGAGATTATTTGCTTTAGTCTCTAAGGAATTAAATAGGGTTATCAAAAATAGTGCAAATTGTACGAGATGAATAACTTAGAAATGTGGTGAAAAATTCTTGCTTTGTTCTATCTTAGCGAAATAAAATAAAGGGAAAAGATTCCCCCATCCAAGTTATTCCTCCGTGGTCATTGTTTTGTAGCTTAGTTCAGCTGATTTGTTTTGAAAGCATTCAGCTGTAATTAGTGGATTGTACATCAAACAATTATTTTGATTAGGCCCAGCAAATGCCTTTCCAATGCATTTCAAGGCACTTGAAGTTGACTTTGATAATATTATCCATTAGCTGAAAGAAAATTGTGTTAAGAATTTTGAATTCTGAAAGCTTACTCGTGCCAGCGAGAGTTTCGATAGCACATGTTCCTTGTCTCAGTATGGCAAATGATTCCCTTCTGTGGTAAAATATGAAAATGTTGCTGAATATGGTTCGTTCATGATAATATATACATACATGGACCATGGTCAAAGAGATAAAGTCCGGTTCAAATTTTTGCTCTTTCGAAATTATTGCTTTTAATGTGTGCAAACTATTTGATTTTGTCTTTCTTCTTTAGAAGTGAGTGTTCTAGTTCAATTATACTCCCTTTCCCCTTCCCCTGGTTGTCTTCCTCCTTTATGAGTTGCATGAAGCTTTGCACATGAGTTTTAAAGAAAGCTGTGGTTGCTTATTTCACTTCAGCTTACTGAAGAGTTAGCTAAAGTGGAGGGGAAGCTCAAATTAACAGAATCTAACCTAGAAAACAAGGTACAGGCTGGAACCCCTGCCCATTATGCTGGTACTTTTTTATTACTTACATGTGATTACATGGGCTTTTGTTCTGGGCAGAATCTTGAAATTAAAAAAATTAATGATGAAAAGAAGGCTTCAATGGCAGCTCAATTTGCTGCAGAAGCGACTCTTCGTAGAGTTCACGCTGCTCAAAAGGATGATGATATGCCTCCCATTGAAGCTATCCTGGCTCCCTTGGAGGCGGAACTTAAGCTTTCCCGACTGGAGGTTTGTTTTGGAATGCAATTTTGTTTCAGCTACCTTTTTCTTTGACAAATTTCATTTCTGGAGCAATTCTTAATCTTAGTTGGCCTTCTGTTTTCCAGATTGCAAAGCTGCAGGATGATAACAAAGCATTGGACAGGCTTACTAAGTCAAAAGAGGCTGCACTACTCGAGTCAGAGAGGACTGTGC
Source organism: Primulina eburnea (assembly GCF_022965805.1). Taxonomy (NCBI): domain Eukaryota; kingdom Viridiplantae; phylum Streptophyta; class Magnoliopsida; order Lamiales; family Gesneriaceae; genus Primulina; species Primulina eburnea. Next base: position 34,365,349 of record NC_133107.1, on the reverse strand, counting down.
AAGTAGCATTGGCAAAGGCTTCTATGGTGGACGATCTTCAAAACAAGAATCAAGAATTGATGAAGCAGATTGAAATTTGCCAGGTTATGTAATCTTTCACACTCTTTGATAGCAGGGACCATTTCTATTAAATACTGCCAATCACTTATTTTTTCTCTAACACAAGGTATTTCGCGATTGAGCAGGAAGAGAACAAGATCTTGGACAGAATGCATCGCCAGAAGGTTGCAGAGGTTGAAAAGCTTACTCAAACTGTTGGTGACCTGGAAGAGGCTGTTCTTGCTGGTGGTGCTGCAGCCAATGCTGTTCGTGATTACCAGCGGAAAGTTCAGGAGATGAATGTAATATGACATACACACACATACTAACTCTTGCTTCCCTATGACAATGTGGTATTATGAAACCATGATAGGCATCTGGTATTTGTTTCTGATCCATTCAGGAGGAAAGAAAAATTCTTGATAGAGAGCTGGCTCGTGCTAAAGTAACTGCCAATAGAGTGGCAACTGTGGTAGCAAACGAATGGAAAGACGCTAATGACAAGGTTATGCCTGTGAAACAATGGCTCGATGAAAGAAGATTCTTACAGGTTAATTTTTTCTCTTCGCCTGTGTCTTTAATTTTCCAAGCTTCAAAATTATTGAACTTGTTACTTGCTTTCGAAATTATTGGACTTGTTACTTCTCTTGCTAGATCTGTTCTCACTGTAGTTTTGCTATAGGGTGAGATGCAACAACTACGAGACAAGCTTGCCATTACTGAGCGAGCTGCTAAGTCTGAAGCCCAATTGAAAGTAATTTACTTATTTATGGTTAATCTGATGTATTTCTTTTTCCAAAAAAGTATATAATTCTTTCTTCAAGTTTAACATGTCATCCCGCCCTTTAGGAAAAATATCAATTGCGACTTAAAGTTCTTGAAGAGACTTTGAGATCACCAAACATTGCTACGCGTAGCACCACCCCTGCACCTGATGGAAGAAGCTTAAGCAACGGTCCTTCAAGACGACAATCACTTGGTGGAGCAGAAAATGTTCCCAAATTGACTTCCAATGGCTTTCTACCCAAGAGGTCACCATCTTTTCAGATGAGATCTTCTGGGAGTAGTTCAGTGTTGAAACATGCAAAAGGGACATCAAAGTCATTTGATGGTGGTTCCAGATCTTTGGACCGTGGGAAAATTCTCTTAAATGGATTAGGGCTAAATTTCAAACAAAGCCAGTCCTGTGATGGAACCAAGGATGGCGAGACACAAAATACTTTGTGGAAAGGAAGTCAAAACGAAAATACCAGTGATATACAAACAACTGAGAAAGAAGATTCTGTTCCTGGGTTATTATATGATTTATTACAGAGAGAAGTGGTTGCATTGAGGAAAGCTGCTCTTGAAAAAGATCAGAGTCTTAAAGACAAGGATGATGCAATTGAGGTTGATTTTCTTCCATAGTATTGTTAATTGCTATTGTAACTTATATTATATATTCTTTTCAAAATTGCTTGTCTTGCTTTCGATCAGATGCTGGCAAAGAAGGTGGAAACATTAACCAAAGCCATGGAAGTCGAGGCTAAAAAGATGAGAAGGGAAGTGGCCTCGATGGAGAAGGAAGTGGCTGCCATGCGGGTGGAAAAAGAACATGAAAATAGGACAAAACGACTCGGAAATGCCACTAAGAATTCACTCAACACTTCTCAGTTCCTCCCTGGAAGGTATGCCCATTATTTGGAATGCTACTGCCAATTATGTTAGTTTGTTTTCTAGGTGGTCCGCTGTTGCACTGTTTCAAATTTATGCCGCTTTTGAACCATTGTTTCCTTTAGATCTTAGAATCTGTTTTGGCATCTGATTCTCGACTATCTCGCTGAAATTGTTTGCAGGACCTTATCAAGAAGCGGGTCAGGACGCAACGCACAATAACAAATAGCCCAATGCAGCATCAAGGCATGGTTTTTGCACAAACCACGTAATTCACCCTTCATCGTTCCGATGTTCGTAAACTTACCCTTCGTTGTTTGTATAATTACAAGCATGCCATTTATACTTTGGTTGTGGCAAGAAATCAACTGTCACTAACTAGTTTAAATCGAGTGGAAATGATTGGTATGCTTCTGACATAGTCCTTAAAACCCCTCCTTGGATATCACTGCCATAAAAATCGAGGATATCGAAGTTAAGATAACCTTTTGGAAGAACGATTCTGGTGGCAGTTGTTGTGATTGTATAGTTAACTTTGTGGGCACTATATCTGTAATCTGCTGTTATTGTGGCTACTTTTTGCTGAGGTTTGCAAATTTTCTTGCAATCAGATAAAGATCAGATTTGTTTTCGGAATATGTGTTTTTATCCATTTATATATATTTTGGTCCCTGTGATTCTTACACTAAGACCTGTACTTGTTAGTCAAGTGAATTTGCTATACAAGATGTTTGCAGTATATTTCATATTTCCTCAAGTTTGTTTCGAAATGTATCATGACTAATTTTGCTTGGACTCCAAATCTTAAAATTCTATTGGAAAGGACGAAGACCATTTCGACCTATTACGCATGACCTATCAAGTTGGAATTTATAACTTGTTATCCTCTTAAGTTGGCTTGTAAAAGTTGAGTTTTATGACATCCTATGAAGGTGCGAATCTCCTACGAATACTCGGTGGGCATGGAGCCATGGCTGCTTTGCGAAAAAATTAAACCATAGATAAAGCAATTATACCAAAACCTCTCTGCAGCTAGTACCAGTGTGATTTCGAATCACATGAAGGGCGCAAGTCTCGGGGATATCCAATCTAGTCTAATTCATAGAGACCATGAATATGTGTAGAATCCGTTAAATCAGACTACGTATAAGTCATGCATAATTTTTAGTATTTAAATTAAAAATAATTTTTTTATTATTTAAGGCATTTTAAAGTTGTTGACTAATGATTATTTATTTTAAATCGCATAAGTTTAGTTTTATCTTTTCAGTTAGATAAGCGAGGCCGGACTGGAGTTGAAATAATGAGATAAATTTTTTAATAATGAGAAAATATTCCTAGAATTTATTTAAGATAAATAATAATTTATTTTAATGAAAAAGAATGATTATGGATTTAATTAATTAATTGGAGTTAAATAGTAAATAAGTCTTTTTATGTCCAATAATTTAATTAAAAGCCTAAATTAAAATATATGACCAATTGAGATAAGTTAATCTAAGCAAATTTTATTTAAGAAATTGTAACTTAACATGTTGGTAATTTATTTTAAAGATTTAACCATGCATGCAAGATAATGTCTATCATAAATTAATTTGTCATTTCACTAAAATACCTAATTAGTGTTTTAAACTTTAATGAGTTAAAATTCAATAATTAAGCAATATTTTCCCTCCATTTTAATCATGGAATTCGGCCACTCCCTTGTTAAGATTTAATTAGTTTAAAAACTCACAATTTTTGAATCCCTTCCATATCCATTCTTGGTAGTTAATCCCTTCTTTTTTTAATCACCAATAATTAACGATTTAAGCAATATTTCACCCCATTTTAAAACAATTTTCGGCCACCCCTTTGATAGGATTTAAAATATTTGGCAACTCTCCATCTTTAATTCATTTCCTTATCTTTTCTTGGAGATAATTCCATCACGTTTAATCTTCAATAATTAAGCAATTTTTCTACCTTATTTTGAATGAGACTTTCGGCCATCTCACCTCCTAAATCAACCCTCAAATCCCATAATATATTATATCATTTCCTATCTAACAAACAACTAGGATAACAAGATTCATTTTACCATTAAAATTCCCATTTATCTTGCAACCTCCCTTCATTTCTCCTAACCATTTTTCCCTCTCCATTTCACCGAAAATTTCAGAAGAAATTACTAGACAAAATCGTGAGAAGCTAGAGGAGAATTAAGAGAGAAAACAAGAAAGCAAAACAACTCCGTCCTCTCCGTGCCGTGTCATTGTAGTTTGTTTCTTTTCAAACAAAAGAATCCAAGGCATGTCTATATTATCTCTTTGCTCTTCAATCAAGTTATATATCTATTTTTAAACCATTACATGTGCTTGATCCATGACAAAACCGAAATCATGTCAAGAAACTTTCGAAAAACATTGTGCAGATTTTCGGCTCTTCCATTGTGCCTTCACGGTTTTGATGTTTTTGATGGTATCAGGGTTTGGTTCGCTTCCAGGCACCCAAGGCTCCATCTAGGCATGTACTAGGGTGAGTTTGGATTATGTTGCTCCATTTGTTCAAGTCTCCAACTCGTTGGATTCAAGACTTGACAGCAACTCCACCATAGTTGCAAGTTGAGTCTCAAAATTCTGATTTTTTTGATTGTTCAAGGAGGTTCGAATCTTGGTTGGCTTTTGAGCCTAGACCCATGGTTAGAACCCTTCCTTAGTATGTCTAGGACATGACCAAGATGACCTTTCATGGCTTGGTTCATGGTCCCATTGGTTTTAAAACAGACAACACAAACAGCCCCTTCGGTTTTACATTTTTTTTCGTGTGAGTTGGTTTCGGTTCTTTGAGGTTTGAGTGGATCTTGGTTGGCTTCTAGCCCTTTGCCATGGTTCACACAATACCTCATGATGCCTAGATCATGCCATGGTCGATCATATGGCCACTGGAATGATACATGACGGCGAGAACAAGCAAAACATCCCACGCGTGCAATGCGTGTCCTTGGGTGGAGCTTGGGTTTGTCGTAGGTGTTGGATTGGATTGTGGTTGGCCTAGAGCCCTTAGCCATGGTTCAAACCATACCTTAGGATGTTGGTAAGAGGCTCTGGTCGGTGGTTCAAGCCACAATGGCCGTTAGTCTCGAAAACGAAGCACGGAAGCACAACAGCTGCTGCTGTATTTTGTTGACAGCAACTTTGGGCTTCGGTTCAGAGGCTCGTTTGAGTTCTTGGTTGCCTTTTAGCCTATGGCCTTGGACAAGACAGTACCTCATTGAGTTAGGAAGGTCATGTTTTGGGCCGTTCATGATTTGGTTAAGTTTAGAGGTCGTACGAGAATTTACGGTGCGATGTGCCAAAGTGACTCAAGAAAGAGCGTTTCATGATTTTGGCCTCCATGCACAATTTTCGTGTATTACAGCCCTTGGTATTTATTTTCCAATATTTTAGGCGTATTTTAATCATGACTAAACGATGGTTCGATGTTGGTTCGGGTTGGTACGGGGTCATGGTTAGATACTAAGTTTGTTGTACGTAATTGTCTCGTTTTTTGTTCGGTTATGATATGTTGGTCAAATTAAGTTTATTTTCATGTTTCTCATGTTAGAATTAGGTCGTAGCAAGCCTGGGAACGATCCAACCCAATTGGTAAAATAACATAGGAATTTAATTATAATATGTGCATAAAAATATAAAAATTTATTTTTGATATATATGCGATATGTCTTGTGGCCACTTCAGGCTTATGGGATTATTACTTTACCCGGTGACTTATGATCGTTTCATGTTCATGTATGGGTACGTATATCTAGTCCAAGGGCTGTGATGATCTATACCGCCCAGTATACTGTGGTTTAGTCTGATCATACGATTCATGTTATGTACGGGCCACTTGCGTAGAACATTATCTCAAAAAAAAATTATGATATGCTATTTTATGTCAGGGCTCTATCGAGCAAACATTTTACGTACGATTTTCAGTTATGCACGTATTTATAATTATTCATGACACGATTTTCACGTTACGCTTTACGATATGATATCTTTACATGGCATGAAACTTTATGATATATTTTACTTGTTATTCATGATATATGCATGCTGAGTCTTTAGACTCACTAGACTTGATTGTTGTAGGTTCTGATGAGATCGAGGCCGAGGGCGGGGACCAGTGAGCCATCTTGGGTCGGCAGTAGTAGGAACCCGAGGACCTCATCTTTCAGTTTTTTTATCATTTTATGCTAAAACTTATTTTGTTACGATGAATTATTTTAAGTTGTTTTGAAAAACAGTATTTACTTCCACTGCTACTTTAAACATTTAAACTTGTTATCAGTTTATTTTATGAATGAGGCAAGTTATTTACTTTTAAAGAAATTTTTTAAATAATTCCGAAAATTTATAAATACGAAATACGGGCCTCTACAGTTGGTGTCAGAGTTTATATCCTTGTAAAGGGTTATACTAATACTGATCTCGAGAAGCTCATGAAGTCACGTATTCGGTCTGTAAGTTTTACGTTTACGCATTTCGTTTAAAGCATGAAATATTCTAACAGCATGTTTTCATGAAATATTTTATGTTAAGATTATGATTATGCAGATTTATTTAAATTTAAAGAAATAATGGAATTATGCATGTTGGTTACGTATGTCTTGTATATATGGAACAATATGCCTCCTAGACGCATTCTTGAGCGCACGAGAGATGATGAGCCTCACCAGGAGGACGGAGAGAATCAGAGGCAGGAGAGGAATGTACCTCCACCCCCTCCACCGGACATGAACGCCCAGATGTTAGCTGGGATGACTAAATTCTTCGCACAGTTTGCGAGGAATAACGCTGTGGCAGCCAGGCCGGCGGGGCCTGAGGCGACCTATGAGCGATTCATGAAGATGAGACTAAGGAGTTCTCAGGGACGGCAGATCCTATGATTGCCGAGGGCTGGATTAAGTCCCTCAAGGTTATTTTCGAATTCATAGAGCTCAGAGATGAAGATAGGGTTCGTTGTGCAACCTATCTATTTGGAGGAGACGCCCGCTTATGGCAGGAAGGAGCATCCGTAGCCTTGAACTTGGCTACTCTGAGCTGGACGCGCTTTACAGAGGTATTCTACTTTAAATTTTTTACTGACGAGGTGCGTTCCAAGTTGACCAGGGAGTTCATGACCCTGATGCAGAGAGATATGACTGTTACGGAGTTCATCCGTAAGTTTGAGAGGGGTTGCCGTTTCGTACCCTGATTGCGAATGATGCTGGAGCCAAACTGAGGCATTTCCTTGATGGTCTGCGGCAGATATTGCGCCGTGATGTTAGGGTGGATGGCCCTACTACTTATGACGTCGCTGTCTCCAGAGCTCTAGCTGCAGAGCAGGACCATAATGATATTGAGAGAGACCGTCAGGGCAATCGACCAGTGCAAGTGCCACACCGCCCTCCTCCTCAGCAGCACCAGAGTAAGAGGCCTTTCCACGGCCCACCCAGAAACAGAGGACATCAGCACCAGGGACGTGCAGTCCCGAGGAATCTAGAGCATCCAATCTGTCCTAGGTGCACACGTCGCCATGCCGGAGCGTGTATGTATGGCTCGGGGAAGTGTTACAAGTGTGGTAGTCCAGACCACTTGCTGAAGCAGTGCCCGCAAGGGAGTCTGCCTACCCAAGACAGAGTTTTTGCTCTCCATGTTGTTGAGACGAACCCGGAGACGATGCTCATGACAGGTACCTTTAAGCTTTAAGTTTGTATTTGGGAATTTATGTTTTGGGTTAAGGTTTCGAACTTAGAATTTATGATAGGATTGCATGCTTTAATCAGTGTTATTTTCGGGGATTTAGTTTAGAAGAACTCTGGCCTTCGCATGTCTATTAGTTTAGTTCTTGTAACTATTGGGTTCAGGTTAGTGTTCCAATCTTTCATGGAGAATTTTTATAGCTGGTTCACCTACGAAAGCCTTTATAGATTCAGGGGCTACTCATTCGTTCATTTCGAAGACCTTTGCTAATTTTCTCAAGGTCAAGACCATTGGGATAGATAAAGCCTATTCAGTAGTACTGCCTTCTGGTGAGGAGATGGCTGCTACCAACGTGATCCGAGACATAGACCTCGAGCTTCATGGCAATCTTGTTTATGCGGATCTTATCGTGCTGCCGATGCCAAAGTTCGACATCATTCTGGGGATAGACTGGCTATTACGGAACATGGTTTTGATTGACTTCCAGCGGAGATCTGTTCTAGTCCGACCGCCTGGGATGGCGCATTTCTTATTCGAGCCAGACAGGTACTTTCCTTTACCGCGTTTGGTATCTTGTGTCCAGGCTAGGAAGCTCATACATAGAGGATGTCGAGCGTTTTTGGAAACTTTTATATCCGTTCCCGAGGCACCCAGTCAGTCAGCCTCCGATGTCCCAATTGTTAGGGATTTTCTAGACGTTTTTCTTGACGACGTCTCTAGAATGCCACCCGAGCGAGAGGTGGAGTTTTCTTTTGAGCCTATGCTAGGTACGGCTCCGATCTCCAAAGCACCGTACCGATTAGTACCGACAGAGATAGAAGAACTGAAGAAGCAGATTCAGGAAGAAGGAGTTCATTCGCCTGAGTTTTTCACCATGGGGCGCGCCAGTATTGTTTGTGAAGAAGAAGGATGGTACGATGAGGCTCTGTATTGACTACTGAAAATTGAACAAGGTTACAGCAAAGAACAAATACCCACACCCGAGGATTGAAGATCTATTTGAGCAGTTGCAGGGAGCCTCAGTATTCTCGAAGATTGATCTGCGTTCTAGTTATCACCAGTTGAGGGTGAGAGCTGCCGATGTTCTCAAGACTGCCTTTAGGACTCGTTACGACCAATTCGAGTTCCTTGTGATGCCATTCGGTTTGACGAATGCACCAGCGATCTTCATGGATCTCATGAATCGCGTATTTCAGCCGTATCTTGATCAGTTTGTGATAGTATTGATAGACGACATTCTCGTCTACTCAAAGAATCAAGAGGATCACAGCAGACATCTGACCGCAGTTTTGCAGACCTTGAAGAAGCATAAGCTATTCGCGAAGTTCAGTAAATGCGAATTTTGGTTAGAGAAGGTGGCGTTCTTAGGCCACATAATTTCTAGCAGCGGTATTGAGGTAGACCCAGCGAAAGTTGCAGCAGTCAGAGATTGGTTTGTGCCGCATAATGCATCAGAGATCCGTAGTTTCCTTGGGCTAGCAGAATACTATTAGAAGTTTATTCAGGGATTCTCCTCTATTGCTGTTTCACTCACGTCGTTGACAAAGAAGAATGTTAAATTTGTGTGGAGCGATGAGTGTCAGAAGAGCTTCGATACTTTGAAGCAAGCTCTTATATCAGCGTTAGTTTTGGCCATGCCGTCAGGGCCTGGCGAGTTCGTTTTGTATACCGATGCTTCGAAGCTCGGTTTAGGCGCAATGTTGATGTAGCATGGGAAGGTGATAGCGTATGCTTTTCGTCAGTTGAATTTCCATGAGAAGAATTACCCTACCCACGATCTAGAGTTGGCAGCCGTAGTTTTTGCCTTGAAGATTTGGAGGCATTATTTGTACGGAGAGAAGTGCTAGATCTTTACTGACCATAAGAGCCTCAAGTACTTCTTTATGCAGAAAGAGCTGAATATGCGTCAGAGGCATTGGTCGGAGCTAGTGAAGGACTATGACTGTGACATTAGCTACCACCCGAGAAAAGCTAATGTAGTTGCGGATGCACTGAGCAGGAAAGTCGCAGTGATGGCTCATCTAGCGATTTCGAGGCCTCTTTAGTCTGAGATGCAGAGGTTTGATCTAGAGACTTATCCTCGAGGTAGAGTTCTCCGTCTATCTACTTTGACGATTTAGTCTTCTCTTCTAGACCTTATTCGCAGTGGTCAGTCAGCAGATGAGCAGTTGGAAAAGTGGAAGCAGAGTGATGAGGCCAAGGGCAGTATCTTGTATTCAGTTAGCGATGGTATTGTGAGATATCGGGACAGGATGTGGATTCCTATCAGTGATTCTATTCGAGCAGATATTTTATCCGAGGCCCATATGTCGCTATTCATCCTGGGAGTACGAAGATGTACAAAGACCTGCAGTTGTTGTATTGGTGGCCAAGAATGAAGAAGGATATAAGACGTTTTGTAGCCGAGTGTCTGACGTGCCAGCTAGTGAAAGCAGAGCATCAGAGACCAGCAGGCTTGCTCAAGCATCTTCCTATTCCTGAGTGGAAGTGAGAGAATATTACCATGGACTTCGTGGTCGGTTTGCCGAAGTCAGCTAGAGGATCAAATGCTATCTGGGTGATTGTTAATCGTCCTACCAAGTCAGCGCACTTCTTGCCCATCAAGACGACTTTCACCATGATTCAGTATGCAGAGTTGTATATCCGAGGTATAGTCAGACTTCATGGTATTCCCGTTTCTATAGTGTCTGACCGATATCCTAGATTCACTTCCGCATTTTAGAAGAGTCTGCATTCAGCAATGGGTACGAAGTTTTTGTTTAGCACAGCTTTCCACCCTCAGACCGATGGTCAGTCAGAGAGAGTTATCCAGATTTTGGAAGATCTTCTCCTTGCTTGTGTAATCGATTTCTCAGGGAGTTGGGAGTCGAACTTGCCATTGGTAGAGTTCACCTATAACAAAAGTTTTCAGTCGTCTATAGGTATGGCTCCATATGAAGCACTGTATGGTCGTAAGTGTAGATCTCATATTCATTGGGATGAAGTAGGGGAGAGATCAGAATTGGGTCCGGAGATTATTCAGCAGGTTGCCGACGTGGTAATCAAGATCCGTGATAGGATGAGGACTGCTTAGAATCGACAAAAGAGTTATGTGGATCAGAGGAGGAGAGATCTAGAGTTTGCCGTTGGCGACCATGTTTTCGTGAAGATAGTACCTATGAAAGGTGTCATGCGGTTCGGGAAGAAAGGAAAGCTCAGTCTGAGATTCATCGGACCATTTGAGATCCTCGACAGGGTTGGGACGCTAGCTTATCGTGTTGCTCTTCCGCCGAATCTGGCCGGGGTACACAATGTGTTTCACGTCTCTATGCTGAGGAAGTATATGGCGAATCCTTCGCATGTCCTGAATTTTGAACCGTTGCAACTCACTCCGAACCTATCTTATGAAGAGAGACCAGTGCAGATCTTAGACAGACAGGAGAAGAAACTTCGAAACAAACTGGTGAAGCTAGTGAAAGTCAAATGGCTTAATCATTCAGAGGAGGAAGCTACGTGGGAATCTGAGCCAGAGATGAGGAGTCGGTATCCCGAGTTATTCTGTAAGTTTTAACTTCGAGGACGAAATTTCGTTTAAGGGGGGAGAGTTGTAGAACCAGTTAAATAAGACTACGTATAAGCCATGCATAATTTCTAGTATTTAAATTAAAAATGATTTCTTTATTATTTAAGGCATTTTAAAGTTGTTGACTAATGATTATTTATTTTAAATCGCATAAGTTTAGTTTTATCTTTTCAGTTAGATAAGCAAGGCCAGACTGGAGTTGGAATAATGAGATAAATTTTAATAATGAGAAAATATTCCTAGAATTTATTTAAGATAAAGAATAATTTATTTTAATGAAAAAGAATGTTTAGGGATTTAATTAATTAATTGGAGTTAAATAGTAAATAAGTCCTTTTATGTCAAATAACTTAATTAAAAGCCTAAATTAAAAAATGTGACCAATTGAGATAAGTTAATCTAAGCTAATTTTATTTAAGAAATTGTAACTTAACATGTTGGTAATTTATTTTAAAGATATAGCCATACATGCAAGATAATGTCTATCCTAAATTAATTTGTCATTTCACTAAAATACATAATTAATGTTTAAAACATTAATGAGTTAAAATTCAATAATTAAGCAATATTTCCTCTCAATTTTAATCATGTAATTCGGCCACTTCCTTGTTAAGATTTAATTAGTTTAACAACTAACAATTTTTGAATCCCTTCCATATCCATTCTTGGTAGTTAATCCCTTCTTTTTTTAATCACCAATAATTAACGATTTAAGCAATATTTCACCCCATTTTAAAAGCAATTTTCGGCCACCCCTTTGATAGGATTTAAAATATTTGACAAGTCTCCATATTTAATTCATTTCCTTATCTTTTTTTGGGAGATAATTCCATCACGTTTAATCTTCAATAATTAAGCAATTTTTCTACCTTATTTTGAATGAGATTTTCGTCCATCTCACCTTCTAAATCAACCCTCAAATCCCATAATATATTATATCATTTCCTAGCTAACAAACAACTAGGATAGCAAGATTCATTTTACCATTCAAATCCCCATTTATCGTGCAACCTCCCTTCATTTCTCCTAAACATTTTTCCTCTCCATTTCACCGAAAATTTCAGAAGAAAATACTAGAGAAAATCGTGAGAAGCTAGAGGAGAATTAAGAGAGAAAACAAGAAAGCAAAGCAACTCCGTCCCCTCCGCGCCATGTCGTCGTAGTTTGTTTCTTTTCAAACAAAAGAATCCAAGGCATGTCTATATTATTTCTTTGCTCTTCAATCAAGTTATATATCTATTTTTAAACCATTACATGTGCTTGATCCATGACAAAACCGAAATCATGTCAAGAAACTTTCGAAAAACATTGTGCATATTTTCGGCTCTTCCATTGTGAGTTCACGGTTTTGATGTTTTGATGGTTTCAGGGTTTGGTTCGCTTCCAGGCATCCAAGGATGCATCTAGGCATGTACTAGGGTGAGTTTGGATCATGTTGGTCCATTTGTTCAAGTCCCCAACTCGTTGGATTCAAAACTGGACAGCAACTCCACAATAGTTGCAAGTTGAGTCTCAAAATTCTGATTTTTTTTATTGTTCAAGGAGGTTCGAATGTTGGTTGGCGCCATGGTTAGAACCCTTCCTTATTATGTCAAGGACATGACCAAGATGACCTTTCATGGCTTGGTTCATGGTCCCATCAGTTTTAAAACAAACAACACAAACAGCCCCTTCGGTTTTCCATTTCCTTTCGTGTGAGTTGGTTTCGGTTCTTTGAGGTTTGAGTGGATCTTTGTTGGCTTCTAGCCCTTAGCCATGTTTCAAAAAATACCTCATGATGCCTAGATCATGCCATGGTCGATCATATGGCCACTGGAATGATACATGACGGCGAGAACAAGCAAAACATCCCACGCGTGCAATGCGTGTCTTCGGGTGGAGCTTGGGTTTGTCGTAGGTGTTGGCTTGGATTGTGGTTGTCCTAGAGCCCTTAGCCATGGTTAAAACCATACATTAGGATGTTGGTAAGAGGCTTTGGTTGGTGGTTCAAGCCCCAATGGCCGTTAGTCTCGAAAACGAAGCACGGAAGCACAACAACTGCTGCTGTATTTTGTTGACAGCAGCTTTGGGCTTCGGTTCAGAGGCTCGTTTGAGTTCTTGGTTGCCTTTAGCCTATGGCCTTGGACTGGACAATACCTCATTGAGTTAGGAAGGTCATGTTTTTGGCCGTTTGTGATTTGGTTAAGTTTATAGGTCGTACGAGAATTTACGGTGCGATGTACCAAAGTTACTCCTGAAAGAGCGTTTCATGATTTTGGCCTCCGGCACAATTTTCGTGTATTACAGCCCTTGGTATTTATTTTCCAATATTTTAGGCGTATTTTAATCATGACTAAACGATGGTTCGATGTTGGTTCGGGTTGGTACGGGGTCATGGTTAGATACTAAGTTTGTTGGGCGTAATTTTCTCGTTTTCGGTTCGGTTATGATATGTTGGTCAAGTTAAGTTTATTTTCATGTTTCTCATGTTAGAATTAGCTCGCAGATAGCCTGGGAACGATCCAACCGAATTGGTAAAATAACACAGGAATTTAATTATATTACGTGCATAAAAATATAAAAGTTTATTTTTGAGATATATGCTATATGTCTTATGGGCACTTCACGCTTATGGGATTGCAGCTTATGGGATTATTACTTCACCCGATGACTTATGACCGGTTCATGTTCATCTATGGGTACGGATATCCAGTCAAGGGCTGTGATGATCTCTACCGCCCAGTATACTGTGGTTTAGTCTGATCAGACGATTCATGTTATGTACGAGCCACTTGCGTAGAACATTATCTCAACAGAAAATTATGATATGCTATTTTATGACAGGGCTCTATCGAGAAAACATTTTACGTACGATTTTCAGTTATGCACGTATTTATAATTATTCATGACATGATTTTCATGTTACGCTTTACGATATGATATCTTTACATGGCATGAAACTTTATGATATATTTTACTTGTTAATCATGATATATGCATGCTGAGTCTTTAGACTCACTAGACTTGATTGTTGTAGGTACTGATGAGGTCGAGGCCGAGGGCGGGGACCAGTGAGCCATCTTGGGTCGGCAATAGTAGGAACCTGAGGACCTCATGTTTCAGTTTATTTATCATTTTATGCTCAAACTTATTTTTTTACGATGAATTATTTTAAGTTGTTGTTTTGAAAAAACAGTATTTACTTCCGCTGCTACTTTAAACATTTAAACTTGTTATCAGTTTATTTTATGAATGAGGCAAGTTACTTACTCTTAAAGAAAAATTTTAAATAATTCCGCAAATTTACAAATTCGAAATACGGGCCTCTACAATATGAGTGTCAAGAGAGTCTTCAGTAAACATCTTTCGAGATGCATCTTATCAAAAGCAACATTATCTAGCACATTGGCATGTATTTTATTGGTGATAAGTGTGCCAGAGTTCAATCTAAATTTCTGACATGATGGAAAAAATCATAATCAGATTGCGAGTCAACTCCCAAAATTATCAATTAAAATTTTGATAAGAGAATCCATTTCAAGTGAAAAAGGAAATGGCACGTGTTTGTTAAAGTAGGTGCTCAGCGAGTCAATTTGTGACTTGAGTTTTATTGACTCTTAAGTAAAAATAATATTTATTATAATGATATTTTACAATTTTATCAAATTATGACATTTATTTTATCTGTATACTCATGTAAGATGTATAGATAAAATTCTTGAAGATGCAAAATGTACTATGAGGTCTATCTCTCAGTGTAAAATAATGAAGCTCATTAGAAATTGTACCTTGTATTCTAGACGGTTCCTAGTCGAATTAGCTGCCTAAAGTAAAGATAAATGTCGCTTGAGCTTGAGACAGACATCTATGATGTAAACACATTGTTTCATTGGTAAGTGCATGGAGATGTTCATTAATGCAGATGTGTGATCATTTGATGATACACCAAACAACCTCCCTTGGACTGCACACATGGTTATAACTTATCGAGTGAAATAGTGCGTGGTTATGGTTGTATACCATTAGTCATTTGACCTGGGATAACATAGAGGCTTTACGTAATAGCATGAACTTTGATTCGTTTACCTACTCCGTTAAGGGTCATCACACTCTTTGGTCGAAGCCAGAAATTGTTTTAGGGAAACTATTTTCCTAGTTTTACATACGATGTCAATATTATTACTCAAAAATACATCATATCTTATCGAATTCAAATGCAACTCTCCATATACCAATATTGTTGCAGATTTGATTGAGATATATGAGTTGAAAAAAGATCGTACTATATGTTAACCATAACATAATTTCTTGTAGGCACTATCGGTGATACCTATGAGATCATGGGACGATGTTACTAGACATTTTTACCATGATCCGATGGGTGAAATCAGACTTGAGATCTGACATTCTAGATCAAGGTGTTGATGAAAACAATGATGCTAATTAGGGTAAGCTCGAATATGAATAAATATTATTCTGCATCACATTAGTTGTGACCACGACTAGCTGTATCCTTAAACCATTGAGGGTCACAGAAGTATCGAATTTTTTGTTCCCGTTGAAGATAGCTTAACTTCTAATTTTGTAATGGGAGTGAAACTGCTTGTTTTGGTGAAGGAGTTCACAAAACTAGCAGCTGCCGATAATGGATCAATAGAAATTTTGATTTTCGAAATTTCTTTTCAATTTTCATTATGTGAACAAGATTTTCACACTCGGTACATCGACGATGTCTAATCATCGATCATAATTATAATGAGTTCATAATTATTTATTTAATAAATTTAGAATCGATTAATTAAATAATAATATTATTAGTGATGATCATTATATGTACATGTGTAAAGTCTAGGAAATTCGAAATACGTAACCCGACTTCATCCAATCTATCGTTTTATTTTAAATATGTAGTTATTGATTTTTATGCACATCATGCATGATTATTGCATGGGTAAAGTTTATTTCATGATTCTTTACAAGTTTCATGCATTAGGGTTTTAAGTTGTATTTCGCGCTCGAACGAGTAACGGAAGCCGATGATTCATGAAAACATTTTATTGAATAATTATTTTTAATTATTTAATACGAGATGTTTTTAAGTATTATTTTACCCGCCCGGTTATTTTTTTAACCAGTACGCAATTTTTAAAGATTCGGAGGACTTTTTGAGGACTCGGATAATATTTTCAAAAACATACCTAAACAAAATATTTTTCGGGAGTGTATTTGGGCTTGTGGGATTTGCTTTAATGGGCTCCATACCCTTTTTATTCCCTTAATTCATTTTCTGGCCCATTAGTGCATTATATTAACACTTAAATACATCATAAACTAATCCTATCCCTAACCCTAAAGCACTCGGCCGCCCACCTCACTTTGCAGCAGCTCCTTCACGTGAAAAAAACATCTCCTTCCCATTTAAGCTGCAAGTCATGGCCCCCCTTAGTTTCTTCAAGAAAAGCTCCTCCCCCGCCTCTCTGTTTCACGTCCACGCGCGTATCTCCAAGCTTATGATCATATAAACGCTAAGGCAATCCATGTATCTTCTTTTTCATCATTCATGTCGTATTTATATGTTAATTATGTGTGATTTGTTTATATAATGCACGACTCTTGCATGAAATCATTTTTGGTTGTCATGAGATACATGTATTGATGCATATAACTCACGTTTTCTTACATTATTGTGTAAGGGTGCTGCTGATCTTCTTGCTGGGGGCTGTACACGTCGAGTAAAATGATGTCAAGATGCTAGAGTCAAGGTTTAGTCGGGATATAATTAGGGCTGTCGGTACTAGGCATTCGGTTTATAGGATTTTGCTAGATCGAGAGTTTTGGGTGTGTAGCCTTGCATGGCTCGATCCCAGCTAAGGAGCCAATCCTTTTAGCTCCGTGACAAGGCTAGGAGAGGGCTGTGAGTGGCTGGTTGAGGTCCGTAGGCTGTTCGAAGGGTGGGGCGCTATGGTGGTTCCTGAATGGTTCGGTGTAGGGTATTGAGAGTCATGCACGTCCGTGAGTTTGGAGGGCTAAAGACGCGGTCAAGTCAGTCCAGGAGAGGGGTCCTTGGATCGGGCTTAGTTCTAAGGTGTCAGGTTGAGGGCTGGTCACGTCGGCATGTAGGCTAGGATCAAAAATTTCAAGATTTGATGCTTAAGGTTTTGAGTGCGTATGCGCAGAAAAATTCCAGCGACTTTCCGGTAATGTTCGAGGCTCACAAAAGGGTCAGAATTAAGTGGTTTTGGAGGCTGGTCATGTAGGGTTTAAATCACGATTTAAGTTGGGAAAGATTTGGTTAAGTTTTGGGTTTATTCAGACTATAACCGGGACCCCGGTCCAAGTTTTAGAACGAATTATGTAAATTTTTAAAAGAGCTCGAGTTTATGTCTAAGAAAAGCTCATAATTATGTTTTAGGATGTTTTAAGGAGTTTGATAAGCTTCGGGTCGAAATTTCGAGGTCCAGGGGTAAAACGGTCATTTTACCTTTCTAGGGGCAAATTAGTCATTTTGCATCCGAGTCGATATTTTAGTCTTGGCAGCGCCCTGATAACCATTTAGCATGTTTTTAAATGTTTATGTATCATAAACATGATTTTTATGAAATTATGAAAAAAAAATATGTTGCATGCTTGGTTTTAAGAAAAAAATACGTATATGCATGATTTTAATGAGTGATGAAAATGATGATATTTTTGAAAGATGAGAATTGGTTGTGACTGACGATATATGTATATGATGAGCTGTATGGTCAGGGCTCATTGGATGGGTAATATTGTCGCTGATGATCCCGCCGCCGGGTACTACAGTTATATGTAGATGGATCAATCAGATAAAGCTGATACGATAGAGTTAATACGATTAGAGCTGATACGAAACTCACAGCTAATGAACTGAATTCAAAAAAAATTAAATATATAAGTATATGATGATATGATGAGATGCTTTGACACGTTATGCTTTTACGATATGTTTATGTCTACGTTTTTAAGATCATGAAATGTATCTTATTATAGAACTTTTCACTGTTGATTGTTATGTATATGTATTTGTTATTAATGTTACATGTGTGTTGAGTCTTTAGTCTCACTAGGTATGAATGCTGCAAGTGAGAATGTCGATGAGGAGGCTGGAGGTGCCGAATTCTGAGTAGGCAGGCTGGATGTGTGCACATGAACCGAGGACCATATTTTCCGCACATGAGGTTTTATGAGTTTAGAGCGGACATGAAAATTTTAGTAAGCAGGGTTTTGACATGTTGTTAGTTATCCAGATTTTTACTTGATTTATTGCTTCTTACATTTATGATGGCCGAGTTGGAAATTTTTAACTGCAATGTTTTATTTGTTATTTGATTTATGATTATTTTTAAAAAGGTGTATTTTTCAGCAGTATTGCATGCATGCAAAATTTTAAATTTCGAAAGTAAGTTTATAATAAAAAAATTAGTAGCATTTTTTAACAGTAGATGTTTCAGTTGGTATCAGATCAAGGGTCCTGTATAGGGTTGTGGGGACCCGGACTCTAACTCTTTTCTTTGGGATTCAATGGATCGTTAATATAAAAAGTGGGTCAAATTTTTTGCTTTTAACATTAACTTATATGAAAGTTAAACAAGAGAAGTCTATGTTATTCAACAACATAATGTACAAACATAAGGTACAACATGTCTTGTTCCATCCATTCTCAAAAACTAGTAATTAAATACAGTACACGTCAAAAATACAACTACTAGTTCTGCTGCTATGCCCGAGATCACCACGCTATGTCCCTCTCTCATCCTCTGCGTGACCCAGATCCTGCCCCACCTGTTGTTATGCACACATACAAACATAACAACAGCCGGAAACTCCGGGGAGAACAAATCCGTGTATAAACATGTATACATGCATATAATCAATCTAAAACATGAAACATGCTATTATGAATGACATCCATATAAACGTGCAATGCGAATCAAATCATGTCTGGACTCGACTCGACTATAACTCTAGGGATCCTGTTGTGAATAAGACGTCAATGGCTGTCACCTACCCTCCCACTCGGGGTGACTGTACATCTTATTCCTAGACTTCGGTCTGAGCTGTATCGACGGCTGCAATAGGAGTCAGAGCTGCTCCTAAGCTCCGAACATCTAGATATTTGACAATAGCTGTCAACGACTCTCCTATCTTAAATGCAATGAATATCAATCAATAAACAAAGCATGCTCATATTCAGATCTGAATTTCACAATGATATTATATGCTTGAATACAATTCTATAATCAAAGCATAATCATGTTACAAGATTTGAATATAATTCTATAAACAATTCATAAACATGTTACCATATATACAACAATGCTAGTATGTGATTTTGGTTGGGAAACTAAAATGATTTCTTATTTGAGTTGAGGCTTCCCAAACAAACATGGCTTATACCTTTCTTGTTGTAAAATAAATCGAAGTCTCGAAGTCGGAATTCAAACTGTGTCACTCCAAATCTGAAATGGCAATGCTGAGACATACAATATCAATTCCCAACTCAATTCAACACATAAACAAATCAATAATCAACTTCGGTACAATCTGACGGCATAACGGCGTAATTTCTCGATACCGATCAATCCAATTCTTAACAATCACATACCCCATATCAACAACTCATAATCCTCATCCAAGTACAATGTATCATGCTGAATTTACATCATCTCAATTCAACATATATGCTGGAAAATCAATTAAATCTCATACGGTATCTGATAATCGATCCGATTACATTTCTACAATCCTCATAATCATAAGAACACATTCCATAACTCAAATCATAATTCTTCCAACACATATATATCAAAACATGCTGGAATTTAACAAAACATATACCCTTTGATAGCTCTTGCCAAGAGGAGCAAGAATCTTAACTCGGACTACAAATCGGAAGGTTAGATATTAAGAAATCTTACTATGAAGCCTTGAAGCAATTTGAAACTTCTCAGCCTCTCTCTCTCGGCCTTGGCTTCTGAAATGGCAAGGAAATAAAGACAACTCATTAATATTTGCATGGCAAGGACACTTGGCTTTTTCTTTGGGCTTCACGTCTCGCGCATATGCGCGAAATCACTCGCGCATATGCGCGAGACCTACTGGTCTCGGCAAAGTCTCCTCGCGCATATGCGCCACTTTACCTCGCGCATATGCGCCAAAGCTTCTGGAGGTGTCGCGCATATGCGCCACTTCATGCTGCGCATATGCGCCGATGCTACTGGAATTGTCGCGCATATGCGCGCATGTCTTCGCGCATGTGCGCCAACTGTTCTGTCCTATTTTGAATATTTTCTCCTCTTTTCCATGTATTTCCTATTCTCATATATATATATATTATGCATACTCATATATTCCGAGTATTACGTCAATGAGGGCTAATAATCTCGAGCCTTACAAGGGTTGTTCCACTTCCAGCTTCTGCAGCTCAGTTTTCAAGGCTCAATTAGGTAAGCTTTTATGTTTTAAATAATTACTGCTATCACCTGCATGAATGCATTATTTACGTTTTACATCGATTTACAGGACAAATTTAGCTGATTTCATGATTAAATGTTTTAAAAACTAGATTAAATTGCTTGATGTGTTACGTTTAGAATTCAGACTGTATTCAGATATAATGCCTCCTAGACACGCCCCCAGTACAGACCGACAAGAATATATTTCAGGAGGCGATAGATGCCCACCTCCACCACCACCGTCGGTGGATGCAGCTACTCGTGTACTAGAGGGTATGGCTAGACTTTTCGAGCAGGCTCCTCGACCTCAGACAGATATTTTTGAGCAGTTTCGACGGCTCAATCCGAAGGAGTTCAGGGGTACTACTTACCCTTTCGTAGCGGAGGGTTGGATTCGATCTTTGGTTCTACACTTCCAGTACCTGAAGATGATGGATGGCGATCGGGTCAGGTGCGCCACTTATATGTTGAGAGATGATGCATCCCTTTGGTGGGAGGAAGCAGCTCATGGGCTGAACTTGGCTACCCTCTCTTGGGAGCAGTTCACGGGGTGTTCTATGACAAGTATTTTCTAACCTATGTCAGGGGCTGCCTGACGAGGAATTTATGAGTCTCTGCAAGTAGGACTTGTCTGTGGCCGACTTTATCAAGAACTTTGACATGGGCTGTCATTTTCTGCCCCTTATTGCGAGAGATGCCGCCCAGAAGCTAAGACATTTCATGGATGGATTGAGACCTTCGTTGCGCCAGGATGTTATGCTGATGAGATCGGCGAGCTATGGTGAGGCCACCGCTTGTGCCTTTTAGGCTGTGCAGGCCTTGAGGGATATTGATTTTGAGATGCAGAGGAAGAGATCTCAGGCCTAGCCCAGCACTTAGCCACAGAAGAGGTAGTTCATGGGGCCACCGAGACATCATGGGCAGCAGAAGCCCCAAGGATAGATTAAGAGGCCTGTTCATCAGAGGCCACCACAGGTACCAGTGGCACCGAAGTCGGTATAGGGCAGACTTGCAAGCAGTGTAACCAGTTCCACCTCGGCAAATGTTTTTGGGAAACCTATAAATGCTTAATTTGCGAGCAGGAGAATCATAATGCGGCAGATTGTCCTAGGAACAAGGCCCCACGGCAGGTAGAGCGTATGTGATGCACGTAAAGGAGGCCGAGGCGGAGCCAGATTCTACACTGGTCACCGGATTGCATGTGTTGTATGATTGTTGTGAGAATTAACTTATGAGATTGAGAACATAGAAGGAATTAGGATGGATGCTCTACCTAGTTGGAATTAAGGATTGAATGGCATGAATTAAGAATTCTAAGGACCTAAGTGTAATAACCTATAATATGAAAATTGCAAAACTCGAAAATTTAAGGGGATATTTTTGAATTTTCTGAAGTTTTGGGATTTAATGCTTAATTTTCGAAAATTTAACGGTTTTATGGTGCTAATTCGGGTATTTTAGGGGGTCAAGTTTGCAAATTTCGAAAAAATTATAGGGCCAAAATGTAATTTTCAAAAACTTTAAGGGCCAAATTGCAATTACCGAAATTTTTGAGGATTAAATTCGAAACTTTTGAAGAATGCTTGGGTTAAATTAGCAATTTTTCGAGGATTTTTGGATAATTGATGGCAGAAAATTCTTAAGTTTCAACGCAAACATATTTGATGGTATATTTTGTCGCATGAAGGATATATATTTTAGGTGTAGCCATGCATGCATTCCTAGAATATGGAGAGACATTCTTTTATATCCGAAATTTTCGTCCAGTAACTAGGAATCATGCAGGTAACGATGAATTCAGGATTCAGAGTATCGATTCCATCCGGGGATCAGATGTTCACTTCTCATATAGTGAGGGGATTGGAGCTTCGGTTACAGAGGAATGCAGTACATGAAGATTTGATTGTACTGTCGTTGCCAAATTCTACATCATTTTGGTCATGGACTGGCTTTCTTCTAATGAAACTATCATAGATTTTCAAAGGAAATCAGTATCCATCCGACCGCCCAGCAGTAAGCCGTTTGTCTTTGAGGCGGCAGAACATCAGAAGATGGCGCACATCATTTCCTGCATGTGTGCGAGGAAGCTCATGAAGAGAGACTGCCAGGCGTTTGTAGCCTGTATTGTGACAGTGTCAGAGCTAGTCAGTCAAAGGCTAGAGGACGTAGACGTGGTCAGAGATTTCCTTAGTGTTTCCCTGATGATGTTTCAGGCATTCCACCAGACAGAGAGGTGGACTTCTCTATCGAGCTCATGCCAGGTACTGTGCCTATTTCTGAGGCGCCTTATCGTCTAGCACATGCAGAAATGAAAGAACTGGAGGATCATATTCAGGACTTACTAAATAGGGGTTTCATTCGCCCTAAATTTTCTCCATGGGGTCGCATCGGTACTTTTTGTGAAGAAGAAAGATGGCAGCATGTGACTTTGTATTGACTAAAGGGAGCTGAACCGTGTCATGGTCAAGAACAAGTATCCATTGCTCAGGATCGATGATATATTTTATCAGCTCCAGGGAGCATAAATATTCTCAAAGATAGATCTACGCTCTGGATACCATCAACTAAAGGTGAGAGAGTCTGACGTGCATAAGACGGCATTCAGGACGCGTTATGGGAACTATGACTATATGGTGATGCCATTCGGTCTGACGAACGCACCAGCGATATTCATGGATTTTGTGAATTGCGTGTTTCATCCATATTTGGATTAGTTTGTCATAGTTTTTATAGATTACATAAGATTTATTCGAGGAGAACAGTCAGCACCGGAGGACCGTACTGCAGACTCTATAGGACAGACATATGTAAGCCAAGTTCAGCAAGTGCAAGTTCTGGCTTGACAGATTGGCATTCTTGGGCCACATTGTATCTCGGGATGGTATAGAGGTCGACCTCAGTGAGGCAGTAAGATATTGGTAAATGTCTGAGAGCATGACAGAGATCCGTAGATTCTTGAGATTGGTTGCTTATTACAGGAAGTTTTTTAAGGGCTTTTCTTCTATTGTGGTGCCTATGACTGCCTTGACAAAGAAGAATGCCAAATTCATCTGAGGATCAGTGTCTGGAGAATTTTGATAGACTGAAGCAAGCATTGACCACAACACCAGGTCTAGCTATGTCATCAGGTCAAGGAAATTTTTTGGTTTATACAGATGCTTCGAAGCTCGGTTGGGCGCGATTCTGATGAAGCATGACAGTTATAGCCTACGCGTACAGACAGCTGAAGGTCAATGAGAAGAACTATCCGAATCAAGATCTCGAGCTAGCAGCAGTGGTATTTGCCCTGAAGATCTGAGGACATTATTTTTTTGGGGATAAGTACATGATTTTCACTGACCACAAGATCTTGAAGTACTTCTCCACACAGAAAGAGCTGAACATGAGAAAGAGGAGATGACTAGAGCTAGTAAAGGATTACAATTATGACATTATCTACCATCCAGATAAGGCTAATGTGGTTTTAGATGCCCTGAGCAGGAATAAAATATTGATTGCTCATTTGTCAGTACAGAGTCCGCTGCAGGCAGAGATTCAAAGGTTTGATCTTGCAGTATGTGCTAGGGGAGATGCCCCAAATCTTGCTACCCTGACAGTGCAGCTGACTTTGAGAGACATAATTTGGACATGGCAGACTTCTGACGAGCAGTTGCAGAAGTGGAGTCAGAGGGACGAGGCTAAGGGTCGGAGACTATAAATAGTTGTG
Organism: Primulina eburnea; assembly: GCF_022965805.1. NCBI lineage: Eukaryota > Viridiplantae > Streptophyta > Magnoliopsida > Lamiales > Gesneriaceae > Primulina > Primulina eburnea. The sequence goes on along the minus strand of NC_133107.1, from coordinate 34,341,226 downwards.
GACAGCATAGTCAGATATTGTGACCGACTATGGGTTCTTAGCAGTGATTTCCTGGGAGCGGATATGTAATCCATCCATCCAGAGAGTACCAAGATGTATAAGGACCTTGAGTCTCTTTATTGGTGGTAGGGCACGAAACAGGATATTCTGTGATTCGTGTCCGAGTGTTTGATATGTCACCAGGTAAAGGTTGAGCATCAAAAACCTGTAGGGAAGTTAAGACCATTCCCTATTCCCGAGTGGAAATGGGATAATATTATCATGGATTTGTGACAGGGCTTCCGAGGACGACTGAAGAATATAATGCCATTTGGGTGATTGTTGATCGACTCACTAAATCTGCCCAATTTTTACCGATCAGGGAAGACCTTCACCATGACTCAGTACGCAGAGCTGTACATCAGAGTGATAGTTAGGCTGAATGTGATTCCAGTGTCTATCGTGTCAGATCGGGATCCTAGATTCACGTCTGCATTCTAGAAGAGTCTACACCAGGTATTGGGTACTAAACTTCTATTCACAACTGCCTTCCATCCTAAGACTGATGGATAGTCAGAGACGGTGATTCAAATTCTAGAGGACCTACTCAGAGTTTGCATGATCGACTTCCAGGACAGCTGGGAGCCGAAGTTACCTCTTGTGAAGTTTACATACAACAACAATTACCAAGCATCGATTAGTATGGCTCCATATGAGGCATCGTACGAGAGAAAGTGTAGATCATCAGTGTATTAGGATGAGGTAGGAGAGAGGGCAGAGATAGGGCCAGATATTGTCAGTTAAACTGCAGAGTTAGTGGTCAAGATCCAAGATAGGATGAAGACCGCTCAGAGCCGACAGAAGAGTTACGCAGATCAGCGGCACATAGATCTTGAGTATGTGTTCGTGAATGTCACACACATAAAGGGTGTGATGAGATTTGGGAAGAAGGCAAGCTCAGTCCGAGATACATAGGGCCGTTTGAGATCCGGAGAGAGTTGGGACACTCGCATAAAGAGTTGCATTACCGTCGAATCTAGCGGCAGTCATAATGTGTTCCATGCCTCCATGCTGCGAAAGTATATGTCGAATCCTTCGCATGTGCTAAACTATAAGTCACTTCAGCTGACACCGAACCTGTCTTAAGAGGAGGGACATACTCAGATATTGGATAGGCAGGAGAGGAGGCTCCGAAACAAGGTGATCTACATGATCAAAGTCAAATGACTGAATCATCATGAGGAGGAGGCTACTTGGGAGACATAGACTAAGATGAGGAGTCGCTATCCAGAGCTATTTGGTATGTTTTAATTTCGAGGAAGAAATTCATCTTAAGAGAGGCTATTTGGGATAATGAGGCCTAGATGAGGAGTCGCTACCTAGAGTTATTCGGTATTTTTTATTTTCGAGGACGAAATTCATCTTAAGAGGGGGGGGGGGGGGGGGGGGGGATTTTAAGATCTAGGAAATTTGAAATATGTAACCAGACTGCGTGCAATCTAGGGTTTTATTTTAAATATGTGTTTATTGATTTTTAAGCACATCATGCATGATTATTCATGGGTAGGGTTTATTTCATGATTATTTATAAGTTTCATGCATTAGGATTTTAAGTTGCATTTCGCGCTCGAACGAATAAAGGAGACCGATGATTCAGGAAAACATTTTTATTGAATAATTATTTTTAATTATTTAATAGGAGGTGTTTTTAAGTATGATTTTTGGAAATGGGCCTTAGTTGGGTATTTTTATCTATCGGGTTATATTTTTAATCGGTACACAATTTTTAACGATTCAGAGGACTTTTTGAGGGTTCAGACAATATTTTAAAAAACGTACCTAAACGAAATATTTTTCGAGAGTGTATTTGGGCCTGTGGTATTTGTTTTAATGCTTATTGGGCTCAACACCCTTTTTAATCCCTTAATTCTTTTTTTTTTTGCTCATTAGTGCATTATATTAACACTTAAATACATCATAAACTAATTCTAACCCTAAGCCTAAAGCTCTCGGCCACCCACCTCACTTTGCAGCAGCTCCTTCACGTGAAAACAACAGCATCTCCTTCCCTTTTCAACTACAAGTGACGGCCCCACTTAGTTTCTTCAAGAAAGCTCCTCCCACGCCTCTCCATTTAACGTCTCACACGCGTATCTCCAAGATTTTGATCATATAAATGCTAAGGCACGTAATGAATCTTATTTTCCATCATTCACATCATATTTATATGATAATTATGTGTTATTTGTTTATATAATGCACGGCTCTTGCATGAAATAATTTTTGTTGGCTTCGGTTGTCATGAGATACATGTATTGATGCATATAACACACGTTTTCTTGAATTATTGTGTAAGGGGGCTGTTGATTTTCATGCTAGGGGATATACACGTCGAGTGAAATGATGTCAAGATGATGGAGTCAAGGTTTAGTAGGGATATAATGAGGACCGTCGGTACTAGGCATTCGGTTGATCGGATTTGGCTAGATCGAGAGTTTTGGGCGTGTAGCCTTGCATGGCTCGATCCCAATTAGTAGCTGACCCTCTTGGGTACATGAAAAGGCTAGGAAAGGGCTGTGAGTGGGTGGTCAAGGTGCGTAGGCTGTTCGAAGGGTGGGGCGCTAGGGTGGTTCTTGAATGTTTTGGTGTAGGGTATTGAGAGTCATGCATGTCCGTGAGTTTGGAGGGATAATGGTGTGGTCAAGTAGGTCTAGGAGAGGGGTCCTTGGCTCGGTCTTAGTCCTAGGGTGTCGGATTGATGGCTGGTCACGTCGGCATGCAGGCTAGGTTCGATAATTTCAATATTTGATGCTTAATGTTTTAAGTATGTATTCGCAGAAACATTCCAGCGATTTTTGGGTATTGTTTGAGGGTCATAAAAGGTATGAATTAAGTGGTTTAGAGGCTGGTCATGTAGATTTAAGTCACGATTTAAGTTGGGAAAGATTTGGTTAAGTTTTGGGTTGATTCAGACTAAAACCGGAACCCCAATCTAAGTTTTAGAAAGAATGGTGTACGTTTTGAAACAGGCTCGAGTTTACGTCTAAGAAATGCTCATAATTATGTTTTAGGATGTTTTAAGGAGTTCATAAGCTTCAGGTCAAAATTTAAAAGTCAAGGGGTAAAATGGTCGTTTGGGTTTCCAGGGGCAAAAAGGTCATTTTGCACACGAGTCGAGATTTTAGTCCTAGCAGCGCTATGATCTCCAGTTAGCATGTTTTTAAATGTTATGTATCATGAACATGATTTTTATGAAATTATGAAAAAATAAATATGTTGCATGGTTGATTTTAAGAAAAATTACTTTATGCATGATTTTGATAAGTGATGAAAATGATGATTGTATTTGAAGGATGAGAATTGATTGTGACTCACGATATATGTATACGATGAGCTGTATGGCCAGGGCTCAGTGGATGGGTAATATTGTCGCTGATGCCCTGCTGCCGGGTACCACAGTTATATATAGATAGATCCATCGAAAGAGATGATACGAAAGTCACAAATAATGAACTGAATTAAAAAAAGTAAATGTATAAATATATGATGATATGATGAGATGCTTTGACACGTTATGCTTTTACGATATGTTTACGTTTACGTTTTTAAGATCTTGACACGTATTTTATTACGTCACTTTTCACTGTTGTTTGTTATGTATATGTATTTGCTATTAACGTTACAGGTGTGTTGAGTCTTTAGACTCACTAGGTGTGAATGATGCAAGTGAGCATGTCGATGAGGATGCTGGATGTCCCGAATTCTGAGTAGGCAAGGCTGGATGTGCGCACATGACCTGAGGACCATATTTTCCGCACATCACGTTTTATGAGTTTAGAGTGGACAAGAACATTTTAGTACGCTGGGTTTTGACATGTTGTTAGTTATCAAAATTGTTAATTGATTTATTGCTTCGTACACTTATGATGGCCGAGTTGACAATTTTTAACCGCAATATTTTACTCTGTTATTGATTACAATTATTTTTAAAAAGGTGTATTTTTTAGCAATATTGCATGTATGAAAAATTTTAAATTTCGAAAGTAAGTTGAAAAAAAAAGTTAGTATTATTTTTAAATAGTAGATGTTTCAACATGATTCTAATGGAACATCCTAGAGGGATCTAGAATCGATTAATAATTATTAATTAAATTATAATTATTTAATTTTATATATATGTCTATACATGTACATATATGTGTGGATATGTATAAATGTATTACTGTAAATATATATACAGAGATATAAATATATGTATATATTATGTATTATCAAGAGTTGACTTTACATGATATATAGAACATGAGAATTTTATTTAATTATTTGAATAAGATTTCTAATGGGATTAAGATTATTAATCCTAATAGGAGAAGAACTTATTATATGATAAGGAATCAAATTCTATAAATATTTCATCAAGGGTTATATGAAAAGATATATTTTGCACACAATTTCCTCCACTCAAAATTTTTCTCCCCTCTCCTCCACTCAAAATTCCGGCCACGTGAATTTTTGCCACATTGCCGCCTGATCTTTGAAATTTTGGCGATCCTGCCTTTATACAAAATTGTTTAAGATTTATTTTTTTATTTAAACAAAGAATCCAATACCCGATCGTAAACTTTATTAGGCGATCATAAGAAAAAAGATTCGTTTGTAGAGATTTACAAGAAAGACCAATTCTACTAATCCCGGACTCGTTTGATATCCAGCGTTTTCTAAACACTATGTAGATGTTTTAATCATACGATACCCAACGAACGTTTTGAATGTCAAACCTAAAATTTTAAACTTCCGATGCGCTTTGAATGCGAGAAACGGTACTCCAAAAGTGTATTAGAGTTGATTTTTTCCTAATATGAATTTTATTGTTTAAATAATATTGAATATTTTATTTCTAACTGTGTTTGAAATTCATAATCAAAGCCTCTGAAAATATTTTTGCGATTGACCGGAACTATTCTTCGCAGGCTATACGCTTCCTCTCAAGTTTAAAAAATAATAATAATAAATTTTTTAAAGGGCATGGCCCGAAGTGTTCAGGAACCGGGCTGCCTGAACTGCTAAGATAGTACAATGCAATAATGGGTCACGGGTAGGGTGCCCGAGATGGTCTCGGGCAGCTGTGATGACCCGTTATGAAACGTCTGCTTATTCGTTTTGCTTAAAAAGGTCTAGAATTTTTTTTCCTCTTACATATATATATATATATATAAATATATATATATATATATATATATATATATATATATATATAAATACTTTAAAATACCTTGACACAATTTTTAAAATAAAACAACCAACTATAATTCTAAAATCAAAAGATATAATTTAGCATAAAATTATCTAACATTTTACTAAATCTAAAAATAACATTTGAAAAGTATAGCACATACTATAACCTATCAAAAACCACTCATAATTAAATCGTCGTAAAAATATCTTTAACGTCACTTAAAATCAAAAATCATAACTAGTGCGGAAAACTAGCGTAGGTCATCGGATTATGTGCACCTTCAGTCCAGCAAAGTCAACCATCAAGACCTCCATAAACATTATTATCATAATCACCTGCATCAATCACACCTAATGAGTCTAAAAACACAACACATCATATTCTTGATAACAAATAATACATATAAAACCACAAGCAACAAGGAAAAATAGTTGTACTTAAAATAACCTTTTCATGAAGATGCATAAAATTTAAACATAACTATTTTCATAAACATTTTCAAGATGCATAAACTTTAAATAAAAGCATTTTCATAAACTTTTTCATAAACATAAACATACTCATATTTATAATTAACATATTCATATTCATATCATCATCAACATATATCTTTTTATATTATCATCAACATATACATATTCCTTTTTCCTTTCGTTTAATTCAGATCGTTAATTGTGACTTTCTTCAACCTCAAAAGTCGATGGATCCATCTACATGAAACCGCAGTACTAGGCGGCGGGGGACACCAGCAACACTCTCACCAGTCAAGTGGGTTCTGGCCTATCCTCATCGAATGGAAATACGATCGTCGGGCTCCCTCTAAGGCCTTCTCCCATAAATGGGCTCCCTCTAGGGCCTTTTCCCTCACGAAATTCTCATTTTTACCTCAAATCCTCATATTATGAATACTCACAATTACTTCACTTCCTTCAACGTTTTACATTTTCATCGCTTCACAAAAATCATGAATTTAATATCCTTTTCTTACAAGAGTGAAACATATCTTTTAACATTATCGTTTTATCATAAAAATCCATAATCGTTTAAACTAAAAATTTGAACATATTAAAAATTCATAAACATTTAAAATGACATTTTAACATCAAAAGTTTTAAAATAACATTTTTACATATTAAATCATAAACATATAAAATTTCCTAAACATTTAAAAATCTTTTTAACATATAAATTTCCATAAACATCCGTAACTATAGAAAATAATAATATTAGCACATAAAACAACATTGAGGGCACTGCCCTGACGTTTACTAATTTTTAGGTGTAAAATGACCGTTTTACCCCTGGACATACAATTCCACGTTTTTTGACTTTTTCTTAATTTCAATGGCTCTAACATGTCTCAAATAATTATTTAAGCTTACATGAATTTTCTCATATTTTTATTTAGCTTAAATTGATGACTTTTAAAATAATATTTAATAAGACGTATTATTGCGTTTTAGTCCCTAATTAAATCAAACCTTAATATAAAATTAGACTTTTAATAAATATTTGAGCTTAAATATAATTTTCCATAATTTTATAAAACCTGAAACTAAGCTTTTCAGTTAATTCGTTAATTAACGTTTCAGGCGATAATTAAATCCCGAATAATACTAAAACTCGTAATTTTGATCCCAAAATTTAAACATAGCATTTTTATTATTTATTCTACCCGTCCAAGTCATGAGCCACACCCATGGATCCATGGATTCAATTTTAGTTATTAAAATCTCGTTTTTGACACCTTATCGAACACACCAAGTCATCTCCTAATTTACTCGAGCCACGCCCGAGCCAAACCCGAGCCAATTCACGTAGGGACCCTACTAATAGAGCCCAGCCCAAAAAACCAGCCCTGGCCTGCTCAAAAACTCGCTGGAACTTGACCCCAAAATCTGTGCCTGTGTGTGGGTGAACCTTCCGTTGGACAATAGGACTCCTTCTCCCACTAGGTCATTACCAGCTGCTAAACACTCGACCCCTCATGAACGTAACCCTCCATGGACCACGCCTAGACCTAGCCCAGGCCAGCCCAAGCCCTTGAACTCGCGCTCGAAGCACTTCCAATGACAGAAACTTCTCGCGCAGCACATGCTTCCCTCATGTTTTTTTGTTTTCTCTCAAGCCAGCAACCAGCTAAGCCGCCCCAGCCCCTATCCAGACCCTAGCGCACCCTCTTGGGAACCTAAGGTCCTAGCCTAGGCCAGCCCAAAGGGCCCTGGCCAAGCCCTCACATGCTGTGCAATCCATACACCCTGAGCGTCCCCTATGCTTCTCGGGTGGAGTCCTTGTTGGCAAGGACTCCTCCCAGCCCCTGTTTTACGAGTCCTAGCATGGCTAGGTTCTTTCCCTGACCCCTCACGGACCCTAGCCAAGCCCTAGTCCCACCCAAAGCCTAGCCAAGCCCTCAAAACCGTGCCTTACATACCCTTTGACAGATTTGTGGTTCCAGCTTCGTTTTCCTTGATTTGCAATGTTTTGGTTGTGTTCTAAGAATCTATATTTCATGTAAAACCATCCTTGATCATGTCCTAATCATGGCAGCCCCTTCTAACACATGAGAACATATTTTTGGAGCCAAAAAGCAAGGATTTAGAACACCTATATGCATGGCTACGAAATTTAAAGGTTGTATGACTTGTTTTCATGCAAATTAATAAAAAAAATTAAATAATATGGTGTGATGATGAGTAAAAGAAGAATATGGCGTGCCTTTGCATTTTAAACGCACGATTTTACGTTGACGATTGCGAAGAACGAGGACGACAACCTTTGGCTTGAATAATTTTGCAACATTTGAAACTTCTCCTTGTTTGGTACAATGTGTGTGCCGTGTAAATTTGAAAGAAAGGAGAGATTTTGAGTGGGGAAGGGAGTGGGACGTGTAGTTGTGGAATTAATGGGGAGAAATTGCATTTTAAATAGATAAATAAAACACTAACCATGCTTAGGCCCATTAGGTAGTTAATTAGGCCCAATTAAGCTCATTAGTGATTTATTAAATTATTAAATATAATTTTGCTTAAATAAGTTTGTGAATTTATTAGCCCGTGTGGGGATCCGGATGCTAACTCATTTCTGAAATCATCTTGGGATTCAATGGATTAATTGAATAATCTAGGTCGATTTTGTTTTAAATATGTTAGACATGAATTTTATTGTGGCGATGATAAACTAAAACCAGCAGACCAGAACAGTTGACTAATTTATCAGGAGCTACTGGTCTGATGAAACAAAACCAGTAGAAAGGACAGTAATACAAAACCAGTAGAGGACGTTTCCTAACGTTGCTACCTTAAATGTTACCGTTAAAGAGTTCCTAGTACTAGTATTAATTGTAGCATTAATTACTATACGGAGTCATTTAATGCATTTTACCCAAATAAGTATGAAACAAGACTGAATGTTTTATAGCTTTTCTGCAGGAACTTCTTTTGGTAATAAAGCTGATTGTATCAGTTATCTGAAGACATCCTCTGATTGTGAACGTTGAAATCAGTCGTTTATATATATTCTTGGATCAAATTCTTTTACGACAGCTCGCTTCGCATAATATTATCTCTCAAGGAACAAAGCTATTCTCATCTTTTCAGACTTATCTCGAAATTCCTTAAGTACTTAAAAGTTCAACACAAAGAAAAGTAGCACACACTTCATAGCAAATATCTGATCTTTCGAAGATCATCTTGTGCTACTGATTCTTACACTCTTCACAATCTTTACATAATTTATACTTTATCAAGAAGAGTCTGTAATCTGAAAAGAGTCTTTTCAGAACTTTGTGTTTCGCATTCTTGTGAGTTGAGAAACTAAGAGTTTCAGTAGGCCGAAGTGTAAGTCCTTCTGAAGTGGGTGTGTACAAGAGTTGTACTGTAATATCCAAAGTCTTTTAGTTATACCTTCTGGAAACAGAAGAAGGGGAGACGTAGAAGAGTTTATCTTCGAACTTCCATAAACAACTGCTGCCTACTGTTTTATTGTCTTTCAACTATTTCATCAGATTGTTTCCGCACGTTCTATTGTAATCAGGTGAAAGTATTCGCACAAGATAAACTACTATCCCTAACAGGATTTTAGTACCTCATTAGAAACGAAAGAAAAACGAGTAGAGTTTATTCACCCCCTCTCTAAACTCAACTTTGATCCCCAACAATTGGTATCAGAGCAGGTTATTCTTGTTCGTGAAAAACTACAACAAATGGCACACTTCAGCAAGATCCCTATGTTCTCTAAGGAAGACTTCGATGAGTGGAAGATCAGAATGCAAGCCCATCTTGCAGCACAAGATGATGACATGTGGTATGTCATCACAGATGGTCCACTGAAAATATTAAAGCCTAATACAGCTATTGCTGTTACTGAGGGTGCACCACAGATGGTTGAAAAATCAAGAAGTGAATGGACCAGTGAAGATAAGAAGAAGGCCAACCTTGATAATGTGGCGAAGTATATATTGTATAAAACTCTCGACAAGAACACTTTTAGCAAAATCAAAATGTGTTCTACTGCAAAGGATATTTGGGAGAAGCTCATTCTGATATGTGAAGGTGTTGGAAACTAAATTCTGGAGTTTGACAAAACATAAAATCAACTAATACATGAAAGCATATTCGGCAGCTGAACATTCAACTAAAATCAGTTGACACAAACTGATCAGTTGAGAACTGATCAGTTAAAACATTCAGCCGAAAACATTAAAGCTTCTCAACTGATGATACCTCGGGAAAGATCATTCAACAGACAAAAAGACATATCAGACAGCAACTGAATATGGAAAGCCGCACTGCATAGAAAAACGTATTTCGGCTATTGAGATTAATACGCCGTCTTACAATAAATGATGAAGCGGCAATCAAGAACTCTGTCCAAGAAATGATAAGGAGGCAATCAATGGATACGAGAATTCAAAATTACCGTTGAAAGATAAGTCTATAAATATGACTAAAGAGCAGTTGACAAAAAAAAAGACGATTGACCAATCTCAAACTTGCCATTACTCTGTTAAAAATCTCTGCTCACACCTATCAGATCTATTCGTAGCAATCAAGGCTACATATTGAGCAATCTAGCACTGTGAAATATTGATAACTCGATAAGTGCTAAGTTCAGTTACTTACAGAGATCATTGTATTATACTAAGAGTTTCAGTTCAGGCAATAGATAAGTCCTAACTGAAGTGGGTCTGTACAAGCGTTGTACTTGATCAAAGTCTTTTAGTGAATATCCTATCCTTGTGATAGAAGGGGTGACGTAGGAGTTATTCAATTCTCCGAACATCCAGAAACATATTGTGTTGTCTTTACTTCAGCTTTTTACTTCCAGTTAGATATTCTATCTTTCAATCAGTTTATTTTCCGCAACTTCTTATTCAGTTTAACTGATTGATAATTGACAGACGGGATACTCAGTTCAGTTTGTAACAAAACTGAACTACCTTTTTCGAAAAACATTTAAATTTCTAGAAGTGTTTATTCAACCCCCCCCTTCTAAACACTCCTTAGTCAATAACCGATCCTAACAAGTGGTATCAGAGCCCGGCATATCCTGTCAAAGATTATCTATCTTCAATCTAATCACTATGTCTTCATTCAATAAGATTCCAATGTTCTCCAGGGAAGATTTTGATGACTGGAAAATCAGAATGCAGGCTCATCTAGCTACACAAGACGATGACATGTGGTACGTCATAACTGACGGACCCATGAAAATTTTGAAAGCAAACACAGCTGTTGCTATTACTGAAGGGGCACCTCACCGAATTGAAAAGCCTCGAGATGAGTGGACTACAGAGGACAAAAGAAAGGCAAATCTAGACAACGTTGCAAAAGACATATTGTATAAGACACTGGACAAAGTAACGTTCAGTAAGATCAAAATGTGCAAAACCGCCAAAGAAATTTGGGAGAAGTTAATTCAACTTTGCGAAGGAAATGATCAAACAAAAGAAAACAAACTTTCAGTTGCTATGCAGAAGTTCGACAACATCAGAATGAAGATGGGAGAAACAATGGATGAGTATGATGAAAGAACAAGCTGTATCATCAACGAACTAAATACACTTGGAAAAGTGTATACAAATAAAGAAGTAGCGTTGAAAGTAATCAGAGGACTTCCCAAAGAATGGGATGTCAAAACTATGGCAATGAGGGAATCCAAAGATCTTAACAAAGTTGAACTTCATGATTTATTTGCAGATCTAAAAGCATATGAGTTTGAACTTCAAACTCGAGAAGGAGAACCATCTACTCCAGCTAGGGGTGGGCATAAAAACCGAAAAACCGAAAAAACCGACCGAACCGAATAATTCGGTTTAAATGGTTCGGTTTTATCGGTTTTTCGGTCGGTTATGGTTTTAAAATATATAAAGTTCGGTTTTTCGGTTCGGTTTTCGGTTTTAAGCCCCAAAAAAACCGAAAAACCGAACCGGCCATATTTTTGTTAAATATAAGATTTTTATGTATAATAAATCATATTATTGTTAAATATAAGTCTTTTTATATATAATGGACCAATTAAGATTTAGGAACTTAGTATCATTAACCCTCAATTTTCCAATCCGATCGTTTTCTCTTATTTCTCACCACTCATCAGTCGACTTTCTCTTTTTTTCTGTATATATTTCTTTAATATTTCGTAAGATTATTTGTGTTCCATTCGAGCTGGTTGACACCTTGTTAACTGAATATTCCGTTGGATTCATGCATTTTCCGTGTTTACATGGTTAATTGGTTATATATAGTTATTATATTCGTATGACATGTTTATACACAACACAGGTTATATATATATATATATATATATATATACATGTAAAAATGATCAAGTCTCACAAATTAAATATTTGAAAAATACTATGATTTAGATTTTAAAGACATGAAGTGACATATAATTTTATCTCTCAACAAATTTTAGCCAACCGTATATAACCGGCCGTAAAAACCGAACCGTATTACAAAAAAACCGAACCGAACCGTAATAAAATGGTTTGGTTTTGGACTAGAGATATTCAAAACCGAAAACCAAAAAACCGAACCGTTGTAGACTAAAACCGAACCAAACCGACCGTTGCCCACCCCTAACTCCAGCAGCAACTACTGCCTTGACTGCTGTTAGAAATGAATCAACTGGTCCAGTTGAGAAAACTGCTGATCAGCTGAGCAATGATGCCATGTCTCTATTCATTAAGAAATTTGGAAGATTCATGAGGAAAAATCAAGGAAATTTTCAGAAAAACTACCAAAGAAACAACTCCAGAGAAGAGACTAATGTATGTTTCAACTGTGGCAAATCCGGTCACTTTATTGCCAACTGTCCAAAGCCTAAAAAGGATAATCAAATCTCAACTGAAAGAAAGAAAAAGATGTATGAGCACAAAAGAAGGTCTAAAGACGAAAAGAAGCCTTACAAGAAGAGACATGAAGTACTTCTAGCTGAAGACAGCAAAGCCAAATGGGCAGAAACTGAAAGCGAAGAGTCAGATCCAGAAAGCTCTTGCAGTTCAAGTGAGGATGAGGAAGAAGTAACATGTCTAATGGTAGATAACCTAGAAGATCAATCAAGCTGCGAGCAGGTATTTGATTTTAGCTCTATTGATTTTACACGAGAAGAACTCATCTCAACTCTTCATGACATGGTCAATGAGTATCAAAAGCTTGCTTTATCATTTGAAAAACTCAGAGCAAAGCAAATGATCCCAAAGACAATAAAACAAAAACTGATGAATCAGTTGAAATGTTGAGTCTGAAAAGGGAGATTGCTGAACTCACTGATGAAAGAAGCAGGAATCAATCAATGATTCAAAAATTGTCGCTTGAAAATACAAAGCTCAATGAGCTCATTCAAGTTTGGAACAAATCATCTAAAACTTTAACTAATATACAGAACTCTCAGAAATCAGTTGATGATAAAACTGGTTTAGGATTCTGTGGTAAAGATGATTTGTCTTCCCAAGATACTCAACCAAAACTGAATATGAACAAAAGGAAATATATTCACTTTGTAAAATCAGTTATGGTACAAAATCAAGAAGAGTCGAGCAAACTGACTGAACAACCATCTCAGAATATGAATAAAGGCATGAGATGTGGAATTGGATATACTCCAAAGGGTAAGACTGACTCATGGAATCAGCAACCGAAAACTCTCAGCAGGAAATATTCATATGGCTACTCAAACTACTACAATAGTAAGCCAGTTCAGAAAAGATATCGGCTGAACAATCAGTTGAAAAAGAACAAAACACATGTCACATCATCCACACACTATACACCAAGCACACACAGACAGGGAAGGACTATATGGAATACAGCAACAGGACAGTCAGTTAAACTGATTCAAGTCTGGATTCCAAAAGGACTAATCAACTATGGACCCAAATAAAAAAAGGGTACCAGAATCTTATTCTGTGTTTAATTGCAGGCAACAAGAACAAGTATTGGATCAATATGGTATCTGGACAGTGGATGTTCACGACACATGACAGGAGATTCAAACTTATTGTCACAACTGGTCAAATACAATGGTCCAAACATCAGTTTTGGGGATAATTCCAAAGGTAAAACTGTGGGTAAGGGTAAGCTTATCCATGGTAACTTCACCATCAATGATATTTTATTAGTCGAGAATCTTAAGTATAATCTGATAAGCATTAGTCAGTTATGCGATAATGGATTCTCTGTTCAGTTTGACAAACACTCTTGTTCAGTCAAAAACTCAACTGAAGAGATTATTCTAACTGGCAAAAGGTGTGGAAACACTTACAAAGTCAGTTGGAATGATCAACCTTATACACCAGTATGCTTTATTGCGTCTAAATCATCTCAAAACTGGTTGTGGCATAAACGGTTAAATCATTTAAATTTTAAATCTATTGCTTATCTGAGTAAGCATGAACTTGTAACTGGTTTGCCCAAAATAAATTTTTCAAAAGAAAAACTTTGTTCAGCATGTCAGTATGGAAAACAAGTTCGATCCTCTTTCAAAAACAAAGGCTGTAAATCTTCATCCCGATGCTTAGAATTATTGCACATGGATCTCTTTGGTCCAATACCAATCATGAGCTTAGGGGGAATGAAATACACCTTAGTGGTCGTAGATGACTTTTCAAGATTTACTTGGGTTATATTTCTCAAATCCAAAGACCATACTGCTGCACAACTGATTAAACTCTTCAAAAGACTTTTAAATGAAAAATCAGTTGGGATTGATCGAATCAGATCTGATCGAGGAACTGAATTCATCAATCAAACACTTTCAAACTTTTTAGAAAATACTGGAATCAAGCATGAGTTCTCAGCAGCAAGGACACCTCAGCAAAACGGTGTAGCTGAGAGAGGGAATCGGACTCTTAAGGAAGCCGCTAGAACGATGCTTGCTGATTCAGGTATTTCTCAAAGATTTTGGGCAGAAGCAGTAAAGACTGCATGCTACACTCAGAACAGATCAATGATTAATAAAAATCACAAGAAAACACCATATGAGATCTGGCATGGAAGAAAAAGCATAATCACTTACTTCAAAATATTTGGCTGTAGATGCTTTATTCATAACAATGGTAAAAATTATCTAAAAGCATTCGATGTCAAATCTGCAGAAGGAATATTCCTTGGATATTCATCAGTTAGCATAGCTTACAGAGTATTTAATAAGAAAACTTTGAATGTTGAAGAATCTGCACACGTTGATTTTGATGAAACTGCACTAATCGATAAGCCAACTGATCAAGTTGAGCTAGCTGATCGTTTTACAGATATCAGTCTGGAAGATGATGACTCAGACGAAGATCGTAATAATCAGAATATCTTTCATACACCTGAACCTGAGATATTGGATCAACCAGCTGAATTGGAAGCAAATCTTGACAATCAGTTGTTGGAGCAAACTAATGGAAATCAATTATCAACTGAATCAGTTCCAACTGAAACTGAAAACATTCAGTTACCCAACGAAGAATTTGCTGGCTGTGAAGCAACAAATGCTGAATTTAGATGGAAGAAATCACACCCTCCAGAACTGGTAATAGGTAACCCATCTGATCCAGTAAGAACCAGAAATCAGGTGCTCAGTCTATTTATTCATTCAGCTTTTGTATCTCAATTAGAACCAAAGAAAACTGACGAAGCTCTTGCTGACCCTAATTGGATTAATGCAATGCAAGAAGAGCTAAATCAGTTTGTTCATAACAATGTCTGGAACTTAGTTCCAAGACCAGTTTCTAAAACTGTTATAGGTACAAAGTGGGTATACAGGAACAAACTGAACGAAGACGGTTCAGTTGTGCGCAAGAAAGCAAGGCTCGTAGCACAAGGCTATAGACAAGAAGAAGGGATAGATTATGATGAGACATTTGCACCAGTTGCAAGACTGGAGGCAATCAGAATATTTCTTGCTTATGCATCTTTCAAGAACTTTAAAGTCTATCAAATGGATGTGAAAAGTGCATTCCTAAATGGCCAATTGCAAGAAGAAGTCTACGTTGAACAACCTCCAGGTTTTATCAATCATAATTTCCCTGATCATGTTTATTATTTGAACAAGGCATTGTATGGTCTCAAACAAGCTCCACGAGCTTGGTATGAAACCCTATCAAAATTCCTAACTGATCATGATTTTACTGTTGGATCAGTTGATAAGACTTTGTTTAAATTCTCGAAAATGATCATATCTTACTTGTTCAAATCTACGTTGATGATATTATATTTGGGTCAACTAACCCCAAACTATGCAAGAAATTTGCTAAGTTGATGCAGGAAAAGTTCGAGATGAGCATGATGGGTGAGCTGACATTCTTTCTTGGTTTACAAGTGAAGCAACTGGATTCAGGAACATTTATTAGTCAAACAAAATATACCAAGGAATTGCTGAAGAAATTTGGCATGGAATCTTGTTCAACAGCAAGTACTCCAATGAGCTCATCAGTTAAATTAGATACTGATCAAGGGGGAATATCAGTTGAGACGACACTTTACAGAGGATTAATAGGTTCTTTATTGTACCTAACTGCTAGTCGTCCTGATATTATGTTTGCTATTTGTATATGTGCAAGATTTCAAGCTAACCCTAAGCAATCACATTTTTCTGCGGCCAAACGTATCTTGAGATATCTTAAGGGCACGGAAAATGTTGGTTTATGGTACTCTAAAGACTCATCTTTCAATTTAGTTGGCTATTCAGATGCAGATTATGCAGGATGCAAGCTTGATCGAAAAAGCACAAGTGGATCATAGGAGACAGACTGATCTCTTGGTTCAGTAAAAAGCAAACATCCATAGCAACTTCCACAACTGAAGCAGAATATCTTGCTGCTGGAAGCTGCTGTGCACAACTGCTTTGGATTCAGCAACAACTGAAAGATTATGGTGTCGATGCAAAGGAGTCACCGATATTCTGTGACAACACAAGTACAATCGCTATAACATATAACCCAATTCTTCACTCCAGAACCAAACACATAGATGTCAGACATCACTTCATCAGGGATCATGCACTGAAGAAGAACATCAGATTGGAGTATGTCTCAACGGAACAACAAGCAGCAGACATCTTCACAAAACCACCTATTGAACAACAACTATATACTGAAGCTGAGTTGACTTTCGCTCATATTGATGAAGTAATTCAAGCCGTGGTAGAAGAATCCAACCTTAGTGAACCAGTTAATGATAAAGTAGATCATTCTGTTGATCAAACCTATCCAGAGGTCACTATTCCTTCAGAGGAAATTGTTCCACCAGATCAATCTGTTGATCAGGTTATACCAACAGAAATGCCAGATGACTCAATCGATCATTCCCTAGAGACATCAGTTCAGGTTGTGCCATCATCAACTGAACAAAATCCTTCCTCACAATCTCAGGATCAAGCAGAAATCCCTGCTAATGATATTTCAGTTCGAAATGTTACTGAAATAGTTTCAACTGATCAAGCCTTGATCGTTTCTGAACTTGATAAGGGTAATGCAAGCACTTCTCGCCAATCCAATCCTCCATCTTCAGCAGATTTTGATCTCATTTTTGAAGAAGTCCAACATATGCAGGACAGCATGAATCAAATCATTACTGTCATTTCCAAAATTCAAAATACACAACTTTCGCACAGTCTGAAATTGGAAGAAAATCAGGAATCCTTGAAAAGACTGAAGGATATTCAATCTACTGTTACTGCTCTCTCTTTTGCAGTTGGTGATATTCAGAAAAATAGAGGTATCATGTCCAGTCTGACTGCCACTCAAGAATTGATTAACCAACGCGTCAACAATGTGGAATCGCTTGTGTCTCGGAAAATTGAACTACTGCAAGTCACAATGACTACTGCTATTGAAAATATGTCATCATCTGTCATGGTCCTCTCTTCTCACGTTCGCAAGCTATCTGACAAGATGGATGTATTTGACAAAAAGGGGGAAAGCAGCTGAAGAAACTGATATCATTTGACCAGTTATTTTATGATTCAGTTATGATAAAGAATTAGAAGAAGAATTAATCAAGCTATTATTTTCAACTGATACCGTTTCTCAGACTTCTACAAGAAATCCAAATATTCTATGATTCAGTTGCGTAATCTATTATCAACAAAGAGCTGAGTTAAATCTCTTGGTTTTGTCAAACACCATAAAGGGGGAAATTGTTGGAAACTAAATTCTGGAGTTTGACAAAACATAAAATCAACTAATACATGAAAGCATATTCGGCAGCTGAACATTCAACTAAAATCAGTTGACACAAACTGATCAGTTGAGAACTGATCAGTTAAAACATTCAGCCGAAAACATTAAAGCTTCTCAACTGATGATACCTTGGGAAAGATCATTCAACAGACAAAAAGACATATCAGACAGCAACTGAATATGGAAAGCCGCACTGCATAGAAAAACGTATTTCGGCTATTGAGATTAATACGCCGTCTTACAATAAATGATGAAGCGGCAATCAAGAACTCTGTCCAAGAAATGATAAGGAGGCAATCAACGGATACGAGAATTCAAAATTACCGTTGAAAGATAAGTCTATAAATATGACTAAAGAGCAGTTGACAAAAAAAAAGACGATTGACCAATCTCAAACTTGCCATTACTCTGTTAAAAATCTCTGCTCACACCTATCAGATCTATTCGTAGCAATCAAGGCTACATATTGAGCAATATAGCACTGTGAAATATTGATAACTCGATAAGTTCTAAGTTCAGTTACTTACAGAGATCATTGTATTATACTAAGAGTTTCAGTTCAGGCAATAGATAAGTCCTAACTGAAGTGGGTTTGTACAAGCGTTGTACTTGATCAAAGTCTTTTAGTGAATATCCTATCCTTGTGATAGAAGGGGTGACGTAGGAGTTATTCAATTCTCCGAACATCCAGAAACATATTGTGTTGTCTTTACTTCAGCTTTTTACTTCCAGTTAGATATTCTATCTTTCAATCAGTTTATTTTCCGCAACTGCTTATTCAGTTTAACTGATTGATAATTGACAGACGGGATACTCAGTTCAGTTTGTAACAAAACTGAACTACCTTTTTCGAAAAACATTTAAATTTCTAGAAGTGTTTATTCAACCCCCCCCTTCTAAACACTCCTTAGTCAATAACCGATCCTAACAGAAGGAAATGAGCAAACGAAAGAAAACAAACTGTCTGTAGCAATGCAGAAATTCGAAAATCTAAAAATGAGAGCTGGTGAAACTCTAAACGAGTTTGATGAAAGATTCAGTAGTCTGGTCAATGAGCTAACTGCTCTGGGTAAAGAGCATAGAAACAGAGAGATAGCACTCAAGGTGATGAGAGCCTTACCCAGAGAATGGGATGTTAAAACAATGTCTATGAGAATGTCCAAAGACTTGAACAAATTGGAACTGCACGATTTATTTGCAGATCTGAAAGCTTACGAGTTCGAATTAGAAGTAAGAAGTGGAGAAAAGCCTTCAAGCCTACCTACCAAGGCTCTTGCTGCTACTGCTACTGCTTTTACTGCTACTGCCACTACCTCTTCTACTGCTGCTGCAGTTGCACCTCAGGCATTACCTGCTGTGATCATTGACAATACAATGGAGAAGACTGCTGAACAAATCAGTAGTGATGCTATGTCCTTATTTGTAAAGAAATTCTCCAGGTTCATGAAGAAGAACAATCGAACCTATCAGGGTCCCAATCGCAACTTCAAGAAAGATTCACCATCTGGTGATATGGGATGCTTTAACTGTGGAAAGTTAGGTCACTTCATTGCTGATTGTCCTAAACCAAAGAAGGATGATCAAAAGAGAAAGGATCACAAGAGAAATGACAAAAAGACCAGAAGAGATCGAAAAGCAATGATTGTCGAAGAAAGCAAATCCAAATGGGCAGACTCTAGTTCTGAGTCATCTGACTCAGAAAGTCATTCCAGTGATAGTGATGCAGAAGAGGTCAAATGTCTCATGGCAGAAAATTGACTCAACCTCGACATTTGAAGAGGTATTTGATTTTGACTCAAATGAATTTACACGAAATGATTTGATTGATGCACTACATGACATGATAAAAGAGTATTCCAGACTTTCTCAATCATTTGAAGAAGTTAAAATCGAAAATCAGAACTTAAAAAATCAGAACAGTAAGTTAACTTGCTTGCAAGTGGACAGCTGTAATGATTTACAAGTTAAGATGAGTAAATTAATAAATGAGAATTAAAGAGCCAATGCAGATTACCAGAAGGTGCTTTCTGAAAACCAGAAGTTGTCGCTACTGGTAAATACTTGGAACAAGTCCTCTGTTTCATTGAAAAGATGCAAGAATTACAAAAACAGTCAGGAGATAGGAGTGGTCTCAGCTTTTGTAATAATGAAGGCACTTCCGAAACGAATACAAAGCCAACACTGGATATGTTCAAAGGGAAATATATTCACTTTGTGAAATCCAGTGTGGTACAGGAACCAGAGGTACCTACTGTTTCAGTTGAAAGGAATGTAAATCAGATGAACAGAAGAATGCACTATGGTCTGGGTTACATTAAACCTAAGGAAAAAGTTGACCAGAGTTCTAGATTCAGAAAAGAATTCAACTCTGGAAGACAACATCCTATGAAGGTTAAAAACCATCAGTACTACAACTCTTAACCTGTTCAGAGGAGATACAGACTGGAAAACAGAAACGGAAGGGAGGAGCAACATTTTAATATGTATACTGTTAGAAATAACAGACCTTCTATTGCACACAAATCTTTGGATACCCGAAGTACAAGATCACCAAGAATTGTACAAATGTGGGTCCTTAAAGGACTGATAAGGCTTGGACCCAAATAGATTTGGGTACCAGATACTAAAATTTGTGTTTGCAGGAACAGAAGAAGAAAGCAGAAATCAGTAACTCTACATGGTATTTGAACAGTGGATGTTCCTGACACATGACTGGACAGAAAAACCTACTTTCCGAGATAATGAATTATACTGGACCAAAGATAACTTTTGGAGACAACTCAAAAGGTAAAACCATGGGTAAGGGTAAGATTATCCATGGTAACATAACTATTAATGATGTGTTATTAGTCGACAATCTTTGTTACAATCTAATCAGCATTAGTCAACTATGTGATAATGGTTATTCTGTAGCCTTTCAGAAGCATTCATGTATAGTTAGAGCTTCTGCTGAAACTACTGTGTTAACCGGAAAAAGAGAAGGAATACTTACAGAGTCTCTTGGAACTCAAATCATGTCAATACTCCTACATGCTTGGTTGCTTCTCTTAGCAATAAACACTGGCTATGGCACAAGAAATTAAATCATCTAAATTTCAAGTCAATCAATTATCTCAAGAATCAGAATATAGTTGATGGATTACCTGATATTAATTTTGTTAAAAATCATGTTTGTTCTTCTTGTCAGCTTGGGAAACAGATAAGATCCAGTTTCAAGAACAAAGATAGCAAATCAACTTCAAGATGTCTGGAACTACTGCACATGGATCTTTTTGGTCCTATCCCCATCATGAGCTTAGGGGGAATGAAATATACTCTTGTTGTTATTGATGATTTTTCTAGATTCACTTGGGTAATATTTCTCGCAGGAAAAGATCAAACCAGTAGCCTCTTGATCAAGCTTCTGAAAAGGATTCAAAATGAAAAATCTTCTACCATCATTAAAATAAGAAGTGATCGGGGTACTGAGTTCACTAACAAGTATCTTGAGTTATATTTGAATGAACAAGGGATTCATCATGAATATTCAGCTGCCAGAACACCTCAACAAAACGGAGTAGCTGAGAGGAGAAATAGAACTCTAAAAGAAGCTGCTAGAACAATGCTAGCAGATGCAAACATCTCTCAGCGCTTCTGGGCTGAAGCCATCAATACTGCTTGTTACACGCAAAACAGATCTATGGTCAACAAAAGGCACAATCAGACCCCCTATGAAATATGGAAAGGGAAGAAGCCCAACGTATCTTATTTTCATGTGTTTGGTTGCAAATGCTTTGTGCTAAATAATGACAAAAATCATTTGACTGCATTTGACTCAAAATCAGATGCTGGACTATTTCTTGGTTACTCTGCTGTAAGCAAAGCTTTTAGAATCTTCAACAATAGAACCCTTAATGTTGAAGAATCAATCCATGTTGTCTTCGATGAAGACAGCAGTGCTCCTGAAATATCTAACATATCTGATTTAAGTAACAGGCTAGACATGATTCACTTGGAAATTGACAGTGAAGATGATGTAGAAGCAAATATCAAGGATCTTCAAAATCCAGAACCAGACATTCCATTAGTGGAACCAGAAGTACAGACTTTGGATCTACCAATACCAGCAGAAGACACTCAGGAACCCACTACTGGTTCCATCGAGAACAATCTCAACATATCAAATCAGGAAGATATCCTTTTAAATCCTTTTATCTGGAGAAAATCTCGTCCTCCATCATTAGTTATTGGTAATCCAACAGCGCCTTTGAGAACCAGAAGGCAAATGCTTAATGAATACATGCATGCTGCTTTTATATCTCAGGATGAACCAAAGAAAATTGAAGAAGCTCTTCTGGATCCTAGCTGGATTGAAGCCATGCAAGAAGAGCTGAATCAATTCAAATGAAATGAAGTTTGGTTTCTAGTACCTAGACCATCTCACCAAGCTGTCATTGGAACTCGGTGGGTATTTAGAAACAAACTCAATGAAGAAGGCACAGTGGTGAGAAATAAAGCAAGATTGGTTGCTCAAGGTTTTAGACAGGAAGAAGGAATAGACTTTGATGAGACCTATGCACCAGTAGCAAGGCTAGAAGCAATCAGAATATTCTTAGCCTTTGCTGCTTTCAAGAATTTCAAAGTATATCAAATGGATGTGAAAAGTGCTTTTCTGAATGGTCTCTTACAAGAAGAAGTTTACGTTGAACAACCTCCAGGTTTCATCGATCATTTTTCACCTCATCATGTATTTAAATTACACAAAGCATTATATGGTCTAAAACAGGCACCTAGAGCATGGTATGACACTCTATCACAATTTCTTATTGATCATGATTTTACCATTGGAGCAGTAGATAAAACTTTATTTACTTAAGTCAAGAATAAGCACATTCTTTTAGTACAGATCTATGTTGATGATATTATTTTTGGGTCAACTAACCCCAAATTATGTGCAAAGTTTGGAAAATTGATGCAGGATAAATTCGAAATGAGTATGATGAGAGAATTAACATTCTTCCTAGGATTACAGATTAAGCAATCAGAGACTGGAATCTTTATAAATCAAGCCAAGTACACCAAGGAGCTTCTAAAAAAGTTTGGAATGGAAGCATGCTCTGCTGCTTCTACTCCAATGAGCTCATCTATTAAAATTGATAAAGCTGAAAGTGGTATTCCAGTAGAGGTAACTCAGTATCGCGGTCTTATTGTTTCATTATTATATCTAACTGCCAGTAGACCAGATATCATGTTTGCTGTTTGTATTTGTGCTAGATTTCAATCTAACTCCAAACAATCTCATTATATTGCTGCTAAACGTATTTTGAAGTACTTGAAAGGAACTCAAAATGTCGGCTTATGGTATCCCAATGATTCATCGTTAAATCTTATTGGATATTTAGATGCTGATTATGCAGGTTGCAAACTAGACCGAAAAAGCACTAGTGGTTTTTGTCAATTTCTTGGTGATAGGCTGATATCCTGGTTTAGCAAGAAGCAGACTTCCATAGCCACATCTACTGCAGAAGCAGGCTCTCAGATATTGTGGATTCAACAACAGTTAAGAGACTATGGGATTCAAGCCTCCGAATCACCTATATTCTGTGACAATACCAGTGCTGTTGCAATCACACAAAATCCAGTACTTCATTCCAGAACGAAGCACATTGACATCAGACATCACTTCATTAGATATCATGTACAGAAGAAGAACATTCGTCTGGAATACGTTTCTACTGATCAACAAACATCAGATATCTTCACAAAACCCTTACCAGAAAATAAGTTTTCTTACTTTGGTAATTCTCTTGGTTTGATAGATTTAAGTTGATTATTTTCTGTTATCTTTGTTAATTTTATTTATACTCGCTTATTTATCGTATTGAACTAACAATAAGATATTTGCAGAAAAGCAGAAGGAAAAGTCAGATACGTAAACTGGAACTTTATTAGAAACCATTTCAGTACATTACACGATGCAAAAGTAAAAACAGTAGATCTTCAAAGCTATTTAACCAGTAGCGTTACATTTAGCTTTTGTCTTCAGTAATAGGAGTTCTCTGTAATTTGCTTGCAAAGTACTTCAACAGGAACAAGAGAATCCAGCAAGCTCAAGGCCTAGAAAGAATCTAGCAAGCTTGGGTCTTGTCAGCACTAATGTATTTTCTAGATGCCTTACAGGGCATCATAGAGGATTTCAGCATCATCAATCCACCAGCACTCTCTTATTGCATTAGCATGCTTCTGGAAGAAATCGATGCTACATTTCAAACTCAATCGAAGCAACAAATTTGCTTGACTGTGGAAACTACAACTCCAGGAGTGTGTTCCAAGGATCATTACGAAAATAATGATATCCTCAAACTTCTCTCTGAATAGTTTTGCTTCGACTCCTGAATCAAACTCTAACTCTCTTTTTACTTGAGTTTTCATTTTTTCGAAGTTCATCTGTTTAACTTCGTTCAAGATATGCAGGTATTTATAGAGGGAACAAAGACTCTTGCGAATCGCAAGATTGCGACTGTTCATTTTCAACGGCTCAGATTGAGAGATGGCCAAGAGTCACTTGTCGCAATTATGACCACTTATTAATTGAATTTACCGAGGGAAACAGTATTTTAGTCAGACTAAGAGTTTGACACCTTTTCAGAAAACAGAGAGAATGTTTGTTTTTTCCGATAAAACTTCAAGTCTGCTGGTTTTTGTCAAAGTGCTTAAATATTTCAGCACCCTGAAACTTCCAGCCGACGTTATCATAAAATGACAAATCCTCTTCTTTTTTTTTAGTAACCATCTAGACAGCCCGCCCTTTTTCAAAATTTTCAAAAACATTCGTATATCTGACAGTTTCTACAAAACTTTTCAAACACTCAACCTTAAACATACTGACACGTGTCTTTATGTTTATTTGACGGCTGTATATCTATTTCAAATTTCACCTTTTCACCTTTACTGTTTCATATCTATCGTTATTCAGCTACTGATTTCTCTCTATCACCTCTAACTACTGCAAATTATATCTGCTTCTATCCTTATACAGAAATGGCTGGAGCATACACTCTTAACGCTTATCAAGTCAATTTTGCCTCTGTTCTCAACATCAACGATGAGAATCTTGTTAAAATGTTTCAAGATATTGAAAAATCGGGACTCAGACAATTCCTGGAAGCACCAGCCGTTATTTACAAAAATGCTCTTCTGGATTTTTACGCTAAAGCGACAGTACATGAAGGAAAGATTGTTCACTCTCAAGGAGATGCATCCATCTCTATTGATGCCGCACTTCTAGGAGCGACTTTCCTTCTCCCACTCTCAGGTATTTCTGAACTATCTGATATTTCCAAAACAGATATGTCTATTGCGCTTAGCTCGTTCTCAGCCTCTGGAGAAGAAGTGTCACACCCTTACTCTATACTTAGCATAATTACCATAATCAAAATAGGATTTGAATGATATAACTATATTATGAATCAAATCAACAAGGGGCATCACTTTGACGGTTTGTAAAAATTTTGGCATGATGTCCCTATATTTTGTATACACCAAAACTCAAGCAATACTATTCATACACATTTATAAACATATTCTCATATACCAACATACTTTGTATCATCATACATAACATGGAACTTGTTTCAAACCCTCATATAAAATTTACTACAATACATATGCGGAAGCTATACAATAAGAAGTCCCGGTTCTTGTCGAGGTAGGGCACGTCACTAGCATCCATTGGCGAACCGGCATCCTATGTCTCTTCACTACCTGATCCTGTAACACATGAGCTACGTGAGTTTATAAAACTCAATAAGTGGGCACTTATACGTATCAATATGCATCGAAGGAACATACATATCAAGTCGTGACAACAATGAATCTTAAAAACATATCATACCGTAGCTTATATTCAATGTTCATTTTTGTACTTGAGCCTCATTAGTTGACCTGTACTACCGTGCTTGCTTTATTATATAGCTACTACTGTGCTGGACGTCAGGGAGCAACCTTTGGCAACCCCACGCCCCATGAACATATATTGGCCAATAGCTTTGGTGGACTTAAAACCACCCATGATGTCAACAAGCTCTATATCATGTAAATCAATCTTTTTTCTTTTCATGTTCATGTTCTTGTTCATGACATAGCACCCATCATCAATATTCATGAGTTCCTTACATATTTAATACATAACAATGGAATATGGTGCTATGTTTTCATCAATAAACATACTAACAATGTACATATATCAATAGACAATGAGATGCATTTGAAATTCATAATATTACTCATGTATTACTTCAAGAACATGCCAACTTACCGTCCAAGCTTAAGAACACTGGTTTAAAATGGTGTTTCTCGCTCCTATACTGTCAAATACATCAATAAACCCATCACTATGTATATTTAGGTGAAAATCACTCCTCTACATGTAGAACAACTAAAAGAGAAGAAAACTTACACCTATATGATGTTCTTGTGATGGAGAATAAACTTCTAACCTCAAAACTTGGAAAGGAATGAAGAAGGAAGCTTTGGAGGATGTTTTCTAGATTTTTCTATCGAGTTTCTTGCTGGTATAAGAGTGGAGAGCTGATAAAATGGCTTAGAAAGTCGAAACTTATCCATATATATATAAGGCGGAATGTTCTGTCCAAGAGGTAAAATTTTCGTGCACTGGCGCTCGGACGGTCATATTCTACCGCTCGGGCGCCATATGTTCTGTAAAATTGGTGAGCTTGTAAAGTACCGGCGCTCGGGCGGTAAAATCTTACCGCTCGGGCGCCACCTGTTCTGCCTCTGCGCACTACTTCGTTAAAGATCGCTCCAGAAACGTCTCTTCCGTTCATAATCTGGAAAAGTGGTAAACTAGGAAGTTGTAGCTCTATGTCTTGGCTTGAATCTCCCACTGGTTTCAGGTCATTTGGAGGTCTGAGTAAAACGTTATGGCCAATCTCCTAACATGTGTCATTGTAGGAGTGACGATACACAAAACTCACTTCGGGGGCGCTTTTGGCTTGTCTTCCACAATGATTTGGACAAAACCCAAAACGTGAAAGTTGTAGCATTATATCTTAGATTTCTAATGGTTAAGGCCTCACACAATTTGGATCAATATTCAAATCATTATACTAAAACCCGTACGAACTACCATATTTACATCTCATTTCCCACAACTTCCATTACACTATCATTACCTACACATCTTACTCTAACTATTTAGACATATATTCATTCTCAATATACCCTGGGCAATATAAAAGTCATGTTCAATCTCAATATTGATACCTCAATCATCACTTTAAATCTAACAAGCTAAACAACTACATAATAAACGACATAAACGCATTATTATCATTTGTACGAGTAACCGGGCATTACAATTCTCCCCTCCTTCAAAGAATTTCGTCCTCGAAATTTGACGTACCATATAGTTCGGGATATCTCTGTTGAATCTCGTCTTCGCGTTCCCAAGTTGCTTCTTCGATTGCATGATTTCGCCATAACAGTTTCACCAATGGTATTTCCTTGCCTCGTAACACTTTTGATTTCCTATCGAGGATTTGGACCGGTCGTTCTTCATACGAGAGATTTGAAGCTAGCTCCAATGGTTTGTAATGAAGAACGTGAGAAGGATTGGCCAAATAATTTCATAGCAAGGAAACGTGAAAAACATTGTGAACATTTGACAAGTTCGGAGGTAAAGCAACTCGGTAGGCTCTGTCTCCTATTCTTTCCAAGATTTCACATGGACCGATATATCTTGGACTCAATTTTCCCTTCTTACCAAAACGCAAAATGCCCTTCAATGGTGATATCTTTACAAATACATGGTCACCACCCTGAAATTCCAATCGACGACGTCGCACATCAGCATAGCTTTTCTGTCGACTCTGGCCTCAAATTGTTGTATGTATTCTGTCATTGCCTTAGTTCCTTGCTTCAGGTTAAGGAAGTCGCTGGCTTTCTTAGCTCGTACGTCTTTACTGAAATACTTGTTGTAAAACACGGTTTTGAAAGTTTCCCATGTCAATGGTCCAACCGGTAATGCGACCCTTGCACTCTCCCACCAAATTCTTGCATGCTTTGTTAATAAAAAGACGGCACAAGTCACTTTGTCAACATCTTCCATATGAAGGTAGGAGAAGATGGACTCCAATGACTTAATCCACTCTTCTGCTACTGCTGGATCGGTGCTTCCCATGAATTCCGGAGGATTCAAACGTCGTAACCGATCATATACGTCTGTCTGAACATGCACATGTCTGTGTACTATGGCTTGAGCTTGTGCCTGTTCATGAGTAGTCCGTTGCATCTCCAGTAGCTGCTGGATTTGTTCACCATGGACTTTTTCTTGTTGTTGGAGTAATTGAGCGAAGTCATCTATCGGTCGTGGCGCACTGCCCTCACCTTCGACTGCTGGGGCCTTGCCCTTAGATGACTCTCCTTCATGTACTTTACGTTTTGGTGGCATCGTTGCTTATCTTAACCTACATGTAGGTCACGTAGAAACACATAACTTAGCATAAACTATGGAATACAAAGATACTTACTTGCCAAGTTCTCCATATGGATGAAGTGCAGTGTCTTCCCTGTCAAAGAACCGTGGGCTCTGATACCATAAAAATGTCACACCCTTACTCTATACTTAGCATAATTACCATAATCAAAATAGGATTTGAATGATATAACTATATTATGAATCAAATCAAAAAGGGGCATCACTTTGACGGTTTGTGAAAATTTTGGCATGATGTCCCTATATTTTGTATACACCAAAACTCAAGCAATACTATTCATACACATTTATAAACATATTCTCATATACCAACATACTTTATATCATCATACACAACATGGAACTTGTTTCAAACCCTCATATAAAATTTACTACAATACATATGCGGAAGCTATACAATAAGAAGTCCCGGTTCTTGTCGAGGTAGGGCACGTCACTAGCATCCATTGGCGAACCGGCATCCTATGTCTCTTCACTACCTGATCCTGTAACACATGAGCTATGTGAGTTTATAAAACTCAATAAGTTGGCACTTATACGTATCAATATGCATCGAAGGAACATACATATCAAGTCGTGACAACAATGAATCTTAAAAACATGTCATACCGTAGCTTATATTCAATGTTCATTTTTGTACTTGAGCCTCATTAGTTGACCTGTACTACCGTGCTTGATTTATTATATAGCTACTACTGTGTTGGACGTCAGGGAGCAACCTTTGGCAACCCCACGCCCCATGAACATATATTGGCCAATAGCTTTGGTGGACTTAAAACCACCCATGATGTCAACAAGCTCTATATCATGTAAATCAATCTTTTTTCTTTTCATGTTCATGTTCTTGTTCATGACATGTGGGGACCCGGGCTCTAATTCTTTTTCTTGAGATTAAATGGATCATTATTCTAAACGTGGGTCAATTTTTCGCTTTTACATTTAATCAAATGTAATTAAACAAGCATCAATCTTTATTTAATTTACAACATACAAACATAATATACATGTCTTATTCTGTATGTCCTCAACTAACCAGTATTAAAAGAGAGTACATAATAAAAGACAACTACTGGTCCATCTAATACGCCCGTGATCTCCACGCTAACACGATCATCTCTGTCTCGACCCAGATCCTGCCCCACCTGTTGTTATGCACACATACAGACATAACAACAGCCGGAAAATCGGTGAGAACAAATCCCAGTATAAACATTTATACATGCATTAAAACAATCTAAAACATGAAACATGCTAATATGAATGTCATTCATATATAATCATGCAATGCGAGTCTAATCATGTCTAGACGCGACTCGACTAAAACTCTAGGGATCCCGTTGTGAATAAGATGTCACTGGCTGTCACCTACCCTACCAATCGAGGTGCTGTACGTCTTATTCCTAGACTTCGGCCTGATCTGTATCCACGTCTACAAAGGGGCGGTGATCTTCACCTAAGCTGAGATATCGCCGAACATCTAGTAGTCTGCCTGATCTCCAGACTGCCCTATCTTAATGCATGAATACAAAATCTGCAAACAAGCATAATGCAATGCTACACGATCTGTAAACAAAGCATAGCAAGATCTGCATACAAGTTCTATAAACCAATCTATAACAATCATAATCATATCAAGGTATGAACAATAAAACAAGTATGTGATTTTGGTTGGGAAACTCAAATGTGATCTCATTTGAGTCGTGATTCCCCAAACAAAACATGTACTATACCTTTCGTCGTAGAATCGCTGTCATGGTCGCCAATACGAATCTGAAATGGAAATGTGGATACGCACTCTATCAATTTCTAATCTAAATCAACATATATTCAAGTCACTACGTGATCTCAATACATTTCGACGGCATAACAACGTAATTCTCGCTACCGGTCAATCAAATTCTCCACAGATATCAACACTATCTTATTCTCAATCACAATCCAATACAATATTCATCCAAAACACAATAATTCTATCCCAACAATTCATAAACCATACTGAAACTCATAGGAAATGCATATGATATCATTTCTTTGATCCGTTTACAATTATATCATGCTCAATATGTCAAGAACACAATATAACTATCATATTCTCATTTCCCAAACATCTGAATTTCGAAACTTGTTGAAATTACATAAAACTTACATCACTTTGTAGCCAATAACGAGAGGATCTCAAAACCGCAGTCGGATTTAAATTTGGATGGCTCAATCTTCTAAAATCACAATTACAAGTGAAAGGAAACTTGAAAGCCTTTCTTCCTCAGAAATCCTCGGTTTCTTGCTACTGAAATGAGAAGAAATCGAGGCAAATCTGTATATATACCTTGCATGTTTTCGTACACATGGCAATCCATTTGGACTACACGTCTCGCGCATATGCGCGGACACTACTCGCGCATGTGCGCGAGACCTACTGTCTCGGCAGATTTAACACTCGCGCATATGCGCCACTAAACTCGCGCATATGCGCCAATGTTTCTGGACGCTCCGCGCATATGCGCCACTACTCTCGCGCATATGCGCCAATGCTACTGGCCTGCTCGCGCATGTGCGCGCCTTTCTTCGCGCATGTGCGCCGAGGCTACTGGAATTTCCATGCATATGCGCGCATTTCTTCGCGCATGTGCGCCATAGCTTCGACCTTACTTATTCTTTTGACTATCTTTCACATCTTTATTGTACATTTTCCTTTCTTTTCTAGTCCAATAAAATACATCTACAATCATCTTAATTATCAACAAATCCATCTGATTATGATAACTAATTCTTCGAGCCTTACATTTCTCCCCCTCTAAGAAATGATTTCGTCCTCGAAATTGTAGATGATCAATTAAAGTACAACAAGATGCAATACAAACAAAAGTAAACAATTACATACATCATGTAAATAACTCGGGATGTTTCTGTCTCATACTTGCTTATGTTTCCCAAGTCGCTTCCTCAATGCCATGACGACTCCACTGAACTTTCACGAGGGGAATATTCTTCGTTCTGAGCTTCTTTTCTTTCCGATCAAGAATCTGTATCGGTTGTTCCACATAACTCAATGTCTGATCAAGTTCAGCTTCGTCAGGCTGAATGACATGAGAAACATCTGGTATATACCTACGCAACATCGATACATGAAAGACATTATGTATCCCGGATAGAGAAGGAGGAAGTACAAGTCGATAAGCTCGATCGCCAATCTTCTCCAGAATCTCGTAAGGACCAATGTATCGAGGAGATAGTTTCCCGCGTTTGCCAAATCGAACAACGCCTCTGAATGGAGAAATCTTTAAGAATACTCTATCTCCCGCCTCAAATACTAACGGTCTACGTCTGATATTGGCATATTTTGCTTGTCGATCTTGTGCTGTCTTCATCCTCTTCTGAATGAGTTTCACCTTCTCTGTCATGTCACGAATCATATCTGGCCCAAGTTCTGGTACTTCTGAAACGTCATCCCAATATAACGGAGATCTGCACTTCTTGCCATACAAAGCTTCAAACGGTGCCATCTCGATACTCTTCTGATAGCTATTATTGTAAGAGAATTCACAAAGAGGTAGAGAATTTTGCCAACTAATGTCAAAATCTAGCACGACGGCTCTCAACATATCCTCTAATGTCTGGATAGTCCGTTCTGACTGTCCGTCTGTCTGAGGATGGTAAGCAGTACTCAGGTGTAATGTCGTACCTAAGGCCTGCTGTAAACTGTGCCAGAAGTGTGAAGTGAATCGGGGATCACGATCTGATACGATAGACTTCGGCACTCCATGCAATCTGACTACCTCTCGAATATAAATCTCCGCCATCTGATTCTGTCTATACGTCATTCTGTATGGAATGAAACAAGCAGATTTGGTCAATCTGTCAATAATAACCCAATCGCATCGCAGCCTCTGGATGATCGTGGTAACTTCGTCACAAAATCCATGGAAATGTGATTCCATTTCCATTCTGGAATGGCTAAACTTTGAAGTAATCCACCAGGCTTCTTCCTCTCAGCTTTCACCTGTTGGTAGTTCAAACACTTAGACACAAATTCGGCAATGTCTGACTTCATTTGTTTCCACCAGAACTGTGTCTTCAAGTCATTGTACATCTTCCTGCCACCTGGATGAATGCTGAACCGACTACAATGTGCCTCTGTCAGAATCTGCTGTCTCAAATCTGCAACATCTGGCACAACTAGACGGTTATTCACGTACAACACATGATCTCGTACCTGATATTCTGATACATGCCCTGATCTGACCATTTGGATTGATTTCTGCACATTCTGATCGGTTCTTTGTGCTTCCTTGATCCTCATAATCAAATTGGGCTCAACTTGGATCGTAAAAAGTCGTAGTGGCTTACTATCTGTATCAAATTCTAATCCAGATGTACAGCAATTTTCAACTAACTTGTTAACACCTATCGTCGATAAGGACAAAGAACATACCTTACGACTCAAGGCATCTGCTGCTGCATTTGACTTCCCTGGATAATATTTGATTTCACAGTCAAAGTCTTTCAGAAGATCTAGCCATCTACGCTGCCTCATATTCAGTTCTGATTGAGAAAATAGGTACTTTAAGCTCTTATGATCGGAAAATATCTCAAATTTTTCACCGTAGAGATAATGACGCCAAATCTTTAATGCAAATACGATAGCCGCCAATTCCAGATCATGAATGGGGTATCGGATCTCGTGTGGCTTCAATTGACTCGAGGCGTATGCGATCACATGGCCTCGCTGCATAAGAACACATCCCAAACCTCTATGAGAAGCATCACAATATACAACGAAATCACCCGTACCTGAAGGTATCGTCAGTACTGGAGCACTGGTCAGCCTTTTCTTCAACTCTAGAAAGCTAGACTCGCACTCCTCTGACCAAACAAATGGTGCATTCTTTTGCGTCAATTGAGTTATTGGCTTTGCAATGCTGGAGAAATCCTTGATGAATCTTCTATAGTATCCGGCTAGGCCCATAAAACTGCGTATTTCTGGTACAGAAGTCGGCCTCGACCAACTGATCACAGCTTCAACTTTATTCGGATCTACAGAAATACCATCGCCAGATATAATGTGTCCCAAAAAGACAACTCGATTCAACCAAAACTCACACTTTGACAATTTTGCATACAGTCGCTCGTTTCTCAACGTCTGCAAAACAATTCTGAGATGCTCTGCATGCTCATTTCTGTTCTTCGAATACACCAAAATATCATCGATGAAAACAATGACAAATTCGTCCAAATATTTCTGAAACACTTGGTTCATCAAGCCCATAAATACCGCAGGAGCATTGGTTAAACCAAAAGACATGACAATAAATTCGTAATGTCCATACCTGGTTCGAAATGCTGTCTTTGGTATGTCTATATCTCGAACTCTGAGCTGATGATACCCAGAACGCAAATCAATCTTCGAATACACGGAGGATCCCTGCAACTGATCAAATAAATCATCAATCCTAGGCAAAGGATATTTATTTTTGATCGTTGCCTTGTTCAGTTGCCTGTAATCAATACACAATCGCATCGAACCATCTTTCTTTCGCACAAACAGCACCGGAGCACCCCAAGGAGATACACTAGGTCTGATATATCCCTTGGCCAGAAGATCTTCTAACTGTGCTTTCAGTTCTTTTAGTTCGATGAGTGCCATCCTATACGGAGCGCTCGAAATAGGGACGGTACCTGGTATAAGTTCAATACTGAAGTCTACCTCTCGAACCGGAGGTAATCCTGGGATTTCGTCTGGAAAAATATCTGGAAATTCCCGTACTACGGCCAGGTCCGTCAATGCCGGGCTCGACTTCTGCATATCTACAGCATAAATAAAGAAACCATCCGCTCCTTTATGTAACAATCTGTTCATAGTAAGAGCCGAAATCAAGGGAATCCGAGATCTGGAACCCTTCCCGTAGAATTTCCACTCGTCTGTCATCTCGGGTCTGAATCTGACAATCTTGTGGAAACAATCCACGGTAGCTCTGTACTTCGTTAGCATGTCAATACCGACTATACAATCAAAATCAGCTAGACCCAATACTATACAATCTAGGTCAATCTCATGCCCCTCAAACTGTAGAATGCAATGTTTAACCATAGTTACAGATATCAATTTACTTCCCAACGGAGAATTAATAGATAAAACTTCTAACAAAGACTCAACAGGCAATGAATGCAACAATGCAAATCGCTCCGAAATGAATGTATGTGATGCACCTGTATCTATCAAGATATAAGCAGGATAACCATAAAGGAGACAATTACCTGCTATAACATCATCTGGTGCATCTTGTGCTTGCACTTCGGTCAATGCAAACACTTGGGCCTGTTGCCTCGGAGGTTGACTAACCGTCTGACTACCTCGAGCTCTGGGTTGGGTCTGTGCTGGTGGAGGCTGAAAAGAGTGGACTGATGATGCCTGCCGCTCAAGCTGAGGTACGGAACCGGAGGCTCTTCCACTCTGGAATTGCTGTACACTTCTCTGTGGACAGACTTTGGCAAAATGCCCCGGTTGCCTACAAATGTTACATCGACCTGTAACTCCCTGGCACTGTTCAGTTGCATGCCTACCTCCACAAGAATTGCAGTAGACACCTGAAGTCCTTGAACTTTGATCAAAACCAGTCTGTCTTGATCCGCTGGAGCTGGACGAACTGCTCCCAGGTCGCTTAAACTGTTTCCCCTTCGCCTTCAGCTGTTCCTTTCTGCCACTGCTACTATCGCCACTATCAAATCTTGGGGGGGGGGTGGAATGGTAGGTGCTAGTGGTCTCGGTATCAGAGCAACATAAGGAGCCCTCCGCTTCCTCAACAATCCTGCTTCTGCACCCTTGGCTCGATTCAATGCATCCGCAAAGTTATTAGGTCTTCCCGTGTTTACCAAGGTAAAAATGTCCGAGTTCAAACCATTTATGAATTGGTCCGCCACCGCCTCGTCACTACCTGAAACATGGGGTGCAAAACGAAGCAAAGAAGAGAATTTGGCAACGTGCTCCTCAATGTTCAGTGGCCCTTGCCTCAGATTGGCAAATTCAGCACCTTTATCCTTGCGATAGGAGATGGGAAAGAAACGCTGATAGAACTCCGTCTTGAATCCCTTCCAAGTAATCTCGGTACCCCGCTGCTCTAAAGCTCTCCTAATGTTCAACCACCAATTCTTGGCTATATATTGCAATTGATGGCCAATTAGCTTTACTCTCTTCTCGTCACTGTACTCCAAAGAGTCGAATAACATTTCAATGTCCTCAAGCCAACTTTCGCACTCGATGGCATTCTCGGTACCTTTTAATGTGGGAGGTCGAAAAGATTGGAATCGCTTCAGCAACGTCTCCATAGGGGTCGCCGTAACATCCATAGGATCTCCGGATGTGCTCCCCTGTTCTGGCGCTGCTGGTCGTAGAGGTACTGCTGCTCTTCTAGGTGGCATATCTAATAATCCAAAGGATTAGTATACAAACTATACAACTGTCTCAGCCATCCTCTAGTAAGTTACCTCTGATCTAGAATCAGTTCTGATTCAGTTAATCACATGTTATAATCGATCAGATAACAACAACATGTAATAAGGAAAGCAATAAACATGCTAGCACATCATAAGCAAGGAAGAAGACTCGATCTACCCCGCTCATTCTATCCTATCTTAGTCTAAAGGAACTATCGGCTCTGATACCACCTGTTGTGGGGACCCGGGCTCTAATTCTTTTTCTTGGGATTAAATGGATCATTATTCTAAAACGTGGGTCAATATTTCGCTTTTACATTTAATCAAATGTAATTAAACAAGCATCAATCTTTATTTAATTTACAACATACAAACATAATATACATGTCTTATTCTGTATGTCCTCAACTAACCAGTATTAAAAGAGAGTACATAATAAAAGACAACTACTGGTCCATCTAATACGCTCGTGATCTCCACGCTAACACGATCATCTCTGTCTCGACCCAGATCCTGCCCCACCTGTTGTTATGCACACATACAGACATAAAAACAGCCGGAAAACCGGTGAGAACAAATCCCAGTATAAACATGTATACATGCATTAAAACAATCTAAAACATGAAACATGCTAATATGAATGTCATTCATATATAATCATGCAATGCGAGTCTAATCATGTCTAGACGCGACTCGACTAAAACTCTAGGGATCCCGTTGTGAATAAGACGTCACTGGCTGTCACCTACCCTACCAATCGAGGTGCTGTACGTCTTATTCCTAGACTTCGGCCTGATCTGTATCCACGTCTACAAAGGGGCGGTGATCTTCCCCTAAGCTGAGATATCGCCGAACATCTAGTAGTCTGCCTGATCTCCAGACTGCCCTATCTTAATGCATGAATACAAAATCTGCAAACAAGCATAATGCAATGCTACACGATCTGTAAACAAAGCATAGCAAGATCTGCATACAAGTTCTATAAACCAATCTATAACAATCATAATCATATCAAGGTATGAACAATAAAACAAGTATGTGATTTTGGTTGGGAAACTCAAATGTGATCTCATTTGAGTCGTGATTCCCCAAACAAAACATGTACTATACCTTTCGTCGTAGAATCGCTGTCACGGTCGCCAATACGAATCTGAAATGGAAATGTGGATACGCACTCTATCAATTTCTAATCTAAATCAACATATATCCAAGTCACTACGTGATCTCAATAAATTTCGACGGCATAACAACGTAATTCTCGCTACCGGTCAATCAAATTCTCCACAGATATCAACACTATCTTATTCTCAATCATAATCCAATACAATATTCATCCAAAACACAATAATTCTATCCCAACAATTCATAAACCATACTGAAATTCATAGGAAATGCATATGATATCATTTCTTTGATCCGTTTACAATTATATCATGCTCAATATGTCAAGAACACAATATAACTATCATATTCTCATCTCCCAAACATCTGAATTTCGAAACTTGTTGAAATTACATAAAACTTACATCACTTTGTAGCCAATAACGAGAGGATCTCAAAACCGCAGTCGGATTTAAATTTGGATGGCTCAATCTTCTAAAATCACAATTACAAGTGAAAGGAAACTTGAAAGCCTTTCTTCCTCAGAAATCCTCGGTTTCTTGCTACTGAAATGAGAAGAAATCGAGGAAAATCTGTATATATACCTTGCATGTTTTCGTACACATGGCAATCCATTTGGACTACACGTCTCGCGCATATGCGCGGACACTACTCGCGCATGTGCGCGAGACCTACTGTCTCGGCAGATTTAACACTCGCGCATATGCGCCACTAAACTCGCGCATATGTGCCAATGTTTCTGGACGCTCCGCGCATATGCGCCACTACTCTCGCGCATATGCGCCAATGCTACTGGCCTGCTCGCGCATGTGCGCGCCTTTCTTCGCGCATGTGCGCCGAGGCTACTGGAATTTCCATGCATATGCGCGCATTTCTTCGCGCATGGGCGCCATAGCTTCGACCTTACTTATTCTTTTGACTATCTTTCACATCTTTATTGTACATTTTCCTTTCTTTTCTAGTCCAATAAAATACATCTACAATCATCTTAATTATCAACAAATCCATCTGATTATGATAACTAATTCTTCGAGCCTTACATGACATAGCACCCATCATCAATATTCATGAGTTCCTTACATATTTAATACATAACAATGGAATATGGTGCTATGTTTTCATCAATAAACATACTAACAATGTACATATATCAATAGACAATGAGATGCATTTGAAATTCATAATATTACTCATGTATTACTTCAAGAACATGCCAACTTACCGTCCAAGCTTAAGAACACTGGTTTAAAATGGTGTTTCTCGCTCCTATACTGTCAAATACATCAATAAACCCATCACTATGTATATATTAGGTGAAAATCACTCCTCTACATGTAGAACAAATAAAAGAGAAGAAAACTTACACCTATATGATGTTCTTGTGATGGAGAATAAACTTCTAACCTCAAAACTTTGAAAGGAATGAAGAAGGAAGCTTTGGAGGATGTTTTCTAGATTTTTCTCTCGAGTTTCTTGCTGGTATAAGAGTGGAGAGCTGATAAAATGGCTTAGAAAGTCGAAACTTATCCATATATATATAAGGCGGCGCTCGGGCGGTAGTTTTCTACCGCTCGAGCGCGGAATGTTCTGTCCAAGAGGTAAAATTTTCATGCACTGGTGCTCGGGTGGTCATATTCTACCGCTCGGGCGCCATATGTTCTGTAAAATTGGTGAGCTTGTAAAGTACCGGCGCTCGGGCGGTAAAATCTTACCGCTCGGGCGCCACCTGTTCTGCCTCTGCGCACTACTTCGTCAAAGATCGCTCCAGAAACGTCTCTTCCGTTCATAATATGGAAAAGTGGTAAACTAGGAAGTTGTAGCTCTATGTCTTGGCTTGAATCTCCCACTAGTTTCAGGTCATTTGGAGGTCTGAGTAAAACGTTATGCCCATTCTCCTAACATGTGTCATTGTAGGAGTGACGATACACACAACTCACTTCGGGGCGCTTTTGGCTTGTCTTCCACAATGATTTGGACAAAACCCAAAACGTGAAAGTTGTAGCATTATATCTTAGATTTCTAATGGTTAAGGCCTCACACAATTTGGATCAATATTCAAATCATTATACTAAAACCCGTACGAACTACCATATTTACATCTCATTTCCCACAACTTCCATTACACTATCATTACCTACACATCTTACTCTAACTATTTAGACATATATTCATTCTCAATATACCATGGGCAATATAAAAGTCATGTTCAATCTCAATATTGATACCTCAATCATCACTTTAAATCTAACAAGCTAAACAACTACATAATAAACGACATAAACGCATTATTATCATTTGTACGAGTAACCGGGCATTACAATTCTCCCCTCCTTCAAAGAATTTCGTCCTCGAATTTTGACGTACCATATAGTTCGGGATATCTCTATTGAATCTCGTCTTCGCGTTCCCAAGTTGCTTCTTCGATTGCATGATTTCGCCATAACAGTTTCACCAATGGTATTTCCTTGCCTCGTAACACTTTTGATTTCCTATCGAGGATTTGGACCGGTCGTTCTTCATACGAGAGATTCGAAGCTAGCTCCAATGGTTCGTAATGAAGAACGTGAGAAGGATTGGCCAAATACTTTCATAGCAAGGAAACGTGAAAAACATTGTGAACATTTGACAAGTTCGGAGGTAAAGCAACTCGGTAGGCTCTGTCTCCTATTCTTTCCAAGATTTCACATGGACCGATATATCTTGGACTCAATTTTCCCTTCTTACCAAAACGCAAAATGCCCTTCAATGGTGATATCTTTACAAATACATGGTCACCACCCTGAAATTCCAATCGACGACGTCGCACATCAGCATAGCTTTTCTGTCGATTCTGGCCTCAAATTGTTGTATGTATTCTGTCAT
The DNA here is from genome assembly GCF_022965805.1 of Primulina eburnea. Lineage (NCBI taxonomy): Eukaryota > Viridiplantae > Streptophyta > Magnoliopsida > Lamiales > Gesneriaceae > Primulina > Primulina eburnea. Next base: position 34,301,434 of record NC_133107.1, on the reverse strand, counting down.
TGCCTTAGTTCCTTGCTTCAGGTTAAGGAAGTCGCTGGCTTTCTTAGCTCGTACGTCTTTACTGAAACACTTGTTGTAAAACACGGTTTTGAAAGTTTCCCATGTCAATGGTCCAACCGGTAATGCGACCCTTGCACTCTCCCACCAAATTCTTGCATGTTTTGTTAATAAAAAGACGGCACAAGTCACTTTTTCAACATCTTCCATATGAAGGTAGGAGAAGATGGACTCCAATGACTTAATCCACTCTTCTGCTACTGCTGGATCGGTGCTTCCCATGAATTCCAATGGATTCAAACGTCGAAACCGATCATATACGTCTGTCTGAACAGGCACATGTCTGTGTACTATGGCTTGAGCTTGTGCCTGTTCATGAGTAGTCCGTTGCATCTCGAGTAGCTGCTGTATTTGTTCACCATGGACTTTTGCTTGTTGTTGGAGTAATTGAGCGAAGTCATCTATCGGTCGTGGCGCACTGCCCTCACCTTCGACTGCTGGGGCCTTGCCCTTAGATGACTCTCCTTCATGTACTTTACGTTTTGGTGGCATCGTTGCTTATCTTAACCTACATGTAGGTCACGTAGAAACACATAACTTAGCATAAACTATGGAATACAAAGATACTTACTTGCCAAGTTCTCCATATGGATGAAGTGCAGTGTCTTCCCTGTCAAAGAACCATGGGCTCTGATACCATAAAAATGTCACACCCTTACTCTATACTTAGCATAATTACCATAATCAAAATAGGATTTGAATGATATAACTATATTATGAATCAAATCAACAAGGGGCATCACTTTGACGGTTTGTGAAAATTTTGGCATGATGTCCCTATATTTTGTATACACCAAAACTCAAGCAATACTATTCATACACATTTATAAACATATTCTCATATACCAACATACTTTGTATCATCATACACAACATGGAACTTGTTTCAAACCCTCATATAAAATTTACTACAATACATATGCGGAAGCTATACAATAAGAAGTCCCGGTTCTTGTCGAGGTAGGGCACGTCACTAGCATCCATTGGCGAACCGGCATCCTATGTCTCTTCACTACCTGATCCTGTAACACATGAGCTACGTGAGTTTATAAAACTCAATAAGTTGGCACTTATACGTATCAATATGCATCAAAGGAACATACGTATCAAGTCGTGACAACAATGAATCTTAAAAACATGTCATACCGTAGCTTATATTCAATGTTCATTTTTGTACTTGAGCCTCATTAGTTGACCTGTACTACCGTGCTTGATTTATTATATAGCTACTACTGTGTTGGACGTCAGGGAGCAACCTTTGGCAACCCCACGCCCCATGAACATATATTGGCCAATAGCTTTGGTGGACTTAAAACCACCCATGATGTCAACAAGCTCTATATCATGTAAATCAATCTTTTTTCTTTTCATGTTCTTGTTCTTGTTCATGACATAGCACCCATCATCAATATTCATGAGTTCCTTACATATTTAATACATAACAATGGAATATGGTGCTATGTTTTCATCAATAAACATACTAACAATGTACATATATCAATAGACAATGAGATGCATTTGAAATTCATAATATTACTCATGTATTACTTCAAGAACATGCCAACTTACCGTCCAAGCTTAAGAACACTGGTTTAAAATGGTGTTTCTCGCTCCTATACTGTCAAATACATCAATAAACCCATCACTATGTATATTTAGGTGAAAATCACTCCTCTACATGTAGAACAACTAAAAGAGAAGAAAACTTACACCTATATGATGTTCTTGTGATGGAGAATAAACTTCTAACCTCAAAACTTTGAAAGGAATGAAGAAGGAAGCTTTGGAGGATGTTTTCTAGATTTTTCTCTCGAGTTTCTTGCTGGTATAAGAGTGGAGAGCTGATAAAATGGCTTAGAAAGTCGAAACTTATCCATATATATATAAGGCGGCGCTCGGGCGGTAGTTTTCTACCGCTCGAGCGCGGAATGTTCTGTCCAAGAGGTAAAATTTTCGTGCACTGGCGCTCGGGCGGTCATATTCTACCGCTCGGGCGCCATATGTTCTGTAAAATTGGTGAGCTTGTAAAGTACCGGCGCTCGGGCGGTAAAATCTTACCGCTCGGGCGCCACCTGTTCTGCCTCTGCGCACTACGTCGTCAAAGATCGCTCCCGAAACGTCTCTTCCGTTCATAATCTGGAAAAGTGGTAAACTAGGAAGTTGTAGCTCTATGTCTTGGCTTGAATCTCCCACTGGTTTCAGGTCATTTGGAGGTCTGAGTAAAATGTTATGCCCATTCTCCTAACATGTGTCATTGTAGGAGTGACGATACACACAACTCACTTCGGGGGCGCTTTTGGCTTGTCTTCCACAATGATTTGGAGAAAACCCAAAACGTGAAAGTTGTAGCATTATATCTTAGCTTTCTAATGGTTAAGGCCTCACACAATTTGGATCAATATTCAAATCATTATACTAAAACCCGTACGAACTACCATATTTACATCTCATTTCCCACAACTTCCATTACACTATCATTACCTACACATCTTACTCTAACTATTTAGACATATATTCATTCTCAATATACCATGGGCAATATAAAAGTCATGTTCAATCTCAATATTGATACCTCAATCATCACTTTAAATCTAACAAGCTAAACAACTACATAATAAACGACATAAACGCATTATTATCATTTGTACGAGTAACCGGGCATTACAAGAAGTGTCTCCGTCTTGTCACAAGAAACTACTCAAAATGGAATATCAAATTCTGGCCGATATTGTGGCAAAAGCTATTTTGATCAAAGCTGGCACCTTCGACAAGTTGACGAAGGAGAAGGTTCAAGTGATGATTGCCATCACTAAGGGAACCAAAGTGGACTGGAGCCATTTTCTCTTTAGAGTTATGAAGGATATTGTTGTCAGGAAATGTTCTAGATTCGCTGTTCAAATCAGCGCAATGCTCAAGGATACTGGTTTCGCCTCAACCAGTGATCAGGATGCTGCTTCAGTAACCATGATTGATGCTGCGAACGTACTTGCTTTAAGGCCTAATCCAACCGTGGCAGAGTTTGTGGCCTTGAAAAAGGAAATTGGAGAAACTGCTTCTGAGGCTCCAAAACCTCAAAGGACAATTAAGAGGAAAAGAGTGATCATTTCGACTAACTCGGACAAAACAGCATCAGAAGAGTCTGCTGCTGCTGTTCAACAAGCAGTGGCAACCCCAGCCAAGAAGAAACCTCGTACCATTCTTAAAATCAAGAAGACATCAGCACTGTCTGAGATTGAGAAAATACCTATCAGACAGGTATTTCCAGAAGTGGTTTCTACTGTTCGACCCCTTACATCTAAGACTGCACAAGCTACTACATCTATTCCAGCACCGTCTACTGCTTCTGTTTTCAAGCCATTTTCTGGAATAGTGATTCGAGAATCAACTAGTGGGTCCCCTGCTTTTCGATCTATCGTGCCTATTTCTTCATCTGATAAAGGCAAAGGGAAAATGGTCGAAGAACCACCAATTTTTGGACACAAATCAACTGTAACCACCGGCGTTGATCTTCATGTAGCAGAAATTGAAACCTCTGCAAATGATGATATGAATTTTTTTGATGAATGGCACTCAGTTCGTCTTTTCCATTCTTTTGCTTATTTTAAGACTAAAGGGAACTATGCCAAAATGATGGTTGCAGAGAAGAAAATTTTTCAGCTTGCAAAAACGGAAAATGTTATCGAGGCCTTGCGAAGAAGGAATTTCATCCTCGAGCAGCTAAAATGTCAGAAGCTAGAATCAGTTTTGAAAGTTCTTGAATCAAATTTTGATCCTAGTACTCCTACTGCTGTTCAGGATCAAAATGTTATTGTGATTCTATCTTACAAGCTCAAACAGATGCGTGAGCAACTTCTTGCTCAAGAACAAGGCTTTGGCAAGTCTACTATTTATCACATTGGCCTTGTCCCAAACTTTCAACAGAATCAGAAAGTTGAGGAAAGGACCACAGCCTCCCCAAAGGCTTCTGCTCTCAGTACTCCTGCATCTCCGACAAGGCCCATTCAGTCCTCATCCTTACTATCTGTACATGAACTGGCTTCGGTCGAGGAAGTCATTGAATCGATTGTTCCTACAGTCTCTACTCCTCTGGAAGTCGCACCGGCTACTTCATTATCACCTTCTGCTCCTCAGATCCTAGGTCAACATTTAGCAGAACCAGATGCCTCCTCCTTATTGCCAAATGTAGAGATGTTTTCTGCTGCTCATCAAGCAGAAATGAACATTCTTCTGGATCAGCCTTCTGCACCTTCTACTGAAGAACCATCAGTCTCACAGGCTGCTATTGCACCAACGGAAGAAATTTTGGCCTCTGACTTGGCCGTTCCCGCTGAAGAAATTGTTCTTCCCCTGATTGCTGCTGAACCTACTGTTTCTACACTTCCAGAAGAACGCACAGCAGACCCTGGTCCTTCTACTGCCTTGATGAATGCTAATCTTGTTTCTACTGCGTTGACTGCTCTCATCTTGTTCTGACTGAGACGAACTCTCGTCTTTCTGAGATTAAGTAACGCATTCTTGCGCAAAATCCCTCCCCGGAATCAGATGCATTTAACCTGGAATATCAGATTGAGTCTCTACAACGAGAACTCAACAACATATCTGATTTAGTGAAACGTATGTCTTGTGAAAACATTTCGGAATTCAGTGGTGCTCAATCCTTCAGAGAACGAATGGGCAAACACATCTATAACACGGCGGAGACCATGGAAAAGATGTATGCTGAAACCGTCGTTTTCAGACAAGCTATATCGAGAACTCACGGTACCATCATGCTTGCTCAAAATGATATACTCAACCGAATCACTGAGCATGATGATCTCTTCCGATCACTTTCTACTTCCGTGGAACTTATGGATGCCAAGATTGACTCTCAAAATCAATCTCTCGCTTCATTGGATAATCGCATCTCTTCTCAAACTCCGTATCTGGAGATGATAACCGATGGCATTCAAAACATATCCGGAAGACTGAATGACCTCTTCGCCCATGTAGTTGCGGTTGATGCCAAAAAGGGGGAAGATAGAGGAGATCCAGCAGGAGCCAGACTGTTAGAGTAGGTGCCCGTCGAGCCAAGTGTTGGCCGAGTGTTCACAATGAAACTCTATGTATAAGCAATCTTTATTTTAGCAATATTTGATATTATTATTTTGGCACATCTTTATCTGTATACCCATGCTAGTTGCATAGATAAAGCCCTTGAATATACAAATAGTAGAAAGAATATGAGATGCTCATATGATGAGTATCATGAAACTCATATTTGTAATACTGTATATTCTAAACGGTTCCTAGTCGATTCAGCCGCCACTAAGAAGGATATAGGCCGCTCGAGTTAGAGACTAGTATCTGCGATGTGAGTACCATGTTTCATTGGTAGGGGACATTGTGATGTCCGAGCATGCAGATAGGTGCTCCTGGTAGAGTGCACTGAACAACCCTCCATTAAAGGACTTTCCAAGTGGTTCTCACTTATCGAGTGGAAACGTCCTAGTTTATGGTTGTACACCATTAGTCCTTATGACCCGGGAGAACATTGAGACTCTATGTGCTAGCATTTCACTTTGACTTGTTTACCGACTCTTATGGGGTCATCAGGTGGCAAGGTTGGGTGTCATGTCGAAACATATAGGAGTCGATGCATTGTAGTCGGGGATTCACCGCTTACCTTCGGGTATAGATATCCTATGTGTTATCATGTGTATGTAGGTTGAAATCTCTGGCCAGAGTATGGTGGTAATTATGAAAGGGGTTTCATAGATTACACCATCGATGCAACTACGACATGACACATAGTATCGATTCAATGACAACTCTCGATAAACCAATGGTTGTCGAATCGATCGGGATATATGAGTTGAAGGGACCGTACTGTACGCTAACCATAATTGAATGATTCTTGCAGGCACTATCATTTGATACCTAGGGAATCATGTAAGCGATGCTGCTAGGCGTTTAACATGATTGGTTGGGTACTATCAAACTTGAGTTCTGACATTCTTATTATCAAGGAGTTGATAAGTAAGAATGGAGCAATTGGGGTATGCTCATATAAGGATATGTTTAGTCCGAATCACATAGAGATGTGAACCCACAGCTAGTTGTATCAATGAACCATTGAGGGCCACACAAGTACTAGCTTTCTAGATCCCGTTGAGAAGTAAAATAGTTCAATGTGTTGAACGGCTTATAAAGGAGTTTATAAGCGTAAGAAAAATTAGAAGTATGACTTCTATAAAGGAGAAAATAGTTCAATGTGTTGAACGACTTATAAATGAGTTTATAAGTGTAAAAAAAATAGAAGTATGACTTCTATGAGAGAAATGTAAATTTTGATTTATGGAAGTGTTCCTAAATTAAAATTTGGCCAAGTGAATAATATATTTGAAAATTGTGATTTTCATAAGCATTATTATGGACTAAATTAAATTAATTCAAGTGTTGAATTAATTAAACACTAGTGGACCTAGTAGAGTCCAAATAATTAAATTAATTCAAGTGTTGAATTAATTAAATTATATTGAGTCTTGTAGAGCTCAATTTAAATTAATTATTGAACTAGTGGGACTTGAGTAAATTCAAGTAATGTTTAATTAGTCTCAAATATGTTTGAGATAATTAAATTTAGTCCATGGTTTTTATTTTGACAAAAACCATATAATATGCATGCATGGGAGGTGAAAGGTTGGGAGACTACTTTTTGAGTTTTCAAGGCATGGCATGCAACTTTTTGGAACACCTTTTCTCACAACCAAAAAAACAAGGTCTCTCCTTCTCTCCTAGCATGAATAGTGCCGAAAATACTATTCACTTTTCTCTCAATTTTTCTCTCATTCTTGTTCTTCAATTGTTGGAGAATAACACTATCTTCTCTTTGAAAAATCCTCATATTTTTCTAGTGCAAAATGTGAGGGGTTCTAGCTAATTAGTGGTGGGCTTGATTTTGAAGGGAAGAAGGAGGCTTGGAGGCTTATAGATCTTCATGCCATTCAAGAGCTTTGTTGTTTAACAACAAAGTTGGAGCCAAAATCAATCTTTTAAAGATTGATAGGTAAAATTCTAAACACACTATGAATGTCATTTTTGTGTTTTATTGTATTTGCTACACAAAAAGAGTGGTGGCCGAAATTTTTGTTGAAAAATAAAAATTTTTAACTTCCGTTGCGCTTCCGGTCACTGTAACCGATCCCCTTTCAAGTGGTATCAGAGCTATGGTTACGTTTTTGTGTAGCATTTACAAAATATTATATTGAGGTCGATTTCTAACCGCATGAGAATGAAATTTTGCAACAAAATTCAAGGTTTGATGGGGATTTTTTCGGGCAGCATGTTGCTGCCCGTGTCGGGCAGCTCGGGCTGCCCGAGGGGCTGCCCGTTTCGGGCAGCAAGGGCAGCCCGAGGGGCTGCCCGAACAGCCCCATCAATTTAATAAAAAAAATTTTTTTTGCATGTTGGCCGGAATCCGGCGACGGCGATTACGACTAGGGTTTCCAAAAGTGTTTTGGATAATCAAAGTGTCATGGGCCTTGAGTTGTTGGGCCATTGGATGGCTAACATATTTGTGAATTTTAAATGGGCTAAAACGTTTTTGGTGAAAAATGAATTTTTGGGCCCTTAAGTTTAAAATTACAAAAGTTGCAAATATTTTCTCATGAAATAAATATTTTAAGTTGGACTTTAAATATTTATAGTAAATGGTGATTTACAAGAAATTCGGTTATAAATAAATTAATTGGAAAGTAGACAAAGGTGTTTGTATACTTTGTTAATTTAGTTTATAATCGTGGCGGTTAGTGATTGGATCAAGATATATAATATTGGATCAATTAATTATTGTGATAATTAATTGATGGTGTATGATATGTGATATTATGCATGAAGGATGATCAAAAGCCCAAGCCCAATTTGCTAGGTGTATGCTAGGATATTTTGTGTTGAATGATTGTAATAATTCTCAATTTATAAAGTGGGCTTGGTTTATGGCCCGTTCCCACCCCCATGAGATGTATCCCTATTTGCCATGGATATTTATTTGTAAATATTAGTATAGTGGATGATCAAGATTGGAAGATGGTGGCCATGATGATTATGAATATCGAAGACATGTAAATATTGGAAGCTTATGTAATAGTTGCATTTGCATCCCGTGCATTTCCCTAGGATCGGACCTAGGCCCGTGTTTAGCTCACACGGTCCGTTAGTTTTGGGGTGATTGATCATCCTTGTTTTGTTTACTGTTTATAATATATGCATGATATGTTACAAATAATGAGTATGTGCGTTATTATTATGATAATAACAAAGTTGCATGAATCCGGCAAACATACGATCAAACATGGCGAGCTTTTAAAATAAAAATTAATGATGAGACCTTTCAAAATTAAAAACCCTCATTTTGAGTAAGATTCAAAATTAATATCAAGCCCGAAAAGGGGAATTATAAATTTGTTTATAATTTCCTTGTCTTCCATCGACAATGGGTGCATGATGAACGCTACCCGTACTCGGGGCTCGGCTCATATTATTGGGGGAGCTTTGGGTGCCGGAAAGCTTTGACATCCATTGACATGGTGATGTGAACTACGTGGAACTCCCATGATTTCGGCTCATATTATTGGGGGAACTCATGGCGATCGTCCATTAAGGTTCAACATCGATGGGTAAGGCTTGACACGTGAAGATGAACGACGTCATATTATTGGGTCCTAATCAAACGTGAGACAAAAGTTTACGTAGAGGGTTGCATTGTGATGCATTTGGAAACTACCTTTTAGGAATTGTGATTGGCTGATATTATTCGGGATCATAATTCGCTAATTGGACCTTACGTACCTACTGAGGAAAGGAGTTTCCCGTTTTCACTAGAGGGTAGTGAAAGATGTCAAAACAGTGGGAGCACATATTTATGAAGTAAAAGTCCAAACTTCATATCTTACTAAATATTTCAAATAGTCATCAACATTTATCTGTTTTACTTTTCAGTACAAATTGACAATGTCTTCAATGCGCAATCCGATATCTGTAATACTCGACAAACACATATTAACTGGACCTAATTACCTCACTTGGCTAAGAAACCTGAAAATCGTCTTGAATTCGAAAAGGGTAGCATATACACTGACTGAGTCGCCCCCTGTTGAGGCTCCGACTGACTGTACTCCTGAGGAATTGCAGACTTGCAAGGAATGGTGTGACCATGACTTGATAGCCCGGTGTTATATGCTGACTTCTATGAATGATGAGCTGCAGAGGCGTTTTGAGGATGCAAAGAATGCTGCTGACATTCATAAGCACCTCAAATAACTCTTTGGTGAGCAGACTCGGCCTCTTAGGCATGCTACCGTCAAGGAGCTGATCACTATGCGCATGCGAGATGGGGCCTCGGTCCATGAGCATGGCCTGAAGATGATTGGGCTTGTGGACAAGCTCGTTGGCATGGATATGGTCTTGCCTTCGGAGTTGACCACCGACGTGTTGCTCTTATCGCTGCCTAGCTCATTTGATTCTTTTGTGGTGAACTTCAACATGAACAAGATGGAGCCGACTCTTGAGGAGTTGGTGAATATGCTTGTTACGTTTGAATCAACCATCAAGAAAGAGAAGTTGGTTCTTTATGTGGGTTCTTCATCTGGTACTAAGATTGATCCACATGGGAAGGGAAAGAAGCGTTCTTTCCAACGTCCCAAGAAGAACGTGCCCTTGTTGAGGCAATCTCCGAATCCCGTTGAGGCAGCCATACCAGTTAGGGCTGACAAGACTAGTGATGTTTGTCATCACTGCAAGAAGCCTGGACATTGGAGGTGTAATCGCAAAGAATATCTTGCCCAGAAAAGTTCTGGAAATGGTATGTTCTACATTGAAGTAAACATTTCAGTTAACTCTACTTCTTGGTTATTGGATACCAAATGTTGATCACATCTCTGTAATGAGTTACAGGTGATGGGAAAAAGTAAGAGGATTTGAGAAGGTGAGACCTTCTTGGGAATGGCTATGGAGCAAGAGTTGCTGCCAAGACCTTAAGAAATGTTTACTTATTGTTGAACAATGATTTTATGTTAATTTTAAGAGATGTTTTGTTTGTACCTTTTTGGTGAAAAACAATGTTTCCATTTCTATGGTGATAAAAATGGATATTCTTGTTTATTTAGCAAAGGTGTTTGCAACATTTACAAGAATGAATGTTTAATTGGTACTTGAGAACTTGAAAACGATCTCTATAACTTAAAATTGAAAGATATTCAATTAAATGTCCATTCAAAGGCATACACCATATGAGATATGGATGGGTAAACCTCCTAAGTATTCTTATCTTAGAATATGGGGGTGCCCTGCTTATGAAGCAGGTAGTGGGAGATAAATTGGATAGTCGATCCATTTTATGTTACTTTGTGGGATATCCAAGGAATTCAGTTGGATATCACTTCTATCATCCCCAAGAAACAAAGGTGTTTGTTTCTAGGAATGCAACCTTTTTGGAAAAGGAATTTCTATTGGATAGAAAATGGGAGATGATAGAACTCGAAGAGGTTCGAGAAACACCCACAATTATAGAACCCACACCCGAAGAGACAAGTGAGGAGATACAAGCTCCTAAAAGATCCGAGAGAGTCTCGAGACCACCTATGAGGTATGGCCTGCTTCTTGAAGAGGGCCATGATGAGCCTATCCATGGATGTGATCCAAGGACCTTCAAGGAAGCATTATCTGATGCCGATTCATCCTAAATGGCTTGAAGCAATGGAATCTGAGATGAATTCCATGCATTCGAACCAAGTGTGGAATCTCGTGGATCCACCTGAGGGAAAGGTTCCCATAGGGACTTGGGACGGATGGGAAGGTATTGACCTTCAAGGCGCGATTGGTGGCAAAAGGATATACTCAAAGACAAGGAGTTGACTTTGAGGAAACCTTTTCACCAGTTGCAATGTTCAAGTCCATAAGGATTTTGCTAGCCATAGCTGCATGGTATGACTATGAGATATGGCAGATGGATGTCAAGACAGCCTTTCTTAATGGGGATATTAAGGAAGAGATTTACATGTCTCAAACCTGGAGGGTTTACATCTATCGGAAGTGAGCATATGGTATGCAAACTTCAGAGATCTATTTATGGTCTAAAGCAGGCATCTAGGAGTTGAAACCTTAGATTCGATAGTACAATCAAAGAGTTGATTTACTAAGAATCCTGAGAAACCCTGTGTATAAGAAGGTTAGTGGGAGTGTTGTGACATTCCTGGTGTTTTATGTTGATGACATTCTAATCATTGGGAATGATGTAGGAATGTTGCAATCAACTAAGATATGGTTAGCGAGTAAGTTCTCGATGCAGGACTTGGGTGAAGCATCTTTTGTATTAGGATACAGATCTATAGAGATAGATCGAAAAGATTGCTTGGTCTCACCCAGTCCACATACATTGATACCATCGTGAAGCGGTGCTCGATGGATAAGTCCAAGAGAGGACATCTACCAATGTGTCATGGCGTGTCCCTATCCAAGTCTGTCTTTCAAGACTGATGCAGAGATAGCGGCGATGACAAAGCATTCCTTATGCATCTGCGATTGGTAGCATCATGTATGAGATGATATCTACACATCCTGACGTGGTTTTCGCACTAAGTGTAGTGAGTAGATATCAATCGAACCCTGGTCTTCCACACCTGAAAGCTGTGAAAGACATCCTCAAGTAGTTGAGAAGGACCAATAAATTGTTCTTGGTCTATGGGGTGGAGAACTAAAATTGGAAGGCTATACCGACTCTAGCTTCCAAAGCGATATCGATGACTCGAAGTCAACCTCTGGGTTTGTATTCATGCTCAATGGTGCTGCTGTCTCTTGGAAGAGTTCCAAGCAAGACAATACTGCGGATTCCAGCACAGAGGCCGAATACATTGTTGCATCAGATGCAACAAGGGAGGCTGTTTGGATAAGGAATTTCGTCTAAGAGTTGGACGTCATTCCTAATGGAGTTGCTCCTGTCCCGGTGTTGTGTGACAACACGGGAGCATTAGCTCAAGCAAAGGAGCCAAGGTCTCATCAGAAATCCAAACATGTATTGAGAAAGTACCACATCCTCGAAGAGATTGTGGAAAGTAGAGAAGTGTCTTTTGACATAGTCGGCTCCGCAGATAATGTTGTTGATCCACTAGCTAAGCCTTTACCTGGACCATTATTCGACAAGCATCGCGAATCAATGGGTTTAAAGCATATGGGTAGTTGGCTCTAGTGCAAGTGGGAGATTGTTAGAGTAGGTGCCCGTCGAGCCAAGTGTTGGCCGAGTGTTCACAATGAAACTCTATGTATAAGCAATCTTTATTTTAGTAATATTTGATATTATTATTTTGGCACATCTTTATCTGTATACCCATGCTAGTTGCATAGATAAAGCCCTTGAATATACAAATAGTAGAAAGAATATGAGATGCTCATATGATGAGTATCATGAAACTCATATTTGTAATACTGTATATTCTAAACGGTTCCTAGTCGATTCAGCCGCCACTAAGAAGGATATAGGCCGCTCGAGTTAGAGACTAGTATCTGCGATGTGAGTACCATCTTTCATTGGTAGGGGACATTGTGATGTCCGAGCATGCAGATAGGTGCTCCTGGTAGAGTGCACTGAACAACCTTCCATTAAAGGACTTTCCAAGTGGTTCTCACTTATCGAGTGGAAACGTCCTAGTTTATGGTTGTACACCATTAGTCCTTATGACCCGGGACAACATTGAGACTCTATGTGCTAGCATTTCACTTTGACTTGTTTACCGACTCTTATGGGGTCATCAGGTGGCAAGGTTGGGTGTCATGTCGAAACATATAGGAGTCGATGCATTGTAGTCGGGGATTCACCGCTTACCTTCGGGTATGGATATCCTATGTGTTATCATGTGTATGTAGGCTGAAATCTCTGGCCAGAGTATGGTGGTAATTATGAAAGGGGTTTCATAGATTACACCATCGATGCAACTACGACATGACACATAGTATCGATTCAATGACAACTCTCGATAAACCAATGGTTGTCGAATCGATCGGGATATATGAGTTGAAGGGACCGTACTGTACGCTAACCATAATTGAATGGTTCTTGCAGGCACTATCATTTGATACCTAGGGAATCATGTAAGCGATGCTGCTAGGCGTTTAACATGATTGGTTGGATACTATCAGACTTGAGTTCTGACGTTCTTATTATCAAGAAGTTGATAAGTAAGAATGGAGCAATTGGGGTATGCTCATATAAGGATATGTTTAGTCCGAATCACATAGAGATGTGAACCCACGGCTAGTTGTATCAATGAACCATTGAGGGCCACACAAGTACTAGCTTTCTAGATCCTGTTGAGAAGTAAAATAGTTCAATGTGTTGAACGGCTTATAAAGGAGTTTATAAGCGTAAGGAAAATTAGAAGTATGACTTCTATAAAGGAGAAAATAGTTCAATGTGTTGAACGACTTATAAATGAGTTTATAAGTGTAAAGAAAAATAGAAGTATGGCTTCTATGAGAGAAATGTAAATTTTGATTTATAGAAGTGTTCCTAAATTAAAATTTGGCCAAGTGAATAATATATTTGAAAATTGTGATTTTCATAAGCATTATTATGGACTAAATTAAATTAATTCAAGTGTTGAATTAATTAAACACTAGTGGACCTAGTAGAGTCCAAATAATTAAATTAATTCAAGTGTTGAATTAATTAAATTATATTGAGTCTTGTAGAGCTCAATTTAAATTAATTATTGAACTAGTGGGACTTGGGTAAATTCAAGTAATGTTTAATTAGTCTCAAATATGTTTGAGATAATTAAATTTAGTCCATTGTTTTTATTTTGATAAAAACCATATAATATTTATGCATGGGAGGTGAAAGGTTGGGAGACTACTTTTTGAGTTTTCAAGGCATGGCATGCAACTTTTTGGAACACCTTTTCCCACAACAAAAAAAAAAAAGGTCTCTCCTTCTCTCCTAGCATGAATAGTGCCGAAAATACTATTCAATTTTCTCTCAATTTTTCTCTCATTCTTGTTCTTCAATTGTTGGAGAATAACACTATCTTCTCTTTGAAAAATCCTCATATTTTTCTAGTGCAAAATGCGAGGGGTTCTAGCTAATTAGTGGTGGGCTTGATTTTGAAGGAAAGAAGGAGGCTTGGAGGCTTGTAGATCTTCATGCCATTCAAGAGCTTTGTTGTTTAACAACAAAGTTGGAGCCACAATCAATCTTTTAAAGATTGATAGGTAAAATTCTAAACACACTATGAATGTCATTTTTGTGTTTTATTGTATTTGCTACACAAAAGGAGTGGTGGCCGAAATTTTTGTTGAAAAATAAAAATTTTTAACTTCCGTTGCGCTTCTGGTCACCGTAACCGATCCCCTTTCACTGACAACTAGAAGATGAAGCTGAACCATCAAACAAAAGACTTCAAGAACCTCAGAATGAGGAAGTCATATTCAGGGATATTGAAACTGATTGATCATTTCCTTTTATACTCTATTGACATTATCTTTTTGATGAAATGATTATCTGCTTTATTTAACGTCCTTCTACTGTTTAGGTTTTGGCATCACCACAAAAGTGGAAATTGTTAGACATGAATTTTATTGTGGCGATGATAAACTAAAACCAGCAGAACAGAACAGTTGACTAATTTATCAGGAGCTACTGGTCTGATAAAACAAAACCAGTAGAAAGGACAATAATACAAAACAAGTAGAGGACGTTTCCTAACGTTGCTACCTTAAATGTTACCGTTAAAGAGTTACTAGTACTAGTATTAACTGTAGCATTAATTACTATACGGAGTTATTTAATGCATTTTACCCAAATAAGTATAAAACAAGACTGATTGTTTTATAGCTTTTTTGCAGGAACTTCTTTTGGTAATAAAGCTGATTGTATCAGTTATCTGAAGACATCCTCTGATTGTGAACGTTGAACTCAATCGTTTATATATTCTTGGATCAAATCTTTTTACGACCGCTCGCTTCGCATAATATTATCTCTCAAGGAACAAAGCTATTCTCATATTTTCAGACTTTTCTCGAAATTCCTTGAGTAATTAAAAGTTAAACACAAAGAAAAGTAGCACACGCTTCATAGCAAATATCTGATCTTTCGAAGATCATCTTGTGCTACTGATTCTTACACTCTTCACAATCTTTACATCATTTATACTTTATCAAGAAGAGTCTGTAATCTGAAAAGAGTCTTTTCAGAACTTTGTGTTTCGCATTCTTGTGAGTTGAGAAACTAAGAGTTTCAGTAGGCCGAAGTGTAAGTCCTTCTGAAGTGGGTGTGTACAAGAGTTGTACTGTAATATCCAAAGTCTTTTAGTTATACCTTCTGGAAACAGAAGAAGGGGAGACGTAGAAGAGTTTATCTTCGAACTTCCATAAACAACTGCTTCCTACTGTTTTATTGTCTTTCAACTATTTCATCAGATTGTTTCCGCACGTTCTATTGTAATCAGGTGAAAGTATTCGCACAAGATAAACTACTATCCCTAATAGGATTTTAGTACCTCATCAAAAACGAAAGAAAAACGAGTAGAGTTTATTCACCCCCTCCCCTCTAAACTCAACTTCGATCCCCAACAAAATACACAAATGTACCAATTTGTAACCACATGTGATAATCAATCTTATTTATTTTACAAGATCAAGTTCCATATCTACAACATGATCAAGAGTACAAAAATTGTTTAAAACAAAATCATATCAAATTAGTTTTAATTAACTACATCTCAAGTATTGAACAACAAGCTCTACATCTAAGCCCGGATCTCCACTCTAATCTCGATCTTTCATCCTCTTCTCGAACATGATTCTGTCCACCTGTTGTCATGCACACATACAAACACAACAAAAACCAGATAACTCGTTGAGAAATATATTTCCCAGTATAAACAATGTATACATGCATTTTATATAAACATATACAAAAGCATAAAACATTTATCAAATGGCATGTATCATAATCTGAGAAACATAAATCGATACAAAACTGTAAATCAAACTCTTTAACTCTTAATCTTTGACTCGACTCTTATCTAGGATCCCGATGTGAATAAGAACGCGACAAGTCTCCCATCTACTCTCCCCTGCTAGATGGTGGTACGTTCTTATTCCCAGACGTTGGTCTACTATATCGAGTATCTACAATAGGGGCCGATCTACTCCTAAGTGCATCAATATAACCAAACGTCCAGTGACCTAGCACCTCTGCCAATGACTCTTTCACAATATCTATCTTCTATTCTATGCCTTTATATAAATCAATAGAAGAAGCATATACGTTCAAGGAATTCAATTTACAATTAAGTATGTGGTTTTGGGAAACTCAAGTTACATCTTACTCGAGTTATCAATCCCGGTTTAACATCGATTTATACTTTTCTTTTCTCGGGTTTGGCTTTGGCTCGTTCTTCTATCGATTTTGAAGTTGAATTCTCGACTTCAAGTGCGCAATACCAATCTGGAATGACATGGTGTGATAGACACTATCAACATACCACTCAAATAAGAAATCTCAATCTAAATACGTTTCGACGGCATAACGGCACAATCTCGAGATCCCTGTAATGCAAACAATAGGAAACCAATCTCAACAACTCATAATCAATCAACAAACGCAATTCCAATACCAAATCTGTATAACCCCCTTCGAATATAATTGGAAAATGATAACAATTACATATGGTGTCCGTTCTTCGATCAGGTTTCGATTATACGATTACCAATATCTCAATAACGCATAATCTAAATCGTATCATGATTTCTTCCAACATCAAATTTCAAACCATGCAAGAACATGAGAAAACTTACATCCTTCTGAAGCCTTTGATGAGAGGAACACAAAACTAAACTCGGATTGGAAATCGGACGGACGGATCTTGCAAAATCACCGTTCTAAAATAGGAAGAAGAAAATAGCGAATTTCCATGGGTACTCTCGTTTCCAGCTGAAAATTTTGAAGAAATGAAGACTTTGATACATATACAATGCATGGAAAAGACATGTGGCTCATTCTCTTTTCAGCACGTCTCACGCATATGCGCGTCCAATACTGACGCATATGCGCGAGACCTACTGTCTCGGCGCATAACAGTTCTCATGCACGCGTATATACGCGCCCTGTCCTCGCGCATATGCGCGAGACTTATTGTCTCAGAACTTGGAGATTTCACATGCTCGCGCATATGCGCGAGATGTACTGTCTCGGCATATAGCAACTCGCGCATATGTGCGTCTCGTCTCCGCGCATATGCGCGAGACCTTCAAGTGTCACACCTAACTCATGTCTTTTTCGGGCTTCCTCAGATCTTGGCCTTTCATAATCACATCAATTTGTCAATTAATTAGCTTCGGTTCATAATATTATAAACTCGGGCATTACAATTCCCCCATTTAAGATATGATTTCTTCCTCGAAATCGCAGGCAATCAAATCACATATAAAAATGTATAACAGAAGCTTAATAAGAAACTCACATCATTGAAACAACACTGGAAATTTCTTTCTTATATCTGATTCAGTCTCCCAAGTAGCTTCTTCAATTCCATGACCAAGCAGAATAGTCTTCGTTCTGAGTTGCTTTTCTTTACGATCGAGAATCTGAATTGACTTTTCAAAATAACTCAGAGTTTCATCAAGTTCGACCTCATCGGGTTGAAGAACATGAGAAGCATCAGGAAGATATTTTCGTAGCATAGATATATGAAAGACATCATGTATTTCAGATAGAGACGGAGGAAGAGCGAGTTGATAGGCACGATCACCTATCTTCTCCAGAATCTCATGGACCGATATAACATGGAAATAATTTTCCTCGCTTGCCAAATCTGACAATGCCTCTGAAAGGAGAAATCTTCAGAAATACTCTGTCTCCTGCTTCAAATACTAACGGTCGACGTCGAATATTTGCATATTTGACCTGTCTATCTTGAGCTGTCTTCATTTTTTGCTGAATCATCTTCACTTTTTCAGTCATATCTCTAATCATATCAGGCCCAAATTTAGGTACCTCGGAGATATCATCCCAATAGAGAAGAGATCTGCACTTCTTTCCATGCAACACTTCAAACAGAGCCATCTCTATACTCGTCTGATAGCTGTTGTTGTATGAAAATTCACAAAGTGGTAAAGAATCTTGCGAACTAGTGCCAAAATCTATCACTACAGCTCTAAGCATATCCTCCAATGTCTGGAGAGTTCTTTTTTATTGTCCGTCAGTCTGAGGATGATATGCGGTACTCAGATGTAACTTCGTACCTAGAACTTGTTGCAAACTGTGCCAAAAGTGAGAAGTAAATCAGGATCATGATCTGATACAATTTGCTTTGGCACTCCATGCAATCTGACCACTTCTCTGACATAAATCTCTGCCATCTGGTCATGTCTGTACGTCATTCGATACGGAATAAAACATGCTGATTTGGTCAATCTGTCAATAACGACCCAAATTGCATCGCAACCTCAGGAGGATCGTGGTAGTTTCGTAACAAAATCCATGGAAATGTGATCCAATTTCCATTCTGGAATAGATAAGCTATGCAATAGACCTCCCTATTTCTTTCTTTCTTTCCGCTTTCAACTGTTGGCAATTCAAACATCTGGATACAAAATCTGGTATATCTGATTTCATTTGTTTCCACCAAAACTATTTCTTCAAATCATTGTACATCTTTCTGCCACCAGGATGAATACTAAATCGACTACCGTGTGCTTCTCGCAAAAGTTGCTGTTTCAAGTCTGAAACATCTGGCACCACAAGACGATTATTCACATATAACACATTATCACGAACCTGATATTCTAATTGATGCCTTGATCTGACCATCATAATCGAATTCTGAATATTCTGATCAACTTTCTGTGTTTCTCTAAATCTAAAAATCAGCTCTGGTTCCACTTGAATAGTACATAGTCTCAGAGGCTTTCAATCTGTTTCAAATACTAATCCAGAAAAACAAAAATCTTCTATCAAATTTGAAACACCAATCGTCGATAAGGATAAAGAACATACCTTTCGACTCAGTGCATTAGCTGCTGCATTTGATTTCTCCGGATAATATTTGATTTCACAATCAAAATCTTTCAATAAATCAATCCATCTTTGTTGACTCATATTCAATTCTGACTGTGAAAATAGATATTTCAGGCTCTTGTGATCAGGATAAATTTCAAGCTTCTCACCATATAAATAGTGTCGCCAAATCTTCAAAGCAAATACGATAGCTACCAATTCAAGATCATGAATCAGGTAGTGAGTCTCATGTGGTTTCAATTGTCTCGAGGCATAAGCAATAACATGTCGTCACTGCATCAGAACACAACCTAGTCCCCTATGAGAAGCATCACATTAAACAACAAAATCACAAGTACTTGACGGAATAGTTAACACTGGAGCACTGGTTGATCTCTTTTTCAATTCTAGAAAACTGGATTCACATGCCTCTGACCAAACAAAAGGGTATTCTTCTGGGTTAGCTAGGTAATCGTCTTAGCAATACTCGAGAAATCTTTGATGAATCAACGATAATAGCCCGCTAAACCCATAAAACTGCGGATCTCTAGCACTGATGTCGGTCTAGGCCAATTAATCACAGCGATCAACAGAAATACCATTTCCAGATAAAATGTTTCCCAAAAATACAACTTGTTTCAGCCAAAATTCACATCTCGATAACTTGGCATACAATTTCTCAGCTCTCAAAGCTTTCAAGACAATTCTCAGATGCTCAACATGATCAATCATATTCTTCTTTATAAATCAGAATATCATCAATAAAGAAAATAAAAAAATCTTCAAGATATCTCTGAAATATGCGGTTCATCAAACCCATAAATACAGCTGGAGCATTCATTAAACCAAACAGCATGAGTATAAACTCATAGTGGCCATACCTGGTTCTGAAAGTTGTCTTCGATATGTCAGCATCTTTAACTCTCAGCTGATAATATCCAGATCTCAGGTTTATCTTGGAATAAATAGAAGAACCCTGCGACTGATCAAATAAATCATCGATACACGTCAAAGGGTATTTATTCTTTATCGTAGCCTTGTTCAATTGTCGATAGTCAATACAGAGTCTCATTGAACCGTCTTTATTTCTGGCAAACAGTATTGGAGCACCCCAAGGAGAAACACTCGATCTGATGTAAACCTTGGCCAGTAAATCTTCTAACTGATCTTTCAATTCTTTCAGTTCAACTGTTGCCATTCTGTATGGAGTTTTAGAAATAGGTACTGTACCTGGTATTAGTTCAATGCTGAAGTCTATCTCTCGGACTGGAAGCAAACCTGGAATCTCATCTGGAAAGACGTCAGCAAACTCACATACCACTGGCAAATCTGCCAATGAAGGGCCGACTTCAGTACATCTACTGAATACACAAGGAATCCCTCTATTCCTTTTTGTAATAATCGAGTCATAGACAAAGTAGATATTAAAGGAAATTCGAGCACTGGAACCCTTACCGCTAATTTCCATTCGTCGGCCATCTCAGGTCTGAATCTTACAATTTTCTAGAAACAATCTACGGTAGCTCTGTACTTGGTCAGCAGATCAATACCGATAATTCAGTCAAAATCAGACAAACCGAGTATAATACAATCTAACTATCTCATTGCCATCATACTGCAGCATACAATATTTAACAGAATTCTTTGATATAAGACCTCTCCCCTAAGGTGAAGATATATATACTACAACAGATAAATACTCAACAGGCAAAGCATGCATCAATGCAAATCGCTTAGAGATAAAAGTATGGGATGCACCCATATCTATCAACACATAAGTAGGATAACCACAAAGAGAACAGTTACCTGCAACTACATCATCGGTTGCTTCTTGGGCCTGTTCGTCAGTCAATGCAAACATTCTGGCCTGCTGTCTCGGAGGCTGGCTAACAGTCTGGCTTCCTCCTGGCCTTGGCTGTGACCGGGTAGATGGTGGCTGGAATGAGTGAATAGCAGATGATCGTCTATCTGTCTGAGCCACTGATCCAGATGATTTTGCTCCCTGTGATCGTTGAGAACCTTTCAGTGGATAGACTCTGCAGGCAAAGTGTCCCTGCTGTCGACAGATGTTGCAACTACCAAACACTCCTTGGCATTGCTCTGTGGGATGTTTTCCTCCATATGTTCTGCAATAGACCCGTATAATTCTGGCTCTGTCGTGAACCACTGGAGCTAGATGAACTATTACTAGACTTCTTAAATTGTTTCCCTCGGGCTTTCAAATGATCCTTCTTCCCACTGCTGCTACTGCCACTCTCAAATTTGGGAGGTGATTGGTAGAACTGAGTTAAAGATTGTTGCTATTTTTGTGGTGGAGTAACATATGAAGCTCCTTTTTGTCTAATCAAGCCCGCTTCAGCTCCCTTTGCTCTGTTCAAGGCATCAACAAAATTATTTGGTCGCTCCGTATTTACCAGTGTAAAAATATCAGGATTCAGCCCATTGATGAACTGATCAGCCACAGCTTCATCATTATCGGCAACATGAGCAAGATAGAGAATTTGGCCACATATTCCTCAATATTCAGTAGACCCTGTTTCAGGTTGGCAAACTCTGCACCCTTGTCTTTTTTGTACGATACTGGGAAGAATCGTTGATAAAACTCAGCTTTAAAGATCTTCCAAGTAATAACCGTACCTCGATGCTCCAAAGCTCTCTTGGTTGTGAGCCACCAACTCTTAGCAACGTCATGTAACTGGTTCCCAATCAGTCTGACTCTACGCTCGTCTGTATAATCAAGTGAATCAAACAACATTTCAAAATCATCCAGTCAACTCTCTCAATCAATAGATGTCTCAGTGCCTTTCAAAGTCGACGGTTTGAATGACTGAAATCTCTTTAATATTTTTTCCATGTGTGTCGCTGTATCATCCATAGGATTATTTGAGGTACTATCCTGTTCTGGTATTCTTCGAGGAGGCATATCTGATTATCAAAAGGGTTAGTAATCAAGTCTAACAAATTTGTCTCAGACCTCCTCTGATCATCTTACTGCTGATCAAGAATCGGCTCTGATTCATTCTTCAATAATACACATTTCCAATCAAATTAGATAATCAGGTAAACATGTATTTTCTAAAGCAGTAAACATGCTGTCATACTAGCATATAAAGGCAAGCAAGAAAACTCAAGGTACCCCGCTCACTCTCTTCTATTTCAGTCTAAGGAACATACAGCTCTGATACCACCTGTTGGAGGCATCCGGTCGCTAACTCATTTTTTAATCATCTTTAAGATTAAATAGATCAAATCTAGGGCGAATTTTTTTTTAAATACACAAGTGTACCAATTTGTAACAACATGTGATAATCAATCTTATTTCTTTTACAAAATCAAGTTCCATGTCTACACCATGATCAAGAGTACAAAACTTGTTTAAAACAAAATCATATCAAACTAGTGTTCATTAATTACATCTCAAGTATTGAAAAACCAGCTCTACATCTAAGCCCGGATCTCCACTCTAATCTAGATCATTCATCCTCTTCTCGAACCTGATCCTGTCCCACCTGTTGTCATGCACACATACACACAACAATAGCCGGATAACTCCGGTGAAAAATATAATTACCAGTATGAACAACGTATACATGCATTTCATATAAACATATAAAAAAGCATAAAATATTTATCAAATAGCATGTATCATAATTTGAGAAACATAAATCGATACAAAACTGTAAATCAAACTCTTTAACTCTTAATCTTTGACTCGACTCTTATCTAGGGATCCCGGTTTGAATAAGAACGCAACAAGTCTCCCATCTACTCTCCTCTGCTAGATGGTGGTACGTTCTTATTCCCAGACTTTGGTCTACTATATCGAGTAACTACAATAGGAGCCGATATACTCCTAAGCGCATCGATATAAACCAAACGTCCAGTGACCTGGCACATCTGCGAATGACTATTTCACAATATCAATCTTCAATTCTATGCCTTTCTATAAATCAATAGAAGAAGCATATACGTTCAAGGAATTCAATTAACAATTAAGTATGTGGTTTTGGGAAACTCAAGTTACATCTTACTCGAGTTATCAATCCCGGTTTAACATTGATTTATACCTTTCTTTTCTCGGTTTTGGCTTTGGCTTGTTCTTCTATCGATTTCGAAGTTGAATTCTGGACTTCAAGTTTGAAATACCAATCTGGAATGACATGGTGTGATAGACACTATCAACATACCACTCAAACAAGAAATCTCAATCTAAATATGTTTCGACTGCATAACGGCACAATCTCGAGATCCCGGTAATGCAAACAATAGGAAACCAATCTCAACAACTCATAATCAATCAACAAACAAAATTCCAATACCAAATCTGTATAACCCCCTTTGACATACGGTGTCCGTTCTTCGATCGGGTTTCGATTATACGATTACCAATATCTCATTAACGCATAATCTAAATCGTATCATGATTTCTTCCAACATTAAATTTCAAACCATGCAAGAACATAAGAAAACTTACATCCTTTCGAATCCTTTGACAAGAGGAACACAGAACTAAACTCGGATTGGAAATCGGACGGACGGATCTTCCGAAATCACCGTTCTAAAATAGGAAGAAGTACTTAGCAAATTTCCATGGCTACTCTTGTTTCTTGCTGAAAATTTTGAAGAAATGAAGATTTTGATATATATATATCGCGCATATGCGTCAGTATTGGACGCGCATATGCGCGAGACGTGCTGAAAAAAGAATGAGCTTATATATATATATATATATATATATATATATATATATATATATAAGCTCATTCTTTTTTCAGCACGTCTCGCGCATATGCGCGTCCAATACTGGCAAAGACATGAGCTTATATATATATATATATAAATATATATATATATAAGCTCATTCTTTTTTCAGCACGTCTCGCGCATATGCGCGTCCAATACTGGCAAAGACATGTGGCTCATTCTTTTTTCAGCACGTCTCGCGCATATGCGCGTCCAATACTGACGCATATGCGCGATATATATATATATATAAAGACGTGGCTCATTCTTTTTTCAGCACGTCTCGCGCATATGCGCGTCCAATACTGACGCATATGCGCGAGACCTACTGTCTCGGCGCATAACAATTCTCATGATTGTGCATATGCGCGCCCTGTCCTCGCGCAAATGCGCGAGACCTACTGTCTCGGCACTTGGAGATTTCACATGCTCGCGCATATGCGCGAGACTTACTGTCTCGGCATATAGCAACTCGTGCATATGCGCGTCTCGTCTCCGCGCATATGCGCGAGACCTTCTGGTCTCACACCAAACTCATGTCTTTTTCGGGCTTCCTCAGATCTCGTCCTTTCATAATCACATCAATTTTTCAATTAATTAGCTTCGGTTCATAATAATATAATCTCGAGCATTACAGCCAAGTTGCCAAAACGTTCGTATTTTTGTTGAAAATCCAACACCAATAAAAATTACGTCTCGACGTATAAAATCTCCTCAAAACTCCTTATTTTCAAAAATATGAAAAACCACCAACCATATTTTAAACTATTAAAAATAATAATTTAATAAAAACATTTTACGTTTTTCAGCCCTCGGTCTCCGTTCCTCGATCACCACTCGCATAACCTTTAAAAATACATTTTAATGCAACCATGTAGATTTTTTTTTAAATATGGAATATGCACAACATAATTAGTTAATGCAATTAAAACAATTACTTAAAATACAAGAGAATTTAATAATTGCATGCATACGGTTCGCGTGGACTTTCGAATTTTCAGGGCGTTACATATTATTTAAAATAATACTACTTTAATATTTGCAGAAAATTTTAATAATTTCTCATTATATAATTTATTGTAAGAATAAATCTTAAAATAAAATAACAATCATCACGCATCTTAAAAATAAAGCTAATAATAAAACTCCAATGTTTGAATATTATAATCTTCAAAATCACAAGTTAAAACGACTACCTTAATTTGAAAAATTCTAACATAACATAGAAAATTTCAACGGCTTGCCATCAACACTAAAGAATAAAATTAGAGTAAATAGTTTTAAACGTGTATAATAAAAATGTCGTGAACTACAAGGTCTTTGGGTTTACACTGCCACGGGTCCGAGTCTACTCACTGATCACAACCTCTCGTCTCCTCATCTACATCATCTGTATCGATGAGTTTAAAGAATCAACATGCATAAACCATAAATAACAAGTAATACGTAATAAAATTCATGTAATTTAAACATAGCTCGTACATAACATACTATGAGCATAAATTTGTATAACGCGGCTTTCCTGCATGAACATTTTCATAAAATCATATTTTCTTGCTCTTCATACATAATCGAAATCGTAAGTCATTTTGCGTAGAGTTCTGTTCAATGCAAGTGGCCTATAAAATAAATTGTTTGATCAAACTAACCACAATACTTGCCGGCAGGAATCACCACAGCCTTTGGACTAGATGTCCACTCCCCGACGTAACATAATTCCTCCGAAGAGGTTGGAGAGCTCTCCGGACCCGTTATCCAGCTTCCAAACCCGTAACATAATTGGCCACAAGACAAATCACATACTTCAAAAATAATTATTTTGCAGCTCATAAACACTTATGAACTTCGTAAAAATCATTGGATCATCCTCGGAAATGCTACCAGAACATCATCAAAATTAAACCCAAAACAGCCCATAAAGTGCATTTGAATATATACGACTCCCGAATTTAATAAAACCACTCAGGACGTACCAATCGACACGAGACTCAACCCACATGTAAAACACGTACCAACCTACTGCCCAAGGCCATAAACCAGTCCTGAACTATGACCAAACCCTGTACCATGCACAACGAACCATAAAAACACAAGCTGCCCCAAGAGTAATACTATGACACTTATGCGTTCCGTACGACTTCTTATCAGTTCCAACTCGAACCAATCCCGAACAAAGTCCTATAATCGACCCTTAGACATCATCTTAGACTCTGGTTTGACACTTTCCAACTCATGACACATGCACAACCCATAAACCACACCAGCCGTGCACAGCCCTAACTGACCCAGCAGCTTTGCCATCCAACAAAACCCTAACCGACCCATACCAGGCTTGACCTGGGATCCTAAGACCCTGCCTAGACCTTAGCCACGATCCGTAGTCCAAACATACACCGAACCCGACGCCCCAAGCCATGATCATATTCCTCAGGCAAGACCATGTGTTCATTTGATTTTCTGCTGCACCAGCGGCCTATCGGCCTATCTCAGACCACCTAATGACATCTAAACACACCCTATAACATAACCGTATATAGCAGCAAACCTTTGGATTGGTCCAGCAAAGATAGCTATAAAAAACTCGAGAAAACGGAAAATTCTTGCATATTATATATCAAATTTTTTTTAATAACATTATAATATTCATATAATCAAACCAATAAGTTTTCATGAATATTTTGTATCAAAATACAACAATTAACATGATCGATGCATAAAAGAAATGAAAGCGAGAAAAAACGGAGGCTGAACGAAGACGGTTTGCTACGTTTTCTTGCTTAAAAGTGACTAAATTTATCAAGGAACGTTGTGTGATGATCGGCTAAGACTACTGTTGGAAGAAGAATAAAAAACTCCAAATCCTAGCTTTGAAGAATTTGGCCTAGAGTGTGTCAACTATGTGTGTTCTTTGGGGGGGTGGCCGCGTGTAATGCATATGTATTAGGGTTAGGACCCATCTCTTTATAATGCTTAGATTATTAACTAGGTTTTTAGTTTAATTACTCAGGTTTTAATTACTAATTAAGCCCTCCAACTTTTAAAATTTGACAAGTTAAGAGTTTTTAAAATTTTAAATTTTACTCATAAGTTAAATATTACATAATTTAATTAATTATGACATAAAATAATTAATAAAATATAATATTTCGGGTTGAAGTATTTAAATCTCTTACTTTCGAATTTTGCTAATTAAAAT
Source organism: Primulina eburnea (assembly GCF_022965805.1). NCBI lineage: Eukaryota > Viridiplantae > Streptophyta > Magnoliopsida > Lamiales > Gesneriaceae > Primulina > Primulina eburnea. Next base: position 34,274,408 of record NC_133107.1, on the reverse strand, counting down.
ACTTAACATACATTTATTTCTCCGATAAATAAAATTTAGCCCTTAAAGGCTTAAATTCGTAAATCTTTTAAAATACGTAATTTTTCGGCTTAAAATAAAAAAAAATAACTTAAATTTTAACATCTCAAACGTCTCCGATCTCTTTCCTGATTCAACATCAAATATTAGCCTGAAAACTAAAACTCGAGTAAACATTTTAATTTTCATAAAAATAAATATGTACATTTAAAAATAATTTAACGCATAGCATACATTACGTAGGTTATTAATTAAATAATTAAATTATTTCAATTATGGATGGGGTTTATGTGTACTGTTTTTGAGTACTACAGTTCCTCCCCCCATAAATAAATTTCATCCTCAAAATTAAGGCTTACCAAATAACTATGGGTAGCGACTCTTCAGGCCAGCTTCGGTCTCCCAAGTAGCTTGCTTATCGGAATGATTCGGCCACTTGACCTTGATCAACTTTGTAACTTTGTTCCGTAGTCTCCTCTCCCGTCGGTCTAAAATCTGAATAGGTCTTTCCTCTTCTGAAAGGTTCGGTGATAGCTGTAACAGATCAAAGCTTAGTGCATGTGAAGGATTCTTCATGTACTTCCTTATCATAGAAACATGGAACACATTCTGAACATTGCCAGATTCGACGGCAGTGCTACACGATAGGCTAATGTTCCCATATTTTCAAGGATCTCGAATGGTCTTATAAATCTCGGACTCAACTTGCCTTTCTTCCCGTATCAGATAACACCCTTCATAAGTGTTATTTTTACGAAGACATGATCTCCTATTGCAAGCTCAAGGCCCCTCATTCTCTCTTCAGCGTAGCTCTTTTGTCGACTTTGAGCAGTCTTCATCACGTCCCAGATTTTGGCTATTATATATATGGTTTGCTGAACAATTTTTGGTCCAAGTTCTGATCTCTCGCAGATCTCATCCCAATGAATAGGCGATTTGCACTTTTTTCCATATAATGCCTCGTAGGGAGCCATTCCTATAGACGTCTCAAAACTATTTTCATAGGTGAACTCTACTAGAGGTAATTATGATTCCAGATTTCCATGGAAATCGATCATGCATTCACACAATAGGTCTTTTAAAATATGTGTCACCCTCTTGGACTGACCATATGTCTATGGATGGAATGATGTAATGAATAGAAATTTCATCCCCATTGCGGAGCGCAGACTCTTTCAAAAGGACGAGGTGAACCTTGGGTCACTGTCAGATGCGATGGTAATTAGGGATTGATCAAGGACCAACTGATAAGGCAAATCCAGATCAGTTAGAAGACAGTGAGCAGCAGAAGCAATCAAGGAAGAGATCCAGTCAACCGACTGATCAAGGAACAGCTGATAAGAGAGCAAAGAATTAAAGGCGAATCCAATCAGTGAGAAGACATTCTATATTTTCTTATTCAGTTGAGAAATTTGGCAGGTTTTGAGGATTTTTTTTAGTTAATAGAAGATTCTTTTATTCTTTCATTCTTTGTACGACTTTGTACATTGAAATAGATGTCAATAAAAATTATTTTATCTACGAAGAGTTCAGTTTGATCAGTTCACATATTCTAAGTTTTGTCAAACACCTAAAAGGGAGAAATTGTTGGAAACTTAATTTCGGAGTTTGACAAATTGAGCTTGAAAAGGTTGAACAACTGATCAAGAAAACTGAAGGTAACTGAATTGAAAGTTTCGTAAACTGATAGTTGCCCGAACTGAAAATTAGTTCACATATAGCTAAAGGCAACAGAACTCAGCTAAGCTAACTGAACCATGTAGTCAGCTGGATGATCAGTCGGAACTGATCAGCTACACTACAATCAGTTGAGAGCAATCAGTTAATCCTATCGGCTTTCACAACTGATAAATCAGCTTTACACATCATCAGTTAAAGAACGTAGCTATCAACCGACAACTGTACAAGAGCAGACAATAACATGTAGTGGGAACGCCGCATTTTCAGAAAAATTACAGTGTACGATTGTCAAAAGAATGTTTACGTGGCTACACAACAGATATAAAGATTCAAATGCATTCATTGTTACCATTGGAAGCAAATCCTACAAATATACAAAAAGATGAGCTGAAGAAGAGTAATTTTTGAGTAATTTAGTAATCAAGCTATGAAATTGTTCAAGTTATCAAGCAGAACTCTGTTCATACTCTTCCAATTCAAAATATCTCAAAAGCTTACGCTTATGATACACATTCATAGCTTTCAGGCTATACATTGAGCTTAAAACCACAAACACTCACTATTGTATTATTCGATCTTGTAGAGATCAGTTGTGCTAAGAAAGTTACATATCAGTTGAATACTGATATATTGTATTGAACTAAGAGTTTCAGTTTTGGTAGTATTAAGTCCAAACTGAAGTGGGTTTGAACAAATCTTTGTATATATCAAATTATTTTAGTAAATATCCTAAGTTCGAGACAGAAGGGGTGACATAGGAGTGTTTGAAATCTCCGAACATCCACAAATCTTGAGTCCTTTATTTTCAATTTTTATTCTATTTGTCATTTAGTTTATTTCCACACTTTTATCAAGTTAATTGATTGACATTGACAACAAGAATCGTGTTGCTTGTTTTCTTAAATGCTCGCAAGTGCACGATGTCAAGTTATAGTAAAATGTAATTTTGAGTGCAAGTGTAGATCCCACGAGTAGTGTGCATAAAGATATATATCAATGCTTGTAATTAAAATAGTCAAGACTTTATCTAGAAAAATCAAGAACCAGATTGGTTTGTTTGAACGAATTAATTAAAAACAAAGGATTAATCTAATCACCGAATTGAAGAATAATAGTTAGAGAAAATATCTAGAGAAATGATTTCACAAAATTTCCACGACCATTATTACCAGTTAATTTATATTCCTGAATTCCAATTATTTAATGGCCAAGAACACTTAATTATTTTATTTCCCCTTTCTCAAGTGACGAATAAATTGTATCAATCAAACTTCGATTCAATTATTCCTAATAAAATCAAAGTTTAATTGATAAATACAAACGATGTTCTTACCTAAGCCTCGCTAAAGTTATACGCCTTCCAAACGATATAAACATTCAACGATATGTTTCTAATGATCTACAATCCTAGTCCCTCTCCTGAGTTATAGAATAAATCAGACAACATACAATTTATGGCCAGTAAATTGCAGTGAAATAAACACAGAGAAACACAATTAAATATGAAATGGAATTCAGTCATATAAAATAACCACGTCAAATCATCGTGTACACAAGGCTACATCATTCTCTAGAATGGGAAATTAGTTCATCACGAAATCCAAGCGGAGACAAGACATATTCAAAGTTTTAAACATCGCTACACAATAAAATAAAGAAACGAATGAAAATATAACAAATCCGAAGTGTCGTCTCTGTCCCCAGATCCGTCGTATTAATACTTGCTCCTAAATCACATAAAGCTTTACTACATTTAGAACCACCAATAAAAACAAGGAATAGTAAAACTCCCTGGATCTTTTAATTTCTGTGGTAGTTTCTTTTACAGGATGGCGCTACATTCTTCAGTCAGTTTCACCGTCTCGAACTCCTGTAGCTTCCTCTATTTAGACATCACATCTTTAATAAACTTTGCATAATTCGGCATTTTCTCTAAAGCATCAGCAAATGGTATGTTGATGTGTTTCTTCTTAAAAATCTCTAAGAATTTTGCAAACTGATCATCCAAATTTTTCTTTTTGAACCTCTGTGGGTATGAAAGAGTTGTCTTAAATACTGGAGGTGGTTCAACTTCAACTTCAGCATTGGGTCCCTCAGTTTCACCTTCTTCAACTGTCTTCTCACTTTCCACTCTCTCTTTAGGAATTTGTACCTCCAATTCCTTTCCAATCCTCAAAGTGACTGCCTTGCACTCCTCTTTTGGGTTAACTTCGGTGCTACAAGCAAGTCATAAGTTTGTTCGGGAGATTTAGAAAAGATCGTGCCACCAGCTGCAGCATCCACTGTTCCTCTTGTTTGCCCATTTAGACCGTTGTAAAATAATTCAATTTGCACCCAGTCCTCAAAACCATGGTTCGGGCATTTCCTCAACAGCTCCTTGAATCATTCCCATGCCTCATACAATTGTTCAAAATCAGTCTGCCTGAACGTGCTAATCTCGATCTTCAATTGTGCATACTTTGCAGGGGGAAAGTACTTTGCCAGAAATTTCGTCACCAGCTCCTGCCATGTCGTGATACTTCCAAAAAGAAGCTATTGGAGCCATCCTCTTGCTTGATCCCTGAGAGAAAACGGAAACAAACGCAGTCTAATAATATCATCAAGAACATTATTAATCTTTACCGTATCCGTTATCTCCAAGAAGGTCCTCAAATGAACGTGAGGATCAGAAGTGGCAGTCCCAGCAAACTGTTTTTGCTGAACCATATTGATCATAGAATGCTTCAGCTCGAAATTATTTGCGTTGATAGTCCCTCTTGAAATACCAGATTAATGATTGTTGATCACTGGTCGGAAGTGATCTCTGATAGGTATAGCCTCTGGCGGGATGTGTCTGTTATTTTCTCTGTGTTCAGCCATTGCTTGGATCTCTTCCCTTCTTGCTTTTATTAATTTTCTCCCAGTTCTTTCGATCCCCGGGTAAAAAATCATCAAGTCTGAGTTTTGCGATCTTAGCATACACTGTCAAGCAGTAAAAAATGAAAAAAACTCAATCAATATAAAATAAAATAAAAAAATAAAAGCTCTAAATTAAAATTTAGACTAATTGGTAACAATAGTGATATAAATTCAAATTTGACACTCCCCGGCAATGGCGCCAAAAACTTGTTGCGTGTTTTCTTAAATGCTCGTAAGCGCACGATGTCAAGTTATAGTAAAATGTAATTTTGAGTGCAAGTGTCGATCCCACGAGGAGCGTGCATAAAAATATATATCAATGCTTGTAATTAAAATATTCAAGACTTTATCTAGAAAAATCAATAACCATATTGGTTTGATTGAACGAATTAATTAAAAACAAAGGATTAATCTAATCACCGAATTGAAGAATAACAATTAGAGAAAATATCTAGAGAAATGATTTCACCAAGTTTCTATGACGATTATTCCCAGTTAAATTTATATTCCTGAATTCTAATTATTTAATGGCCAAGAACACTTAATTATTTTATTCTCCTTTTCCCAAGTGACGAATAAATTGTATCAATCAAACTTCGATTCAATTATTCCTAATAAAATCAAAGTTTAATTGATAAATACAAACGATGTTCTTACCTAAGCCTCGCTAAAGTTATACACCTTCCGAACGATATAAACATTCAACGATATGTTTCTAATGATCTACAATCCTGGTCGCTCTCACGAGTTATATAATAAATCAGACAACATACAATTTATGGCCAGTAAATTGCAGTGAAATAAACACAGAGAAACACAATTAAATATGAAATGGAATTTAATCATATAAAATAATCACGTCAAATCACCGTGTCCACAAAGCTACATCATTCTCTAGAATGGAAAATTAGTTCATCACGAAATCCAAGCGGAGACAAGACATATTCAATGTTTTAAACATCGCTACACAATAAAATAAAGAAACGAAGGAAAAGATAACAAATCCGAAGTGTCGTCTCTGTCCCCAGATCCGTCGTTCTTCGTATTTGTGATTGTTCTTCGAACTCTGAATCTTTGTCTCGTGTGTGCTTTCGGTTTCTCGCGTCTTTTTTTCCTCCAATGACGGCTCTTCTCGTGACTTTCTCCCAAGGGTGGCTCTCATATGTCAATTTCTCTCACGGCGGCTCGATCCCCCCGAATTTTCACCTAAGAATCGCGCTTTTATAACTTTCTGGAACGCGGCGCGCGGTGGCGCATGATCTCGTGCGGTCGCGGTCGCCTTTCTGCTCGCTGGCCATGTATGTGTGCGTGCGGTCGCGCGACTCGCTGACCATGCATGTGTGCGCGCGGTCGCACATGAAGTTGCGCGATCGCGCGCGAGCTTTTTCCTGGTGGCTCATGTCTGCGCGTGCGGTCGCGCGTGAAGTGGCGTGGCCGCGCGCGCCTTTCTGTCGATCTTCTTGCATATCATCGCGCGCGACTGTGCGTGATCTCGCGCGGATGCGCCCGAGGTTCTGTCCGAGGGCTTCATGGCACTATGTTTTCTTGACTCTACTTGGTCTCGTGTGCACTCTTTTCTCCTTTCCTTAAATGACAACAAAAACAAAACCAAAAACGCATAATTCCGTTCGAAACAAGCCTAATTCAAAATGGATTTTAAATATAAATTAAGTGCAAATCTTGCAATTATCAAATCGCGAATTCAGTTTATAATTAAACTGATTCATAAATCGAAGAAGTTGTGAAAATTGTCGAGTGTTTATTCAAATCCCCCTTCAGAACACTTTTTCACTCCCAACTGATCCTAACATAGACTCATATAGCTCCTTTCATTTTGAAATAATTTATAAAAAGATGAAGATAATCATCTATTTGATTTCTTAACCCGAGAATATTTGTCATAATTTCTTGTATGTACCAAAGAGGTAGAGGTTATTCCTCTTACAAAGGAAGATGTGGTAGGGGAAAACCCCTGATATTATAGCTCCACATGAGAAACATAGGCTTATAGCACAAAATATTTCTAGCTCATTAGCTAGTAACATCATTGATCAAATTGATCCATTATATAATGATTTTCAAGAATTTTTGTCACAAAAACAAAAGGATAATACAGATTCTTCTGATACATTATATGTAAATATTGCCAAAGATGATGATGGCTCAGACATTATATGTAAACATTGCCAAAGATGATGATGGTGATTCACCTCTATATATAGAGACAAAATATCGAGATTTAATTCTTCTTATAGAAGAAAAAGATATCCAATGAGAAAAACTTCATTAACTCTCATGGAAAAATATTTAACAAATACATCATGTGTAAATGATTCTTATAAACAAAGAGAATTTTATGAAAATCTTCTGTTATCAACTAAAAGTATTGAAATAACTCACTTTTACAGTAATACTCAACAAAAAAGAAAGTTATAACTTCTCAAAATTTATTATAAAGAAAATTATTTCTATTGAAGAATGAGATATATCTTCGTTAGTAAAAAAAAGAAATTTTATTTTCAGAATCATCAAATGAATGTTAAATTCAACTTTTGAAATTATATTGAGAGTTTTAAAAAAACTCTATTCTATGAAAATGAAAAAATAAAAAACATATTTGGTTTTAAAAAATCTATGAAAATATTTTTCATTATCCAGTTCCTAACTGGTTTTTAATTTGGTGGAAAATCTTTGGTCTATTAGCAAAAATTTTGTCAGAGGTTTTTATAAAACCTATTAGTGTTTGGTTGAATGTTTCTCCAAAAATTAAAAGTTCATTCTCAGAACATCGGATAGACGGAAAGACTTTATGTCTATTCTTTGTGGAATTTGGTAGTCCATGGATATGGAGATGGAAATAAGAATTTGGTTATATTGATGAAGGAATTCCCTACCTACGGAGAGTCAGTTGTCCAAATTCCGGGAAAAATTGCTAAGAGATGATCCTGGCACATGAAAGCCCTATGGCTTTGAAACTCTTCAAAATATGGAAAAGAAAATTCTATCTTATCAGACAGATTACAATAAACAACAAGAAAAGGAACAAGATCCGATGAGTCATTTCAAAATTCTTACTCAGAAATATTCTGACATCTATTCCAAAGAAAAAATTATTGAAGTCTATATTGAAGAAATGAAGAAAGATCTTATAAGAATATTGGATATTCAGATCCCAAATCAGATAAATTTATGACATCTGAATCAATTGAAAATAAAATCATCCATTTAATGCAAATGCAGGATGCTTAAGATCAAGAGGAAGATATTCCCAATTTCCCCAACATTAGTGATATATTCGAAAATTAAAAAATGTAAGGTCTAGAAATTCAAACGACTTAACCTGACTGCATGAAAATATAGGGTTTTATTAAAATGTTCGATTATTATTCTAAACGCATTAAGTACATGATCACGACATGATTTTTATGATTATATGGCATGACTTACTAGACTGCATAAAATAAGGCTTTTAGCAGCATCCGATGCTCGAACGAGAACGGAGACTAGGGACAGTTGAGGTAAAAAATAAGACGACGTAATCCAACTGTTTGAAAATCTAGGAAAATGGAAAATGACTAAATCATTTTAATGGCATGAGTTAATTGTGATAAGCATGATTACATGTTAAAATAGGATTTTACTTCCAGAATGCATAAAAATGTATTTGTAAAGGTTATTCAAGTTGCGATCGAGGAACAGAGACCGTTGGCTAAAAAAAAGAAATTATTTTTATTAAATAATTGTTTTTAATTCATTAAAATAAGGTTGATACTATATGATATTTTGAAAATGAGGTGATTTTATACGCCGAGTCGTAACTTTTAACGGTATTCGATTTTCGACAAAAATATGAATTTTTTGACAATTCGGCTAATAATTTCACGAATTTTCCTGAACAAATTATTTTTAAAATGCAGCAATGGTCTTGTTGGGCCTATTATACTAGACTAATGGGTCCTATCTTGCACACATGTTTAATTAACAATAAATAAGACCTAAAACACCTACCCTAAACCCTTAAAATCACACTCCTCTCTCCCTCACAACAAACACGAAGTCTCCTAGTAGAAATAACATACGCGCACACGAAATTTCAGCGAGGAAAAGGCACGTTTTTGGAAGGGAAAACAACAAGGGTCCACCGTTCGTCGTCGTTTTTGGCATCTCAGCATATTTTCGTGCGTAATATACGCAAAGTGTAATAGCCGAGCCTGGTGAACGACCGCACCCACGCTCAGTGTAAGGACCGCACCTGCGGTCTTAATTGTTGGATTTTGGTGTTTTTCCCGTAGCTTCACCGCACCAGCGGTGATGTTAGTACAGCACCCGTGGTGTAGACCGCCCCCGCGATAATTGCAGGACCGCACCCGCGGTCGTCGAGCATGGATTTTTGGATGGGAGGCCGTGGGCTCAGCGCACCCGCGGTGCTTGGTGGAGCGCACCCGCGGTGATGAACAGTAGAGGTATGGTCGAGATTTTAAGTACTTTTTGGTAGAGTTGACTTCACTTTTCCCCATTTCTTTCCTCTCCATTTTCGAATTGTCTCTTGGAGACAAGAGTTTTCCCTCATTTCTTTCACTTCCTATCTTCGATTCAAGCTTTTAGTTGGCGATTCGAGTTGAGATCGAAGTTCTCCTTGGTGCTAGGAAGCTAAGGTAAGCTTTTGGTGTTATTATTTCATGGTTTTGGAGAAGAGATGATTTGGGTTTGATGTTTATGTTAGATTTATGGATTAATTGGCATGGGTTCTTGATTATTGAGTTGATGATGGTGTTATTAATGGATTATTGTTGTATGTGGTGTATCAAGAGCTTATATTGAGGTGTTCTTGTGGTTTGTAAGTGGAATCTCCTTCTTGTGCACACATGATAGTATATGTATTGTATTTCAAGAGTTTTATTGTGATATTCCCTTCCATTTGATTCATAGTATGTATTGATTCACTTGTTATGTATATTAGAGGCATTTCATGTCTCAATTATTGAAAAGAGAATACAAGAGAAAAGAAAGAGTATTCAAAGTGTTTGTTAATGCCATAGATATAGTTTAAATGTTTTATTTGGATTGATAGATACATAGTCAGAGATTGCATGCAGTTAGTTGATCAACGACCATAGGCTTATATCCCTCAGAGTAATCGATTTATAGCGATGGGATATAAGTGAGAGACAGAGATACTATTGATATCAATCCAACCAGAGTAAAGAGTAATACCATCTCATTGCTATGTTATTGTTATAATATTCATGATTCAGAGTTTATATATCAGAGTTGATGGTATTTATGATTTCAAAGCTATGTTTCTCAAAGTATGTTATGTCATTGCTATGTAAGAGTTCCACTTGCTGAGTTTTATACTCATTTCAGTTATTTCATGTGATGCAGATAAGAGCGACGGACCGGGACGTTGACTGTGGACAGGGGGTCATATGCATGCCATGTTGGAAGGAAGATTTTTGGAAATGATCATAAGAATGATATTTTGTATTTTGCTTTGTCATTTAAATGATCATGTATATATTTTATTGTAAAGATGTTTGAAGAAATGTCTTTTGAAACTCCTTCCATATATTTGAAAGAAAATTTTTATTTCCGCTGTGTTTTTATTTAATCGGGTCAGAGGTGTCACATTTAGTGGTATCAGAGCACCGTTCTTAGGACCAATGCATATGACTTCGTCTACTTTCAACTGTCCGGGTATGTTTTCTTCGCATCTATCCATTGTTATTTATTGATATGTCTTTTGTGAGCACATTGTAGAGTATGCCTCCTAAGCGTAAGGCGTCAGAGGGTGAGGATAGTTCTTCCTCGAGAGTTGTCGACGAGTTCGGCAAGTTGCTTAAAGAGCAGGCCAAAGTCCATAGCGAGCAAATTCAGCAGCTGCTTCGATTGCAAGGAACTGGACAGGGTAGAAGCCAAGTGAGAGGCCAAGTAGCTCAGGCAGTTGGCACTGATGCCATCTTTTCTGCTTTCAAGAGGATGGATCCGCCAGAGTATGCAGGGAGCACCGATCCTTTAGTTGCTGTAGAGTGGATCAAGGCTCTTGAAGCTATCTTTGATCATCTCCACTACGAAGACAGAGATCGAATCAGCTGTGCAGTATTCATGTTGGTTAAAGCTGCTCGCTTATGGTGGAACGCAACCAAGGTTGGTGTTGATGTTTCGACATTGAAGTGGTCATAGTTTACAGATTTGTTCTATGACAAGTACTTTCCCGACGCACTACGAGCTAGAAAGGTGACTGAGTTTCTGGAGCTTCGACAGGGAGGCATGAACGTTGATGAGCACATTCTCAAGTTCGAGGAGGGTTGTCTATTTGCCCCGTATATTGCTTCAAATGACAAGGACAAAGGTGCTCATTTCATTCGAGGCCTTCGTGCAGAGATCAGGAGAGATATCAACATGTCCAAAGCTGTGAATTTCAAGGAGATTGTGTCCAAGGCTTTGTTGGCTGAGCAGGACGAGAAAGACATTGCCAGAGAGAGGCAAACGAGACATCAGGCCATTGCTCAGAGAGGCCAGAGTTCGAGTCAGCGAGGCAGAGATCGTTTCAAAGGGAAGGGCGAGGTGGAATCGAGTCCTAGACCACCGTCAGTTCCAGTTGATCCAGAGAAGCCGCTGTGTCCTAAGTGCAGCAGATATCATCGAGGAGAGTACAGATTTGGCACTCATACTTGTTACCGTTGTGGCACGGCTGGCCATATTGCTAAAGATTGTCCAAGGGGAGCGAGCAAGGATAAGGTGCAGGGTCGCATCTTTACGATGACCAAGGAAGGTATAAACCATGATTCTTCTGTGATCTCTAGCGCTATTTTAATTTCAGGCAGAGTAGCTACGACTTTGATTGATATAGGTGCTACTCATTCTTTTATGTCTGAATTGTTTTTGAGATCTTTGGGTATAGTTCCTTCTGTTATTCCCCTCCAGTTCAATGTTGTTTTGCCTTCGGGGGATGTGTTGTGCCCGACGTCTATTGTTTATGCATGCCCTGTTCGTATTGAGGAGCGAGTTGTCTTTGCTGATTTGATTGTTATCCCTATGGTTGCATTCGATGTTATTCTTGGCATGGATTGGTTATCAACCTACCGTGCAGTGATTGATTGCGTTGCTAAGACGGTGACTTTTGCAGATGATGGCAATAGGAAAGGTATGCTCGCCAGTGCAGGTACTTCGCTGGTCCTTCCTTTTATATCTTGTCTTGAGGCTGAGAAGTTGATGTGTAGAGGTTGTGATGTATTTCTGGCTTCTATTGTGGATGTGGATAGAATGATTAAGTTGAATATTGATGATATTGATGTTGTGAGAGAGTTTGCTGATGTGTTTGAGGATGATGTGTCGGGTTTACCGTCGGATAGGGACGTTGAGTTTGTGATTGATCTAGCTCCAGGTACGGTTCCTATTTCTAAGGCTCCGTATAGGATGGCCCCTACCAAGATGAAGGAGTTGAAGACGCAGTTGCAGGATCTTTTGGACAAGGGTTTTATTCGTCCGAGTTCTTCGCCTTGGGGAGCTCCGGTTCTTTTTGTTAAGAAGAAAGATGGGTCTTTGCGGCTGTGTATCGACTATAGGGAGCTCAACAAAGTGACTATCAAGAACAAGTATCCGTTGCCATGGATTGACGATCTATTTGACCAACTTCAGGGTGCCACTGTATTTTCGAAGATTGATCATCGGTCTGGCTACTATCAGTTGAAGGTTAGGGAGGCCGATATCCCTAAGACAGCGTTCCGGACTAGGTATGGTCACTATGAGTTTCTTGTGATGTCTTTTGGTCTGACCAATGCTCCTTCAGTTTTCATGGACTTGATGAACCGTGTGTTCAAGCCTTATTTGGATAGCTTTGTCATTGTCTTCATCGATGACATCTTGTTCTATTCCAAGACCAGAGAGCTTCATTCAGAGCATCTCAGAGTTGTTCTTCAGTTGTTGAGAGAGAGGAGATTATTTGCCAAGTTGAAGAAGTGTGTGTTTTGGTTGGATCAGATTTCTTTTCTAGGCCATGTCGTTTCGAAGGATGGCATAGCTGTTGATCCGACGAAGATTGAGGCGATTCAGAAGTGGCCTATTCCTACCACTGTATCAGAGGTACGCAGTTTTCTTGGTTTGGCGGGTTATTATCGTCGCTCCATTTCAGATTTCTCCAAGATTTCCCTGCCATTATCCAATCTGACAAGGAAGACTGTGAAGTTCGAGTGTTCCATTGATTGCCAAAGTTCATTCCAAGAGTTGAAGGATAAGTTGACGACAGCTCCTGTTCTTTCATTGCCCAGTGGTTCAGAGGATTTTGTTGTGTATACCGATGCGTCGAAGAAGGGTCTTGGTGCAGTTCTGATGCAGCGAGGTAAGGTTATCGCCTATGCTTCTCGCCAGTTGAAAGACTATGAGAAGAATTATCCGACGCATGATTTGGAGCTGGCAGCTGTGGTTTTCGCCCTGAAAATCTGGAGACATTACTTATATGGCGAAAAGTGTGAAATTTTCACGGACCACAAGAGTTTGAAGTATTTGTTTTCTCAGAGGGAGCTCAACATGCGACAGAGGAGGTGGTTAGAGCTTGTCAAAGACTATAATGTGACGATTAGTTACCACCCAGGGAAGGCGAATGTTGTGGCTGATGCTTTGAGCCGTAAGTCGAGTTCTTCCTTGAGTTCGATGATTCAGCAGCCGTTGTTGTTAGATTTGCAGAGAGAGGAGATTTCTTTGGTAGTTCCGGGGACCATTGCTCGCTTTTCAGCGTTGGTCATTCGGGCTACATTGACGGACAGGATCCGTAGAGAGCAGGCTGTTGATTTGCAGTTGGCAGAGTTGAGGGCTAGAGCAGAGGAGAGAGGTAACTCAGAGTTTGGATTGAATGGAGACGGTTTGGTAACTTTCAGAGGCCGTATTTGTGTTCTTATTGGTGATGACATTCGGCGAGACGTCTTGTCAGAGGCTCATACTGCGCCATATTCGATACATCCAGGCAGCACTAAGATGTATCAGGATCTTCGTAGACTCTACTGGTGGCCAGGTATGAAGAAAGATATTGCTATGTTTATTTCTCAGTGCCTAACTTGTCAGCAGGTAAAGATTGAGCACCAGAGACCTGCTGGGACATTGTTGTCATTGCCGATTCCTCAGTGGAAGTGGGAGCATATTACGATGGACTTCGTGACTGGTCTTCCCAAGACGCAGAAGGGTTTCAATTCCATTTGGGTTATCGTTGATTGATTGACCAAGTCAGCGCATTTTCTTCCAGTCAAGACGACGTATTCCATGAACCAGTATGCCGAAGATTACATAGCAGAGATCGTTAGACTTCACGGTGTTCCTGTGTCGATTGTGTCTGATCGTGATCCTAGATTTACTTCAGAGTTTTGGAAGAGTTTGCACAGAGCTATGGGTTCACGGTTAGCTTTCAGCACAGCATATCACCCTCAGAGCGACGGTCAATCAAAGAGAGTCATTTAGATTCTAGAGGATATGCTCAGAGCTTGCACTATTGATTATTCTAGTAGCTGGGATTCTAAATTGCCTCTTGTTGAGTTCACGTACAACAATAGCTACCAGGCGAAGATTGGCATGGCACCGTATGAAGCACTTTATGGCAGAAAGTGTAGATCTCCCTTGTTTTGGGATGAGGTTGGCGAGAGGAAGATGTTGGGTCCAGAGTTGGCCCAACAGACTGCCGATGTTGTTGCTGTTATTCGAGAGAGGATGAAGACTGCGCAGTCGAGACAGAAGAGCTATGCAGATGTTCGTCGTAGGCATTTGCAGTTTGAGGTTGGCGATCACGTGTTTCTGAAGATAGCACCTCTCAAGGGTGTGATGCGATTTGGCAAGAAGGGTAAGTTGAGTCCGAGGTTTATTGGTCCATTCGAGATATTGGATAGAGTTGGTGATCGAGCCTACAGATTAGCCTTACCGCCAGATCTTGACAGAGTTCACAATGTTTTTCACGTATCGATGCTCAGGAAGTATATTGCGAATCCTTCCCATGTTCTTCGCCACGAGCCATTGGACTTGACGCCGAATTTGACGTACCAAGAGATTCCGGTTCAGATTCTGGACCGCAAAGTCAAAGTTTTGAGGAACAAAGAGATCGGCATCGTTAAAGTCCTTTGGGGGAATCATTTGATTGAAGAGGCCACGTGGGAACCAGAGGATGAGATGAGAGAGAAGTATCCTGAGTTGTTCGTGCAGTGACGTCAATTTCGAGGACGAAATTCCTCTAAGGAGGGGAGATTGTAATAGCCGAGCTTGGTGAACGACCGCACCCGCGCTCAGTGTAAGGACTGCACCTGCGGTCTTAATTGTTGGATTTTGGTGTTTTTCCCGTAGCTTCACCGCACCCGCGGTGATGTTAGTACCGCACTCGCGGTGTAGACCGCCCCCGCGGTAATTGCAGGTCCGCACCCACGGTCGTCGAGCATGGATTTTTGGATGGGAGGCCGTGAGCTCAGCGCACCCGCGGTGCTTGGTGGAGCGCACCCGCGGTGATGAACAGTAGAGGTATGGTCGAGATTTTAAGTACTTTTTGGGTGAGTTGACTTCACTTTTCCCCATTTCTTTCCTCTCCATTTTCGAATTCTCTCTTGGAGACAAGGGTTTTCCCTCATTTCTTTCACTTCCTATCTTCGATTCAAGCTTTTAGTTGGCGATTCGAGTTGAGATCGAAGTTCTCCTTGGTGCTAGGAAGCTAAGGTAAGCTTTTGGTGTTATTATTTCATGGTTTTGGAGAAGAGATTATTTGGGTTTGATGTTTATGTTAGATTTATGGATTAATTGGCATGGGTTCTTGATTATTGAGTTGATGATGGTGTTATTAATGGATTATTGTTGTAGGTGGTGTATCAAGAGCTTAGATTGAGGTGTTCTTGTGGTTTGTAAGTGGAATCTCCTTCTTGTGCTCACATGATAGTATATGTATTGTATTTCAAGAGTTTTATTGTGATATTCCCTTCCATTTGATTCATAGTATGTATTGATTAACTTGTTATATATATTAGAGGCATTTCATGTCTCAATTATTGAAAAGGGAATACAAGAGAAAATAAAGAGTATTCAAAGTGTTTGTTAATGCCATAGAGAGAGTTTAAATGTTTTATTTGGATTGATAGATACATAGTCAGAGATTGCATGCAATTAGTTGATCAACGACCATAGGCTTATATCCCTCAGAGTAATCGATTTATATCGATGGGATATAAGTGAGAGACAGAGATACTATTGATATCAATCCAACCAGAGTAAAGAGTAATACCATCTCATTGCTATGTTATTGTTATAATATTCATGATTCAGAATTTATATATCAGAGTTGATGGTATTTATGATTTCAAAGCTATGTTTCTCAAAGTATGTTATGTCATTGCTATGTAAGAGTTCCACTTGCTGAGTTTTATACTCATTTCAGTTATTTCATGTGATGCAGATAAGAGCGACGGACCGGGACGTTGACTGTGGACAGGGGGTCATATGCATGCCATGTTGGAAGGAAGATTTTTGGACATGATCATAGGAATGATATTTTGTATTTTGCTTTGTCATTTAAATGATCATGTACATATTTTATTGTAAAGTTGTTTGAAGAAATGTATTTTGAAACTCCTTCCATATATTTGAAAGAAAATTTTTATTTCCGCTGTGTTTTTATTTAATCGGGTCAGAGGTGTCACACAAAGGAAGGCCATAAATATCCTTTTTCTCAGCTATCACATCTTAATAAGTGTTTTATTATCGTTTGCATGAAAATATGTTTACCATGTGTTTATATTTCGTTTTTATGAATTTACGTGTCAAAAACTCATGAATTTATGATGCAAAACTTGATGTATTATTGCATGAAGGGGCTGCCATGTTAGGGGATCATGGAGGGATGTTTTTTCCATGAGTTTAAGGGCCATAGGATGCACGGTTTAAAGCTGGTCACGCTAGGAATCAAGCTGAACGAATTATTGCATGATTTGATAACAAGGATTTAATTAGGGAGTAAACCAACACACGGCTCGTCCAGGGCGGGACTAGGGCTCAAGCCAGGCGTGAGTGAGAGGGGGAAGAGTCCTAACCACTCTAGGAATCAAGCACAGCAACTGGGGAGGAGTCCTTACGAGATATGACTCTTCTCGAGCCAAGCGCGATCAGCAGGTGTGCATGAGGAGTCAAGGCTCGGACAGGGTGGTCAAGGCTGGGCTAGGATAGGTCTGAGGGTGGTCCTTTGAGGGTCATGAGGGTGAGGGTGAGGGTGAGGGTGGTGGCTCGGGCGAAGACTCCTTGTCGAACTAGAGTCCTAGGCACAAGGTTGATGGCTATCGCACAGCTCTTGCTTCGAGCAGGGGGTTGCAGCATGGGTTAGGGTGAGTCTAGGGGGTCTTGTAGGGTTTCTAGGATGGCTGGTCAGGGCTGGCTTGGGGTGGCTCGGGTGCAGCTTGAGGAAAACGAGAGATGGCTCAAGGGAATGGTTAAGGTTCGAGTTTTAGGGTTTTATGGCTAAAGGGCAAACCGAGGTCCACGATCGTCGTATCATGGTTCACGAGGGTAAATTAGGTAATAAAATTGTAAGGCTCGAGATTATTAATTTTCATTGACGTACGACTCGGAGGATATGAGAATGCATGTCATAAGATGAAAGTACAAAATATTTCATGTGTGAGAGGCCGCACCTGCGCTTAGAACAAGAGTGCACCCGCGGTCATAAATTATGGAATTTTGAATGTGCTGCCGAAGCCACACCGCACCCGCGGTGCTAGGAGACACCGCACCCGCGGTGTATGGACAGAAAGTTGGCCATTTTATTCGTAGCACCACCGCACCCGCGGTGACAAGTCTGCACCCGCGGTCTTGCAGGGACCGCACCCGCGGTCGTTACTTTTGAAAAATAAAAATCATGCCGAAGCATGAGCGCACCCGCGGTCTAGACATGAGCGCACCCGCGGTGCTGCATGCGAGAAGTCCACCCCTTCTTCTTAAAGTGACACATGGCATGGTATATATATGGAATGGTGCTGATTCGTGTTTTCTTCAATTCCAGCACAGAGAACCGAGACTTTCTCTAAGAATCCTCAAGTTTTCTTCAAGGTTTGAGGTAAGATATCTCAAGATTTAGCTACCCGAATTTAGTTCCGATATCGGTTTTGAACTCCTTGCATCACAAGCTAGAAAAGGGTGTAAGTTTCCTTCAATTACAACATGTTTTGATTCATATGTGTTGGGAGAATTAGGATTTGAGTTAAGAAATATGTTCTTATGATTATAAGGATTGTAGATTTGAAACCGGAACGAAGAAATGATATCGAACTCAATTGTTATAAGTTTTAGCATATATTGACATGAGATTATGCAGATTTTGAGATCTTGACATAGATATTATGATGATTATAAGTTGAGAATTGTACAATGTTGATATATGTTGAATTGGGTTAAACGGTATCGAAGAATTATGTTGTTATGCCGTCGATTTATACCGAGATTGATTAAGAATTGTATAAGACTTGTTGTGAGTTGTTTGATGATATGGTATCTATCAACAATTGTCATTTCAGATTTGGAGTGACAGAGTTTGTACCCTGACTTCGAGACTTCGATTTATTTCACAACAAGAAAGGTATAAGCCATGTTTGTTTGGGAAGCCACAACTCAAATAAGATATTATTTGAGTTCCCAACCAAAATCACATACTAGAATTATTGTATATATGGTAACATGTTTATGAATTGATTATAGAGTTATATTCAAATCTTGTTACATGATTATGCTTTGATTATACAATTGTATTCAAGCATGTAAGATCATTGTGATATTCAGATATGAATATGAGCATGCTTTGTTACAGGTTGATATTCATTTCATTTAAGATAGAAGAGTCGTTGACAGCTATTGTCAACTATCTAGATGTTCGGTGTATCTCAGCTTAGGAGCAGCCTTGACTCCTATTGTAGGCGTTGATACAGCTCAGACCGAAGTCTAGGAATAAGACGTACAGTCACCCCGAGTGGGAGGGTAGGTGACAGCCATTGACGTCTTATTCACACCGGGATCCCTAGAGTTCTAGTCGAGTCGAGTCCAGACATGGTTTGATTCGCATTGCTTGTTTATATGATTGTCATTCATAATAGCATGCTTCATGTTTAAATTGATTATATGCATGTATACATGTTTATACTGGGATTTGTTCTCACCGGAGTTTCCGGCTGTTGTTATGTCTGTATGTGTGCATAACAACAGGTGGGGCAGGATCTGGGTCACGCAAAGGATGAGAGATGGACATAGCGTGGTGATCTCGGGCATAGCAGAAGAACTAGTTGTTGTACCTTTGGCATGTACTGTATTTTATTACTAGTTGTTGAGAATGGTTGGAACACGACATATTGTACCTTATGTTTGTAATTTAAATAAAGAATTTATGTTTGTTTATATACATTAGATTTAATGTTGAAAAGCGAAAATTTGACCCACTTTTTATATTAATGATCTATTTAATCCCAAGGAAAAGAATTAGAGCCCGGGTCCCCACAACAGGTGGTATCAGAGCCATAGGTTCTGTAGATTGAGATAGAATAGAATGAGCGGGGTAGATTGAGTCATCTTCCTTGTTTATATCATGCTAGCATATCATGATTTATTGCATTCCCTATTACGTGTTGTGTTATCTGATTTGATTGCAGCATGTATTGGTTAAGACTGAATCAGAACCGATTCTGGATCAGAGGTAAATGATCAGAGGAAGGCTGAGATAGTTATTATAGATTGTATACTAAACTGTTGAATCACAGATACATGCCTCCTAGAAGAGCAGCCGTTCCTTTACGACCACCAGCACCAGAACAGGGTAGTACATCTGGTGATACGATGGATGTCACTGCTACGCCCATCGAGACTCTATTAAAGCGATTCCAGTCTTTCCGACCACCGACCTTAAAGGGTACAGAAAATGCAATTGAATGTGAAAGCTGGTTGGAGGATATCGAGATGTTATTCGAGTCTCTGGAATTTAGTGACGAGAAGCGAGTGAAACTCATTGGCCATCAACTGCAAGACGTGGCTAAGTATTGGTGGTTGAATATAAGGAGAGCACTAGAACAGCGTGGCACCGAGATTACATGGAAAGCATTCAAGACAGAGTTTTATCAGCGATTCTTTCCTGTATCCTACCGTAAAGACAAAGGCGCTGAATTTGCAAACCTGAGGCAAGGGCAATTGAACATTGAAGAGTATGTTGCTAAATTTTCTTCTTTGCTTCGCTTTGCACCTCACGTTTCAGGTAATGATGAGGCCGTAGCAGACCAATTTATAAATGGCCTGAATCCAGATATCTTTACGTTGGTGAATAAGGGGAGACCCAACAACTTCTCGGATGCATTGAATCGTGACAAAGGAGCAGAAGCAGGATTGCTTAGGCAACGGAGTGTTCCGTATGTTGCTCCGAGTCCGAGACTGCCACTACCTCCGGCACAACATCCTCCTAGATTTGATAGCGGCGGTAGTAGCAGCGGGCGGAAGGATCCGTTAAAAGCAAATGGCAAACAGTTTAAGAGGGCAGGGAGCAGTTCGTCGAGCTCCAGCGGGTAAAGACAGAGAGGTCCTGGCCAGAGTTTAGAGGCTATGAGTGGATATTGCCGTACGTGTGGAGGTAAGCATGCCACAGAACAGTGTCAGGGTGTAGTGGGCAGATGTAATATATGCAAACAACCAGGGCATTATGCCAAGGTCTGTCCTCAGAGAAGTGGTGCATCGAGATTTCAGGCTGCAGGGTCGTCTGCCTCAGTGACTCAGCCTGAGAGGCAAGCTTCATCTGTTCACTCATTTCAGCCACCACAGACACAGCCTAGAGCTAGAGGTAGCCAGACCGTGAGCCAACCCCCTCGACAACAGGCTCAAGTGTTTGCATTGACAGAGGAGCAAGCACAAGATGCCCCATATGATGTCATAGCAGGTAACTGTTCTCTTTGCGGTTATCCTGCTTATATATTGATAGATACGGGTGCATCGCATAC
The DNA here is from genome assembly GCF_022965805.1 of Primulina eburnea. Taxonomy (NCBI): domain Eukaryota; kingdom Viridiplantae; phylum Streptophyta; class Magnoliopsida; order Lamiales; family Gesneriaceae; genus Primulina; species Primulina eburnea. The sequence goes on along the minus strand of NC_133107.1, from coordinate 34,253,841 downwards.
ATTCATATCAGAACGATTTGCATTATTGCATTCTCTGCCTGTTGAGTCTTTGTTAGATGTCGTGTCTATTACTTCTCCGTTGGGAAGTGGTTTGATAGCTGTGACCATGGTTAGACATTGCATCTTACAGTTTGAGGGTCATGAAATTGATCTAGATTGCATAGTACTGGGGTTAGATGACTTTGATTGCATTGTGGGGATTGACATGTTAACAAAGTACAGAGCCACCGTGGATTGTTTCCACAAGATTGTCAGATTCAGACCAGAAATGGCAGAAGAGTGGAAATTCTACGGTAAGGGTTCCAGATCCCGAATTCCCTTGATTTCGGCTTTGACTATGAATAAGTTGTTACATAAAGGAGCAGATGGGTTCCTTGTGTATGCTGTAGACGTACAAAAATCTAGCCCGACATTGGCAGACTTGCCAGTAGTACGGGAATTTGCAGATGTGTTTCCAGAGGAGATTCCAGGGTTACCTCCAGTGCGAGAGGTAGATTTTAGTATTGATTTGATTCCAGGTACCACTTCTATTTCGAGAGCCCCGTATAGGATGGCGCCGATAGAGTTGAAAGAATTGAAAGCACAGTTGGAAGATTTGCTAGCCAAGGGATATATCAGACCTAGTGTATCTCCTTGGGGCGCTCCGGTACTATTTGTGCGAAAGAAAGATGGATCGATGCGGTTGTGTATCGATTACAGGCAACTGAATAAGGCAACGATAAAGAATAAGTATCCTTTGCCTAGAATTGATGATTTATTTGATCAGTTGCAAGGATCCTCTATTTACTCTAAGATTGATTTGCGATCCGGATATCATCAGCTCCGAGTTCGAGAGGTAGACATACCGAAGACAGCATTTCGAACCAGGTATGGGAATTACGAATTTATTGTTATGCCTTTTGGTTTAACAAATGCTCCAGCGGTATTTATGGGCTTGATGAATCAAATCTTTCAGAGGTATTTGTATGATTTTGTTATTGTCTTTATCGATGATATTCTGGTGTATTCTAAGAACAGGAATGAATATGCAGAACATCTCAGAATTTTGTTGCAGACACTGAGAAATGAGAGATTGTATGCCAAATTGTCAAAGTGTGAGTTTTGGTTGAATCGAGTTGTCTTTTTGGGACATATCATATCTGGAGATGGTATTTCTGTAGATCCAAGTAAAGTGGAAGCTGTGATCAATTGGTCGAGACCGACTTCTGTGCCAGAGATACGCAGTTTCATGGGTCTAGCAGAATACTATAGACGATTCATCCAAGATTTCTCCCGTATTGCGAAGCCAATTACACAATTGACACAGAAGAATGCGCCATTCCTATGGTCTGAGGAGTGTGAGTCTAGATTTCTAGAATTGAAGAAGAGGCTGACCAGTGCACCTGTCTTGATGATTCCTTCAGGTACGGGTGATTTCGTTGTATATTGTGATGCCTCTCACAGAGATTAGGGATGTATTCTTATGCAGCGAGGTCATGTGGTCGCATATGCCTCAATACAGTTGAAGACTCACGAGACTCGATACCCCATTCATGATCTTGAATTGGCGGCTATCGTATTTGCACTAAAGATCTGACGTCATTATCTTTATGGCGAGAAATTTGAGATCTATTCAGACCATAAAAGTCTAAAATACTTGTTTTCTCAGTCGGAGTTGAACATGAGGCAGCGTAGATGGCTTGATCTGTTAAAAGACTTTGATTGCGACATCAAATATTATCCAGGGAAGTCAAATGCAGCAGCAGACGCCTTAAGTCGAAAGGTTTGCTCCTTATCCTTATCAACGATAGGTGTTACAAAGCTAGTTGAAAATTGCTGTTTCTCTGGACTAGAATTTGATACAGATAGGAGGCCACTATGAATTGCTGCTATTCAAGTTGAGCCTGATTTAATCATGAGGATCAAAGAAGCTCAACGAACCGATCAGAATATGCAAAGATCGATTCAGATGGTCAGAGCAGGACATTTATCAGAAAATCAGGTACGTGATCATGTGCTGTATGTGAATAACCGCCTTGTAGTGCCAGATGTTTCAGACTTGAGACATCAGATTATGTCCGAAGCACACTGCAGTCGGTTCAGCATTCATCCTGGTGGCAGGAAGATGTACAATGATTTGAAGACACAGTTCTGGTGGAAGTAGATGAAGTCAGACATCGCAGAGTATGTGTCTAAATGCTTGAACTGCCAACAGGTGAAGGCCGAGAGGAAGAAGCCCGGAGGGTTACTTCAGAGTTTGTCTATTCCTGAGTGGAAATGAGACCACATTTCCATGGATTTTGTGACGAAGTTACCCCGATCTTCCCGAGGCTGTGATGCGATTTGGGTCGTTATCGACAGATTGACCAAATCAGCTTGTTTCATCCCGTACAGAATGACTTACAGACACGATCAAATGGCGGAGATATATGTCCGAGAGGTAGTCAGATTACATGGTGTGCCGAAGTCTATCGTATCAGATCGTGATTCACGATTCACTTCACACTTCTAGCACAGTTTACAGCAGGCTTTGGGTACGACATTACACCTGAGTACTGCTTATCATCCTCAGACAGATGGACAGTCAGAGCGGACTATCCAGACACTAGAGGATATGTTGAGAGCCGTAGTGCTAGATTTTGGCACTAGTTGGCAAGATTCCTTAACTCTTTGTGAATTTTCTTACAATAATAGCTATCAGACGAGCATTGAGATGGCACCGTTCGAAGCTTTATATGGTGAGAAGTGCAGATCTCCGCTATACTGGGATGACATCTCCGAGGTACCAGAACTTGGACCAGATATGATTCGTAACATGACTGAGAAGGTAAAAGTCATTCAGAAGAGGATGAAGACGGCACAAGATAGGCAAGCGAAATACGCCAACATCAGACGTAGACCGCTAGTATTTGAGCAAGGAGACAGGGTGTTTCTAAAGATTTCCCCATTCAGAGGCATTGTCAGATTTGGTAAGCGTGGGAAGTTGTCTCCTAGATACGTCGGTCCTTACGAGATCCTAGAGAAGATTGGCGATCGAGCATATCGACTGGCTCTTCCTCCTTCTCTATCCGGTATACATGACGTTTTTCATGTATCGATGTTGCGTAGATACATGCCAGATATTTCTCATGTCATTCAGCCTGACGAAGCTGAGCTTGATCAGACATTGAGCTATATTGAACAACCGATACAGATTCTGGATCGGAAGGAAAAGAAGCTCAGAACGAAGACTATTCCTCTAGTGAAAGTCCAATGGAGTCGTCACGGCGCTGAAGAAGCGACATGGGAAACAGAAGCCGACATGCGACAGAAACACCCCGAGTTATTTCAATGATGTAAGTATTGATCTAACTTTGATGTTATTATTTTGATGCTTGCATTGATAGAACGATGTGCGATTTCGAGGGCGAAATCATTTCTTAGAGGGGGAGAAATGTAAGGATCGAGATTATTAATTTTCATTGACGTACGACTCGGAGGATATGAGAATGCATGTCATAAGATGAAAGTACAAAATATTTCATGTGTGAGAGGCCGCACCTGCGCTTAGAACAAGAGTGCACCCGCGGTCATAAATTATGGAATTTTGAATGTGCTGCCGAAGCCAAACCGCACCCGCGGTGCTAGGAGACACCGCACCCGCGGTGTATGGACAGAAAGTTGGCCATTTTATTCGTAGCATCACCGCACCCGCGGTGCAGAAAGACCGCACCCGCGGTGACAAGACCGCACCCGCGGTCTTGCAGGGACCACACCCGCGGTCGTCACTTTTGAAAAATAAAAATCATGCCGAAGCATGAGCGCACCCGCGGTCTAGACATGAGCGCACCCGCGGTGCTGCATGCGAGAAGTCCACCCCTTCTTCTTAAAGTGATACATGGCATGGTATATATATGGAATGGTGCTGATTCGTGTTTTCTTCAATTCCAGCACAGAGAACCGAGACTTTCTCTAAGAATCCTCAAGTTTTCTTCAAGGTTTGAGGTAAGATATCTCAAGATTTAGCTACCCGAATTTAGTTCCGATATCGGTTTTCAACTCCTTGCATCACAAGCTAGAAAAGGGTGTAAGTTTCCTTCAATTACAACATGTTTTGATTCATATGTGTTGGGAGAATTAGGATTTGAGTTAAGAAATATGTTCTTATGATTATAAGGATTGTAGATTTGAAACCGGAACGAAGAAATGATATGGAACTCAATTGTTATAAGTTTTAGCATATATTGACATGAGATTATGCAGATTTTGAGATCTTAACATAGATATTATGATGATTATAAGTTGAGAATTGTATAATGTTGATATATGTTGAATTGGGTTAAACGGTATCGAAGAATTATGTTGTTATGCCGTCGATTTATACCGAGATTGATTAAGAATTGTATAAGACTTGTTGTGAGTTGTTTGATGATATGGTATCTATCAACAATTGCCATTTCAGATTTGGAGTGACAGAGTTTGTACCCCGACTTCGAGACTTCGATTTATTTCACAACAAGAAAGGTATGAGCCATGTTTGTTTGGGAAGCCACAACTCAAATAAGATATTATTTGAGTTTCCAACCAAAATCACATACTAGAATTATTGTATATATGGTAACATGTTTATGAATTGATTATAGAGTTATATTCAAATCTTGTTACATGATTATGCTTTGATTATAGAATTGTATTCAAGCATGTAAGATCATTGTGATATTCAGATATGAATATGAGCATGCTTTGTTACAGGTTGATATTTATTGCATTTAAGATAGGAGAGTCGTTGACAGCTATTGTCAACAATCTAGATGTTCGGTGTATCTCAGCTTAGGAGCAGCCTTGACTCCTATTGTAGTCGTTGAGACAGCTCAGACCGAAGTCTAGGAATAAGACGTACAGTCACCCCGAGTGGGAGGGTAGGTGACAGCCATTGACGTCTTATTCACACCGGGATCCCTAGAGTTCTAGTCGAGTCGAGTCCAGACATGGTTTGATTCGCATTGCATGTTTATATGATTGTCATTCATAATAGCATGCTTCATGTTTAAATTGATTATATGCATGTATACATGTTTATACTGGGATTTGTTCTCACCGGAGTTTCCGGCTGTTGTTATGTCTGTATGTGTGCATAACAACAGGTGGGGCAGGATCTGTGTCACGCAGAGGATGAGAGATGGACATAGCGTGGTGATCTCGGGCATAGCAGAAGAACTAGTAGTTGTACCTTTGGCATGTACTGTATTTTATTACTAGTTGTTGAGAATGGTTGGAACAAGACATATTGTACCTTATGTTTGTAATTTAAATAAAGAATTTATGTTTGTTTATATACATTAGATTTAATGTTGAAAAGCAAAAATTTGACCCACTTTTTATATTAATGATCTATTTAATCCCAAGGAAAAGAATTAGAGCCTGGGTCCCCACAAAAATTCAATTTTTAAAATTTGAAAAGAAACTATTAAAGTTTGAATTAATTCGGGTTTAAAACGCTCTACGGAATAATAATTAAGAAAATAAATAGTAAGCCTCGAATTTAAGATAATTAAAAATATGAGAAATTTAATTTAAGTTTAAATAATTATTGAATGATCTAGAATCAATGAAAGTAAGAAAAAAAATCAAAATCGAGAAATTTTACGTTTAGGGGTAAAACGGTCATTTTACACTGAAATATAGGTAGACGTCATGGCAGTGCCCCGAATGCTGTTATATATGATAAAAGGATTATTTTAAATGTTTAAGGAATTTTGTGATAAAACGTTAAAGCTAAAAGATATGTTGCATGCTTGGTTTAAAAGAAAAATGATATTTGTATGCATGAATTTTATAAGTGTTGAAAATATGAAACGTTGGAAGAGGTGAGGTATCTGTGACTATTACGATGACACGATGATATGTTTGGGGATATCATGAGTGAAAAGGACCCCGAGGGAGTTCATTTATGGGAGAAGGCCAGAGGGAGTCCATTTATGGGAGAATGCCCCAGAGGGAGCACGTCTATGAGAGAAGCCCCCAAAGGGAACCTGACGACTGTATTTCCATATGATGGTTATAGGCCAAGGCTCAGTTGATGGGTGAGAGTGTCGCTGATATCTCTGCCGCCCAGTACTTAGATGGATCCATCGACCTTATGATGAAACTAAAGTCACAATTAATGATCTGAATTCAATAAAAGGAAAACTTATATGTTTATGATGAAAAGGAAAAAATGTTTATGATGAAATGATATATGCTATGAAATGATGAAAGAAAAAATGTTTATGTTTATGCATGTTCATGACAAGTTATTTTAAGTAAAAATATTTTCACTGTTGCAAATGATTGTATATATACTACTTGTTATCAATATTATGGTTTGATGAGTCATTAGACTCACTAGGTGTGATTGATGGTTGATCTCACAGGACTGAAGGTGCACAGAACCCAAGGACCAGCACTAGATTTTCCGCATTACATTTACGATTATTGATTATGATTATGATTTACGTTTAAGTTTATGTTAAAGATTTTTAAGAATTTTGTGATGCTTTATTAGTGGTTTTTGAGAGGTTGTTAGAGTTAATTTATATTTTGAAATATTTCGTTTTAGTTTGGTAAAACGAATTACGATTTTACATCTTGAATTATTTCTTTAAGATTTCAAATATAGCTGGTACTTTTTATTTTAAAATGGTGTCAAGATATTTTATGTATATGTAATGGACGAGAATTAGTATAGGAGAGGAAAAAAATTTAGTACTTTTTGTGACACCTCGACTCAATTTAATAAAATACAGCGGAATTTAAAATTTTCTTTCAAATCGAAGGATGTTTCAAATTACATTACCATAAAATATTTTCAATCAAAAGTAATTACATGATCATTCAAATGATATAACAAAAATACAAAATATCATTCTTATGATCATGTCCAAAAATACCAACAAAATAACATCTTCCTCCTTCTCTATATGCATATGAATCCGGCCCAAAATCAACGTCCTGGCCCGTCACTCTGATCTGCATCACATGAAATAACTGAAATGAGTATAAAACTCAGCAAGTAGAACTCTTACGTAGCAATAGACATAGCATACTCTGAAAATCATAGCTTTAAAAACATAAATACCATCAACTCTGAAACGTGAATATCATAGCATGAATAATAATAACGATGGTATTTCTCTTTTCTCTGGTATGGATTGACATCTATATAGTATCTCTGTCTCTTACCTATATCCCATCGATATAAATCGACAACTCTGAGGGATATAAGCCTATGGTCGTTGATCAACTAATTGCATGCAATCTCTGACTATGTATCTATCAATCCATAAATCAATTTGAATTCTCTCTTTGGCATTTAAACAAACACTTTGTAAACTCTTTTCTCTTGTATTCCCTTTTCAATAATTGAGACATAAAATGCCTCCAATATACATAACAAGTGAATCAATACATAGACATGAATCAAATGAAGGGAATAACACATTAAAACCATTGAAAAACAATACATATAGTATCATGTGAGCACAAAGGATGAAATTCCACTTACAACCACTTGAAAGCTCCAATCTAAACCCTTGGTTGAAATCCTACAACAATAAACCATAAATCACACCATTAACAAATCAATAACCAAAAACCCATGTCAATTAACCCATAAAACCAACAAAATCAGCAAACCCAAATCATATCTCACCCCAAAACTAAGAATAACAACACCAAAAGCTTACCTTAGCTTCCTAGAACCAAGAAGAACCTTAATCTCAACTCGAAAATCCAACAATATGCTTGAATCAAAGAAAGGAAAGAAAGAAAATGGAACCCTAGGTCACCTTTTGAGAGAAGAAACGAGAAGAGGGAGAAAAGAAATGAGTAAAGTGAACCAAATCATGCCTTATATCACTTAAAATCTCGAAACACGACTTCACTGTTCATCATCGCGGGTGCGCTCTTACCTCTACCGCGGGTGCGCTAAGCTCACGATATCACAACCAAAAATCTGAAATTGACGACCGCGGGTGCGGTCCTAACATTACCGCGGGTGCGGTCACTTAAACACCGCGGGTGCGGTGAGTCTACGGGAAAAACACCAAATTCTGTAGCACAAGACCGCGGGTGCGCTGCTGCAAGGACCGCGGGTGCGGTTCCCTCTCGGCCAAGACAAAATCTAACGCAACTAAAATCGAACCAAAACGCTGATACAAACAACTACCATCAATGAACATCAACAATACCACAAAACAATAATAACCAACCATACTATAACCCTTAATCACAACTAAACTTAAACTTAATCAATTAATCCATAACCATATGAAAACTTAAACCGTACCGTACACCGGGCTAGGCTATTACAATCTCCCCTCCTTAAGGGAATTTCGTCCTCGAAATTGACGTCACTGCACAAACAACTCAGGATACTTCTCTCTCATCTCATCCTCTGGTTCCCACGTGGCTTCTTCAATCAAATGATTCCTCCAAAGGACTTTAACGATGCCGATCTCTTTGTTCCTCAACACTCTAACTCTGCGGTCCAAAATCTGGACTGGAATCTCTTGGTAGGTCAAATTAGGCGTCAAATCCAATGGCTTGTGGCGAAGAACATGGGAAGGATTCGAAATATACTTCCTGAGCATAGACACATGAAAAACATTGCGAACTCGGTCAAGATCTGGCAATAGGGCTAACCTGTAAGCTCGATCACCAACTCTGTCTAAGATCTCGAATGGGCCAATAAATCTCGGACTCAACTTGCCCTTCTTGACAAACCGCATCACACCCTTAAGAGGTGCAATCTTCAAGAACACATGGTCGCCAACCTCAAACTGCAACGGTCTGCGACGCACATCTGCATAACTCTTCTGTCTCGACTGCGATGTCTTCATCCTCTCTCGAATAACAGCGACAACATCAGCTTTCTGTTGGACCAACTCTGGACCCAACATCTTCCTCTCGCCAACCTCATCCCAATACAAAGGAGACCTACACTTCCTGCCATAAAGTGCTTCATACGGTGCCATTCCAATCGTCGCTTGGTAGCTATTTTTGTAAGTGAATTCAACAAGAGGCAATTTGGAATCCCAGCTACCAGGATAATCGATAGCACAAGCTTTTAGCATATCCTATAAAATCTGAATAACTCTCTCTGATTGACCGTCACTCTGGGGGTGATAAGCTGTACTAAATGCTAACCGTGAACCCATAGCTCTGTGCAAGCTCTTCCAAAACTCTGAAGTAAATCTAGGGTCATGATCAGACACGATGGACACAGGAACACCATGAAGTCTAACGATCTCTGCTAAGTACTCCTCGGCATACTGGTTTGTAGAACCCGTAAATCAGTCTACGTATAAGCCATGCATAATTCTAGATTTTTAAAATTTAATTGACTTCATTGCATGATTATTTAAATGCATTTCTTTGAAGTTAATTATTTTATTATTTCAGTTCAGTAGCTTGATTTTTTTTAGCATTTCAGTTATTTCAGTGAGGCCGGACTGGAGTCGGAGTTTTGAGATAGAACTTAAGATTCGAGAAATATTTCCAGAAGTTAATTTAGTTAGCAAGTAAGTTCATTTAGTTAAAAAGGAGGTTTGAGGATTTAATTTAAGTTGCTTGAGGTGATTAAGAAATAAGCTCATTTAAGTTGCATAATTAATGGTTTTATTCACTAAATTATTTCAGGGATTATTGAGACTTTTAAGAGTTAGTAATTTAATAAATAAACAACACTCCCCATTCCTTCTATTAGTGTATTTCGGCCCACCCCATAGTTGCTAGGCAATGCATTTGCCAACTCACCACCCTTTGACCCATTCTTGGTTGAATTAGCATAATGATCTTTTTATTCTTAGTCCACCTTAATTAAGTAAATATTTACCATCATCCTAGTCTAATAAGCTCTATATTTCGGCCACTATACTCTAGAAGCATCCAATAAAGAGTTGATAGCAAACCACAATTCAAATTCAAAATTTAAATGCTTGGAGACTTGGTCTTGGATCTTCCTTATATTGTGCACCCTTCTCCTCACCTTCATAACCAATCAATCCCTCTCCCTCTCCACCGAAATTTAGAGTATTTCAGAGGTAAAAGTCGTGAGTTTCATAGCCAAACAGAAGGGAGAAAAACCGAGAGCAAGAAAGGAAAGAAACGTTCCACTCCTCCGTGCCGCGTCGTCGTCGTTTCGTTCGTTTTCTTTCGAAACGAAACCAGGCATGTCTAGCTTTCTTTCAAAACCTCAATCAAGTCCTATTATCATCTATTTAACATTACATGATCATCTTTTATGTGAAAAAACCGAAACATGACAGAAATTTTCAGAAAATTATAGCATGAGGATTTCGGCCCTTCCCTTGGCAAGCTTCACATTTTTCTGAGTTTGGTGGTTTCAGGTGATTGGTTCGACTCCAGGCTCCCAAGGCGACATCTATACACGTAATAGGATGCATTAGGATCAGATTGGTCCGTTCGTTCAAGCCCCTTGTCGCTGGAAATTCAGAAATTGACAGCAACTTCACTTCTATACATTTACGCTTTTCGAAAATTCAGTTTGGTTGTCTAGGAGAAAGGATCTGATCTTGGCTGCCCCAGGGCTCATGCCCATGGTTGGACCACTCCCCTAGCATGCCTAAGACGTGACTAAGTCTCCCTTTTGGTGGCTTGGTCCATGGCTCATCGGTTTTTAATCAAAACATCAAAACAGCCCCCTATACCCTTCGGCCCCTTCCATTTTTCAGCACATGTATTTCGAGTTGGTTGGGTTAGTGTGGATCTTGGTTGGCCTATGGCCCTTAGCCACTATTCATACCATGCCCCTAGATGTCTAGATCGTGCCATGGTCAATCAAATGACCACTGGAACGACGCAAGACATCGATCAAAGCAAAACACTACACACGCATGCACGTTGGTTCTCGTTTGGACCCTTCGGTTGAGTTATGGTGTGATGCGGATTGTGGCTGGCCTAGGGCCCTTAGCCATGGTTCAAATCATTCCTTGGGACGTTGTGGAGAGGTTTTGGTCGGTGGTTCAAGCCCCAATGGCCATTAGCCTCGCAAACGACGCAAGAAAGCCAAGCAAGGTTGCTGTATTTTTGGGACAGCAACTTGTTGTGTCGGTTCGGTGGCTCGTTCGAGTTCTCGGTTGGCTTTTAGCCTATGGCCTTTGACTGTACACTGCCGCCTTGAGTTGGGAAGGTCGTTTTTTTGACCGTTCGTGATTCGGATCATTTTTGAGGTCGTACGAGAATTTACGGTGCGATGTGCCAAATTGACTCTCGAAAGAGCGTTTCATGTTTTGGCCTCCATTTCACCTAGATTTCGACCCTCATCATTATAGGAGCATTATTTCAGTATTTTAAGCGTATTTTAATAATGACTATATGTCGGTTCAGTGTCGGTTCAGGTTGGTTCGGAGTCATGATTAAATACGAAGTCATTAGGCGTCATAGTCGCATCTTTTGAACTTAATTGCATAATTTGGGCAAGTATAAGCATTTGCATATTTTTCATGACACAGTTAGGTTGCAGCGAGCCTGGGGACGATCCAATCCAATCCAGTTGGTAAAATACACATGATATTTTCATATGCCAGTTAATTATTTTACATGTATGAAAACAGAAAATACTTATTTTTGAGATTTATGCGATATTGCTTGTGGTCAATTCACTATGTATGGGAGCATTATTTTATACGGTCGCCAGTGACCGCTCAGTTCAGTTTGGTACCACCCGGTCGCCAGTGACCGGCCAGCTCAGTTCAGTTTTACACTCCCCGGTAGCCAGTTACCGATCAGTTCAGCTTAGTGCCGGGGCCACAAGCGTAGACCATAATCTCAACAGAAAATTTTACCAGTTATTTCAGTACAGGGCTCCAAGGAGCAAATATTTTTACTGTGATTTTCAGTTCAGTTATGCACGTATTATAATTGCTTAGTAAAGATTATTTTCAGCATGCCTCATGACATGATATTTTATCCCATGCATATTTTACTTCAGATTTTACTCGTTACCTGCGATATATGCATGCTGAATTTTTAGGCTCACTAGACTTGATTGTTGTAGGTACTGATGAGGCCAGGGCCGAGGGCGGGGACCAGTGAGCCAGCTTGGGTCGGCAGTAGTGGCACCCGAGGACCTCAGTGCAGCAGTTGTTATTTTATTCCGCAAAAATTTTTATCAATCGTTGGATATTTTTAAATTGTTATTGTTGGCAAACTTTATTTTCTTCCGCTGCTATTTTTTTAAACATTGAACTCGATTCATCAGTTGATTTTATGAATGAGGCCATTTAAGTTCTTTTAAAATGAAATTTTTTTTAATTTCCGCAAATTCAAGTAAGGATTTTGGGCCTTTAAAATTGGTATCAGAGCCAGGTTCTTGTAAAGGGTTACACTACTACTGACCACGAGAAGCTCACGAAGCCACGCCTTCGGTCTGTAAGTTTTACATTTTAGCATTTTATTTGAAGCATGAATTATTTTGACGGCATGCTTCCATGAAATAATTTCGACCAGATTTTCAGTATTTCAGTGTTCATTTAAAATAAATTATGGAATTATGCATGTTAGTTACGTATGGGTTATGTTGGAACAGTATGCCCCCTAGACGTCAAGTAGGATGCCAGAGAGGTGGTGGCGAGCACCGTCACGAGGACGATGATGATCAGAGACAGGAGAGGCAGGCGCCACCTCCTCCTCCTCCTCCACTCCCACCTGACATGAGTGCCCAGATGCTAGCTGGGATGACACAGTTCTTCGCATAGTTTGCGGGGAACAATGCTGTGGTGACTAGGCCGACAGGGCCAGAGGCCGTTTATGAGCGATTCATGAAAATGCGACCAAAGGAGTTTTCTGGGACGTCTGACCCCATGATTGCCGAGGGATGGATCAAATCCCTCGAGGTCATCTTCGAGTTTATGGAGCTGGGAGATGCCGACAGAGTCAGATGCGCCACCTATCTGTTCACTGGAGATGCCCGCTTATGGTGGGAAGGAGCAGCAGTAGCTCTGACCTTGGCTACACTGTCATGGACACGCTTCACGGAGGTTTTCTACTCCAAGTATTTTGTGGAGGAAGTTCGCACCAGGTTGACCACCGAGTTTATGAGTCTGAGGCAAGGGGATATGGCGGTTACGGAGTTCATCCGTAAGTTCGAGAGGGGCTGCCACTTTGTGCCCCTGATAGCGAATGATGCCAGGGCCAAGTTGATGCATTTCCTGGCGGGTTTACGACCAATCTTGCGTCGGGATGTTAGGGTGTCTGACCCTTCTACTTATGAGATTGCCGTCTCCAAAGCCCTAGCCGCAGAGCAGGATCTGCGGGATATCGAGAGGGATCGCCAGGTCAAACGCCCAGTCCAAGTACCACACCTCCCTCCTCCTCATCAGCATCAGCAGCAAAACAAGAGGCCATTTCATGGGCCGCCTAGAATCAGAGGCCAGCAGCAGCAGCAACAGCAGGGGCGCCCAGCCCCGAGGACGTTTGAGCACGCAGTCTGCCCCAGGTGCTCACGCCGCCATCCTGGAGCGTGAAAATCTGGCTTAGGAAAGTGTTTTAAGTGTGGCAGTCCAGACCACATGTTGCTGCAGTGTCCTCAAAGAAATTTGCCTACTCAAGGCAGAGATTTTGCTCTCCATGCCGCGGAAACAAACCCGGAGACTATGTTGTTGACAGGTACCTTTAAGCTTTAAGCTATTATTTGAATTTCCGTATGTTGGGAATCGGGATTAAGGTTTGAACTTAGAACCGCGATAGGATTTTTTGCTCTACTCAGTATCATTTTGAGATTTAAGTTAGAAGAACTTTGGCCTTTGCATGTCTATAAGTTTAGTTCTTGTAACTATGGGGTTCAACTTAGAGTTCCGACCTTTCAGGAAGAATTTTCATATCTGGTTCCTCTACCAAGGCCTTGATAGACTCAGGTGCCACTCACTCGTTTATTTCGGAGGTCTTTGCAAATTTTCTCAAGATCAAGACCATTGGGCTAGACATAGCCTTTTCAGTAGTGTTGCCGTCAGGCGAGGAGATGGCAGCTACCAATGTTATCCGAGATATAGACCTGGAGCTGCACGGTAATCTTGTTTATACGGATCTGATCGTGCTACCGATGCCGGAATTTGACATTATCCTAGGGATGGACTGGCTATTGAAGAACAGAGTGTTGAGAGACTTCCAGCGGAGGTCTGTCCTCGTCCGACCGCCTGGAATGGAGCAGTTCTTATTTGAGCCGGACAGGTACTTTCCTTTACCTCGCATTATCCCATATGTTCAGGCTAGAAAGCTCATGCATAGAGGGTGTCGGGCATTTCTAGCGACCTTTTTATCTGTCCCCGAGGAACCCAGCCAGTCAGCCTCAGATGTTCCGATTGTCAGAGATTTCTTAGACGTTTTTCCCGAAGACGTCTCTGGTATGCCACCCGAGAGAGAGGTAGAGTTCTCCTTTGAGCTTATGCCAGGTATGGCTCCGATATCCAAAGCGCAGTACCGACTAGCACCGACAGAGATGGCAGAGCTTAAGAAGCAGATTCAGGAACTTCTCAACAAGGATTTCATTCGCCCGAGCTTTTCTCCATGGGGCGCGCCGGTCTTATTTGTGAAGAAGAAGGATGGCTCGATGAGGCTTTGCATTGATTATCGGGAGTTGAACAGGGTTACAGTGAAGAATAAATACCCACTTCCGAGGATTGAGGATCTGTTTGACCAGTTACAGGGAGCTTCGATTTTCTCCAAGATTGATCTGCGCTCTGGTTATCACCAGTTGAGGGTGAGAGATGCTGATGTTACAAAGACAGCTTTCAGGACTCGTTATGGCCACTACGAGTTCCTTGTGATACCGTTCGGTCTGACGAATGCGCCAGCGATCTTCATGGATCTCATGAATTGCGTGTTTCAGCCGTACCTCGACCAGTTTGTGAGTGTTCATAGATGACATTTTCGTCTACTCCAAGAGTCGGGAGGATCACAGCAGACATCTGACCACAGTGCTGCAGACCTTGCAGAAGCACAAGTTATTCGCAAAGTTCAGTAAGTGCGAATTCTGGTTAGAGAAAGTGGCGTTCTTGGGCCACATTGTTTCTAGAAGTGGCATTGAGGTAGACCCGGCGAAAGTCGCTGCAGTCAGAGATTGGGTTGTGCCGCAGAATGCATCCGAGATCCGCAGTTTTCTGGGGCAAGCAGGATATTACAGGAAATTCATTCAGGGATTCTCCTCCATTGCCGTTCCACTCACAGCACTGACCAAGAAAAATGTGAAGTTTGTGTGGAGCGATGACTGTCAGAAGAGCTTCGATACTTTGAAGCAAGCTCTTATTTCAGCACCAGTTTTGGCCTACCGTCAGGACCCGGCGAGTTTGTTCTGTATACCGATGCTTCGAAGCTCGGTCTTGGCGCAGTATTGATGCAGCATGGGAGAGTGATAGCATATGCTTCTCGACAGCTGAAAATCCACGAGAAGAATTACCCTACCCATGATCTAGAGTTGGCCGCCGTAGTTTTCGCATTGAAGATTTGGAGGCATTATTTGTATGGAGAGAAGTGCCAGATCTTTACCGACCACAAGAGCCTCAAGTATTTCTTTACGCAGAAGGAGCTGAACATGCGTCAGAGGCGTTGGTTGGAGCTTGTGAAAGATTACGACTGTGACATTAGCTACCACCCGGGTAAGGCTAATGTAGTTGCAGATGCACTGAGCAGAAAAGTCGCAGTGATGGCTCACTTGACGATTCAGAGACCTCTTCAGACTGAGATGCATAGGTTTGATCTCGAGACTTATCCTCGAGGTAGAGTTCCTCGTCTATCTACCCTGATCATTCAGTCTTCCCTTATGGACCGTATTTGCAGTGGACAGTCAGCAGATGAGCAATTGGCACAGTGGAAGAAGAGAGATGAAGCCAAGGGCAGTGTCTTGTATAAAGTCAGCGACGGTATTGTGAGATACCGAGACAGGATATGGGTTCCTAACAGTGATTCTATCCGAGCAGACATCTTATCAGAGGCCCATATGTCCCCGTACTCCATTCACCCTGGGATTACGAAGATGTACAAAGATCTGCAGCTATTGTATTGGTGGCCTGGTATGAAGAAGGACATCAGACGATTTGTGTCCGAGTGTCTGACCTGTCAGTTAGTTAAGGCCGAGCATCAGAGACCAGCAGGTTTGCTCAAGACTCTTCCTATTCCTGAGTGGAAGTGGGAGAACATTACCATGGATTTTGTGACCGGATTGCCGAAGTCAGCCAGGGGATCGAATGCTATTTGGGTGATTGTAGATCGTCTTACCAAATCAGCGCATTTCTTGCCTATTAAGACGACATTCACCATGATTCAGTATGCAGAGCTGTATAACCGGGAGATAATCCGACTCCATGGCATTCCAGTTTCTATCGTATCCGAAAGAGATCCCAGATTCACTTCCTCATTTTGGAAGAGCTTGCATTCGACTTTGGGTACGAAGCTGCTGTTTAGCACAGCTTTCCACCCGCAGACAGATGGGCAATCGGAGCGAGTTATTCAGATCTTAGAGGATCTTCTCCGTGCTTGCGTCATTGATTTCTCAGGGGGTTGGGAGTCGAACTTGCCATTGTTAGAGTTCACCTATAACAACAGCTTCCAGTCTTCTATTGGTATGGCACCGTATGAAGCTTTGTATGGCCGCAAGTGCAGATCTCCTGTTCATTGGGATGAAATAGGAGAGAGAGCAGAGTTGGGTCCAGAAATTGTTCAGCAGGCTGCAGATGTAGTAGTCAAGATCCGTGATCGGATGAGGACTGCTCAGAGTCGACAGAAAATCTATGCATATCAGAGAAGGAGAGATCTAGAGTTCGCAGTGGGCGACCATGTCTTTGTGAAGATAGCACCTATGAAAGGTGTTATGAGATTTAGGAAGAAAGGGAAGCTCAGTCCGAGATTCATTGGACCCTTTGAGATCCTTGACAGAGTTGGGACGCTAGCGTATCGTGTGGCTCTTCCGCCGAATCTGGCCGGAGTACACAATGTGTTCCACGTCTCCATGCTGAGGAAGTATATGGCAAATCCTTCGCATGTGCTGAATTTCGAGCCGTTGCAGCTTACTCCGAACTTATCTTATGAGGAGAGACCAGTGCAGATCCTAGACCGGCAGGAGAAGAAGTTTCGGAACAAGCTGGTTAAGCGAGTCAAAGTCAAATGGCTCAACCATTCTGAGGAGGAAGCTACATGGGAGTCTGAGCCGGAGATGAGAGAGCTTTACCCTGAGTTATTCGGTGAGTTCTAATTTCGAGGACGAAATTTCTTTTAAGGGGGGAAGGATTGTAGAACCCGTAAATCAGTCTACATATAAGCCATGCATAATTCTAGATTTTTAAAATTTAATTGACTTCATTGCATGATTATTTAAATGCATTTCTTTGAAGTTAATTATTTTATTATTTCAGTTCAGTAGTTTGATTTTTTTTAGCATTTCAGTTATTTCAGTGAGGCCGGACTGGAGTCGGAGTTTTGAGATAGAACTTAGGATTCGAGAAATATTTCCAGAAGTTAATTTAGCTAGCAAGTAAGTTCATTTAAGTTAAAAAGGAGGTTTGAGGATTTAATTTAAGTTGCTTGAGGTGATTAAGAAATAAGCTCATTTACGTTGCATAATTAATGGTTTTATTCACTAAATTATTTAAGGGATTAGTGAGGCTTTTAAGAGTTATTAATTTAATAAATAAACAACACTCCCCATTCCTTCTATTAGTGGATTTCGGCCCACCCCATAGTTGCTAGGCAATGCATTTGCCAACTCACCACCCTTTGATCCATTCTTGGTTGAATTAGCATAATGATCTTTTTATTCTTAGTCCACCTTAATTAAGTAAATATTTAGCATCATCCTAGTCTAATAAGCTCTATATTTCGGCCACTATACTCTAGAAGCATCCAATAAAGAGTTGATAGCAAACCACAATTCAAATTCAAAATTTAAATGCTTGGAGACTTGGTCTTGGATCTTCCTTATATTGTGCACCCTTCTCCTCACCTTCATAACCAATCAATCCCTCTCCCTCTCCACCGAAATTTAGAGTATTTCAGAGGTAAAAGTCGTGAGTTTCATAGCCAAACATAAGGGAGAAAAACCGAGAGCAAGAAAGGAAAGAAACGTTCCACTCCTCCGTGCCGCGTCATCGTCGTTTCGTTCGTTTTCTTTCGAAACGAAACCAGGCATGTCTAGCTTTCTTTCAAAACCTCAATCAAGTCCTATTCTCATCTATTTAACATTACATGATCATCTTTTATGTGAAAAAACCGAAACATGACAGAAATTTTCAGAAAATTATAGCATGCAGATTTCGGCCCTTCCCTTGGCAAGCTTCACGTTTTTCTGACTTTGGTGGTTTCAGGTGATTGGTTCGACTCCAGGCTCCCAAGGCGACATCTATACATGTAATAGGATGCATTAGGATCAGATTGGTCCGTTCGTTCAAGCCCCTTGTCGCTGGAAATTCAGAAATTGACAGCAACTTCACTTCTATACATTTACGCTTTTCGAAAATTCAGTTTGGTTGTCTAGGAGAAAGGATCTGATCTTGGCTGCCCCAGGGCTCATGCCCATGGTTGGACCACTCCCCTAGCATGCCTAAGACGTGACTAAGTCTCCCTTTTGGTGGCTTGGTCCATGGCTCATCGGTTTTTAATCAAAACATCAAAACAGCCCCCTATACCCTTCGGCCCCTTCCATTTTTCAGCACATGTATTTCGAGTTGGTTGGGTTAGTGTGGATCTTGGTTGGCCTATGGCCCTTAGCCACTATTCATACCATGCCCCTAGATGTCTAGATCGTGCCATGGTCAATCAAATGACCACTGGAACGACGCAAGACATCGATCAAAGCAAAACACTACACACGCATGCACGTTGGTTCTCGTTTGGACCCTTCGGTTGAGTTATGGTGTGATGCAGATTGTGGCTGGTCTAGGGCCCTTAGCCATGGTTCAAATCATTCCTTGGGACGTTGTGGAGAGGTTTTGGTCGGTGGTTCAAGCCCCAATGGCCATTAGCCTCGCAAACGACGCAAGAAAGCCAAGCAAGGTTGCTGTATTTTTGGGACAGCAACTTGCTGTGTCGGTTCGGTGGCTCGTTCGAGTTCTCGGTTGGCTTTTAGCCTATGGCCTTTGACTGTACACTGCCGCCTTGAGTTGGGAAGGTCGTTTTTTTGACCGTTCGTGATTCGGATCATTTTTGATGTCGTACGAGAATTTACGGTGCGATGTGCCAAATTGACTCTCGAAAGAGCGTTTCATGTTTTGGCCTCCATTTCACCTAGATTTCGACCCTCATCATTATAGGAGCATTATTTCAGTATTTTAAGCGTATTTTAATCATGACTATATGTCGGTTCAGTGTCGGTTCAGGTTGGTTCGGAGTCATGATTAAATACGAAGTCATTAGGCGTCATAGTCGCATCTTTTGAACTTAATTGCATAATTTGGGCAAGTATAAGCATTTGCATATTTTTCATGACACAGTTAGGTTGCAGCGAGCCTGGGGACGATCCAATCCAATCCAGTTGGTAAAATACACATGATATTTTCATTATGCCAGTTAATTATTTTACGTGTATGAAAACAGAAAATACTTATTTTTGAGATTTATGCGATATTGCTTGTGGTCAATTCACTATGTATGGGAGCACTATTTTATACGGTCACCAGTGACCGCTCAGTTCAGTTTGGTACCACCCGGTCGCCAATGACAGGCCAGCTCAGTTCAGTTTTACACTCCCCGGTAGCCAGTTAACGATCAGTTCAGCTTAGTGAAGGGGCCACAGGCGTAGACCATAATCTCAACAGAAAATTTTACCAGTTATTTCAGTACAGGGCTCCAAGGAGCAAATATTTTTACTGTGATTTTCAGTTCAGTTATGCACGTATTATAATTGCTCAGTATAGATTATTTTCAGCATGCCTCATGACATGATAATTTATCCCATGCATATTTTACTTCAGATTTTACTCGTTACCTGCGATATATGCATGATGAGTCTTTAGGCTCACTAGACTTGATTGTTGTAGGTACTGATGAGGCCAGGGCCGAGGGCGGGGACCAGTGAGCCAGCTTGGGTCGGCAGTAGTGGCACCCGAGGACCTCAGTGCTGTAGTTGTTATTTTATTCCGCAAACAATTTTTATCAGTCGTTGGATATTTTTAAATTGTTATTGTTGGCAAACTTTATATTCTTCCGCTGCTATTTTTTTAAACATTGAACTCGATTCATCAGTTGATTTTATGAATGAGGCCATTTAAGTTCTTTTAAAAAGAAAATTTTTTTAATTTCCGCAAATTTTCAAGTAAGGATTTTCGGGCCTTTACATGATTCATGGAATACGTCGTCTTGACTGGAAGAAAGTGCGCTGACTTGGTCAACCGATCAACGATAACCCAAATGGAATTAAAACCTTTCTGCGTCCTGGGAAGACCAGTCACAAAGTCCATCGTAATAAGCTCCCATTTCCATTGAGTAATCGACAATAATAACAATGTCCCAGCAGGTCTCTGGTGCTCAATCTTCACCTGCTGACAAGTTAGGCACTGAGAAATAAACATGGCAATATCTTTCTTCATACCTGGCCACCAATAAAGTCGACGAAGATCCTGATACATCTTGGTGCTGCCTGGATGTATCGAATATGGCGCGGTATGAGCCTCAGTCAAAATGTCTCGCCGAATATCGTCACCAACAGGAACACAAATGCGGCCTCTGAAAGTCACCAAACCATCTCCATTCAATCCAAACTCTGAATTACGTCTCTTCTCTGCTCTAGCTCTCATCTCTGCCAACTGCAAATCACTGGCCTGCTCTCTACGGATCTTGTCCGTCAATGTAGCTCGAATAACCAACGCTGAAAATCGAGCAATGGTCCTCGGAACTACCAAAGCTATCTCCTCTCTCTGTAAGTCTAACAGCAACGGCTGCTGAATCATCGAACTCAAAGAAGAACTCGACTTACAGCTCAAAGCATCCGCTACAACATTCGCTTTCCCTGGGTGGTAACTGATCGTCACATCATAGTCTTTGACAAGCTCTAACCACCTCCTCTGTCGCATATTGAGCTCTTTCTGAGAAAACAAATACTTCAAACTCTTGTGGTCCGTGAAAATTTCACACTTTTCGCCATATAAATAATGTCTCCATATCTTCAGGGCGAAAACCACAGCTGCCAGCTCAAAATCGTGCGTAGGATAATTCTTCTCGTATTCCTTCAACTAGCGAGAAGCATAGGCTATGACCTTTCCACGCTGCATCAGTACTGCACCAAGACCCTTCTTCGATGCATCGGTATAAACGACAAAATCCTCTGAACCACTGGGCAATGCAAGAACAGGAGCTGTCGTCAACTTATCCTTCAACTCTTGAAATCCACTCTGGCAATCATTGGACCACTCGAACTTCATAGTCTTCCTTGTCAGATTGGTTAACGGCTGGGCAATCTTGGAAAAGTCTGAAATAAAGCGACGTTAATAACCCGCCAAACCAAGAAAACTGCGTACCTCTGATACAGTGGTAGGAATAGGCCACTTCTGAATCGCCTCAATCTTGGCTGGATCAACAGCTATACCATCCTTCGAAACAACATGGCCTAGAAAAGAAATCTGCTCCAACCAGAACTCACACTTCTTCAACTTAGCATACAGCCTCTTCTCTCTCAACAACTGAAGAACCACTCTGAGGTGCTCTGCATGAAGCTCTCTGGTCTTGGAATAGATCAAGATGTCATCGATGAAAACAATGAAGAAGCTATCCAAATACGGCTTGAACACACGGTTCATCAGATCCATGAAGACCGAAGGAGCATTGGTCAGACCAAAAGACATCACAAGAAATTCATAGTGACCGTACCTGGTCCGGAACGCCGTCTTAGGGATATCAGACTCCCTAACCTTCAACTGATAATAGCCAGAACGCAGATCAATCTTCGAGAACACGGTAACCCCTTGCAGCTGATCAAACAAATCATCTATCCGTGGCAACGGATACTTATTCTTGATAGTCACTTTGTTGATCTCTCTGTAATCAATGCAAAGACGCAACGACCCGTCTTTCTTCTTGACGAAAAGAACCGGAGCTCCCCAAGGTGAAGAACTCGGTCGAATGAAACCTTTATCCAAAAGATCCTGCAACTGCATCTTCAACTCCTTCATCTCTGAAGGGGCCATTCTATACGGAGCCTTGGAAATAGGAACCGTACCTGGAACTAGATCAATCACAAACTCCACATCTCTGTCCGGCGGCAAACTCGGAACATCATCCTCAAACACATCAGAGAACTCTCTCACCACATCAATATCATCAATATTCAATTTCACAATCTTATCAACATCCACAATAGAAGCCAAGAACCCATCACAACCTCTAAACAGCAACTTCTTAGCCTCAAGACAAGAAATAAAAGGAAGGACCAGCGAAGTACCTGCACTGGCGAGCAAACCTTCCCTATTGCCATCATCTGCAAATGACACCTTCTTAGCAACGCAATCAATCACTGCACGATAATTCGATAGTCAATCCATGCCAAGAATAATATCAAATGCAACCATTGGGAAAACAATCAGGTCAGCATAAACCACTCGTTCATCGATTTGAACAGAGCACGCATACACAATAGATGTCGGGCACAACACATCTACCGAAGGCAAAACAACATTGAACTGGAGGGGAAGAACAGAAGGAACTATACCCAAAGATCTCAAAAATAGTTCAGACATAAAAGAATGAGTAGCACCTGTATCTATCAATGTCGTAGGCTACTCTGCCTGAAATTAAAAAGTGCTAGAGATCACAGAAGAATCATGGTTTATAACTTCCTTCGTCATGGTAAAGATGCGACCCTAAACCTTCTCTTTACTCGCTCCTCTTGGACAGTCTTTGGCAATATGGCCTGTAGTGCCACCACGATAACAAGTATGAGTGCCAAATCTGCACTCTCCTCTATGATGTCGACTGCACTTGGGACACAAAGGCTTCTCGGGATCAAATGGAAATGCCGGTGGTTTAGGACTCGGCTCTATATTTTCTTTCCCCTTGAAACGATCTTTGCCTCGCTGACTTGAACCCTGACCCCTCTGAGCAATGGCCTGCTGTCTCGCTTGCCTCTCCCTAGCAATGTCTTTCTCGTCTTGCTCGGCCAACAAAGCCTTAGACACAATTTCCTTGAATGTCACAGCCTTCGACATGTTGATATCTCTTCTGATCTCCGCTCTAAGGCCTCGAATGAAATGAGCACCTTTGTCCTTGTCATTGGAAGCAATATACGGAGCAAACAGGCAACCCTCCTCGAACTTCAAAATGTATTCATCGACATTCATACCTCCCTGTCGAAGCTCCAAGAACTCAGTCACCTTCCTAGCTCGAAGTGCATCTGGGAAATACTTATCATAGAAAATATCGGTGAACTCTTGCCACTTCAAAGCCGGTAGATCAACACTAACCTTGGTCGCATTCCACCAAATACATGCAGCCTTGACTAGCATGAACACTGCACAACTGATTCTGTCTTTGTCCTCGTAGTTGAGATGATCGAAAATCGCCTCAAGTGCCTTGATCCACTCTACGGCCACTAACGGATCAGTGCTACCTGCAAATTCCGGTGGATCCATCCTCTTGAAAGATGTAAAGATGACATCGGTATCAACTGCTTGAGCTACTTGGCCTCTCACTTGCCCTCTGCCTTGGCCTGCACCTTGCATAAGAAGCAACTGCTGGATCTGCTCACTATAGGACCTTGGCTTGCTCTTTCAACAGTTTGCCGAACTCATCGACAACTCTAGAGGAAGAACTATCCTCACCCTCTACTGCTTTCCTCTTAGGAGGCATACTCTACAATGAGCTCACAAAATACAAATCAATAAATAGCAATGAATAGATGTAGAAGAAGACATACCCCGGACTTTTGAAAGTAGACGAAGTCATATGCATTGGTCCGAAGAACGGTACTCTGATACCACTAAATGTGACACCTCGACTCAATTTAATAAAATACAGCGGAATTTAAAATTTTCTTTCAAATAGAAGGAGGTTTCAAATTACATTACCATAAAATATTTTCAATCAAAAGTAATTACATGATCATTCAAATGATATAACAAAAATACAAAATATCATTCTTATGATCATGTCCAAAAATACCAACAAAATAACATCTTCCTCCTTCTCTATATGCATATGACTCCGGCCCACAATCAACGTCCTGGCCCGTCACTCTGATCTGCATCACATGAAATAACTGAAATGAGTATAAAACTCAGCAAGTGGAACTCTTACGTAGCAATAGACATAGCATACTCGGAAAATCATAGCTTAAAAAACATAAATACCATCAACTCTGAAATGTGAATATCATAGCATGAATAATAATAACGATGGTATTTCTCTTTTCTCTGGTATGGATTGACATATATATAGTATCTCTGTCTCTTACCTATATCCCATCGATATAAATCGACAACTCTGAGGGATATAAGCATATGGTCGTTGATCAACTAATTGCATGCAATCTCTGACTATGTATCTATCAATCCATAAATCAATTTGAATTCTCTCTTTGGCATTTAAACAAACACTTTGTAAACTCTTTTCTCTTGTATTCCCTTTTCAATAATTGAGACATAAAATGCCTCCAATATACATAACAAGTGAATCAATACATAAACATGAATCAAATGAAGGGAATAACACATTAAAACCATTGAAAAACAATACATATAGTATCATGTGAGCACAAAGGATGAAATTCCACTTACAACCACTTGAAACCTCCAATCTAAACCCTTGGTTGAAATCCTACAACAATAAACCATAAATCACACCATTAACAAATCAATAACCAAAAACCCATGTCAATTAACCCATAAAACCAACAAAATCAGCAAACCCAAATCATCTCTCACCCCAAAACCAAGAATAACAACACCAAAAGCTTACCTTAGCTTCCTAGAACAAAGAAGAACCTTGATCTCAACTCGAAAATCCAACAATATGCTTGAATCAAAGAAAGGAAAGAAAGAAAATGGAACCCTAGGTCACCTTTTGAGAGAAGAAACGAGAAGAGGGAGAAAAGAAATGAGTAAAGTGAACCAAATCATGCCTTATATCACTTAAAATCTCGAAACACGACTTCACTGTTCATCACCGCGGGTGCGCTCTTACCTCCACCGCGGGTGCGCTAAGCTCACGGCATCACAACCAAAAATCTGAAAGTGACGACCGCGGGTGCGGTCCTAACATTACCGCGGGTGCGGTGAGTCTACAGGAAAAACACCAAATTCTGAAGCACAAGACCCCGGGTGCGCTGCTGCAAGGACCGCGGGTGCGGTTCCCTCTCGGCCAAGACAAAATCTAACGCAACTAAAATCGAACCAAAACGCTGATACAAACAACTACCATCAATGAACATCAACAATACCACAAAACAATAATAACAAACCATACTATAACCCTTAATCACAACTCTTAACATCTAAATCAAACTCAAACTTAAACTTAATTAATTAATCCATAACCATACGAAAACTTAAACCGTACCGTACACCGGGCTAGGCTATTACACTTTTTAAGAAAAATGAGTAGTTGATGTTTCATTCCCCATCCCTCTGATGTCCGTTTTTCGCGTCGTTGAGTTGTTTTTCGAGCGTATATACGCAAAGACATGCTCAATACCTTCTTTTTCTCGTCTCTTACACCATATTACATGTTGTTGATTGATTATGCATGATATGTTGTAGATTTAATTTTTTATGTGAGTTTCGAATACATGTGCATGAAGAAAACCGATTTTTATGCTTCGATTCTCATGTTTTTGGTACATATTGTAAAGGGATTTTAGGACTGATGGATAGGAGGCTCAAACATGTCAAGATGAAGGAGCCTAGGCATGAGAAACAGACCTGGATTGTGCCCTGGTTAGTGTCCGATCGGGTTTTTCAGATTATGGTTGGTTTGAGACTCGGTTTGGGTTGTTCCATGGGTAGCATGCATGACGGCATGCGTGGGATTGTAAGCCACGGTTAGGAAAGTTCGGGAGGAGTCACTCGTGGTCCGGAGGGGTTGGTTTGATCCTGATCCGAGATGGATGGGCGTAGTATAGAGTTTTGTTTCGAGGCTGTAACAAGGGTTTTGTTCATGGGGACGAGCGCAGAAGCACTGCTCACTTAGCGCCACTGTGCTTAAGGTTCAGCACTTATGGCACTACAGCGCTAGTGCATAGCGCCTAGACGCTTACCGAGCGCTACACAGCCAGCACCTAGACGCTAGTCTAGTTCAGGTGTTTTAACGATTTTAGTGAGTATGGAACGTTTTGGGTGTTCCAGCAGGTTATTTCGACATGTTTGAGGTTGCAGATGGTTTAAATTGGGTCACACAGGGTTTGGTTATGAGTCTTTGATCTATGGTTTAATTTGGTTAAGTCTTGGGTTGATTCGGATTAAAACCAAGACTTCGGTCCAATGTTTAAAACGAATTATAGAATTTTATGCAGGGGCTCGAGTTTACATCTAAGAAATGATTAAAAAAACATTTTCAGTTGTTCTGATAAGTTTGGATGGATTTGGGCCGAAATTTTGAGGTCCAGAGGTAAAATGGTAAATTAGGGTTTCAGTGGCAAAATGGTCATTTTGCACCCGAGTTATTTTAGGTGTCCTGGTAGTACCCTGATAACTGAAATTCATAAATAAAATGTTATGTGAATTATGAATATGGATTTTTATGATAATGTTGAAAAATATGTTGCATGCTTGGTTTTAAGAAAATGTATGTATATGTATGAATTTTACAAGTTACGAATACGATAACATATTTTTGAAAGAGGTGAGTTGGTTGTGACTAATTAATTTTCAATTTTGCATGATATACATATATATATATATGTATATATATGTATATATACTTGTTATAACGGTTCAGGTGTGCTGAGTCTTTAGAATCACTAGGTGTGAATGATGCATGTGATCATATCATTGAGGAGGCTGGAGGCGCTGAAGTGAAACGTCATCTACTTTTAACTTTAAAATCATAACTTAACATTTCCATAAATCAAAATACTTTAACATTTATATCTCAAGTTTATAAAATCCATAAATCGTCAATTAACTAAAAATCATACATCGACTTTTAACAAGATCAACTAACATCAAAATAAAACATAAAAGGTGTCTAATAAAATCATTGGAAAAAATCTTTTAAATCTTTTAACTATCTAGCTAATGCGGGAAAAAATATCTCTCGGGAGTGTACTACCGGACTCGATCCACTCAAGAGCTAGCGCCTCTCTCATTATCATCCTCACCTACAACCATACAAACCTAGAGTCTAAGGACTCAGCACGTTCCAAATATATGTAGCAAATAATACATATAGCACATGCATTAAAACAATACTTTTTTTCAAAATAAGCTAGCATAAATTTGTAAGCATAATTTAATAATAAATCGTCAAATCATAAAACTTTCCATCATTTATTATTTTGGGTGAAGTTTGATACTTGAAAGTGACTACATTTATCATCTGGTTGACTGATCAGTCTTAACTCACATTGCGCATAGGGACGGACACTAGACACCAACGTAAAATGGAAATACGAGCGTTGGGCTCCTTCTGAGGCCTTCTCCCGTAAATGTGCTATCTTTGGGGCCTTCTCCCTCATGATATTTCCAAAAATCATATATCATATCCTCTTCGTCATAGTCAATTCACATCCTTCAAAATATTTTTTTTTTCATTTTTAAATAATAAAATATCGGTCTTTTCTAGATTTGAAAAATAACATTTGAACAGTAAAAATCGTACAGTTTTATCATAAATCATAAAATTCCATATTTTCATCATAACCATTTTAAAATATCATTTAGCATGTATTGTGATTCTTTGGGGCACAGCCAAGCCTTTCGTACTGCCCGAGACGTAAAATGATCATTTTACCCTTGAATCCTAAAATTCCGATTTTGACGTTCTCTTACCTTTATTGACTCAAGCCTATCTCATAGTATCTTATAAGCTTAAAATTGACTTCTAATATTCTTATTAGACGTAAACCCGAGAGTTTCGATTTAATTACTTAATTATTAAACCGTAAAGCATTTTAATCTCGAATAAATTCAAACTTAAATATTTTATTCCCAAAACTTAAACATAAATTTTTCATCCCTAAACTTTACATGAAACCTTAAAATACACCCATAAATATTTCTTAGACGTAAAATTAAGCTACTGAACTAATTTCCCAATTCGTTTTAAAACTTAACCGTACTTTCCGATTTTAATCCGACTCGACTCAAAACTTTACCAAACTTAAACCATAGATTTTTAACACCTTATTAACCCTTTTTCATCCCGGATCAAGCCAATTAAAACTCTCGAACAAGCCTAGATACCTGCTCGAAAATTCTTGCCCTTGGTTAAAAAACCCTAAAATGGCACAACCTTGAGTTCATTCAAGCCTAGTCCATAACCATCATTTCCAGCCCCTAACCAACCATCCTAGGACCTAGACCGAACCCTAGACTAGCTACTGGACCAATCTTATAGCCCACGCACGACCACAACCCTCAACACATCAACCCTAGCCTTACGCGACCCACACTTCAAGCTACATCCCTAAGCCTTGCACAATCCTTCCTCCAAGCCATCTAGGACATGACTAGACCCTACTAGGACCCATGAGCATGTCCCAACAGCAGCACATGGCCTGCTCTGTAAAGGCCCGTATTTCTTATTCATAATTTTGCGGAATTATTAAAATTTTTCTAAATAAATAAATAATTTGCCCAATTTATAAAATAAACATGTAAATAATTTTAACTTTAAAATAACAGCGTAATCAAATATTGTTTTCAAACAAACAGTTTAAAATTAATCCAACGTAAACATCAACTTAAAATAATCCAACGTATTAAAATTGAGTTTGAATAATAAAAGGTTCATAAACTAAATCATGAGGTCCTCGGGTTTACTACCGCTGTCCCAAGATCTCTCACTGGTCTCCGTCCGCGGTCTCGACCTCATCAATACCTACAACAATCAAGTATAGTGAGTCTAAAGACTCAACATGTATATATCGTGAATAAAAAGTAAATATATCATAAAATCGCATGCCATGTAAAAATAAAGTGTCGTAAAGCATACGGTGAAAATCGTATCATGAATAATTATAACTACGTGCATATCTGAAAATCATACGTAAAAGCTTTGCTCAATAGAGCTCTGTCATAACATATCATAATTTTCTGGTAGAGATAATGTTTCTAAGCAAGTGGCCCATAACATAGCGTAAGCGCCTGATCAGACTAAACGACAGTATACTGGGCGGTAGAGATCACTCACAGCCCTTGGACTGGATGTCCGTACACATACATAATCATAAACCGGTCGCAAGTCACCGAGCGGAGAGGTCCTCGGTTGTTCCTACCAACTTCCGAACCCATAAGCATAAGGTGGCTACAAGACATATCGCATATATCTCAAAAATAAACATTTTATATTTTTATGCACGTAATATAATTATAACCTTATTTTTACCGGATGAGTTGGATCGTGGATCGTTCCCAGGCTTGCTGCGACTTACTACTAATATGTGACACATGAAATAAATCTTAACTTGACAAAATCTTAACAATAGAACCAAAAACGAGACGATTCAGACCAACAACTTGATTTTTAACCATGGTTTCGTACCAACCCGAACCAACATTAAACCGATGTTTAACCATGATTAAAAATACCCCAACATACTGAAGAATATGCATAATAACTGTAAAACACGAAAATAGGTGAAAGGAATCCAAAAACATAAAACACTCTTTCGAGAGTCATTTTGGCACCTTTCGCCGTAAATTCTGTACGACCTCTAAACTCGACCAAATCACAAACGGCCAAAACCATGACTTTCCTAACTCATTAAGGTATTGTCCAGTCCAAGGCCATGGGCTAAAAGCCAACCAAGAACTCAAACCAACCTCAAAACCGAAGATGAAAGTTGCTGTCAAAAAAAAAAAAAAACCAGCAGTGGCAACTTGCGTTTTTGTGGTGTAAACTCTGAAATTTATTGACCAATGGCTTGAACCACCTCCCAAGGACTCTTAGCAACATCCTAAGACATGGCTTGGACCATGGCTAAGGGCTAAAAGCCAACCACAATCCAAACCACACCCCAAAACCGAAGACACCCTAATACAGGAAATGGAAAATTCTAACTATGCACTTGTGTTGTTGTTTTAAAAATTTTGAGGAAACCATGAACCAAACCTTGAAAGGACACCTTGGTCACGTCCTAGACATTGTATGGAAGGGCTCTAACCGTGGCTACAGTCCCTAGGACAGCCATGATTCGAACTTTCACCTTAAACCACCAAATGATAAACCTTGGACTCAAATTCTGCACTTAAGGAAAAGTTGATGTCACTACTTTGTTGGTGCGTGTATGTATGTAAACCAATGAACCAATAACACTCTAACACACTATAATTCATGCCTAGTATCAGCCATGTGTGCTTGGAACCGAGCAACTCCCTGTAAGCAACCAAAACACACCAAACCGTAATGTGGAAAAACAAGAGAGCCAAGAAATTCTGTGCAGATTTTTGCTTAGATGTTGATTTCATTTTCGTGATGCTGCTTGATTCATGAACATATATTGCTTAGAATTATCTAATATGACTTGATTGAAGAGAAAAGAAATAATATATACATGCCTGGAAGTTGTTTTGAATAAAACAAACCAATACGACGAATACGAGCAACGGAGTCGGAGTTGGGAATTCCTTCTTGTTCTTGTGCTGTTATTCTTGATTTTTAGCTGCTGTTCTCTTCTGTAAATTTCGAAATTATGAATGAAGGGCTGCTAGGTAATGAGTATAAAGGTTACAAGGGGTGACAAAGGTGTCTTGAAGTGCATTTAGTTGGAGGTTATAAGTCAAGAACTTGAATGGATATGAATTGTTTTTCCTCCTCTAGTGTTGTTGTTCCTACCCTCTCCTCCTTGCTGCTAATTCACGATTTTTCTCAGATGTTTCCTACTGATTTTTCGAACATATGAATGTAGGACATGTAGATAAGGAAGAGGAGTGTTAATAATGGCGTTAAATGGTCCATAATATACATTAAAATGAGAGTTACAAGTGAAGGAGGTGAAGGGTTTTGAATTGTTTCTTAATCCCCTTATTGTCGTTGGTTTGTTCCTTATTTCCTACTGCATTTACACGGTTTTGTTGTCTAATAGGTTGAGTAGAAATGAGGTATGTTATTGCAATTAAATTTACTACCCATTAGAGAATTAAATTGAGAAATGAATAACCCATTAATTGTAATTAGGAATGGTTGGAATGGAGAGTTATCCACCTTTGAATTATTTTAAATGTTGGACCCAAAATTATTATTACTAACTTGCATGGTATTTTATTGTTTAAATCTTGTATTTTAATTGCTTAAAGTTTAGCACACTCATTATATATTTTAGTGAATTTACACATTAAATTTTGGTTAGATTATTGCATGGCATTCATGACCTCAAATTTAAATATTCAATTGCTATGATTAATTTCTTGACTATATTATACCTAGATTAATTTATCCCCACTTGTTTACATATTTTAATTTAAGCTTTAATTAAATATTGAACCTAATAGGATTTATTTACTAACTTGACTCCAATTAATTTAATAAATCCTAAAACATTCTTTTTCTTTAAATTAAATTATTCCTTGACTTAGATTAAATTTCAGAATATTTTTCTTATTATTAATCTTATTTCTAATTTTCAAACTCCGGTCCGTCCTCGCGTATTTAATTGAAAAGATAAAACTAAACTTTTGCATTTAAAATAAATAGTTATGACTTGTCAAATATCAAAATGAATTAGACCCTTCATATATATATATATATATATATATATATATATATATATATATATATATATATATATATATATATATATATATTTTTAAATTTAAAATGTAATAATTATGCATGGCTTATACATAGTCTGATTTTCGGGTCGTTACAGTCTTCTCCTCTTAAATTGAATTTCGCCCCGAAATTCACTAATCCTCGATAATCCAAAAGTTTAGATTCTTAATTCTATTATCCCAACAATCCACGCTACCGCTGCACTACTCTGATAAAAATTAAGTCATAGGCTGTCCTAACGTTTCTTCAATCCTAATTAGATTGTCTACCAAAAATCTCATTTGCGAATCGCAACTTAAAACGACTTATGGTAACTTAGCTTTACTTTACTATGACCTAGAATTCTGACTTTTCTCATCGTTCCTAATATTAGAATTGGTGGTTCAAACTTATCATGTCTTACCTTCCTTATACTATACCCGTAATGTTCAACAACCTATTACATTAGCATTTATGCAATTCAACTTAAAGACTCTTAGCACCAAAGGTTACTGATCAACTTATATCCTCGGTGATACACTTAAAAGTTAAATCTTATCTCAGCTCCATAACAAAATTTGTCTAAGATCCTTGAATCGAATCTTTTTCTTACAGCCCAAACTTATATAACTTAACTATTTACGAATATACCCCAAATATAAAATTGTTACAAATCTTAAACCTCAAATAACGTTAATCCATAAAACCCAATTATACAACATCGACCTTCTACCAATATTTTAAAACCCTTCAAATCTCAATGATATGCTTAAAGCATTTTCTTTCCAATTACAATATAGTTGAGGCCTAAGACTCTGGACTTTCCTCATTGAAACAAATGTCGCATTTTTAAGTATCATCAATGCTTAATTAAGTCTAGTGTATAAAACTTAATAAGTTATCTCATGTTAGCGATAAACTTACTCTAATAATTCAACTTCGCCCATATCATCCATGGAGTTCTAAAATTCTCATATAAAGATTTCGGATTTCTTACTCAATTAAAATCTTAATGTTAGTTCTTTGGTACTCTATGTTGAACGCCTCTAATTCTCTTTTGGTTTTTATTTCACCCAAAACTTATGTATGAACACCTATCTTATAAATCTTGAAATTCAAGCTTATGCAACCCAAATAATATTAGATAGTATAACTCCAGCCCACATATCCGCTTAGTCCCAAATTTCTTAATGACTTTCAAAATTCCTCAAGATAAGGTGTCTAATTCAATTCTTACATGCGTCTATCGAGTAACATAACCATCCATCATACTCAAATTTCTAGAAAAATCAAATTCCCCCAAAGGTATAATTCTAACTGTTAAGATCCTGGTTAAAACTTACGACACATCAAACTTAAATTCCCAAAAAATTCGCTAACTCAATGTTTACTCTTATAACTTAGCTAACCGATAAATTTTTACTTTAACTTGTCGTCACTTTAAATTCTTAATTTGCCCCGACGTTATATCACCAACGCTTAAATTTTTAAGCCCAAGATTTATTCATCCTACAGTGTCCTTGATTGTCATTCTTTATAACATTATAATCCAGCTATTTCGAGGTTCTAATCATCTTTCCAAGCTTAAATTACCGAAAATTCTTATCATTTAAACCTTTCAATTCTCATCTCAAGAATTTTTTTTTTAAATCCCGAAAATTCCACAATTACACATGAGTTCTCAGTATTCACAATTTCATTTTTTAGATTTCCCGTATCATAAGGTTCAATAGCCTTAAGTTTAATAAACCCAAAATTAATTCCCATAACACGTCTTACATTTCTATAAATACTTAAAATCCTAAGTGTTCCTCTAAAGTTCCCATTTAATCCTTAAAATTTTGAAAATTGCAACCTGACCCTTACAGTTCTCCCATTTTACATTGTGGCCCTACAACTCTTCGAAATTTGCATCATTGTCCCCATAAAATTTTTCCATCTTTACCTCATTAAACTTTTAGATTCTCGAACTCGAAATTTAATCCCAAATTTGGTAAATTCGAAAATAGTGCCTTAAAATTTTTTTTTGCACTTAGGTCCTCAAATTATTAGTTATTACAATTAGGTCCCTAAAATTCTCAATTCATGCAATTCCATCCTTAAATCTAACTAGGTAGAGCATGTATCCTAAATAAATTCTCATAATCAATCTTACATTTCCATAGGTACTTAAAATCCTCAAATTGTACATTTATAATCATAAAGATTGTCGTAGTCTTCGAATCACTATTGCTTATATGAAACCTCAAAAATTTACTCGACTAGCAACCAAGAACCATTAATAATTTCTTAGAAATTCTACAAGTCTCAAATGCATTCAAAATTTTCAAGATTAACTTATAACCCATAAGGAGGACATCAACACTACTGGCCTTAAAATTAATATCGTCAAATCATTTTCAACCTCTCCTAAAGCCCAATATTTGAATTCTTAGACATGTCCAATTCCAAACGTACCCCACATGCATAATTCCATAATTTATTAATTTTTTTTAAATATACACAGAACAATTAAAATCTGAACGTAAAAACATTTCATGAAACATGATGTTAAAATAATTCATGCTTTAGATAAAATGCGTAAATGTAAAACTTAGAGACCGAAGACGTGACTTCATGAGCTTCTCGAGAGCAGTAGTAGTACAACCCTTTACAAGATCATAGGCTCTGATACCAACTGTAAAGGCCCGTATTTCGTATTCATAATTTTGCGGAATTATTAAAATTTTTCTAAATAAATAAATAATTTGCCCAATTTATAAAATAAACATGTAAATAATTTTAACTTTAAAATAACAGTGTAATCAAATATTGTTTTCAAACAAACAGTTTAAAATTAATTCAACGTGAACATCAACTTAAAATAATCCAACGTATTAAAATTGAGTTTGAATAATAAAAGGTTCATAAACTAAATCATGAGGTCCTCGGGCTTACTACCGCTGTACCAAGATCGCCCACTGGTCTATGCCCTCCGTCTCGACCTCATCAGTATCTAAACAATCAAGTCTAGTGAGTCTAAAGACTCAACATGTATATATCGTGAATAACAAGTAAATATATCATAAAATCGCATGCAACGTAAAAATAAAATATCGTAAAGCGTATGGTGAAAATTGTATCATGAATAATTATAACTACGTGCATATATGAAAATCATACGTAAAAGCTTTTCTCAATAGAGCTCTGTCATAACATATCATAATTTTTCTGGTAGAGATAATGTCTCTAAGCAAGTGGCCCATAACATAACGTAAGAGCCTGATCAG
The DNA here is from genome assembly GCF_022965805.1 of Primulina eburnea. Lineage (NCBI taxonomy): Eukaryota > Viridiplantae > Streptophyta > Magnoliopsida > Lamiales > Gesneriaceae > Primulina > Primulina eburnea. The sequence goes on along the minus strand of NC_133107.1, from coordinate 34,218,733 downwards.
ACTAAACTACAGTATACTGGGCGGTATAGATCAATCACAGCCCTTGGAGTGGATGTCCGTACCCATACATAATCATAAACCGGTCGTAAGTCACCGGGCGGAGAGTTCCTCGGTTGCGCCTACCGACTTCCAAACCCATAAGCATAAGGTGTCCACAAGACATATCGCATATATCTAAAAAATAAACATTTTATATTTTTATGCACGTAATATAATTATCAACTTATTTTTTCCGGATGAGTTGGATCGTTCCCAGGCTTGCTGCGACTTACTACTAATATGTGACACATGAAATAAATCTTAATTAACTTGACAAAATATTAACAATAGAACCAAAAACGAGACGATTCGGACCAACAACTTGATTTTTAACCATGGTTTCGTACCAACCCGAACCAACATTAAACCGATGTTTAACCATGATTAAAAATACCCCAACATACTGAAGAATATGCATAATAACTGTAAAACACGAAAATAGGTTAAAGGAATCCAAAAACATAAAACACTCTTTCGAGAGTCATTTTGGCACCTTTCGCCGTAAATTCTCGTACGACCTCTAAACTCGACCAAATCACAAACGGCCAAAACCATGACTTTCCTAACTCATTAAGGTATTGTCCAGTCCAAGGCCATGGGCTAAAAGCCAACCAAGAACTCAAACCAACCTCAAAACCGAAGATGAAAGTTGCTGTCAAAAAAAAAAAACCAGTAGTGGCAACTTGTGTGTTTGTGGTGTAAACTCTGAAATTTATTGACCAATGGCTTGAACCACCTCCCAAGGACTTTTACCAACATCCTAAGGCATGGCTTGGACCATGGCTAAGGGCTAAAAGCCAACCACAATCCAAACCACACCCCAAAACCGAAGACACCCTAATACAGGAAATGGAAAATTCGAACTATGCACTTGTGTTGTTGTTTTAAAAATTTTGAGGGAACCATGAACCAAACCTTGAAAGGACACCTTGTTCACGTCCTAGAAATTGTATGGAAGGGTTCTAACCGTGGCTACAGTCCCTAGGACAGCCATGATTCGAACTTTCACCTTAAACCACCAAATGATAAACCTTGGACTCATATTCTGCACTTAAGGAAAAGTTGATGTCACTACTTTGTTGGAGCGTGTATGTATGTAAACCAATGAACCAATAACACTCTAACACACTCTAATTCATGCCTAGTATCAGCCATGTGTGCTTGGAACCGAGCAACTCCCTGTAAGCAACCAAAACACACCAAACCGTAATGTGGAAAAACAAGAGAGCCAAGAAATTATGTGCAGATTTTTGCTTAGATGTTGATTTCATTTTCGTGATGCTGCTTGATTCATGAACATATATTGCTTAGAATTATCTAATATGACTTGATTGAGAGCAAAGAAATAATATATACATGCCTGGAAGTTGTTTTGAATAAAACAAACCAATACGACGAATACGAGCGACGGAGTCGGAGTTGGGAATTCCTTCTTGTTCTTGTGCTGTTATTCTTGATTTTTAGCTGTTGTTCTCTTCTGTAAATTTCGAAATTATGAATGAAGGGCTGCTAGGTAATGAGTATGAAGGTTACAAGGGGTGATAAAGGTGTCTTGAAGTGCATTTAGTTGGAGGTTATAAGTCAAGAAGTTGAATGGATATGAATTGTTTTTCCTCCTCTAGTGTTGTTGTTCCTACCCTCTCCTCCTTGCTGCTAATTCACGATTTTTCTCAGATGTTTTGTGGGGACCCGGACGCTAATCAAGTTCTTAATCATAATTGAGACTAATTAATCAATTAAAAACAGGGTCTAAATTTTTTTTTTTTAAAATGCGGAACGTAGTGAAATCAACACATATACATATCCGTATAAAATACAATACGAGTCATGTACTGCATGCATTCAAAATAAACTAAGGTTTAACAACTAATGTCAAGTGTTCAACCCTATCTCTAATCCAAGTCCGGAGCCTCCACTCTAATCACGATCTCTCCTCATCTCCTGGACCCTGATCTTGTCCCACCTGTTGTCAAGTACACATACAGACAAGACAACAACCGGATATACCGGTGAGAATATAATCCCAGTATAAATCAATGAAACATGCAATCATATAAAACAACATAAAGCATGTAATCAGGTAGCAGATATATGTATCAAAATCTGAAACATAATCAATGTCAATCTGTCGACATAACTCATAATTCAGACTAGACTCAATCCTAGTCTAGGGATCCCGGTTTCCAGATATGGTATTCCTATATCGAATTCCGTAAAGGATGGAACCATAATCTCTATTACTCGATATAACCAGTGCCCTGGTATTCCTATATCGAATTCCGTAATAGAAGAATTCCAATACCCTTTACTCGATATAACCAAATATGGTGTTCCTATATCGAATTCCGTAATAGATTCCATTACTCGATATAACCAAACATCCAGTGTCCTGACCTAACCGTCAAGGACTGTAGTTCTATCGCTAGCATCCTATCTTGTGACATCGTGCAATGTGCCGTGGCGATACCACCACTATCCGGCACTTCTGTCACAAGATAACTCGTCTAATACCTGTCATCTAAATTCAAGAGAACAAGTACATTAATCAATGTAATGCAAATATCCATGCAATAAAATAAAGTATGTGATTTAGGGAAACCCAAGTCTAAACCGACTCAAGTCCATCTCCCAATACCACATTGACTTATACCTTTCTTTCGTCAGTTTCTGGCTCGGTCGATGTCCTGAACTCACAGCCTGTCTGGCAATGACAATATCAATAATCTCATATCAATATACCGTCCAAATCAATAACAATCTGATCAATCTGGACTTAATTCAAAATCAACGGTATAACGGTACAATTTCAATATCCCCGTCAATACCAAGTCAACAGATAATAGTTACAATCCATAACTCATATCCAATACAATCCGTAATCCCGTCACAATTCAAATCTGTCCGGTATAAATCACTATACCCCAGAAAATTCATAACAATTTCATAATCAGTCCGTTGCTTAGTCTGACTTCGATTCTATAATGTCTCATATGTCAAGAACAACATATATGAGTTCCATTCAGTTCTGACAATATCATAATTCTAAAACATGTCACAACGTAGTAAAACTTACGTCCAGTTGTAGCCTACGTTGCCAGGAACTCAATACCGAAGTCGGATTCAAATTCGGACTGACGGATTGAAAGATAAAGGCGTAAGGATTTTCTCCTTTCTTCTTCAGACCCTTTTTCCAGATTTTTACCTCTGAAAACCGACTTGCATGCTTTATATATATCCGTGCATGCATAAGGCGAAGTGGCACAATTTCCGCACAACACGCAGCACCGCGGGTGCGGTCGCTGCTGCACCGCGGGTGCGGTCCTGCACCGCGGGTGCGGTGCTGTTACCTACCGCGGGTGCGGTACTGCTTCGGCAGAATTGCACACCCTACTGCCCATGCACCGCGGGTGCGGTGCTTCCTAGGCCGCGGGTGCGGTGCTGCTCACACTGCACATTACATAATTTCGTTCTGAATACGTTTCTCGGTGTCCCGATTAATCCCATCATAATCACATGAAATGATAAATCAATCATCGATAATTACAGTGATTAATTCTTGGGCATTACATGTTTCCTACTGATTTTTCGAACATATGAATGTAGGACATGTAGATAAGGAAGAGGAGTGTTAATAATGGCGTTAAATGGTCCATAATATACATTAAAATGAGAGTTACAAGTGAAGGAGGTGAAGGGTTTTGAATTGTTTCTTAATCCCCTTATTGTCGTTGGTTTGTTCCTTATTTCCTACTGCCTTTACACGGTTTTGTTGTCTAATAGGTTGAGTAGAAATGAGGTATGTTATTGCATTTAAATTTACTACCCATTAGAGAATTAAAATGAGAAATGAATACCCCATGAATTGTAATTAGTAATGGTTGGAATGGAGAGTTATCCACCTTTGAATTATTTTAAATGTTGGACCCAAAATTATTATTACTAACTTGCATGGTATTTTATTGTTTAAATCTTGTATTTTAATTGCTTAAATTTTAGCACACTCATTATATATTTTAGTGAATTTACACATTAAATTTTGGTCAGATTATTGCATGACATTCATGACCCCAAATTTAAATATTCAAATGCTATGATTAATTTCTTGACTATATTATACCTAGATTAATTTATCCCCACTTGTTTACATATTTTAATTTAAGTTTTAATTAAATATTGAACCTAATAGGATTTATTTACTAACTTGACTCCAATTAATTTAATAAATCCTAAAACATTCTTTTTCTTTAAATTAAATTATTCCTTGACTTAGATTAAATTTAAGAATATTTTTCTTATTATTAATCTTATTTCTAAATGTAAGGACCGTGTATCGCATTATCGTAAATCCTACGTGATTATCGATAATTTATGAAATTGTCATATGATTATGTATTTGATGTATATTATGACAATGAATTGGAAAATGAATATTGTATATGAATTGACGTTGTAAGAGCTCGATTGGAAAGGCCCGAGCGCCAAGGTATGAAAAATGAGTAATCGGGCAGAACGTGCCGCGCCCGAGCGGTAATGTTCGACCGCTCGAGCGCGGTGCATTTGCAACTCGGGGGCAGAACTTCTCGCGCTCGGGCGCGAGAATTCTACCGCCCGAGCACGGTAAACGGTGGATGATAAGAACGAGGTTTCCTCTTTCATTTCTTCATTTTATTTCAGAGACTTCGAGAGAAAGTTTCGAAATTTGATTTTCTTTCGTCCGAATCGACTTCGAAACGCCGCCTAAACGCGAAACAAATTATATATTTGTTATCTGCGCATCGAGGGCTTCTGACTGAGGTAATTTTCTTCTGGTTTCAGCAGCTTTAAATATCATAGTGCTGGAATAGCATGTATTTGAAGTTGAATTTCTGATATGTAGTAGAATAACCGACAATAAACTCGTAATTGAAGTCGGAATTGAATTATGTTATGATTTGAATTTGATATGAATTATTGAAGTTTCAAATGATATTTGAAACTCATATTAATGATTCTGGAGCATGTTATTGATTGAAATGAATATGTAATTGATGTAGATAAAGTGTATCTGCAGACTACATCAATTTGGAACGAAGAATTGAGGTATGTTGCGACCGGGTAACATACGACAGGTATCTGTATTATATGATATATGATTGGATTGATTTGATTGGATTGGATTGGAATACGTGTCTATGTGCCTATTTGATGATTTGATGTGGCATACATGACATTGAGATTTGAGTATCGATGTATAAAATAAATGTTTTGTTAACACACATCATTTTATGCATACATCGATACATGACATACACGTTGAGCTATGATCCTTGGATACCCTGATATGATTTGATTGGATTCCGGGGTTTGTGAACACAATCGCTATGCCGGTATTATATGACCCGTAAAGCATAGACAATTGTGGCCCCATATGATTGGATATGAGATGTGGGATTGACGACGCTTCGTCGACGTTGTCATATGTATATTCCCATATCGGCCGGTGTGCCAGCTCGAGCATTGATTTGATTTGATAGCGATTCGATTGATTCTGACATGTGCTCAGTGGATGGGCATTTGACCCTATACCTCCACGACATACATGCATTGCATACCATATATCATTGTTTAGATATCTGTGGTATATATGATTGGTTGTTCCATACGGAGCTTTGCTCACCCCCAAGGGGGGCTGTTGTTGTCTTTGTGTGTGGACAATGGCAGGTACTCCAGGATATCAGGAGGCCAGAGAGGGCACTTCTGGAGGAAGCCACAGCTTGGGCTGAGGTTTTTGTTTATGTCTTGTTCCCAGTATATATGTATATGTATCTATATACCGGGGCATGTCCCGAGGATATGAGTTGTTTGTATATGATTGGTTTTGATTTCGTGTGGGCATGTTTTATGATTTGAATTTAGATACTATTTTTAGTATTTAAATATCAGAAGAGATATTTTGGGCTCATTGTAAAGAAATTTTAAACCCGTTTTCCGCTGTGATTAATTAAACCCTAATCAGATTGCATTATAATAATGATTAGGAGTTAAGGGCCCCACACAGAGTGGTAACATACGACAGGTATCTGTATTATATGATATATGATTGGATTGATTTGATTGGATTGGATTGGAATACGTGTCTATGTGCCTATTTGAATGATTTGATGTGGCATACATGACATTGAGATTTGAGTATCGATGTATAAAATAAATGTTTTGTTAACACACATCATTTTATGCATACATCGATACATGACATACACGTTGAGCTATGATCCTTGGATACCCTGATATGATTTGATTGGATTCCGGGGTTTGTGAACACAATCGCTATGCCGGTATTATATGACCCGTAAAGCATAGACAATTGTGGCCCCATATGATTGGATATGAGATGTGGGATTGACGACGCTTCGTCGACGTTGTCATATGTATATTCCCATATCGGCCGGTGTGCCAGCTCGAGCATTGATTTGATTTGATAGCGATTCGATTGATTCTGACATGTGCTCAGTGGATGGGCATTTGACCCTATACCTCCACGACATACATGCATTGCATACCATATATCATTGTTTAGATATCTGTGGTATATATGATTGGTTGTTCCATACGGAGCTTTGCTCACCCCCAAGGGGGGCTGTTGTTGTCTTTGTGTGTGGACAATGGCAGGTACTCCAGGATATCAGGAGGCCAGAGAGGGCACTTCTGGAGGAAGCCACAGCTTGGGCTGAGGTTTTTGTTTATGTCTTGTTCCCAGTATATATGTATATGTATCTATATACCGGGGCATGTCCCGAGGATATGAGTTGTTTGTATATGATTGGTTTTGATTTCGTGTGGGCATGTTTTATGATTTGAATTTAGATACTATTTTTAGTATTTAAATATCAGAAGAGATATTTTGGGCTCATTGTAAAGAAATTTTAAACCCGTTTTCCGCTGTGATTAATTAAACCCTAATCAGATTGCATTATAATAATGATTAGGAGTTAAGGGCCCCACACAGAGTGGTAACATACGACAGGTATCTGTATTATATGATATATGATTGGATTGATTTGATTGGATTGGATTGGAATACGTGTCTATGTGCCTATTTGAAGATTTGATGTGGCATACATGACATTGAGATTTGAGTATCGATGTATAAAATAAATGTTTTGTTAACACACATCATTTTATGCATACATCGATACATGACATACACGTTGAGCTATGATCCTTGGATACCCTGATATGATTTGATTGGATTCCGGGGTTTGTGAACACAATCGCTATGCCGGTATTATATGACCCGTAAAGCATAGACAATTGTGGCCCCATATGATTGGATATGAGATGTGGGATTGACGACGCTTCGTCGACGTTGTCATATGTATATTCCCATATCGGCCGGTGTGCCAGCTCGAGCATTGATTTGATTTGATAGCGATTCGATTGATTCTGACATGTGCTCAGTGGATGGGCATTTGACCCTATACCTCCACGACATACATGCATTGCATACCATATATCATTGTTTAGATATCTGTGGTATATATGATTGGTTGTTCCATACGGAGCTTTGCTCACCCCCAAGGGGGGCTGTTGTTGTCTTTGTGTGTGGACAATGGCAGGTACTCCAGGATATCAGGAGGCCAGAGAGGGCACTTCTGGAGGAAGCCACAGCTTGGGCTGAGGTTTTTGTTTATGTCTTGTTCCCAGTATATATGTATATGTATCTATATACCGGGGCATGTCCCGAGGATATGAGTTGTTTGTATATGATTGGTTTTGATTTCGTGTGGGCATGTTTTATGATTTGAATTTAGATACTATTTTTAGTATTTAAATATCAGAAGAGATATTTTGGGCTCATTGTAAAGAAATTTTAAACCCGTTTTCCGCTGTGATTAATTAAACCCTAATCAGATTGCATTGTAATAACGATTAGGAGCTAAGGGCCCCATTTCAAACTCCGGTCCGTCCTCGCGTATTTAACTGAAAAGATAAAACTAAACTTTTGCATTTAAAATAAATAGTTATGACTTGTCAAATATCAAAATGAATTAGACCCTTCATATGTATATATATATATATATATATATATATATATATATATATATATATATATATATATATATATATATTTATATATATATATATAATCATTTTTAAATTTAAATATTAATAATTATGCATGGCTTATACATAGTCTGATTTTCGGGTCGTTACATGCTCGTTCCTAGCCCTCAAGACTGAACCCTAATTACTCTATCAACCAAAGTTTCGTTGATCAACACTTGCTCTCACTTGTTCCAGCCCTTAGCCAAGCTTATGGACCCTTAAACATGTTGAAAATCGTCCCTTCCTATTGTTCTACCTTGGCAGCCCCTTTATGCATCATAATCATGAGTTTAGAAACACAAAAACTCAAGTTTTGTTCATGTTATGCCATAAAACGAAAATATACAAAGTGTATCATATTTTCCATGCAAATATGATTAAACACATATAATATGATTTGAATGGTGCAAAAAGAAGGTTTAAAAACGTGTCTTTGCGAAAAAACGCTCGAATATTCAATAATTATTGAATGGAAGTCAGTGGGCGATCGGAGCAACGATTCGATTGTTTATTTTGCGTAAAAGTGACGTGAATCAATAGTGCTATGTATGACGAAGGATCGGTGATGGCTGGATCGAAGGAAACAAACCAAAAATCGAAGTCCAAGTCTAGAAGATTCCTCGGCTATTTGTGTGTGTATTTAGTGTGTGTTTTAGGTGTCCTTCACAAGAATTGTGTTGTGTGCGTGAGTTTGCCAACCTTGGTTGGAATAATATACTAATAATTATCATAAACATAGTTTAGTTTTAATAAATAATTTAAACATTAGTTAGATAATTAAATTAACCCAAAAGTTTTATATGAAAATTTAAATACCATGATCAAGATAAACTCCAATTTAAAAGATTGATATTTCTATCTTCAAAAATTGCCATAAAAAAATCTAAATTTCACTTAAATATTAATTAAATAAATTAAATAAGGCATAAAAATCATCATAGATATTTCACAATAATTTCAAGAATTAGATCCTTAATTCTCAAAAACTAATATTTTAAAACACTTTAAATCTTATAAATTGCCTAATAATTAAATTAGACCTCAAAATACTAAAATTCATAAATCATTAAATTAATAATTTTCTTGGCTTAAAATAACTATAACATTCAACTTTTGGCACCTTAATCGCTCCGATCTCTGTCCCCCGGTCTGACTTCGTATATCCGGACATAAAATCCTTAATTTAATGAATTCATGTAAAATTATTCAATTAATCATATTAAAATGTACCATTTATGCATTTAACTAAAATAAATAAACAATTTAGCTAATTCTCATGTATGCGGTTTACGTGGACTGTTCGCTTATCTTCGATAATCAAAAAACTTACACTCTTAATTCTAGTTTCCCAATAATCCACGTTTCCGCTGCGCACTCTGATATGACATCTTCCCAAAGATTAAATATTTGGTCAAATTTTCCCTAAGTCGTCATAATCGTATAATTTAATTTTCCCAAAATATGTTCCTATTGCCAAACCCTATTTCGACCCATAGGTATAGTACCCATGATTATAGAAACCTTAATAATTGGTACTTACTAAAACCTCATTTCCGTATATGCCCGAAAATATTGTCCTTAGCACAGTCATCAATACATATTTGCTTTCTTAAATATCAAGCATTCCAAATACTTAAACGATTTGTGGGGACCCGGACGCTAATCAAGTTCTTAATCATGTTTGGGACTAATTAATCAATTATAAAACAGGGTCTAATTTTATTTTTTTAAAAATACAAAGCGGAAACGTAATGTAATTTACTCAAATTACATATTAAACATGATCATACAAATCTTGTGTTATCTACAAGATTTCAACTAGGTTCAACTACATATCAGTGCTGAATCCTATGTTGCTTCGAAGCCCGGATCTCCACGCTATCTAATCTTCTCTCATCCTCTTCTTGACCCTGATCCAGCCCCAACTGTTGTCATGCACACATACAACACAAGACAACAGCCGGATAACTCCGGTGAGATATAAATATCCCAGTATAAACAATGTAAACATGCAATCATATAAAAGCATATACGAAAGCATATAAGAATTATTCATAACATGTCTCAAATCAGAAACATAAATTCATATCAAACATTCAATAATCATGAATGGCATAAACAATGTAAATCAACATGTCATATCAGACTCAACTCAACCGACGCGTCGTCTCAGACTCGACTCCACTGACGCGTCGTCTCAGACTCGACTCAACTCTATCCTAGGGATCCCGATGTCTGAATAATAATAATTATACCGAATCTCAGTCGATAGGAATGAATCAATCCCTAACGGCATCGATATAATTCATATATCCAGTGTCTGGGCGAATCAGCCGCAGAATTGACGACTCAGTCAATAACCCGACGAATCAGCCGGTAATTAGGCGAATCAGCCAATAATCAGACGACTCAGCCTGTATTTAAGCGAATCAGCTTAAGTTTAGACGAATCATTCAATCACCAGACGAATCAGCCGGTGACTAGGCGAATCAGCCTATGACTCAACGACTCAGTAATCAATACATGCAGTCAGAATCTAAGCAAATCAATCAATGACTAGCGAATCAGCAGTCATTACATGCAGTGGCTATAAATCAATAGACAACAATCATAAGTCTCATCAATTGCAAATGTCAATGCAATAAATGAAAGTATGTGATTTAGGGAGACTCGAGTCAAACCTTCCTCGAGTTGTGCAATCCCAACTCAACATTAATTTATACCTTTTTTTCTGATACTCTGACTCGGTCGCAGTCTTGAACTCCAAGCCTGTCAATACTCAGTCTGACAATAATGATATCGAGAGTACCGTATCAATACACCACTCAATTAATACTGGATACAAACAGAATTCAATCAAATTCTGTTTCAACAACATAACGGCGTAATCTCAATATATCCAGCCCTATCATATCAGTCAGATATCAATTCTAATATCTCATAATCGATAATCACTCAATCTGGATATCAATTCTTATTCAATCTCATTCTGAAAATCATAACAAGTTCATATTCAGTCCGTTTCTTAATCTGACTTCGATTCTATGCTGTTTACTATGTCAAGAACAACATATATAAGTTCCATTCAATTCTGACAATACCATAGTTCTAAAACATGTCAAAACGTAGTAAAACTTACGTCCAATTGTAGCCTACGTCGATAGGAACTCGATACCGAAGTCGGATTCAAAATCAAACGGACGGATTTCTCGCAAAAGGCGTAAGGATTTTCTTTCTTCCTCCTCGGACCTTTTCTCGATTTCTTGCGTTCAATTCTGAAGGAACGAATGGCTATCACACATATATATACCAGGCATGAATTCGACGAGGTGGCACAATTTCCGCAAAACACGTATCACCGCGGGTGCGCTACATGTCAAGGACTTTTATCTATTCTGAAATTGCACGACCGCGGGTGCGGTACATGTCAAGACCGCGGGTGCGGTCATGTCACCGCGGGTGCGGTAACGCTTGCACCGCGGGTACGGTCACCCTTCGGTAAAACTATCCAAGTTTCTGTCCATGCACCGCGGGTGCGGTACATGCAAGGCCGCAGGTGCGGTGTTGCTTCGCAACACACTCTGAAATTCAAAATAAATGGCCACACATTATCTTAAATCGTGTCTCAGTTGGCCCTTTCGTAATCACGTTAAATTATAAATCAATAATCCTTGATTAATAGCGATAATTTCTCGGGCATTACACGATTCAAGTCTATCGAGTCACCATTTCACATTATGATTTAATTTTAAATCCCGCCATAGCAACAAACACTTATGTATAACCTCGGAACTCAAGATAATGTCCTATGCCTTCACACTTACAAAATCTTAACACCTTAGGGAAGAAAACTTTTATCCACCATCCAATATAATTTTAATCTTTGTACCATATAAAATCAAAACACTACAAGAAAAATGATTTTTCGCAGCACATCATCAACAGCGTGCATTAAACGCACGCTGCGAATACTACTTTTCGTGGCGTGCATCCATATGTGCGCCGTTAATAGTGTTGCACTTGATACTATTAACGGCGTGCTTTAAAAAAACGCTGTGGATATTACTATTGAAGGCGTGCATTAAAAGCACGCTGCGGATAGTAACTTGATACTATGAACGGCGTGCATTAAAAGCGCGCTGCGGATATTATTATTGACGGGGTCCATTAAAGCACGCTCCGGATAGTAATATTCGCAGCTTGCATTTATGTGTGCTGTTAATAAATTATATAAACGACAGCGCACCATAAAAGCACGCCGTTAATAGTATTATTAACGACGTGCAAGTTTATGTGTGCTGCAAAAAGTAAATCATTTTTTTTAAAAAAATCGTATTCAAAAATTAACGGCGTACATTAATCGTACGCCGTCAATAGTATTATATACGGCATGCATATTATAAGCACGCCGCGGAAAATGAGTTCGAATTTTAAATGAGCGATGGTCAGCAAGAAACCGTCGCCGATTTAAGTCCACATTTAGCGACGGTTTAAATATAACCGTCGCCGATTCAAATCGGCGACGGCTAATTAAAAACCGTCGCTAATAGATTTACATCGGCGACTGTTTAGTAACAAACCGTCGCTAAAAAATCGTAAATTCTCTATTTATTCCCGATCTCCGTTGCATTTTTTTTCACAACACTTAAAATTTTCTCTATTAACATCATTTAAGTTTCGATTTAAGTTTCTGTTTTTGTTTCAATTTTTGGTAAATTTTTTAATTGTTAATTAAGATCATGAGTATTTTTTAATTGTTAATTCAGATTATGAGTATATTATTATAGTTGCATTGTATTTTTATAAAAATTAATTAAATTATAAAAGTAAATTTTTTAAAAAATTGACGCAAAATTTAGCGACGGTGTTTAAACTGTCGCGAAATTATAAGCCCGTCGCTACATTTTAAGGCCGTCGCTAAATTAGCAACGGTTTTAAACCTCGCTATTTTGCGACGGTTTATCGTAAACCGTCGCTAAGGTTTTTCTATTTTATAACTATTAACGGCGTATATGTGCACGCCGCAGAATATTGTATTAACAGCGTACATATGCACGCTACCAATAGTTCAACTATCAACAGCATACTCTGCACGCCGTTAATAGACTAAACCGCAGCGTAAATTGCACGCCGCCAATAGTGTCAAACTTAAGATGGCTTTCAACTTTACAGCGTGCATCGCAGCGTGCAATGCACGCTGCGGATACCTTTCCGCGACGCATATTGCACGCTGCGGAAACCCACTTTTCTTGTAGTGAAACATATTGTGCTACTCCTTCCTCGATATCCACCTATGTTTTGCGACTTATATAACTTAAGGTAGCTATCTATTTGTAATCCCATAAGGTAGAGTAATGTCCTTATCCCGGAAATGTCATTCCTTAACTTAGTATAGCCAAAATAATTTAAGGTCCTACATATCCCAAGTTACGTGTTTCGCATTCTTAGAACCCGAACTTAGTATTCACAAGGTTAATTGTTGATCCAAAAAAAAATTGTTTTATATTGAACTTGAAAATTGGCCCATGGAGCTTCATTTCCATCTATTCCCATTAATCTCATAATCTTCCGAACCTAGCATCCATAAAATCATAATTTATTTACCAAATAAATCTTACTACGTAATCCCAATCCATATTTCCAATTGGTCCAAAAATAATTGTTTCGTAGTAACAACTATACTCTTAATCATCAATTAGAACTTGGATTCTCAATTTCATAATCTCAAAAGAATTAACTATTTTATGCAACGACGAGTTGTTTCTTAATAACTTTTAAGCATTTCCCAAAATGAATCAATCCTTATAAGGTAGAGTGAAAAAGTTCAAAAACAGAGGTTTGTGGGCATCAGAAATCATAGTAATCGCATTGTCAACCCAAAAATAAAATTATAGTTTTTAACTTACTTCCCCAAATTGCGCAATTACCTTGTATAGTCTCTAAATAATATTTTTCTCAAATCTTATAAACTGAAACTTATAAAAATTATACGAACTCCAATGTTCTTAGCTAGTATTCGTCGAATCCTTCGTAACATTATTTCCATAGTTTTGCCTAATATCCCAAGATACACAAAATCCGATTACTGATTTTCTCCTTAAGTCACTTGTCCCCTCAATTATCTTACTTAAATTATGGAATCTACAGTACAAAACTCCCAACGTCCTGATACAATAGAAATCGTTGAACCAAAGGGTATCTGTATCTTACAATAAAACCAAAAATAATAATATTGTTGATTAAATCTTATTTCTAATATTTATATCATTTGTTTTCCACATCATAAACTTATAACACCTATAATACAATCATAATTCCCTATAGTACATTATGATGCCAAAAATTATTAATTTGACGAATCTTACTTTTTCATCAAAATTGCTAATACCCATATTTCTTGTTCCTCCTATGACATCCTCATACTTACATATCTTTCTAATTTCCTCAATAACAACTCTTTGTGTAACCCTTAATTTGTAATTTACTTGCTGACTACACTCAAATACCCCTTTTATTTTTCAGTAAATTGCAACCTAAATCTCAAAGTTCTCAGATTATTCGATTAAGCCTAACTTATAGCATTCTTAGCTCCTCAAACTATCGAATTTAATGGAAAAAACAACTCTTATAGATTAGGAAAATTGCTAAAGTTACCCCATAATTCTCTTTAAATTAGCAATCAAGACAAAAAATCTCGAATTCTCCAATTTAACCCCAAATTTTTTCGCATTTTAACCCACCGAGTTTTTGGATTAATACAACTAAGCCCCTATATTTTTGAATTATAGCCAAATCATCCTCGATATTTCCGAAAACTTGTAACTAAGTCCCTCAAATTATTATCATTCAGCCCCTAAGTTCCTGATTCTTTAAAGTTCAACCCATACTATACAGTTCAAAATTCTCTTCCTACACAGTATAAAGTTCGAAACATACTCTCCAAATTCAATTCGCCTCAACTTAATCCTAGGTAGTGCAGAATTTCGAGATACACAAAAATCAAATTCTTCTCACGTCTATGAAGCATAATTGTACAAACCGACCAAACCACGTAACCAACATGCATTTAATTTAGAAAAAAATGCAACTTCTAATTTTCTACATCATAAAAGCGTTAAAAAAATGTCGGCATATAAATTTAAAACAATAAACCTCACATTCTTGAGGCATGACTTCTCGAGCTTCTCAGAGTGGCAGTAACACAATTCTTTCGGGATCATTCACTCTGATACCAACTGAAACGTCCTCTACTTTTAACTTTAAAACCCTAATATTTTTTATAACGCATAAAATCGAAAATCCATAATTTAAAATAAATTTACATTAACATTTATATCTCAAGTGCATAAAATCCTTAAATCGTCAATTAACCAAAAATCCTATGTCGACCTTCAACAATATCAACTAACATCAAAATAAAGCATAAAAAGTCTCTAATATAATCATTAACAATTTTTTTTTAAATCTTTTAACTATCAAGCTAATGTGGAAAATAAATGTCTCTCGGGAGTGTACGATTGGATTCGATCCATTCAAATGTCAGCGTCTCCCTCAATATCATCCTCACCTGAAACAATCCAAACCTACTGAGTCTAATGACTTGGCACGTTCTAACAATGAGCAGCAAATAATACATATACAAGTACATGCATTAAAACAATACTTTTTTCAAAACAAGCTAACATAAATTTATAAACATAATTTAATCATAAATCGTCAAATTATAAAGCTTTCCATCATTTATCGTTTTGGGTAAAGTTTGATCCTTGATAGTGACTAGCTGTATCGTCTGGTCGACTGATCAGTCTTAACTCACTATTTCGCATGGGAACGGACACTAGGCACCGACGTAAAATGAAAATAGGATCTTTGGGTTCTCTCTGGGGCCTTCTCCCGTAAACGGTCTCCCTCTGGGCCCTTTTCCCTTACAATATTCCCAAAAATCATATATCATATCCTCTTTTGCACAGTCAATTCAAATCCTTCATTTTTTTTCCTTTTTAAATAATAAAATATCGTGACCTTTCCAGATTTGAAAATAGCATTTTAACAGTAAATATTGTACATCTTTATCATAAATCATAAAATTCCATATTTTCATCATAAAAATTTTAAAATATCATTTAGCATATATTAAAATTCTTCGGGGCACTGACAAGCCTTTCGTACTATCGATACGTAAAATGACCATTTTACCCTTAGACCCTTAAATTCTCAATTTTGACGTTCTCTTACCTTTATTGACTTGAGAAAATCCCATAGTATTATATAAGTTTAAAATTGAATTCTAATATTTTCTCACGTAAACCCGAGCATTTTGATTTAATTACTTAATTACGAAACCGTAAAGCGTTTTAATCCCAAATAAATTCAAACTTAAATATTTTCTTCCAAAAACTAAACATAAATTTTTCATCCCTAAACTTAACATGACACCTTAAAATACACCCATAAACATTTCTTAGACGTAAAATTAAGCTCCTTGACTAATTTCCAAATTCGTTTTAAAACTTAGCAGTACATTCTGGTTTTAACCTGAATTGACTCAAAACATAACCAAAATTTTCCTAACTTGAACCATAGCTTATTAACACCTTTTAAACCCTTTTTCATCCCAAATCAAGCCAATTAAAACCTTCTAACAAGCATAGATATCTGCTGGAAAATTCTTGCCCTTGGTTCGAAAACCCTAACCATGCACAACCTTGAGTTCCTTTATGCCTAGGCCCTAACCATCATGTACAGCCCCTAACCAAACATCCTAGGACCTAGACTAGCTAATGGAACAAGCCCTATAGCCCACGCACTGCCACATCCCTCAACCTGTCAACCATAGCCTCACGCGACCCACACTTCAAGCTTCAGCCCTAAGCCTTGCACCATCCTTCCTCCAAGCCATGTAGGACCACGACTAAACCCTACTATGACCCATGAACATGTCACAACATCAGCACGTGGCCTGCTCTTTCCTAGCCCTCAAGAGCGAACTCCAATATTTGTATCAACCAAATTTTAGGTCAGTCCTTACCCTCACTTGTTCCAGCCCTTTGCCATGATAGAGTAGGTGCCCGTCGAGCCAAGTGTTGGCCGAGGGGTCATGTTTAAACTCTATGTATAAACAATCTTTATTTTAATAATATTTGAAATTATTGTTTTGGCACTTCTTTATCTGTATACCCATGCTAGTTGCATAGATAAAGCCCTTGAATATACAAATAGTAGAAAGAATATGAGATGCTCATATGATGAGTATCATGAAACTCATATTTGTAATACTGTATATTCTAAACGGTTCCTAGTCGATTCAGCCGCCACTAAGAAGGATATAGGCCGCTAGAGCTCGAGACTAGTATCTGCGATGTGAGTACCATGTTTTATTGGTAGGGGACATTGTGATGTCCGAGCATACAGATAGGTGCTCCTGGTAGAGTGCACTGAACAACCCTCCATAAAAGACTTTCCAAGTGGTTCTCACTTAACGAGTGGAAACGTCCTAGTTTATGGTTGTACACCATTAATCCTTATGACCCGAGACAACATTGAGACAATATATGCTAGCTATGGGGACCCGGACGCTAATCATCTTCTTAATCATCTTTGGGGTTTAATTATCAGTTAAGATAAACAGGGTCTAAAAATTTTTCTTTTAAAATGCGGAAGGTAATGGTATCTACATAATATACATATCTGTATAAAAGTACAATAATATACAACAGTCTTTCAATTAATCTAAGGTTCAACTACTAAAGTTCTAGTAATGAAACCTATCTACATCCAAGTCCGGAATCACCACTCTAATCTTGATCTCTCATCTTCCTCTGTACCCCGATCTTTGCCCCACCTGTTGTCATGCACACATACAAAACAAGACAACAGCCGGATAACTCCGGTGAGATATAAATATCCCAGTATAAACAATGTATACATGCAGTTAACTGAATTAACATAAGATCATGAATTATATCTTGTCACATGTAACATACTCAGTAACATGTATCAATACAAGTCTGTACATAAACTTGAATCGTAATCTACGAAACATAAATTAATACGGATCTGTAAATCAATTCTAGTCTCAATATCTAAGACTTGACTCATCTCTCATTCTAATCTAGGGATCCCGATCTAATTTAGACTTCGGTATGCTGTATCGAGTGTCTACATTAAACGTCGATCTACATTTAAGCGCGTCGATACACCGTAAGTCTAGAGTCTTATCGGTTCTGAGAAAGACTCGGCTGTTCTGCCCTAGCTAGGCTGTCTGCCCTAGACTCGGACTCTAACTCTGTTCTAAGTCAATACATTAACATATCAATCTGATAATCTGCAAATATCAATGCAATAAAATAAAGTATGTGATTTAGGGAAACTCAAGTCAAACCTAACTCGAGTTGTGCAATCCCGAATCAACATTTATTTATACCTTTGTCTTCCCGCTCTGACGAAGACGAAGTCTCGTATTTTGATCTGTCCATACCCGGTCTGGCAATGACAATCACATAAATACAATATCAGTATATAACTCAATTCAGAACCTGTTCTGATCAATACTCAAATCAGTATATAATCTGATCCATATCTGAACAAGGTACAATCTAATTCATATCCACGATATCACGTTACAATCGAAATCATTACTGAATCTGATCAATATCAATTCACTGATGTTTCGACGGTATAATAATACAATCCCAGTAACCCCGTCAATCCCAACATCACAGATATAATACAGAACTCATAATCAATATCAATACTAAATTCTATATCAATTCTGTACAATCCCGCAATCCCGGCAATACAATATCAGTACCAGCAATTCAACAACTCATCTAATCTCAATCTGGTTAATATCAATATATCCAGTGATACAATACAAATCAGATATTAATTCCAGTATCACAAAATCAACAATACCATGATTCTGATATCAATTCAGTATATTACAATC
This sequence comes from Primulina eburnea, assembly GCF_022965805.1. NCBI lineage: Eukaryota > Viridiplantae > Streptophyta > Magnoliopsida > Lamiales > Gesneriaceae > Primulina > Primulina eburnea. Next base: position 34,199,661 of record NC_133107.1, on the reverse strand, counting down.
GAATAAACTCTGAAAATTCATAACAATTCCATACACAGTCCGTTCTTCAATCTGACTTCAGATATACGATGTATACTGTGTCAAGAACATCATATCTAACTCCTATTCAATTTAGACAATCTCATAAATTCAAAACATGTCTAAACGTAGCAAAACTTACGTCCAGTTGTAGCCTGCGTCGATAGGAACTCGGTGCTGAAGTTGGATTCAAAATCAGATGGACGGATTTCTCACAAAAGGCGTAAGGATTTTCTGGAGAATTCTCGTGCTTCCTTCCTTCGTTGCTTCTTGAATTCTGAAGGAAGAATCGTGTGTATATATATATATACACTCACCGTGCATGAAATCAAAACGTGGCTACATTTCATGCTTTCCGGGTGGCGCTCGAGCAGTTGAAATGTACCGCTCTGGCGCCGAACATACTGTCCGGGTGCTTATCTTGCTAACCACTGGCGCTCGAGCGGTCAAAAACTACCACTCGGGCGCCAGACTTTCTGCCCAAGCGACCTCACGTTCTTATCCCCTGGCGCTCGAGCGGTCAAAAACTACCGCTCGGGCGCCAGCTATTCTGTCCAAGGTTAAGCTTATGGTGCATTGGCGCTCGGGCGGTCCTTTTCTACCGCTCGAGCGCCGAAGGTTCTGTCCAAATTCTTGGCTAACTATTCAAAGACGCCCGGCCTCGTCATTTGAGTTCTTATAACCTCAATTATGTCAATTAATCAACGTCTAATTACAATACTTAAATCTCGGGCATTACACTAGCATTGCACTTTGACTTGTTTACCGACTCTTAAGGGGTCATCAGGTGGCAAGGTTGGGTGTTTTGTCGAAACATATAGGAGTCGATGCATTGTATTCGGGGATTCACCGCTTACCTTCAGGTATGGATATCCTATGTGATATCATGTGTATGTAGTTTGAAATCTCTGATCAGAGTATGGTGGTAATTATGAAAGGAGTTTCATAGATTACACCATCGATGCAACTACAACATGACACATAGTATCGATTCATTGACAACTCTCGATATACCAATGGTTGTCGAATCGGTCGGGATATATGATTTGAAGGGACCGTACTGTACACTAACCATAATTGAATGGTTCTTGCAGGCACTATCAATTGATACCTAGGGAATCATGTAAGCGATGCTGCTAGGCGTTTAACATGATTGGTTGGGTACTATCAGACTTGAGTTCTGACGATCTTGTTATCAAGGAGTTGATAATTAAGAATGGGGCAATTGGGGTGTGCTCGTATAAGGACATGTTTAGTCTGAATCACATGGAGATGTGAACCCATGACTAGTTGTATCAATGAACCATTGAGGGCCACACTAGTACTAGCTTTCTAGATCCCGTTGAGAAGTAAAATAGTTCAATGTGTTGAACGGCTTATAAAGGAGTTTATAAGTATGAGGAAAAATAGAAGTATGACTTCTATGAGGGAAATGTAATTTTTAATTTATGAATGTGTTCTTAAATTAAAAGTTGGCCAAATAAATAATGTATTTGAAAATTGTGATTTTCATAAACATTATTATGGACTAAATTAAATTAATTCAAGTGTTGAATTAATTAAACACTAGTGGGCCTAGTAGAGTCCAAATAATTAAATTAATTCAAGTGTTTAATTAATTAAATAATATTGGGCATCGTAGAGCCCAATTGGAAATAATTATTTAACTAGTGGGCTTGATTAACATCAAGCATTGTTTAATTGGGTTCAAATATGTTTGAGACAATTTAAATTAAAAGTCCATGGGCCCTTTGTAAATGTTACAAGCCCACTTGATTTGCATGCTTGGGAGGTGAAAGGTTGTGGATTACTTTTGATTAAAAAATTGGCATGGCATGCAAAATGTTGTCTCTACTTTTTCAAACACCAAGAAAAGCAATCCCTTCACCCTCCCATCTCACTTTGGCCGAAATTTGCAAGTAAAATTCTCCCAAATTTTTTTTTTCAAGTAGTTGAGGAAAGAAAACTCTTCTCAAAGAAAAATGCCATACATTTTCTAGTGCAAGTGTAAGGTGGATCTTTTAAGTTTGGTGGTGGGCTTGATTTTGAAGTAAGGAAGCTTGTAGATTTGTCTTGCCTTGAAGAGCTTAGTTGTATATCAACTAAGTTGGAGTCATCATCAATCTCAAGAGATTAATAGGTAACGATTTCTCAACACCCTATGAACGTCATAGTTGTGTTTTTGTATATGTTACATGCTAGTACATGAGGTGTTCAAATTTTTCTTTAAAATTTTTGGTTTTCATGCCTTGAAAATATTTTTGAACTTCCATTGCGCATTTGAACACCTAAAACCGATCCCCTTTCAAGTAGTATCATGAGATAAGGGTACTAGTTTGTGTAGCATATAAATAATATTATATTGAGGTCGATTTCTAACCGCATGAGATGAAATTTTTGCAACAAAATCAAGGCATTTTGGGGGCAAATTTCGGGCAGCTCGGGTTGCCCGAAATCCCCCTCAAAATTTAAAATAAAAAAAAAATTTGCTTGTTGGCCAGAATCCGGCGACGGCGATGACGAAAAGAATTTTCAAAAGGTGTTTTGAAATATCAAAGTGTCATGGGCCTTGAGTTGTTGGGCCATTGGTTGGCTAACATATTTATGAAATTTAAATGGGCCAAAATGTTTTTGGTAAAAAATGATTTTTTGGGCCCTTAAGTTTAAAATTACAAAAGTTGAAAATATTTTCTCATGAAATAAATAATTGAAGTTGGACTTTAGTTACTTATAGTAAATGGTGATTTACAAGAAATTCGGTTATAAATAAATTAATAAGAAAGTAGACAAAGGTGTTTGTATACTTTGTTAATTTAGTTTATAATCGTGGCGGTTAGTGATTGGATCAAGATATATAATATTGGATCAATTAATTATTGTGATAATTAATTGATGGTGTATTATATGTAATATTATGCATGAAGGATGATCAAAAGTCCAAGCCCAATTTGCTAGGTTTATGCTAGGATATTTTGTGTTGAATGATTGTAATAATTATCAAATTTAAAGTGGGCTTGGTTTATGGCCCGTTCCCACCCCCATGAGATGTATTGTAGTGACCCGTTCCAGAATCACCTACTAATCAAAAACTAAGCATGCAATTAACCTAATTAATTATAATCACAGATAACAGCGGAAATATGGCCAACAACAATAGTTATACAACCCAATCGAAATCGAAGTCTAGACTAACTCAACATGAAATATCCAATACAACCATATCGAATCAAATGGAAAACACTGAAAACTAAACCAACCAGCTACTCAACGTCCTCCTCCTGCTCCTCCTGAGCCATCCAACCTGAGGCCTGCCCCGTGGGAATGGGGTGTCCAAGAATAAACAAAACCGAGGACGTGAGCGATAAGAACGCCCAGTACAAAAGTATGAGTATACAAACCTATATGAAATGCACATGCTATGATATGATACCAGGGTAGTCAAGAAACAGGAATCACAAAGGATCTCAAAATGCTCAGTCTAGAGGCGCCAAGTGGATAGTGCCGCGCGGTCCAACCTCTGGGTCACTGCATCCACTACAAGACAGACGTGGACCTAAAATGTCCCGGACCACCGAAGCCCTCCCGACCCGTCGGCCACTGTGTACTCTCGGTGTCCATGCGTCCACAAGACAGGGCTGAGCGGCCCCAAGATATAGCTTATCTCGAAATAGATACAGCTCAACAGTAAAGGCTATCTCAAAGGAGATACGGCTCAACATGATATGCAATATGCATCATAACTCGTGACATAATAGCATGTATCATATGACATATAACAATGCAGCAAATACTCATGCAACACATATATGAATGTATACTCAACCAGGATATCTCGGATAGTACTTTCGTACCTCTATCACAGCAAGCCTAGCCTTACGCAACACCGCTAATCAGGTCTAGCACAAGCCTACGCATCAAAAGCATACTCAATCAATACTACCATGCTCGACTAGCAAAACCAGTACTCCCTAGTACTACCAAAGGTTTAGGGTTTACCTTCGTCCGTCGACAGCCCTTTGATGTCGATTGCCTCGTAACTCAGACGTCGCTACGCTACCACTCCTGGCAGCTCCTGGCTATCGCTCGACCAACAACTTAACCCTAGAACCTTCCAAATCTCTCACTAAAGACTCAATCTCAAGAAATGGCAATACCAAAATGAGGAATTCGAGCACTATTTATAGGCCATGTTCGGATCCTCCGAACAACACTTCGGAACGTCCGAACGCTACGTGTCCATTGGCTCTTGACAGCTCATGATCGGATCCTCCGATCATACACTTCGGACCGTCCGAACATGCATGGAAAATGACGTGTCGATCAACACTTGACACCTATGATCGGATTCACCGAACTACACTTCGGATCGTCCGAACTCTTCGGTGCTTCCGAACCCTCTTCGGTCCGTCCGATCATGACCATAGCCCAAAATTACACCTTAAACCTTCTTAATCACCATTACTCCGTTAATTACCCAATTTGGAATTCGGGCTACTACATTCTCCCCCCCTTAAAAGATTTCGTCCTCGAAATCAGGTTTAGAGAATGAACAAAATGAAATAACAACATCATTAATATATCTCAATTGTTGTTGAATACAACTGATACTATGATTACAACTGAAAACACAAACTTATACAAAGCACAACTCAAAAGAGCTCTGGGTGCTCCGAACGCATACGACTCTCTAACTCCTAAGTGGCTTCTTCAGTGCCTCGACGCTGCCACTGCACTAAGACAAGAGGAATGATCTTATTCCGCAACACCTTATCTTTGCGATCTAGAATCCGAACTGGTCGCTCCACGTAAGACAAATCCGTATCAAGTTGAACTTCAGATGGATGTAAGATATGCGACTCATCTGCTACATAACGTCTCAACAAGGATACGTGGAACACATCATGAATACTTGATAGGTACGGCGGCAACGCAAGTCTGTAAGCTAAATCTCCCACACATTCCAGTATCTCGAATGGACCAATAAATCTCGGAGACAGCTTACCCTTGAGACCAAATCTCAAAATCCTGCGAAAAGGCGAAACTCGGAGAAACACCTTCTCACCTGGCTGAAAATGAAGAGGTCGACGCTTTGTGTTCGCATAACTAGCCTGTCGATCCTGAGCAGTTTTAATCCGTTTCTTGATTACTGCAACCTTATCAATAGCCTGCTGGACTAACTCCGGTCCCTCCACCTGTCGTTCCCCAACTTCGTCCCAGAATAATGGAGTACGACAACGTCGCCTGTACAACGCCTCAAATGGTGCCATACCAATACTACGATGATAGCTGTTGTTGTACGCGAACTCAATCAAAGGCAAATGATCCTGCCAAGCGGGTCCGAAATCCATAACACAGGCTCGCAACATATCCTCAAGCGTACGGATAGTCCTCTCTGATTGACCGTCAGTCTCCGGATGATAAGCAGTACTCAGACTCAGTGTAGTACCCAAAGCTGACTGGAAACTACCCCAAAACCGTGAGGTAAAACGAGGATCTCTGTCACTAACAATACTGACAGGCACTCCATGCAAACGTACAATCTCCTGAATGTACAATCGAGCCATACGATCGAAAGTGAAATCACGATTATACGGCAGAAAATGAGCAGACTTGGTGAGTCGATCCACCACTACCCAGATAGCATCGCTGTTCCTCGAAGATAATGGCAAGTGAGTAATAAAATCCATCGTAATATGCTCCCACTTCCATTCTGGAATAGGTAAGTTCAATAATAATCCTCCCGGTCGACGGTGCTCTGCCTTAACCTGCTGGCAAACTAGACACTTGGAGACAAACTGATACACGCTGCGCTTCATCCCTTTCCACCAAAACCGCATCCTCAAGTCTCTATACATCTTGTTGCTTCCTGGATGAACACTTAACTTGCTTCGATGAGCATGAGACAAAATCTCGTCCCTCAAAGTGTCATCCTCTGGTACTACAACCCGATTAGATAAGCACAGAAGACCATTGGACTGATAATGGAAGCCGCTATCTCCACCCGCTAACCGAGCTAATCTCTGAGTCTTCAGATCAGACATCTGAGCATCTCGAATCCGAGCGAACAAAGCTGGCTCAGATAAGATGGTAGCAACACGAATGCTCTCCATACCTTTCCGATGCTTGAAGTTAAACCCCAACGAGCAACTATCCTGGATGGCACTAGTCATAGCACAAGTCTGAAGTGCAGAGGCTCTCACCTTGCGACTAAGCGCATCAGCTGTGAGATTCGCAGAACCTGGATGGTACTTGATCTCGCAATCATAATCCTTCAGCAAATCCATCCAACGACGTTGCCTCATGTTCAACTCAGCCTGAGTGAACAGATATTTCAGACTCTTATGATCAGTAAAGATCTCAAACTGAACACCGTACAAATAATGACGCCAGATCTTCAGCGCAAACACAATAGCTGCCAACTCTAGGTCATGAACTGGATACTTCTCCTCGTGAGGTTTTAGCTGTCTAGAAGCATAAGCTATCACATGACCATTCTGCGTCAACACACATCCTAAGCCTTGCGAGGAGGCATCGGTGTAAACACTGAAACCATCAGATCCTGACGGTAACGCCAAAACAGGTGCGGAAGTCAGAAGTCGACGAAGCTCTCTGAAACTATCTTCGCACTCGGATGACCACTGAAATGGAACATCCCTCCGAGTAAGTTGCGTCAATGGTCTGGCTATCTGAGAGAAATTCAAGATGAAGCGACGATAATACCCTGCCAGACCTAGAAAACTACGGATCTCAGCCACCGTCGTCGGACGTGACCAATTTAGCACTGCTTCAATCTTGCTGGGATCCACAGAAACTCCTTCCTTGTAAATCACATGACCAAGGAATACCACACGATCAATCCAGAACTCGCACTTACTCAGCTTAGCATACAATTGCTTCTCGCGAAGAATCTGCAACACAATCCTCAAGTGTTGGGCATGCTCTTCCACACTGTGGGAATAGATCAGGATATCGTCAATGAAAACCACCACAAACTGATCCAGAAAATCTCGGAAGACTCGGTTCATCAGATCCATGAACACCGCTGGCGCATTCGTCAATCCGAATGGCATAACTAGAAACTCGTAATGCCCATAACGAGTACGAAATGCAGTCTTGGAAATATCATCATCTCTGACTCTCATCTGATGATAACCCGATCGCAAGTCGATCTTGGAGTAAACAGAAGTACCCTGAAGCTGATCGAACAAGTCATCAATACGGGGTAAAGGGTACTTGTTTTTGATCGTCACCCGATTCAGCTGGCGATAATCAATGCACAACCGCATCGATCCATCCTTCTTCTTGACAAACAAGACTGGAGCTCCCCAAGGCGAAACACTCGGGCGAATATAACCCTTATCAAGAAGATCCTGCAATTGCTGCTTCAGCTCTCTCATCTCTGACGGAGCAAGACGATAGGGGGCACGAGAAATCGGTGCAGTCCCTGGCATTAACTCAATGCCAAATTCCACCTCTCTAACCGGAGGAAAACCAGGAATCTCATCTGGGAAAACATCAGGAAATTCACAAACCACTGGAATATCCTCTAGACCAACACTACCTGTGGATGAATCAATCGCATAGATGAGGTAGCCTTCCCCGCCCGACTCTAAAGCACGACAGGCTTTCAGAGCAGATACCACTGGCATCGGAGGTCGCGCTCCCTCACCATAGAAAAACCAACTAGAGCTTTCAGTCGTACGAAACTGAACAAGCTTCTGGTAACAATCCACAGTAGCTCGGTAGGTAGTCAATAAGTCTATACCCAAGATACAATCAAAATCTTCCATCTCTAGGATCATAAGATTCGCAGTCAACTCGTTACCCTCAAAATCTAAGGGACAACCCATCACTAGACGCTTCGCTAACACCGAATGACCCATCGGAGTAGAAACAGAAAGAATGACGTCTAGAGAAACATAGGGTAACCTATGACGCTTAACAAATCGTGCAGAAATGAAGGAATGAGAGGCTCCTGTATCAATAAGAACAAAAGCAGGAATACCGCATAAATGAAAAGTACCTGCTATGACTCTCTCCGTCTCATCTGCAGCCTGATCCTGGTTCAGCGCAAAAACCTGACCTTGGGCACGAGGTCGAAGATTCGAACTACCCACTGCCTGACCCTGCCTCCTCTGCTGAACAGTCGTCTGAGATCCAGAACCGGATTCTGCTCCACCTCGCAACTGAGGACAATTCTTCTTAATATGCCCCATCTCTCCGCACTGATAACAAGCTCCTGCGGCTACTCGGCATTGCTCCGATGGATGGTTCTTCCCACAATGCGCACAAGACTCCTTCTTCTTACCAAAACGGAAAACACAGCTAGATCGAGATCCAGATCCAGAAGAAGAACCAGACTTCTTGAAAGACTGAGATCGAGGCCTCAAAGTACTCGGAGGTCTAGAAGAAGAAAGAATAGCCCTACCACGCTGGAGACTGATCTCTGCCTGGCGACACCGGTTCACTAACCCATCGTAAGAAGTAGGATTATCACAGACAGTGACTCGATCAAAGATCTCCTGATTAAGGCCCTGGAGGAAATGATCATACTTGGCCTCAGAACTGCCACTGATATGAGGAGCGAAGGGTAACAACTCAAAGAATTTCTGCTGATACTCATCAACAGACATACTACCCTGCTTAAGGTTCAGGAGCTCAATCGTCTTGGCTTGGAGAAGGGCTGGAGGAAAGTACAGCTGCATGAACGCTGCACGGAAATCGACCCAAGTCGCTCTACCCTGCGACTGAACTATCGGCGCAGAAGTTGATCGCCACCACCTGCGAGCACGGCCCTCGAGAAGAAAACTAAGGGTCTCCATCTTCTGCTCATCGGTGCACTGGAATGCACGAAAACAACTCTCCATGCGCTCTAACCAATCCTCCGCATCATCGGGAGTCTCACCGCCGACTAAAGGCTTAGGCCCCATCTGCATGAAACGATGCATATCGAAACGCCTAGGACCATCCCGACGATGACGATGCTCACGATGACGTCTATGATCGTCCTGGTCACCCCATCGACCTACACTCCCCTGACTACTCCCGTCATCAAAATGGTCAGCCATCGCTACAAGATAGAATAGGGAAAATGGTAAAATGGTCAACGGAAATCCCAAAACAGAATCTATATCCCAAAATCATACGCATGCTCTGATACCATAAATGTAGTGACCCGTTCCAGAATCACCTACTAATCAAAAACTAAGCATGCAATTAACCTAATTAATTATAATCACAGATAACAGCGGAAATATGGCCAACAACAATAGTTATACAACCCAATCGAAATCGAAGTCTAGACTAACTCAACATGAAATATCCAATACAACCATATCGAATCAAATGGAAAACACTGAAAACTAAACCAACCAGCTACTCAACGTCCTCCTCCTGCTCCTCCTGAGCCATCCAACCTGAGGCCTGCCCCGTGGGAATGGGGTGTCCAAGAATAAACAAAACCGAGGACGTGAGCGATAAGAACGCCCAGTACAAAAGTATGAGTATACAAACCTATATGAAATGCACATGCTATGATATGATACCAGGGTAGTCAAGAAACAGGAATCACAAAGGATCTCAAAATGCTCAGTCTAGAGGCGCCAAGTGGATAGTGCCGCGCGGTCCAACCTCTGGGTCACTGCATCCACTACAAGACAGACGTGGACCTAAAATGTCCCGGACCACCGAAGCCCTCCCGACCCGTCGGCCACTGTGTACTCTCGGTGTCCATGCGTCCACAAGACAGGGCTGAGCGGCCCCAAGATATAGCTTATCTCGAAATAGATACAGCTCAACAGTAAAGGCTATCTCAAAGGAGATACGGCTCAACATGATATGCAATATGCATCATAACTCGTGACATAATAGCATGTATCATATGACATATAACAATGCAGCAAATACTCATGCAACACATATATGAATGTATACTCAACCAGGATATCTCGGATAGTACTTTCGTACCTCTATCACAGCAAGCCTAGCCTTACGCAACACCGCTAATCAGGTCTAGCACAAGCCTACGCATCAAAAGCATACTCAATCAATACTACCATGCTCGACTAGCAAAACCAGTACTCCCTAGTACTACCAAAGGTTTAGGGTTTACCTTCGTCCGTCGACAGCCCTTTGATGTCGATTGCCTCGTAACTCAGACGTCGCTACGCTACCACTCCTGGCAGCTCCTGGCTATCGCTCGACCAACAACTTAACCCTAGAACCTTCCAAATCTCTCACTAAAGACTCAATCTCAAGAAATGGCAATACCAAAATGAGGAATTCGAGCACTATTTATAGGCCATGTTCGGATCCTCCGAACAACACTTCGGAACGTCCGAACGCTACGTGTCCATTGGCTCTTGACAGCTCATGATCGGATCCTCCGATCATACACTTCGGACCGTCCGAACATGCATGGAAAATGACGTGTCGATCAACACTTGACACCTATGATCGGATTCACCGAACTACACTTCGGATCGTCCGAACTCTTCGGTGCTTCCGAACCCTCTTCGGTCCGTCCGATCATGACCATAGCCCAAAATTACACCTTAAACCTTCTTAATCACCATTACTCCGTTAATTACCCAATTTGGAATTCGGGCTACTACATGTATCCCTATTTACCATGGATATTTATTTGTAAATATTAGTATAGTGGAAGATCAAGATTGAAAGATGGTAGTCTTGGTGATTATGAAGATCGAAAACGTGTAAATATTGGAATCATATGTAATAGTTGCATTTCCCTAAGATTGGACCTAGGCCCGTGTTTAGCTCACACGGGCCATTAGTATTGGGGCGATTGATCATCCTTGTTTTGTTTACTGTTTATAATATATGCATGATATGTTATAAATAATGAGTATGTGCGTTATTATTATGATAATAACAATGTTGCATGAATCCGGCAAACATACGATCAAACATGGCAAGCTTTTAAATAAAATTAATGATGAGACCTTTCCAAATTAAAAACCCTCATTTTGAACAAGATTCAAAATTAATATCAAGACCGAAAAGGGGAATTATAAATTTGTTTATAATTTCCATGTCTTCCATCGACAATGGGTGCATGATGAACGCTACCCGTGCTCAGCTAATATTATTGGGGGAGCCCTGGGTGCCGGAAAGCTGTGACATCCATTGACATGGTGATGTGAACTACGTGGAACTCCCATGATTTCGGCTCATATTATTGGGGGAACTCATGGCGACCGTCCATTAAGGTTCAACATCGATGGGTAAGGCTTGACACGTGAAGATGAACGACGTCATATTATTGGGTCCTAATCAAACGTGAGACAAAAGTTTACGTAAAGGGTTGGATGGTGATGCAATTGGAAACTTCCTTTTAAGGATTGTGATTGGCTGATATTATTCGGGATCATAATTCAGTAATTGGATCTTGCGTATCTACTGAGGAAAGGAGTTTCTCGTTTTCACTAGAGGGTAGTGAAAATGTCAAAACAGTGGGAGCGAAAATTTATAAAGTAAAAGTCCCTACTTTATATCTTACTAAATATTTTAAAATAGTCATTAACATTTATCAGTTTTACTTTTCAGTACAAATTTGACAATGTCTTCGATTCGCAATCCGCTGTCTATTATTCTCGAAAAACACGTATTAACCAGACCTAATTACCTCACTTGGCTAAGAAACCTGAAAATCGTCTTGAACTCGGAAAAGATTGCATACACTGACTGAGTCGCCCCCTGTTGAGGCTCCGAATAGCTGCACTCCTGAGGAATTGCAGACTTACAAGGAATGGTGTGACCATGACTTGAAGGCCAGGTGTTATATGCAGGCTGCTATGAATGATGAGCTGCAGAGGCGTTTTGAGGATGCAAAGAGTGCTGCTGACATTCATTTGCACCTCAAAGAGCTCTTTGGTGAGCAGACCCGGCCTCTTAGGCATGCTACAGTCAAGGAGCTGATCACTTTACGCATGCGAAATGGGACTTCGGTCCATGAGCATGACCTAAAGATGATTGGGCTCGTGGACAAGCTCGTTAGCATGGATTTGATGTTGCCTTCAAAGCTGACCACCGACGTGTTGCTGTTGTCATTGCCTAGCTCATTTGATCCTTTTGTGGTGAAGTTCAACATGAACAAGATGGAGCCGACCCTTGAGGAGTTGGTGAACATGCTTGTGACCTTTGAGTCCACCATCAAGAAAGAGAAGCCGGTTCTTTTTGTGGGCTCTTCATCTGGTACGAAGACCGGTCCACCTGGGAAGGGAAAGAAGCGTTCTTTCCAACGTCCCAAGAAGAACGTGCCCTTGAAGAGGCAGACTACGGGTCCCGTTGTGGCAGCCACACCAGTGCAGGCTGACAAGACTGTTGAAATCTTTCATCACTGCAAGAAGCCTGGACATTGGGAGCGTAACTGCAGGGAATATCTTGCCCAGAAGAGTTCTGGAAACGGTATGTTCTATATTGAAGTAAACATTTCAATTAACTCTATTTCTTGGGTATTGGATACCGGCTGTGGCTCACATCTCTATAATGATTTGCAGGCGATGGGAAGAAGTAGGAGGCTCAGGGAAGGTGAGACCTTCTTGAGGATGGGCAATGGAGCAAGGGTTGCTGCTAAGGCCGTAGGAGATATTTGCTTGTATTTGAACAATGATTTTAAGTTAATGTTAAGAGACGTTTTGTTTGTACCTGAATTGGTGAAAAACGTTATTTCCATTTCCATGCTTGATAAAGATGGATTTTCTTGTTTATTTAGCAAAGGTGTTTGCAACATTTACAAGAATGAATGTTTAATTGGTACTGGAGAACTTGAAAACGATCTCTACACCTTAAAATTGAAAGATATTCCACTAAACAATGTCCAAGCAATAACAACAACAAACAAGCGAAAACAAGATACTCTAAATTCGGTACAATTATGGCATGCTCGATTAGGACATATTTCCCTAAGAAGGATGAACAAGTTAGTGGTAGTGAGCATGTTTGATATGTCTGATATTAATGCTCTCACGACTTGTGAATCCTGTCTGAAAGGAAAGATGACCAAAATTCCCTTTTAGGGCCATGTGTAGCGAGCCAAAGGGTTATTGGATTTGATCCATACCGATGTCTGCGGTCCACTTAGCATCACCACTAAGCATTGACATGCCTACTTCATCACCTTTCCAGATGACTTTTCGAGGAATGGGTATGTGTATTTGATGAAATACAACTATGAAGCCTTTGAAAGGTTCAAAGAATTCAGAAGCGAAGTAGAGAAACAGTTGGGACGAAGCATCAAGACAATTCGATCGGATCAAGGTGGTGAGTAATTGAGTGCCCAGTTCCAAGAGTATCTTAGGGAGAATGGGATTCTCTCGCAGTGGACTCCGCCCGCTACACCACAGTTGAATGGTGTTTCGGAGCGTCGTAACCGGACTTTGATGGACATGGTTCGGTCTATGATGGGGTTCACGGAGTTGCCGCCATCCTTTTGGGGATATGCGCTTGAGACAGCGGCACTGTTGTTGAACAATGTCCATTCAAAGGCAGTTGACAAGACACCATATGAGATATGGATGGGTAAGCCTCCCAAATATTCTTATCTTAGAATATGGGGGTGCCCTGCTTATGTGAAGCAGGTAGTGGGAGATAAATTGGATAGTCGATCCATTTTATGTTACTTTGTGGGATATCTAAAGAATTCGGTTGGATACTACTTCTATCATCCCCAAGAAACAAAAGTGTTTGTTTCTAGGAATGCAACCTTTTTGGAAAAATAATTTCTATTGGATAGAAAAGGAGAGATGATAGAACACGAAGAGGTTCGAGCGACACCGACAATTATAGAACCCACACCGGAAGAGCCAAGAGAGGAGATACAAGATCCTAGAAGATCCGAGAGAGTCTCGAGACCAGCTATGAGGTATGGTCTGCTTCTTGAAGAGGGCCATGATGAGCCTAACCATGGATGTGATCCAAGGACCTTCAAGGAAGCATTATCTGATGCCGATTCATCCAAGTGGCTTGAAGCAATGGAATCTGAGATGAATTCTATGCATTCGAACCAAGTGTGGAATCTTGTGGATCAACATGAGGGAATTGTTCCCATATGGTGTAAATGAATTTACAAGAGGAAACTTGGGGCAGATGGGAAGGTATTGAGGTTGAGGGAGGTCTTGACGGATGATTTGACTGGACTGATGGCGGACACAATCCGAGGACCAGCGCTTCTATTTTTCCGCATTTACGTTTATGATTCATGATTTAAGCTAAAGATTTTACGAATTTTTATTTATGTTTTGAGAAATTATAGTATGGGCTGTATTTCTCCAAGGTATAGTGGGTTGTTTTATTTAAAAATGATCTCCAAAATATTTTATGAAAATATTTTTATGTATGGTAAGGCTTCGGCCGACTTAGTGAGCTTTTAAAAAAAAATTCCTAGTACTTTTGAAGCAATAAAAAGGGCAGACGTTTCAGTTGATATCAGAGCAATGGTTCTGTAAAGGGTTGTGCCACCATCAGCGACGGGAAGATCAGACGTCAAACCTCAAACTTGTAAGTTTACATGCTTTACATGATTTTATGAGGTTACCTGCATAACTATATGAATTATATGTTTACGTCACATGTTTAATAGCTTTATGACGATATATGATTTATATGCTTTAGAATTTTTATACGTGATACAATATGAAATGAAAAATTATTTTATTTTAACGCATGTTGGTTTGTGGTGGAATTGGATTATGTTGATTCTTGGGTTTTAGTATTGACGTTCTACTTTTTGAACTATAGGTTAATCATGAATATTATGAATGCTTTATGGGACACGTAGATTTTATAAGAAAATATTTATGATTCATGGTTACTAGTTGAATTAATTTTTGGGAATTACTCATAAGTAATAATGATTCGAGGATTTATAACGACATTGGGAGTATAGAAATGTATAAATTGGGAATTTAAGTTTGATGAAAGGTAAGATTGGTTATACGAATTGATTTTTGGGTAAATAAGTTTAAAATTTTTGAAATTATGTTATGGGAAACCAATAGAAGGAAATATAGAATGCCAAGAACTTATAGGTTGATCGTAAGATTTTCGAAAATAAGGACCAATTAAGATAATTTTTGAGGAAATTAAGAAATGATCGTTGCAAATATTAAGGAATTTGGGGACTAATTTAGCAATAAATGATAATTAAATGGTTTATATAATAAGAATTTTGAGGATTTAGACTTTTAAGGATATTTAGAACATATCTGGATTATAAGGTTATAAGAAATATTAATCAAGGGTTTTAAGGATGAATCGATATTAGGCTTGAAAAATCTAAGCATTAGCGGACGCGTTTGGGGATTTTAAGATTGAAATTGGATAGGTTGATGAACATTTTGGGGACAAAATAAGGAAGATAATATATGATAAGTATGATCATCCATCTTTTATTATTGGGAATTATAAGAAAAATTGAAATTCGAGGTGATAATAGTAATAGGACTAAGTCATTTGGGTCTTTTAAGTTGCGAGTTGAAAATAAGGATTTAGAAGGAAAAATTTAATTGGGATTAAGGGGACGTAAGGACATTCTAGAACTTAGTTTTATCATAGTAGCGCAGCGGAAGCGTGAATTTTTGGAATACTAAGACTAAGTCTAAACTTTGGGTTATTAAGGATAAGTGAATTTCGAGGACGAAATTCAATATAAGGGAGGGAGATTGTAACGCCCCGAAAATTTAAAGGTCCACGCGAACCAAATGCATTTGAATTATTAAATTCTCTTATATTTAATTAAATGTTTTAATTGTATTAATTAATTATGTTGTGCATATTTACATGTTTAAAATATATTTTCTTCATTGTTGCATAAAAATGTATTTTTAAAGGTAATTCGAGTTGCGATCGAGGAACGGAGACCGATGGATGCAAAATAGAAAATGTTTTTATTAAATGATTATTTTTAATTATTTAAAAATATAGTCGATGCTTTTTAGTATTTTTGAAAATAAAAGATTTTGATGTGATTTTATACGCCGGGACGTAATTTTTTTATCGGTGTTGGTTTTCAACTAAAATACGAGCTTTTTGGCAATCCGAATAATAAATTCACAAACTTATTTAAACCAAACTTTGTTAATATTTTATTAAATTCTAATTAAGGCTAATGGGCTTGATTTAGTGGCTTAATAGGCCTAGGTCTAATTAGCAAATTAATTAGCTATTTAAAATTATTAATCACCAAAACCCTTCACTTGGCAAATCAATCTCTCGGCCACACACTTTGTAAATTCAGAAATTCTCTCCTCACAAGACACCACACACACGGCACTACACATCCACTTTTTGGGAAGAAAATTCGGAGGGTTCTAAGGAAAACAAGCCAAGGTTGCGTCCCGTTCTTCATCGTCAACGGATTTTCGAGCGTATAAAACGCAAAGGCACGCCATACATCTCCTTTTCTCATCCATCATATCATATTATTGTTTGAATCATTGTATGCATGAAGAACATAAATCTATTTTCGGAATTTTCGGAATATTGCATGCACACATGAGGAAAGATGATTTTTGAATCTAAAATTTGTGATTAAAATAATCCTAAGGGGCTGCCATGATTAGGTAAGGTTTAAGGGGGGGTTTCTCCATGTTTTAAAGAGACCTAATCACACAAATAAGCGGCACATGAAAACAAACAGAAGCTGGACAACCGTAGGATTTATGCAGTAGAAGAACCGTGAGTTTGAGTTTGTGTGCATGTATGGTTCAAGGGTGCGGTGGCTTGCATGGGGCCTTGGGACTTCGTCAGGGTTGGCTGGGGCTCGAGGAGGGTCAGGGGAGAGGTCCTGTTAGAGCCCTAGGGGGCTAGGATTCGCGCAGCATGGCTGGAGAGGAGACCATGCTGGTTGGGACTCTTCTCGAGGAAATTCTGGTGTGGCCAAGAATTTCAGAGCTGTGGCTCGGTCTGGGGGCAAGCTAGGTGTTCTAGATGGCGCCTTAGGATGGTCCAGTGAGGGTTTGGAAGGGCTGGGCTCGGGGGTAGCCTGGGTAAGAACCTCCACGAAAATATAGCAGCAGAAACGTGAGGGGGGACGAGGCTGCTGTCCTTTGGTTCAGGGGCTTCGCTGCTTGGGTTCAGGGCTTGGGCTGTCCGGGTCGAGTCTGGGCATGGTCCAGGGTAAGTGAGGGTCCGAGGTGGTCGCTGGTTAAGGGGCTAGAAGAGTCCTAGTTGCACTAGGAAGTATAGCCGCGAGAATCTCCATGAGTGCAGGTTCTGTAGTCAAGTTCCAGGTGAGTTTGAGCAAACCAGGGCTAGTTTCAGGGGCTTGGGCTTGGTCAGTAGGGTCCCTAGATGGGTTGGCTAAGTGTTGGCTCAAGGTGGCTCGGGCGTGGCTCGAGTAAATTAGGAGATGGCTCGGTGTGTTCGATAAGGTGTCAAAAACGAAAATTAAAAAGGAAAAATTGAATCCAAGGGTCCACGGGGCTGGCTCATGACTTGGAAGGGTAGAATAAACCTTAAAAATTCTATGTTTAAAGTTTGGGATCAAAATAACGAGTTTTGGATTTATTCGAGATTTACTAGACGCAAAAAACAATAATTAAGGAATTAATTTAAACGCCTAGTTTTAAGCTTTATAAAATTATGAAAAGTTAGGTTTAAGCTTAAATAATTATTAGAAGTCTAAGTTTTTAATTTGGGAATTTTATATTAAGTTTTGGTTTAAATCGGGATTAAAACGCTGTAATACGACTTATTTAAAGAAAGTCTTTTAAATTAAAGACATATTTCATTTTCATATAACAACTGTGAAATGAAATTTATCTTTGAACGAAACCGAGAAATAATTTCCATGATATGTGCAGATCCACGTCAGATCTATGTAGAGACACTTCAAATAATTATCCATTTCCACAACCAACAAAAAAAAGGAATTAATCCCAAACTTTTAATTGGTCAAAATCAATTGGTCTTCCATGGCTCATGCACAAACAAGCTCAACCTCCGCGGACAGCCTTCCCCTATATATAGTCCTACTTCTCCAAATGGAAAAACCTCCTCTCTACACAAACACGGCTATCTTCTCTACCAAGCAACATCACCCTGTTAGCCGCCGCCGCCGCCGCCAAACACAAACACAGAAGCATGAGGACCGGTGCTTCAAATTACACTGGATGGGAGGAAGAAGAAGACTACCAGCCTCATTTTCTTGATTCCTGCTCCCTCTGCAACAGACAACTGAGCCACAACACTGACATCTTTATGTACAGGTTTGGCCCATAAACATTTTCTTCCTTCGATTTGTTGATCCGTTGATGGGTTTTTGAAGAACAAATTATGACTTGAAATTTGTGTGCGTGTGTATTGCTGCAGAGGGAACATGCCGTTTTGCAGCCAAGAATGCAGGCAAGAACAGATTGAAATAGATTACCGGGTATTCTTACCTGCATCACTTTATTTTTAACGATACGCGAATTTTATCGAACCGAAAGACTTTTTAATAGTTCGGCTAATATTTTCAAAATTTTCTCAACACGAAATATTTTTCGGGAGTGCGTTTTGATTTAATAGACCTACTTTTAATCTTGTTGGACTTAAAACCTTTTTCAAACCATTAATTATCATATTAGGCCCATTAATTATTTGATTAACTACCTAATTATTATAAAGTAAACCATTAAAATCCCGTAACCCCCCACAGCCGATATACATCCCTTTTCCTTTCAGAATTCCCACGGTTTCAGAGAAAAAAAATCAGCTGAAGGCCACGGCTTAGCATTTCGCGTTCTCACTTATTCCCCACAACCGGTTCTCTCTTCGTGCCAACAATACCAGGTTCGCACCCCTCTTATTTCACCAAAACATACCGCGCCCGAGCGGTGAAATAATACCGATCGGGCGCGTATTTGCGACGGGTTTTATAAAACCGTCGCAATTGGCGACGGTATATATAAAACCGTCGCAAAATGCGACAGAGTTTTAAAAACCGTCGCTACTTCCAGACGTTGAAGGGTCCAACGGCTCCACGTTGGAGCGTCCGCCCTTACTAAGCGCGAACGCTCCAACGTGGAGCATGCTCCGTGCTTTGTAAGCACGGACGCTGCTCTACGTGTGCAGCGTCCGTGCTTACAAAGCACGGTTTGCCATAAATTTGCAAACCTTTTTTCTTTAAATTATTTTTGAAAAAAAAATTAAAATTTAAATAAGTTTTAAAAAAAACCTCATAATATGTCATTCAACAATAAACAAGGATGATCGATTGCCAACACTATTAGATTCATTTGAGCCATACATGGATCCAAGTCCAAAACCTAGGTGAACGCAGGGATACAAATGCAACTATTACAAGAGCTTCCAATATTTTACATGTCTTCATCTCGTTCATTGGGCCAACCATCTTCCAGTCTTGATCTCCACTATTTCTAATAATTACATTTAAATAGCCATGACACATAAGGGAGACATCTCATGAGGTGGGAACGGGCCATAAACCAGGCCTATTTTAATAATATCAAATATTAAAAAACGAATAAAACAGTAAAATATCCTAACATACACCTAACAAATTGGTCAAGGCTCTCGATCATCCTTCATGCATTTAATATCAAATATTAACATCAATTTAATTAAGCAATTTAATTAATTGATAAATCATATATCTAATAATTTTATCACTAACTACTACAATTATTAAAGGATTTAATAAATTAAATAAACTCTTTTATTTAAAAATTCAATTAAATCAATAATAATTGATATCTTTTTAAAAAATATTATTTTTACCATAAATAATTAAAATCATATTCTAATTATTTATTTTACAAGAAAATTATAAATTTTCCAAAAATTTATTTTCAAAAAGAAAAATTGAATCAATTTTCAAAAATATCAATTTTACCCAAAAATTTGAAAAATCAGAAAATTACACCCTAGGCCTAAACAATTCAAGTCTATCATCCAGAACGGTTACTGAGATGATCCCAAGCAGCCGCCCTCGTTGCCAGCCCGCTGCCCGAAAGTTTCGAGCATTGGCGGCAGCCTTATGCGCGGCGCACGCAGCGCGGCGGCTCGGCGTGCACGCAATGCAAACGTTCCGCAAGCCGCGCGCGCTGTGCGGACGCTCTGCCGCTGCGTCCGCGCGCTCGCTGCGCGCCGGCGCGCAAAATACACTGCCCGGAACAGTTCCAGGCAGCCCCAATTTTTTTTAAAAAATAAATTATGGGAAAAAATAATTTTAATGGTGCTACAATTTTCTGAAAAATTTTCTCCTGTGGTTATAAATATATTATTCAATATCAAAACCATACGATTTAGAAAAACCTTGGCTCTGATACCACAGCTAAATCCCGATTTTCTACACCCCAAACGCAGCGAAAGTTTAAAATTTTTATTTATTTTGACAATCAAAATATGTTTTGCTTTCGGCGCTCGTATAGTTTTATCATAAACTTTAATATCATCCTTCATGCATTTAATATCAAATATTAACATCAATTTAATTAAGCAATTTAATTAATTGATAAATCATATATCTAATAATTTTATCACTAACCACTACAATTATTAAAGGATTTAATAAATTAAATAAACTCTTTTATTTAAAAATTCAATTAAATCAATAATAATTGATATCTTTTTAAAAAATATTATTTTTACCATAAATAATTAAAATCATATTCTAATTATTTATTTTACAAGAAAATTATAAATTTTCCAAAAATTTATTTTCAAAAAGAAAAATTGAATCAATTTTCAAAAATATCAATTTTACCCAAAAATTTGAAAAATCAGAAAATTACACCCTAGGCCTAAACAATTCAAGTCTATCATCCAGAACGGTTACTGAGATGATCCCAAGCAGCCGCCCTCGTTGCCAACCCGCTGCCCGAAAGTTTCGAGCATTGGCGGCAGCCTTATGCGCCGCGCACGCAGCGCGGCGGCTCGGCGTGCACGCAATGCAGACGTTCCGCAAGCCGCGCGCGCTGTGCGGACGCTCTGCCGCTGCGTCCACGTGCTCGCTGCGCGCCGGCGCGCAAAATGCACTGCCCGGAACAGTTCCAGGCAGCCCCAATTTTTTTTAAAAAATAAATTATGGGAAAAAATAATTTTAATGGTGCTACAATTTTCTGAAAAATTTTCTCCCTTGGTTATAAATATATTATTCAATATCAAAACCATACGATTTAGAAAAACTTTGGCTCTGATACCACTGTTGAATCCCGATTTTCTACACCTCAAACGCAGCGGAAGTTTAAAATTTTTATTTATTTTGACAATCAAAATATGTTTTGCTTTGGGCGCTCGTATAGTTTTATCATAAACATTAATAGGGAGTTGAAAATTATACCTTTGGTGATTAAATCACCTGGCTCCAACTGATCCGGTATTGGCGAATCTAGCTCTTGATTAATCCCTACGAATGTTCTTCATGGACTCCTTTCTTCTAATCAGGTCCACGACTAGATGATTTGTTCCTCTTCTAATTTGTACTAGAAAAATTAAAAAAACTTGTGTTGGAGATCAAATATCGAAAGACGGCTCAAACCCTAAAATTCCTTCAAGGTGGCCGAAATTCTTTTGAGACGAGAGAAGAGGTTTTCGAAAATTTGTGTCTCATGGAGGCTAGGGTTTAGCTCATCAACGATTATTTATAATTAAGTGATGACCTAATTACCATTAAATAATATATGGGATTTTTAATTAACATTAATGAGCTTGATTAATTAATTGAGCTAGTCCAACTAGTTTGATTAATTAATCAAAGTCCATTAAGAACTTTAATTATTTAGTATGTTGGACTTGTACTCCTACAAGTCCATTAAACATACTTCCCACCAATTTTAATTTAATATTTAATAAATTCAACTTTTGAGTTTAATAAATTAAATCAATTATAAATTCAACATTTGAATTTAATATTATAAATTCTACTCCTCGAATTTATCACCTCCAAAATTTAATATTTAATAAATCTAACATTTGAGTTTAATAAATTAAATTATCATATTTTATAAATTCAATTCTTTCAATTATTCTCTCCAAATTTTATAAATTCATAAATTCGACTCTTTGAATTTACTATCTCATAAATTCAACTCATTGAATTTATTTTCTCAAAATTAAATTATCATAAATTCAACTCCTTGAATTTACTATATCATTATACAAATTCAGCTTCTTGAATTTATTCTCTCAACGGGAACAAACGATCCAGTGCTTGTGTGACTCTCAATGGTTCAGGGATATAGCTAGCCGTGGGTTCACATCTCCATGTGATTCAAAAATAAAATTATTCTTATTTGGGTTTACCCTAGTTAAGCTCATTCTTTTCATCAACTCTTTGATCAAGAATGTCAGAACTCATTTCTGATTGCACCGATCGGATCATGGTAAGAGCGTCTAGTAGCATCGCCTTATGATCCCCTAGCTATCACTGATAGTGCCTGCAAGAACCAGTCAATTATGATTAACGTACAGTACGGTCCCTTCATCTCATATATCCCGATCGAATCTGAAACCATTGGTACATCGATGGTTGCATATTAATTCGATAACTATGTGATAACTATAAATAGTGGCATCGCATGTACCATTGGAGAACTCCTTCTCTAATGTACATCTTATACTCTGGCCAGAGATTCCATGCACTATTATTTCATCAGATCTCATAGGATATCCACACCCGTAGATGAGCGGTGAATCCCCGACTACAATGCACTGGCTCCTATATGTGTCGCAACTATACCCAACCTTCAACCTGATGACTCTCCTAGAGCCGGTAAACGAGTCAAAGCACAACCCTAGCATATAGAGCCTCAATGTTGTCCTGGGTCCTAAGGACTAATGGTGTACAATCATATCCACGGACTTATCCTCTTGATGAATGATAACCACTTGGAAAGTCCGAGGGAGGGTTGTTCGGTATAATCATCATATGACTACCCATCTGCATGTTTGGACATCTCAATGCCCTTACCAAGAAACGCAATACACAACATCACAGATGCTAGTCTCGAGCTCAAGCGACCTTTATTCATGTTTTAGGCGGCTGAATCGACCAAGAACAAATTTAGAATATGCAGTGTTTACAAATGAGTTTCTACGTCGAATTACGATTCATTTTTATTAAAGCATAATAAAGGACTTTATCTATGGTGATTGCATGAGTATACAGATAAAGTATAACGAAACTATAAAGGCCCAAAAATTCGACGACTGTCCTCACTGTATCAAGACGAGTCTTTCCAGCGTGCTTATGTCCTCACTCACACGCACCCTGAGAAACTTCCCAAGATGTCACCCATCCCAAAATTGCCCCAAGTCAAGCACGCTTAACTTTGAAGTTCTTATGTGATGAGCTACCGAAAAGAAGATGCACCTTCGTGATATGAGTAGTACAAATCAAATATTTTAAGCCCTCTTCAACTGTACAGTCCATTACATTGAACAGTCTCGGAATCCCTCTCATTCTTGTGTGGGTCGGTTCATTCATGTTCCCTCCACCTAGAAGCCTGCCAGGAGCCGCTCATTGTCGTGCAACTGATGGCACCGGCGATCAACCCCGCCCTCTTCGGCCCCGGGCCTCACATGCCCACCAGCTTCCGCTTGGTTCGTCCCCGAACCACACCGTACTAAGAGAGGTCGGCTCTGATACCAGCTATAAAGGCCCGAAAATTCGACGACTATCCTCAAAAGTATCAAGACGAGTCTTTCCAGCGTGCTTATGTCCTCACTCACACGCACTCTGAGAAACTTCCCAGGAGGTCACCCATCCCAAAATTACCCCAAGTCAAGCACGCTTAACTTTGAAGTTCTTATGTGATGAACTACCGAAAAGATGATGCACCTTCGTGATATGAGTAGTACAAATCAAATTTTTTAAGCCCACTTCAACTGTATATTCCATTACATTGAACAGTCTCGGAATCCCTCTCATTCCCGTGTGGGTCGGTTCATTCATGTTCCCTCCACCTAGAAGCCTGCCAGGAGCCGCTCATTGTCTATAAAGGCCTAAAAATCCTTACTTTGAAAATTTGCGGGAAATTTAAAATTTTTCGTTTAAAATAAATGGAGTGCCTCATTGATACCAAAAACTGATAAAATGTTTAACGTTCAAAATAGCAGCGGAAGAAATTATTACTTGCTAAAATAACAAGTTAAAGTATTCAACAACTGATAAAATATTTGAGCATCAAAAAAATGGCAAGTGCTGAAACTGAGGTCCTCGGGTGCCACTACTGCCGACCCAAGCTAGCTCACTGGTCCCCGCCCTCGGCCTCGGCATCATCAGTACCTACAACAATCAAGTCTAGTGAGCCTAAAGACTCAGCATGCATATATCGTAAATAACGAGTAAATAATATAGTAAAATTTTCATGGGATAAAAATATCATGTCATGAGACATAATGTGAAAATAACTTGTCATGAGCAATTATAATACGTGCATAACTGAACTGAAAAATCATAGTAAAAATGTTTGCTCCTTGGAGCCCTGTACTGAAGTAGCTTGTAATAATTTTTCTGGTGAGATTATGGTCTACGCAAGTGGTCCCTGAACTGAACTGAGCTGACCGATAATGGGGACCGGACCGGTAACTGGTGACCGGATTTACGTCTGATCAGACTACTGTCACAGTATACTGGGTGAAACAACTGAACTGACTGGTAACTGGTGGCGGGATTTGATGATAGTAAAGTGACCACAAGTAATATCGCATAAATCTCAAAATTTGTATTTTTGCACGTAATATAATCAACCAACATAATTAAATATGAACAATTTCGATCTTCTTCCATTAAAATCATGTACTTGCGATCAGTGTTTTTATAACCGGACCGTTAATCGAACCGTTCAAGCCTTAAAAAATTGTTCAACCGGTTCCACCGGTTCCACCGAACGGTCGAACCGGATCAATAAAATTAATATTTTATTTATTTTATATAATAAATAAAATAGTAAAATATTGATTATTTATGTTTTTATAGTTTTACTTAATTTTTAAGATGAAAATTACAACAAATATCCAAATAAACACCACTTTTCCGGTTTTTCCGGGTTTTAACCGGTTTTCGGTTTCCGGTTTTTCCGGTTTTTTCCGGTTTAACCGCGTTTTAACCGGTTTTCCGGTTTTTTCCTTATCTCCGGACCGGTCTAGAGGCCGGTTCGCGGTTGAACCGGTCCGACCGGCCAGTCCGGTCCGGTTTTGAAAACAGTGCTTGCGATATTTAAAAATACCTATATGGCTTGATTGAAGAGTGAAAGAAGATATAAACATGCCTTGGTTTGTTTTGACAGAAAACAAACGAAATAACGACGCGGCGCGGCGGAGACGGAGTGCTCTTCACTTTCTTATTTTTTCTCTCTTAATTCCTTTAAACCAAGCATGCACCATAATTATTATAATAGCGTAAAAATCGTAAAAGTGATGCATGAACATTTAAAATATCATGATTTGTGCTCAGGGCGCTGCTAGGACTAAAATCTCACCCCGGGTGCAAAATGACCATTTTGCCCCTATAAACCGAAAAATTGTCGTTTCAACCCTGGACCTCTAAAATTGACCCGAAGCTTACAAAACTCCTTAAAATGTCCCGAAACATATTTAAAAATATTCCTAGACGTAAACTCGAGTCAAAATCAGAACTTAAACGATTCGTTTTAAAACTTGGTTCGGGGTTCCATTTTAATCCGAATCTGTCAAAAATTTCCCCAACTCTTCTACAACTTTTACCATATCATAAAAAAACTTAATAGGCCCTAAAACATTATCATTAGTCTCCTTAAACCCATGGTAAAAGTCCAGAACATGCTACTCTACTCGGTCCTCTCTTATATCAACACCTCACACACACCTTTCCCTCACAAACTCACACCTCACGCTAATCCTTCGTCCCAGCCATGAACCCACCTACGGTAGGCCTAAACCAGACACCAAGGAACACCCCTGAACCAACGTCACCAGCCCCATGCACACGACTGGCCCCTAAGAACCGAGACCCACCAAAAAGGCTCCTACCGTGACCAAATTGTCTCACCTAAGCTCGATCGATTTTCCCGTTTCTCCAGCGTGGTTCGAGCCGTTCCAGACACCAACCCAGACCCACCAAGTTCTGGTCCAGGGCTGGAGGAGGCCCGCGCTCAGCTGGTGTGGCCGGAAGAACGGATCGAACCCCCTCACCACTTCTACCTGATCGACCCTCAACTAAATCATCACAACACAACCAGCTGCGCACACCAGCACTTAAAATCCAACAAATACGATCTAAACAGCCCCTTAATAACCGAATACAGCAGCCCCTTGCATCAAAACCAGAAAATGTGAGTGGTGATCGAGGAAGTGCATGAAACCAAGAAAAAACCGATAAGTCCTCAAGTATATCTGATGGATCGAAAGTTATATCATGCAGCGACCATTCAACATTATATAAGACATGTATGATGCAGAAATAAAATGGTGCAAAACGTGCCTTAAGAAGATTGGATTGCAAGGATGAAGTGAAGGAACTTGGGTGACTTTTTTCCTTAGCAAAGCAAGAGTCCACCGAAGCCTTCAGCTACTGATTCCGAAACCGAGGGAAGAAGTTGAGGGAGGAGGGTGTCGGCTGCTTATGGAGCTTAGGTTTAGGTTTAATGAATGATTAGGTAGTGATTAAATAGATAAATAGTAGGTAATGGGCTTTAAATTATCAATTAAAGGTTTAAAATGCTAATTAAGCCCAATAGAGTTAAAAATAGGTCCATTAAATCCACACGTACTCCCGAAAAATATTTCGTGTTGAAAATATTTTGAAAATAATAGCCGAACCATTAAAAGTCCCCCGATTCGATAAAATTTGCATACCGATTAAAAATAAAATCTTACAGGTAAAAATACTGAAAAATTCCCATTTTTGAAAAATACTCTAAAAATGTTTTAAATTAATTTATAAAAATAACTCGTGTAATAAAATAATTTTCCTGAAAATTCTTCGGTCTCCAATCCTCGTTCGAACGTGAAATGAAACTTAAAAATCATAGTACATGAACTTTTAAAATTTCATGAATTAAATCCTATCATGCAATAATAATTCATAAAATGACTAAAAATAATTAAACACAATTTAATAAACTAAAAATATATTTTATGCTTTAAAAGAATTTAATAAAATACCAAAGAAATTTAATAATTTGCATGCATGCCAACTTTTTAAAATATATTTACTAACATGCTAAATTACCACTTCTTAAATAAGTCTTTATTAACTTATCTCAATACTCCATCTCCAGTCCGGCCTCACTTATTTAACTGAAAAGATAACAATTAAACTACTGCGTAAAATAAATAAATTTAAAGAAAAGAATTGAATTTAAATAATCATACAATAAAAAATCATTTTAATTTTAAATACTAGAATTATGCATGGCTTATACGCAATCCAATTTACGGGTTCTATAGAAACCATTAAAAGTTAAATTATATTAAAATAAAGATTGTTTATTTCACTTGACTCAATAAACTCCCTATCCAACCGTTGGCTTGCAGGACATCTACTCTAACATAGAAGAGTCCTAGGCAACTAGGAAACCCAATTCAACAAAGACACCAACACACGAACACAAGCATGCAAACGGGCCTTCTGTCCATCAAGTCTTTGAGTGGGCCAGGGCCGGTTTTTCGAGCTGGGCTTGGTCAGTAGGGCCCCTAGGTGGGTTGGCTAGGTTTGGCTAAAGGAGTCTCGGGCGTGTCTCGAGTAAATTGAGAGATGGTTTGGTGGGTTCGTTAGTGTGTCAAAATCAAAAATTAAAAGGCTAAAATTGAATCCAATGGTTCACGGGTGTGGCTCATGACTTGGAAGGGTAGAATAAATCTTAAAAATTTTATGTTTAAAGTTTGGGATCAAAATAACAAGTTTTGGATTTATCCGGGATTTTATCGTCACACAAAACGCTAATTAACGAATTAATTAAAAAGCCTAGTTTTAAGCTTCATAAAATATAGAAAATTGTATTTAAGCTTAAATAATTATTAAAAGTCTAAGTTTTTAATTAAGGAATTTTA
Organism: Primulina eburnea; assembly: GCF_022965805.1. Taxonomy (NCBI): domain Eukaryota; kingdom Viridiplantae; phylum Streptophyta; class Magnoliopsida; order Lamiales; family Gesneriaceae; genus Primulina; species Primulina eburnea. The sequence continues at coordinate 34,171,644 of NC_133107.1, read as the reverse complement.
TATTAATGTTTGGTTTAATTCGGGATTTAAAACGCAGTAATATGCTACGTGTAAAGATTAATATAAAAGTCCTCGATTTAAGCTAAATAAAAATATGAGAAAATTGATGTAGCATTAAATAATTATTTGGGACATGTTAGAGTAAATGAAATTAAGGAAAAAGTCAAAAACGTGAAATTTTACGTCTAGGGGTAAAACAGTCTTTTTACTCCTAAAAATTAGTAAACGTCATGACAATGTCCTGAATGTTGTTTTACATGTTAATATGATTAGTTCAAATGATTATGAATTTTTATGAGGTTGATTTTAAATGTTTATGATTTAATATGTAAAAATATTATTTTAAATGTTTATGATTTTTATATATATTAAAGGTTTATTTTAAATGGCTACGGATTTTAATATGTTAAAATCTTTATTTTAAAATTTTGTGGATGTTTATGATTTTAATATGCTAAATTATGATTTTTAAATGCTCATGAATTTTTATGGTTTAATTATTGGACATTTAAAATATATGTTGCATGCTTGGTTTCAAAAAAATAAAAACGATACGTATATGCATGATTTTTTTAAGTGATGGAAATACGAAATGTTGAAGGACGTGAAGGGATTGTGAGTAATACGATGACATGTTGGAAATATCGTGAGGGTTATGGTCCCAGTGGGAGCCCGACGATCGTGTTTCCATTGATACGAGTACGAATACAAATACGTGATACGAATACAAATACGTTGATATGTTGATATGTGGGCCATGGACTCAGTTGACCGGTGAGAGGGTTGCTGATGTCCCGCCGCCCAGTACTGTGGTTTTATGTAGATGGATCCATCGCCCAATACGTTTAAGAATACGAGTCACAGTCACGATCTGAATTCAATAAACACGAACATGAATATGAATATAAATATGAACATGAATATGGATACAAATATAGATATGAGTACGAATGTGTTTATGTTTGTAAGGCCCGAGATAATAAAGATGATATTATTTTAAACCGAGATTATTGAATTAGAGATTTATGGATTGTTGAATTATATTCCAAGATGTTTGGAATTATTTAGGATTGAATTGATTTAAAAAGATGGATCGAGGGCCAAATTGCAATTAATGAGAAATTGAGGGACTAATGTGCAATAAGTGGGATTTGCCACTTGTCATGCCATGCAAAAAGAAACTTGATACGTGCCACATGACTATATTCCACTCCATTTCATTCAGCTCTTTGGTGTGAGATGGCCGAAACCACCATGGAAGAAAGCTTCAAATCCATTTCTCATTTTGCAAGTTGATATCTCAAGATCCAACCATCAAGTTTTCAATCCAAGTATAGATTTTTGTTCCTTGCCTCAAGAGCTTCAAAGGAGGTAACTTTTATATATTTCCCACAAGTTTCGAAAATAATATGTTGGAGGATTTATGATTTTATTGGTGCTATGTGTTCTTGAGTAGATAGAGATCATAACGCCGTAAACGGATCGATTATCGGATGTCATATGCAATTTGTGTAAAATTCCAGCATGTTGACCGAAATTAGAGGGTGCAGAATTATTATGTTTTGGATTGGTATTGTGGTGGATTATGAGTTGTTGATGCTAGTTGATTGTTGTTTGAGTTATCGGGATACCGAAATTGCGTCGTTATGCCGTCGAATTTGATATAGAATGAGTTTTAATCAATGTCATGACTTGAATGGAATTTGATATTGATATGGTGGAGTTCGAATGGTGCATTCCAGATTCGGTGTGGATAGCCTTGAGTTCAAATGTGTAGCTCCAACCTTGGATAGAAGAATGAGCAATATTTCCTTACTTGTGTTTTATTGAGCGAGAATGATTATTGAATTGTTCAAGACTTAGTTGAGTTATATTTTGATAAAGAACCTCTATACATTGTCATCTCAGATTTGACTTGACAGAGTTGACATACCGACCTCGAGACTTCGGCTACGACACAGATTATTCGACAAAGAAAGGTATAATTCATGTGGTCACGGGATTGCACAACTCGATTCAGATTTGATACGAGTTTCCCTAAATCACATACTAGATTGTTATTACATTGATTATGTAATGCCTTGTTTATTGATTTATATTCGAGTCCTGAGATAGGAGATATTGGCAGATTTGCCAAAACTAGACGTTTCGGTGTATCGTCGCATAGTAGTAGATTTGCTCTATGTGTAGACCCTCGATACAGAGTTGACCGAAGTCTAGGAATAAGACGTACCGTTGCCCCGAGTGGTTGGGTAGGTGACAGACCGTCTTATTCACACCGGGATCCCTAGATTAGAAATGAATCGAGTCGAGAATTAGAGGTTGAATACAGATTTGTATTCATTTACATGTTTTAGATTTTCATTCATGTTACTTGATATATGCTATGCTTTTGTACATGATTATGACATTGCACGCATCCATGTTTTATACTGGGATATGTTCTCACCGGAGTTATCCGGCTGTTGTCGTGTCTGTATGTGTGCATGGCAACACGTGGGGCAGGATCTGGGTCTCGAGCTAGATGAGAGATGGATGATAGCGTGGAGATCTCGGGCATTGCAGATTACTAGTGTTTTATTATGAAACTTGTACTACTCATGTTTTTAGTTGATATTTAAACACTAGTGTATGGTTGTATTAAACAGACTGGTATGTATCTTATGTCGTTTAGTTCATATATAGACTTGTGATGCTTTAATTATACATTTGAAATAATGTTAAAAGCAAATTTTTGACCCACATTTTCGAACAAATATCCAATTAAATCCCAAAAGAATTGAGTTAGAGCCCGGGTCCCCACAACAGGTGGTATCAGAGCAGTAGGTTCTGTAGACTGAGATAGAATAGAATGAGCGGGGTAGATCGAGTCATCTTCCTTGCTTTTGTGATGCTAGCATGATTTATTGCTTTCCCTATTATATGTTGTTGCATTATCTGAGTTGATTTACAGCATATACTTGTCAAGCCTGAATCAGAACCGATTCTCGATCAGAGGTATATGATCAGAGGAGGGCTGAGACAGATGATATTGATTGTGTACTAATCAGTTTTATAATCAGATTTATGCCGCCTAGACGTATACCACAGCCAGAGCAGGGTAGCACGTCCGGTGCATAGATGGATGTTACCGCTACGCCGATGGAGACCTTATTGAAGAGATTTCAGTCTTTCCATCCGCCTACCCTGAAGGGCACAGATAGTGCAGTAGAGTGCGAGAGCTGGCTTGATGATATCGAGATGTTATTTGAGTCTTTGGCATATACTGATGAGCGACGTGTGAAACTGATAGGGCATCAGATGCAAGAGGTTGCCAAGAGCTGGTGGTTGACTACGAAGAGAGCCTTGGAGCACCGAGGCATTGACATCACGTGGAAAGTCTTCAAAGATGAGTTCTATCAGCGCTTCTTCCCTGTTTCCTACCGGAAAGATAAAGGAGCTGAATTTGCGAATTTGAAGCAGGGACAGTGGAATATCGAGGAGTATGTTGCTAAATTCTCTGCATTGCTACGATTTGCACCGCATGTTGCCGGGAACGACGAGGCAGTGGCCGATCAGTTCATCAACGGGTTGAACCCAGATGTATTTACTTGGGTGAACACGGGACGGCCTAATACTTTTTCAGAGGCACTGAACAGAGCTAAGTGAGCCGAGGCTGGCCTGATCAGGCAGCGAGGAGCTTCCTACGGTGTTCAGGGGCAGAGACCGCCACAGCCTACGACCGTACAGTTTCCACCACCTCCTCCTCGTTTTGACAGTGGAGCTAGTAGTAGTGGCAAGAAGGAATTTCTGAAGGCTAAGGGCAGACAGTTTAAGAAATCCGGAAGCAGTTCATCGAGTTCGAGTGGATCTCGACAGAGAGGTCAGGGTTCAGATTACAGTGGCGTGTATTGTAGCTCATGTGGAGGACGACATGCGACGGAGCAGTGTCAAGGAGTTATGGGACGCTGCAACATCTGTAGGCAACAGGGACACTTCGCCAGAGTTTGTCCCCAGAGAGGTGCACAACGATTCCAGAGCACAGGATCATCAGCACCAGCGCCACAGATGGAGAGACAGGTATCTTCTGTACACTCCTTCCAGCCACCCTCCACACAGACCCAGCAGAGACCAGGAGGTAGTCAGACGGTGAGTCAGCCTCCCCGACAGCATGCACGTGTTTTTGCCCTGACAGAGGAGCAGGCGCAGGAGGCGCCAGATGACGTCATTGCAGGTAACTGTTTTCTTTGCGGTTATCCTGCATATGTGTTGATAGACACAGGTGCATCACATACATTTATATCTGAACATTTTGCATTGAGACATTCATTGCCTGTTGAGTTGTTGTCGACAGTAGTGTCTATAGCTTCTCCGTTGGGAAGTGGTTTGATATCTGTGACTACTGTTAGACATTGTATGCTTCAGTTTGAGGGGCATGAGATTGATCTTGATTGTGTAGTACTTGGTTTAGCTGATTTTGATTGTATAGTTGGTATAGACATGTTGACTAAGTACAGGGCCACTGTAGATTGTTTCCACAAGATTGTCAGATTCAGACCCGAGATGACAGATGAGTGGAAATTCTACGGCAAGGGTTCCAGATATCGGATTCCCTTAGTATCTGCTCTGACTATGAGTAGACTTGCTTCAGAGAGGAGCAGAGGGCTTTCTCGTATATTCAGTAGATTTACTGAAGTCGAGCCCAGCATTGGCAGATCTGCCAGTGGTTTGCGAGTTTGCAGATGTTTTTCCTGATGAGATTCCAGGGTTGCCTCCAGTTCGAGAGGTTGATTTCAGCATTGATCTGGTACCAGGCAGTGTTCCTATTTCGAGAGCTCCATATAGGATGGCACCGATAGAGCTGAAAGAGTTGAAAGCACAGTTGGAAGATCTTCTGTCCAAGGGATATATCAGACCTAGTGTATCTCCTTGGGGTGCTCCGGTGCTTTTCGTTCGAAAGAAAGATGGTTCGATGCGACTGTGTATTGATTATAGGCAGTTGAACAAGGCAACAGTGAAGAACAGGTATCTTTTGCCTCGCATCGACGACTTGTTTGATCAGCTACAGGGATCTTCTGTATACTCGAAGATCGATTTGAGATCAGGGTATCATCAGCTCCGAGTTAGAGATGTTGATATACCGAAGACTGCATTCCGAACCAGGTATGGACATTACGAGTTTGTTGTTATGCCTTTCGGTTTGACGAATGCACCTGCGGTGTTTATGAGTTTGATGAACCGCATTTTTCAGAGATATTTAGATGATTTTGTGATTGTGTTTATTGACGACATTTTGGTGTATTCGAAGAATTTGACTGAGCATGCAGATCACCTGAGGATTGTATTGAAGACTTTGAGAAAAGAGCAGTTGTATGCCAAACTGTCCAAGTGTGAATTCTGGCTGCGACAGGTTGTCTTCTTGGGGCATATTATATCTGGAGATGGTATTGCGGTAGATCCGAGTAAAGTTGAGGCTGTGATCAGTTGGCCGAGACCGATTTCTGTGCCTGAGATACGCAGTTTCATGGGTCTAGCCGGGTATTATCGTCGTTTTATCCGAGATTTCTCCAGTATAGCGAAGCCTATCACCCAGTTGACCCAGAAGAACATGCCATTTGTGTGGTCAGAAGAGTGTGAGAGCAGTTTTGTTGAGCTGAAGAAGAGGCTGACTAGTGCGCCTGTCTTGACGATTCCTTCAGGTACAGGTGAGTTCGTTGTATATTGTGATGCATCTCACAGAGGGCTTGGATGTGTTCTTATGCAGCGAGGGCACGTGATAGCGTACGCCTCTAGACAGCTGAAGCCGCACGAGACTCGTTACCCGATTCATGATCTTGAATTGGCGGCGATTGTTTTTGCACTCAAGATCTGGCGTCATTATCTGTATGGCGAGAAATTTGAGATCTATTCCGATCATAAGAGCCTGAAGTATCTCTTTTCTCAGTCAGAGTTGAATATGAGGCAGCGACGATGGCTTGATCTGCTAAAAGATTTTGATTGCGAGATCAAATACCATCCAGGAAAATCGAATGCAGCGGCAGACGCCTTGAGTCGAAAGGTATGTGCTCTTTCCTTGTCGACTATAGGTGTATCGAGTTTAGTAGAAGATTGTTGCTTGTCTGGATTAACATTTGATACAGAGAGTAGACCGTTGCGACTTGCTGCGATTCAGATTGAGCCAGACTTGATTATGAGGATCAAAGAAGTGCAAAGAACTGATCCGAGTGTTCAGAAGTCGATTGATATGGTCAGAGCTGGACATATCTCAGAATATCAGGTCAGAGATTCTATTCTGTATGTGAATAACCGTCTAGAAGTGCCAGATGTTTCAGATTTGAGACGACAGATCATGTCAGAGGCACACTGTAGCCGGTTTAGCATTCATCCTGGTGGTAGAATGATGTACAATGATTTGAAGACGCAATTCTGGTGGAAGCAGATGAAGACAGATATTGCAGAATTTGTGTCTAGATGTCTGAATTGCCAACAGGTGAAGGCAGAGAGGAAGAAGCCCGGAGGTTTACTTCAGAGTTTGTCTATTCCTGAATGGAAATGGGACCACATTTCCATGGACTTTGTGACGAAGTTACCTCGATCATCCCGGGGCTGTGATTCGATTTGGGTCATCATTGACAGATTGACCAAATCTGCCTGTTTCATTCCGTACAGAATGACCTATCGACACGACCAGATGGCAGAGTTGTATGTCAGAGAGGTCGTTAGATTGCACGGTGTGCCGAAGTCGATCGTATCAGATCGTGATCCACGATTCACTTCTCATTTATGGCATAGTCTGCAGCAGGCTCTAGGTACGACTTTGCACCTGAGCACCGCTTATCATCCTCAGACAGACGGACAGTCAGAGCGGACTATCCAGACTTTAGAGGATATGTTGAGAGCTGTAGTACTAGATTTCGGTACTAGTTGGCAAGATTCATTGCCGTTGTGTGAGTTTTCCTACAACAACAGCTATCAGACTAGCATTGAGATGGCACCGTTCGAAGCTTTGTATGGTAAGAAGTGCAGATCTCCGTTGTACTGGGATGATATTTCTGAGGTACCAGAGTTGGGGCCTGATATGATTCGTGATATGACTGAGAAAGTGAAGATCATTCAGAAGAGAATGAAGACGGCACAGGATAGGCAAGCGAAATATGCCAATATCAGACGCAGACCGTTAGTATTCGAAGTTGGAGACAGAGTATTCTTGAAGATTTCTCCTTTTAGAAGCATTGTCAGATTTGGCAAGAAAGGAAAGTTGTCTCCTAGATATGTCGGTCCGTACGAGATTTTAGAGAAGATTGGCAATCGAGCTTACAGACTTGCTCTTCCTCCTTCATTATCAGGGATACACGATGTATTTCATGTATCGATGCTACGCAGATATATGCCAGATAATTCTCATGTCATTCATCCTGACGAAGCCGAGTTAGATCAAACTTTGAGCTATGTTGAGAAACCGGTACAGATCCTTGATCGGAAAGAGAAACAGCTCAGAACCAAGACCATTCCGCTTGTGAAAGTTCAGTGGACTCGTCATGGAATTGAAGAAGCTACTTGGGAGACTGAATCAGATATGAGACAGGAATTCCCAGAGTTATTCCACTGATGTGAGTTCCTATTTCAGTTTCTATTATTTCTGAATTGATTGCCTGTGATATGATTGCTTGAGATTTCGAGGACGAAATCATGTCTTAGAGGGGGAGAATTGTAAGGCCCGAGATAATAAAGATGATATTATTTTAAACCGAGATTATTGAATTAGAGATTTATGGATTGTTGAATTATATTCCAAGATGTTTGGAATTATTTAGGATTGAATTGATTTAAAAAGATGGATCGAGGGCCAAATTGCAATTAATGAGAAATTGAGGGACTAATGTGCAATAAGTGGGATTTGCCACTTGTCATGCCATGCAAAAAGAAACTTGATACGTGCCACATGACTATATTCCACTCCATTTCATTCAGCTCTTTGGTGTGAGATGGCCGAAACCACCATGGAAGAAAGCTTCAAATCCATTTCTCATTTTGCAAGTTGATATCTCAAGATCCAACCATCAAGTTTTCAATCCAAGTATAGATTTTTGTTCCTTGCCTCAAGAGCTTCAAAAGGAGGTAACTTTTATATATTTCCCACAAGTTTCGAAAATAATATGTTGGAGGATTTATGATTTTATTGGTGCTATGTGTTCTTGAGTAGATAGAGATCATAACGCCGTAAACGGATCGATTATCGGATGTCATATGCAATTTGTGTAAAATTCCAGCATGTTGACCGAAATTAGAGGGTGCAGAATTATTATGTTTTGGATTGGTATTGTGGTGGATTATGAGTTGTTGATGCTAGTTGATTGTTGTTTGAGTTATCGGGATACCGAAATTGCGTCGTTATGACGTCGAATTTGATATAGAATGAGTTTTAATCAATGTCATGACTTGAATGGAATTTGATATTGATATGGTGGAGTTCGAATGGTGCATTCCAGATTCGGTGTGGATAGCCTTGAGTTCAAATGTGTAGCTCCAACCTTGGATAGAAGAATGAGCAATATTTCCTTACTTGTGTTTTATTGAGCGAGAATGATTATTGAATTGTTCAAGACTTAGTTGAGTTATATTTTGATAAAGAACCTCTATACATTGTCATCTCAGATTTGACTTGACAGAGTTGACATACCGACCTCGAGACTTCGGCTACGACACAGATTATTCGACAAAGAAAGGTATAATTCATGTGGTCACGGGATTGCACAACTCGATTCAGATTTGATACGAGTTTCCCTAAATCACATACTAGATTGTTATTACATTGATTATGTAATGCCTTGTTTATTGATTTATATTCGAGTCCTGAGATAGGAGATATTGGCAGATTTGCCAAAACTAGACGTTTCGGTGTATCGTCGCATAGTAGTAGATTTGCTCTATGTGTAGACCCTCGATACAGAGTTGACCGAAGTCTAGGAATAAGACGTACCGTTGCCCCGAGTGGTTGGGTAGGTGACAGACCGTCTTATTCACACCGGGATCCCTAGATTAGAAATGAATCGAGTCGAGAATTAGAGGTTGAATACAGATTTGTATTCATTTACATGTTTTAGATTTTCATTCATGTTACTTGATATATGCTATGCTTTTGTACATGATTATGACATTGCACGCATCCATGTTTTATACTGGGATATGTTCTCACCGGAGTTATCCGGCTGTTGTCGTGTCTGTATGTGTGCATGGCAACACGTGGGGCAGGATCTGGGTCTCGAGCTAGATGAGAGATGGATGATAGCGTGGAGATCTCGGGCATTGCAGATTACTAGTGTTTTATTATGAAACTTGTACTACTCATGTTTGTAGTTGATATTTAAACACTAGTGTATGGTTGTATTAAACAGACTGGTATGTATCTTATGTCGTTTAGTTCATATATAAACTTGTGATGCTTTAATTATACATTTGAAATAATGTTAAAAGCAAATTTTTGACCCACATTTTCGAACAAATATCCAATTAAATCCCAAAAGAATTGAGTTAGAGCCCGGGTCCCCACAATGTTGATATAATTGTGTTATAAAAATGTTTAAGTTTAAAGTTTATGCATTATTATGAAAATGATATTTTAAGTACAAGTATTTTTCACTGTTGTATGAGAACTGTATTACATATTACTTGTTATCAAGGATATGATGTGTTGATTCTTTAGACTCTCTAGGTGTGTATGATGCAGGTGATATTAATAATTATGATATTGGAGGTCTTGATGGGTGACTTTGCTGTACTGTTGGTGCACATAACCTGAGGACCAGTGCTTCTATTTTTCGCATTTAAGTTTATGATTTACGTTAAAGATTTTATAGAATATTTATTTATGCTTTTTGAGAGATTTTTGGGAGGTTTAGTATGAGCTATAATTTTCATATTTATTGCTTCTTAGTTTTGGTACAACGTTTTACGATTTCATATTTATCAGCTAGATGGTGGTACGTTCTTAGTCCCAGAATTTGGCTGTCTATATCGAAGATCTGCAATAGGAGTCGGTCTTCTCCTCAGTCTATCGACATATATCCAAAAGTCCAGTAACTTGGCGGTTCTGCCATGACGGTTCTGGCAAAGACTAGGCGGATCTGCCTTACTCTAACTCATGCTTTGCTATAATCAATAGAGTAAGAATATCAAAATCAAACATTTCTAATATTCAATTAAATAATCATTCAGTATGTGATTTTGGGAGACTCAAGTCAAATCTAACTCGAGTTTTCCAATCCCGAATCAACATTTATTTATACCTGTCTTTATACCAGTCTGACTCTGTTGAAGTCTCGGATTCAATGCCTGTCAATACTCAATCTGGTAATGACAATAACGAGGAATATAATATCAATATCCCAATCAATCAATACTGGATATAATCAGAACTAAATCACATTTTGTTTCAACGGCATAACTGCACAATTCCAATATACCCAGCAATAAAAATCGACACATATCAATTCCTTCAACTCATGATCAATAAGGATACACATCTGATATCATATCTCAACCCAATCAACTCTGAAATTCATAACAATTCCATAATCAGTCTGTTTTTCAATCTGTCTTTGATTCTACGATGTCTAACATGTCAAGAACATCATATATGAATCATATTCGATTCTGTTAACATCATAATTTCAAAACATGTCAAAACGTAACAAAACTTACGTCCAGTTGTAGCCTGCGTTGATAAGAACACAGTACTGAAGTCGGATTAAAATTCGGATGGACGGATTTATGACAAAAGGCGTAAGGAATTTTCACTTCTTTATCGTGTTTCCCTCTCTTCGTTTCTTCCTTTTGTTCTGAGGAATGAATTTTGATACGTTTATATATATCCTGCATGTTGTGAAGCTAGGTGGCTCATTTCTTTGCGCAGCACATCTCGCGCATATACGCGACCTATCTCGGCGCATATGCGTGAGACCATATGTCTCGGCGCGTAGCAACACGGCAGCTCTCGCATATGCGCGCCCCATCTCCGCGCATATGCGCGAGGCCTTTGCTCATTTTTCCCAACTCTCGGGTACCCTCGCGCATGTGCGCCGATACCCGTCGCGCATATGTGCGAGGGGTTCTGCCTATTCCGCGCATATGCGCCCCATCAGGTCGCGCATATGCGCGAGGCTCATTCCTCGCACAAAATTCCAACTTCTTTCCGGCTTCTCCGGTCTGATCCGTTCTGTTTATAATCACATCAATTAATCAACGAATCATTTTAGATTAACAACACATCAAATCTCGGGCATTACAATTCTCCCCCCCTAAGATACGATTTCGTCCCTAAAATCACATGCAATCAATCATATCGATAAGGAGTATATACATAAACTGTATAAGAAATTTACATAATCGGAATAACTCTGGGAATTCTTGTCTCATATCTGATTCAGTCTCCCAGGTTGCTTCTTCAGTGCCATGACGAGTCCATTGCACTTTTACAAGTGGAATAGCCTTTGTTCTGAGTTGCTTTTCTTTACGATCAATAATCTGGACCGATTTTTCAACATAACTCAGAGATTCATCAAGTTCGGCCTCGTCTGGCTGAATAGCATGTGAAGCATCAGGAAGGTATTTCCTTAATAACGATACATGAAAGACATCATGTATCCCAGATAATGAAGACGGTAAGGCGAGTCGATAGGCACGATCTCCTATCTTTTCAAGAATCTCATAAGGCCCAATATATCGTGGAGACAGTTTTCCTTTCTTGCCAAATCTTAAAACTCCTCTGAAAGGTGAAATCTTAAAGAATACTCGGTCTTCTTCTTCAAATACCAATGGCCTACGGCGAACATTGGCATATTTGGCCTGTCTGTCTTGTGCTGCCTTCATTTTATTTCGAAATTAACTTCACTTTTTCTGTTATATCTCTGATCATGTCAGGTCCAATCTCAGGCACCTCAGAGATATCATCCCAATAGAGAGGGGATCGACACTTCTTTCCGTACAACGCTTCAAATGGTGCAATCTCAATACTCATCTGATAGCTGTTGTTGTACGAAAACTCACAAAGTGGCAATGCATCTTTCAAATTAGTGCTAAAATCAAGCACTACAGCTCTCAGCATATCTTCCAATGTCTGGATAGTCCGCTCTGACTGTCCGTCGGTCTGTGGATGATATGCGGTACTTAGATGTAACTTTGTACCTAGAGCCTACTACAAACTTTGCCAGAAGTGCGAAGTAAATCGAGGATCACGGTCTGAAACAATCGACTTCGGCACTCCGTGCAATCTGACCACCTCTTTGACATAAATATCGGCCATTTGGTCATATCGGTACGTCATTTTGTATGGAATAAAGCATGCCGATTTGGTCAATCGATCAATCACAACCCAAATCGCATCACAACCTCGGGAGGATCGTGGCAACTGTGTTACAAAATCCATGGAAATGTGGTCCCATTTCCATTCAGGAATTGACAAACTCTGCAACAATCCTCCTGGTTTCTTTCTTTCCGCTTTCACCTGTTGGCAATTCAGACACTTGGCTACAAATTCAGTAATATCAGATTTCATCTGTTTCCACCAATATTGTGTCTTCAAATCATTGTACATCTTCCTGCCACCAGGATGAATGCTAAAACGACTGTTGTGCGCTTCTGTCAGTATTCGTTGTCTCAATTCTGAAACATTTGGCACAACTAGAAGATTATTCACATACAGTACACTGTCTTTTACCTGATACTCTGATCGATGACCTGCTCTGACCATCACAATCGAATTCTGAACGTTCTGATCAACTTTCTGAGCCGCTTTAATTTTCAAAATCAGCTCTGGTTCAGCCCGAATAGCACATAATCTCAAAGGCTGACGATCTGTTTCAAATACTAATCCAGACAAACAGTAGTCTTCAATCAAATTCGAAACACCCATAGTTGATAAAGACAGAGAACATACCTTTCGACTCAGTGCATCAGCTGCTGCATTGGATTTTCCTGGGTAGTATTTGATTTCACAATCGAAATCTTTTAATAGAATCAAGCCATCTTCGCTGCCTCATATTCAATTCTGATTGTGAAAACAGATATTTCAGGCTCTTATGATCAGAATAAATCTCAAACTTCTCACCGTACAGATAATGTCGCCATATTTTTAATGCAAAGACGATGGCTGCCAATTCAAGATCATGAATTGGATATCGAGTCTCATGGGGTTTCAGCTGTCTCGAGGCATAAGCAATCACATGCCCTCGCTGCATCAAGACACAACCCAATCCGTGGTGAGATGCATCGCAATAAACCACAAAGTCGCCAGTACTTGAGGGAATAGTCAATACCGGAGCACTGGTCAACCTCTTCTTCAATTCTAGAAAGCTGGTCTCACATTCTTCAGACCAAACAAATGGAGCATTCTTCTGAGTCAGCTGAGTAATTGGTTTAGCAATACTTGAGATATCTTTAATGAAGCGGCAATAATATCCCGCTAAACCCATAAAACTGCGAATTTCGGGCACTGACGTCGGTCTCGGCCAAGAAATCACGGATTCAACCTTACTGGGATCAACAGAAATACCGTCTCCGGATATAATGTGACCCAGAAATACCACATGTCTCAACCAAAACTCGCATTTCGACAGTTTAGCATATAATTTCTGAGCCCTTAAAATTCGCAACACAGTTCTTAAATGCTCAGCATGCCCACTTATATTCTTTGAATAAATCAAAATATCATCAATGAATATAATCACAAATTCATTGAGATATTTCTGGAATATTTGGTTCATCAATCCCATAAATGCAGCTGGAGCATTCGTTAGACCAAACGGCATAACAATAAATTCACAGTGTCCATACCTGGTTCTGAATGCTGTCTTTGAGATATAAGAATCTCTGACTCTCAGCTGATGATATCCAGATCTCAAATCGATCTTGGAATATACAGAAGAACCCTGCAACTGGTCAAACAAATCATCAATACGAGGCAAAGGATATTTATTCTTTATCGTTGCCTTGTTCAGTTGCCGGTAGTCGATGCATAGTCTCATCGAACCGTCTTTCTTTCTTACAAACAGTACTGGAGCACCCCAAGGAGAAACACTTGGTCTGATGTACCCCTTGGCCAGTAAATCTTCCAGCTGATCCTTCAATTCTTTCAACTCAATTGGTGTCATTCTGTATGGAGCTCTAGAAATTGGCTGTAGTGACCCGTTCCAGAATCACCTACTAATCAGAACTTAAGCATGCAAAATTAACATTTAAAACTGAATCAGGTAAACAGCGGAAAAACAGTAATACAACCCAATCGAATCTGTAAGTACAAAATACTTAAACAACCAGATCGAACTAAATACCAAGAACAAATACCAACAACTACAGGTCAACCTCTGCCAGCTCCCTGTCCACTCCCTCCTGGACCGTCCAACCTGAGACCTGCCCCATCGAATAGGGTGTCCAAAACAGAGATAAACCGAGGACGTGAGCATAAAACGCTCAGTACCGAAAGCATGAGTATACAAGACTATGACATGCATGTATGCAAAATGTACTGGATACCAGGATCTGGGTATATCGAAATACTGCTCAGACAAATGACGTCAAGGTATGTAGCACTCTGCGCCGTCGCACCAGGAGGTGGCTCCCATACCAAAATAAACCTGTGGATATACCGGTGACCTGACCACCGTCGGCCAACGGGGTCCAACCATCCACAACAAACGAGGGCTGAGCACCCTCTCAACAGGCTATCTCAAAGATAATCAGGCTCAACATGATTATGCAAATGCCGCATAATAAACCATGCATCATATGACAGATAATAATGCAACACATAAACATGCAACACATAGTAAAGCATACTCAATCCTGCTATCTCGGATAGTACTTTCGTACCTCAAACCAGTAGATCCTAGCAATCAGCCCTAGAATCAAGCCTACAATCCAAGTGATACCATATCACTAAACCACATCTAAAAGCCTTAACTAGACTAATAGATACTCCCAAATCTCAAAGGGAACCCAGAACTATACCTGCGTTCGTAGTCAGCCCACTGATGCCGCTAGCCCCCAACTAGAGCACAGCTCCGCTACAAAACCAGTAGCTCCCCGCTAGTGCCCGAACCTCGGGAAAAGACTAGAAACCCATCAGAAACGACTAAAACGCTCTGGAACTCTCGGAATTGGTGAGTGAAAAGTGAAGCCTCGCGCTTCTATTTATAGACAACGATCGGACGATCCGATCCACTTCGGACGCTCCGATCCGGTCCACTTCGGACGATCCGATCCACTTCGGACGATCCGAACATTGCATGTCTTCCCCGTGTCCAGCCACCTGTCTTCGGACGATCCGAACCCTGATCGGACGATCCGAACTCTGACATGACATGACTCGTCTGACTCCGAACAGAACGGTCCATCCGAACCCACTTCGGACGATCCGAACCAACTTCGGACGATCCGAACCCGGTTCGGTCCTTCCGATCCCACCGAAATACAATTAATCCAATAATTAACTCAAATTAGGCATCGGGATACTACATTGGCACTGTACCTGGCATCAATTCAATGCTGAATTCTATCTCTCTGACTGGAGGTAATCCCGGGATCTCATCTGGGAAGACGTCAGCAAACTCACGTACTACTGGCAGATCTGCCAATGATGGACTCGATTCAGTAAATCAACTGAATAGACAAGGAATCCCTTTGCTCCTTTCTGTAACAGTCGAGTCATAGACAATACGGATATCAAAAGAATTCTCGATCTAGAACCCTTACCGTAGAATTTACACTCGTCAGCCATATCTGGTCTGAATCTCACAATCTTGTGAAAACAATCAACAGTCGCTCTGTACTTGGTCAACGTATCAATCCCGATAATACAGTCAAAATCAGACAACCCAAGTACAATGCAATCTAACTCAATGTACTTGGGACCCGCACGCTAATCTTTTTCTTAATCGTCATTTGGATAATTGGATCAATGTAATTAATCTGGGTCTAATATTTTTTTTTATATAGTGCGGAACGTAATGGAATCAATCTAATATACATATCAGTATAAAAGCATAATTCTTATACAACATACATTCATCTAAATCTAAGGTTCAACAACTAATTATTAAGTGTTCAAACCCTATTTACATCGAAGTCCGTAGTCTCCACTCTAATCACGATCTCTCCTCATCTCCTTGACCCTGATCCTGTCCCACCTGTTGCCATGCACACATACAAACACGACAACAGCCGGATAACTCCGGTGAGATATATATATCCCAGTATATACTATGTAAACATGCAATCATATAAAAACATATATAAAAGCATGAAACACATGCCAATAACAGGTATAAAATATGCTAAACATGTATCAATACAATATTTGAATCACACTCTGTGACTACTAGACTCTGACTCGACTCATCCTAATCTAGGGATCCCGATATGAATAGAACACAACGTTCTCCCATCTACTTTACCCCAGCTAGATGGTGGTACGTTTTTAGTCCCATACTTTGGCTGTCTATATCGAAGATCTGCAATAAGAGTCGGTCTTCTCCTCAGTCTATCGACATATATCCAAAAGTCCCGTAACTTGGCAGTTCTGCCATGACGGTTCTGTCAAAGACTAGGCGGATCTGCAGTACTCTAACTCATGCTTTGCTATATCAATAGAGTAAGCATTATCAAAATAAACATTTCAAATATCAAATTCAATAATCATTCAGTATGTGATTTTGGGAGACTCAAGTCAAATCTAACTCGAGTTGTGTAATCCCGAATCAACATTTATTTATACCTGTCTTTGTATTAGTCTGACTCTGTCGAAGTCTCGGATTCAATGCCTGTCAATACTCAATCTGGTAATGACAATAACGAGGAATACAATATCAATATCCAAATCAATCAATAATGGATATAATCAGAACTAAATCACATTCTGTTTCAACGGCACAACTGTACAATTCTAATATACCCAGCAATACAAATCGACATATATCAATTACTGCAACTCATGATCAATAAGGTTACACATCTGATATCATATCTCAAACCAATCAACTCTGAAATTCATAAAAATTCCATAATCAGTCTGTTTTTCAATCTTTCTTTGATTCTAAGATGTCTAACATGTCAAGAACATCATATATGAATCATATTTGATTCTGGTAACATCATAATTTCAAAACATGTCAAAACTTAACAAAACTTACGTCCAGTTGTAGCCTGCGTTGATAGGAACACAGTACCGAAGTCGGATTCAAATACGGACGGACGGATTTCTCAAAAAAAGCGTAAGGAATTTTAACTTCTTTATCGTGTTTACCTCTCTTCGTTTCTTCCTTTTGTTCTGAGGAATGAAGTTTGATACGTTTATATATATCCTGCATGTTGTGAAGCTAGGTGGCTCATTTCTTTGCGACCTATCTCGGCGCATATGCACGAGACCATATGTCTCGGCACGTAGCAACACGGCAGCTCTCGCATATGCGTGCCCCATCTCCGCGCATATGCGCGAGGCCTTTGCTCATTTTTCCCAACTCTCAGGTACCCTCGCGCATGTTCGCCGATACCCATCGCGCATATGCGCGAGGGGTTCTGCCTATTCCGCTTATATGCACCCCATCAGGTCGCGCATATGCACGAGGCTCATTCCTCGCACAAAATTCCAACTTATTTCCGGCTTCTCCGGTCTGATCCGTTCTGTTTATAATCACATCAATTAATCAACGAATCATTTTAGATTAACAAAACATCAAATCTCGGGCATTACATAAGTACTTTATATTCTTGGTGCACTCATACAAGAATACAATGATTAAAGATGGATACAGATTCGCAAACAACCAATTCGCTCTTAAAAATGTGTATAAACTATTTATATTAGCGCATATAGTATATTTATATAGCATTATATTTTATCTTTATACATATGCATGCTACATAGATTGAAACGTTTGCCCTTTTTATTTCTTAAAACGTGCTAGAAATATTTTTTTTTCCTCCTTAATCTCCATAATTCAAAATATAACTATATATACTTTAAAAATACCTTGACACCATTTTTTTTAAAATAAAATACCCAACTACCATTTAAAATCAAAGGAAAATAGTTTGAATCATAAAATCGTCTAACATTTTACCAAATCTAAAAACATTATTTGAAAAGTATAGCCCATACAATAACCTCTCAAAAACCACTCATAACAAAAATAAAAGTCTTAAAATCTTTTAGCATAATCATAAGCTTAAATGCGGAAAGTAGAAGCGGTGGTCCTCGGGTTGTGTGCACCTTTGTTGCGTGTTTTCTTAATTGCTTGCAAGTGCACAACGTCAAGTTTGTAATAAAATGTATTTTCGAGTACAAGTGTCGATCCCACGAGGAATGTATTTCTAAATTTATATTAATGCTTGTAATTGAAATAGTCTCGACTTTATTTAGAATAATCAATTGACAGATTTGTTTATACTAATAACTAGATTTAAAACTAAATTAAATTATAGTACAACACCAAACTTTTTATAACAAATAAATATGGAATAAAAGATCTAGAGGTCCGATTTCACGCAACTATCCACCATGTGTTATTTTGTGTAGCTATATTATAAATGTCCTTATTATACCTTAGCCAAGAATTCCAAATTATCTACTCCCTCTCCCGGGTGCTAAGTAGATACTAATTATCTAACAACAGATTGTAACGTCCCCATCAACAATCTATAATTAAATAACACAATAAGCACTAAATTCTTTTAATGGCTTCAATAGCAATATATGTAGTAGCCCGAATTCCAAATTGGGTAATTAACGGATTAATGGTGATTAAGAAGGTTTAAGGTGTAATTTTGACCGAGTCATGATCGGACGGACCGAAGATGGTTCGGAAGCACCGAAGATGGTTCGGAAGGTCCGAAGTGGGTTCGGTGGATCCGATCATGAGGTGTCAAGAGCAGCTGGACACGTGCATGTTCGGACGGTCCGAAGTGTATGATCGGAGGATCCGATCATGAGCTGTCAAGAGCCAATGGACACGTAGCGTTCGGACGTTCCGAAGTGTTGTTCGGAGGATCCGAACATGGCCTATAAATAGTGCTCGGATTTCTCATTTTTGACTTGCCAATTTCTTGAGTTTTCTCTCATTTTGGAGAGTTTGGAAGGTTTCTAGGGTTAGTTGTTGGTCGAGCGATAGCCAAGAGCTGCCAGGAGTAGTAGCGTAGCGGCGCCTGAGTTACGAGGTAATCGACATCAAAGGGCTGTCGACGGACGAAGGTAAACCCTAAACCTTTGGTAGTACTAGGGAGTACTGGTTTTGCTAGTCGAGCATGGTAGTATTGATTGAGTATGCTTTTGATGCGTAGGCTTGTGCTAGACCTGTTTAGCGGTGTTGCGTAAGGCTAGGCTTGCTGTGATAGAGGTACGAAAGTACTATCCGAGATATCCTGGTTGAGTATACATTCATATATGTGTTGCATGATTATTTGCTGCATTGTTATATGTCATATGATGCATGCTATTATGTCACGAGTTATGATGCATATTGCATATCATGTTGAGCCGTATCTCCTTCGAGATAGCCTTTACTGTTGAGCTGTATCTCTTTCGAGATAAGCTATATCTTGGGGCCGCTCAGCCCTGTCTTGTGGACGCATGGACACCGAGAGTACACAGTGGCCGACGGGTCGGGAGGGCTTCGGTGGTCCGGGACATTTTTAGGTCCACGTCTGTCTTGTAGTGGATGCAGTGACCCAGAGGTGTACCGCGCGGCACTATCCACTTGGCGCCTCTAGACTGAGCATTGTTGAGATCCTTTTGTGACTCCTGTTTCTTGACTACCCCGGTATCATGATCATAGCATGTGCATTTCATATAGGTCTGTATACTCATACTTTTGTACTGGGCGTTCTTATCGCTCACGTCCTCGGTTTTGTTTATTCTTGGACACCCCATTCCCACGGGGCAGACCTCAGGTTGGACAGCTCAGGAGGAGCAGGAGGAGGACGTTGAGTAGCTGGTTGGTTTAGTTTATCGGTATTGTTTTGATTCGATATGGTTGTATTGGATATTTTATTTTGAGTTATTCTAGACTTCGATTGGGTTGTATAACCACTATTGTTGTTGACTATTTCCGCTGTTATCTCTGATTATTGTTAATTAGGTTATTTGCATGCTTAGTTTTTGATTAGTAGGTGATTCTGGAACGGGTCACTACAATATATGTCCTCTCGAACTATATAAATACTATCGATGTATTTTTCCCTTTCTTATTTATAAATTTCCTTTTCCAAGTGATAAATTATAAACATAAGAATCATTCAAGATATGGCCAATAAAATGAAAGCATTAAGATTGGAAAAATACAAATGAACAATATGGAACTTATATAGCATAAATCATAAATCCCAAAACATGGTTTTTAGTTTTGTTCCATCATTCCTCTAGAAATAAAAATTAGTTCATAATAAAATAACACAACAACACATAAATCTTAAACAAGACATATCAAATAAAAGTAAAAATAAAGAAAGAAGAACTTAGAACAAGAACTTGGAGTGCAATGAAATTCCTTTCCAAAAGTGTGCTAGAGAATTCTCAAGAACTTGATGAACTTGATCTTCAATCTTTCTTTGTAGCCTCCAATCCTTCCCTTGGCTCCTCAATTGTGGGGACCCGGACGCTAATCACGTTCTTAATCATAATTGAGACTAATTAATCAATTATAATAATCAGGGTCTAAATTTTTATTTTTTTTTTAAAATGCGGAAGGTAATGGAATCAAACTCCTATACATATCAGTATAAAATTATAAATCTGATAAAATATACAATCATACATACTCAGGTTCAATAACTACTATCAAGTGTTCAAACCCTAGCTCTAATTCAAGTCCGGTATCACCACTCTAATCTCGATCTGTCTTCACCTCTGTGACCCTGAACCTGTCCAACCTGTTGCCATGCACACATATAAACAAGACAACAGCCGGATAACTCCGGTGAGATATAAATATCCCAGTATAAACAATGTATTAAATGCAATCATATAAAACATATATAAAAGCATAAACAAACATCAAAACATGTATCTAATCTGACTACATGAATCAATGATTCGTGATCTACTCTTATCTTATCTCAAATCTAGGGATCCCAATCTAATTTAGACTTTGGTATGCTGTATCGAGTGTCTGAGATAGACGTCGATCTACATCTAAGGCTCTTCGATACACCGTAAGTCTAGAGTCTTATTGGTTATAAGAAAGACTCGGCAGTTCTGCCCTAGCTAGGCTGATCTGCCCTAGACTAGGACTCTGACTCTGTTCTAAGTCAATACATGCACATATCAATCTGATAATCTGCAAATATCAATGTAATAAAGTAAAGTATGTGATTTAGGGAAACTCAAGTCAAACCAAACTCGAGTTGTACAATCCCGAATCAACATTTATTTATACCTTTCTTGCTGTCGCTCTGATACAATCAAAGTCTTGATTCAAAGTCTGTCACCGTTCAATCTGGCAATGACAATACCAATATTCTGTATCAATATTCTAATCAAATCACAACATCTCTGTTTTATCAAATTCTGACAATACAACAGTACAATCTTGCGACACATATCAGTCTATCTCAATTCCAAACGTTTACAATCAACCACCGTACAAATCTGATATCACAGCTCAGTCAATTTCATTCTGAAAATCATAACAATTTCATCTTCAATCTTTTTCTTAATCCGACTTCGATTCTATGATGTCTACTATGTCAAGAACACCATATATGAATCGTATCTGATTCTGGACATAGCATAATTTCAAATCTTAACAAAACTTAACAAAACTTACGTCCTGTTGTAGCTGTCGTTGCTAGGAACACGGTGCCGTACTCGGATTTAAATTTGGTCTGTAGATGATATGCGGTACTCAGATGTAACTTCGTACCGAGAGCCTGCTGCAAACTCTGCCAGAAGTGCTAAGTAAATCGAGGATCACGATCTGATACAATCGACTTCGGCACTCCATGCAATCTGACCACTTCTCTGACATAGATCTCTGCCATCTGATCAAATCTGTACGTCATCTTGTACGGAATAAAACATGCAGATTTGGTCAATCTGTCAATAACGACCCAAACCGCATCACAACCTCGGGAGGAACGCGGCAACTGTGTCACAAAATCCATGGAAATGTGATCCCATTTCCATTCAGGAATGGACAAGCTGTGTAATAAACCTCCTGGTTTCTTTCTTTCTGCCTTCACCTGCTGGCAATTCAGACATTTGGAAACAAATTCTGTAATATCAGTCTTCATTTGTTTCCACCAAAACTGTCTTTTCAAATCATTGTACATCTTTCTGCCACCAGGATGAATACTGAATCGGCTGTTGTGCGCTTCTAACAATATTTGTCGTCTCAACTCTGAAACATTCGGCACAACTAGACGATTATTCACGTACAAAACGTTATCACGTACCTAATACTCTGATCGATGTCCTGCTCTAACCATCGATACTGATTTCTGTACATTCTGATCACTTCGCTGAGCTGCCTTAATTCCCATAATCAACTCTGGTTCTACTTGCACCGTATAAGTCTCAACGGTCTATAATCTGTTTCAAATTCTAATCCAGACAAACAGCAGTCTTCTATCAAATTTGAAACACCAATCGTCGATAAGGATAAAGAACATACCTTTCGACTCAGTGCATCAGCTGCTGCATTAGACTTTCCTGGATAGTATTTGATTTCACAATCAAAATCTTTAAGCAAATCAAGCCATCTTCGTTGCCTCATATTCAACTCAGATTGCGAAAACAGATATTTCAAACTCTTATGATCAGAATATATTTCAAACTTTTCACCATAAAGATAATGTCGCTATATCTTTAATGCAAAGACAATGGCTGCCAATTCTAGATCATGAATTGGATAACGAGTCTCATGTGGTTTAAGCTGTCTTGAGGCATAAGCGATCATATGCCCTCGTTGCATCAGCACACATCCCAACCCTCTGTGAGAAGCGTCGCAATAAACCACAAAATCCCCAGTATCGGATGGTATAGTCAACACCGGTGCACTGGTCAACCTCTTCTTCAACTCCAGAAAACTGGTCTCACACTCTTCAGACCAAACAAATGGAGCATTCTTCTGAGTCAGCTGAGTAATTGGTTTAGCTATACTCGAGAAATCTTTAATGAAACGACGGTAGTATCCTGCTAAACCCATGAAACTGCGAATTTCAGGTACTGATGTCGGTCTTGGCCAAGAAATCACGGCTTCCACTTTACTGGGATCAACTGATATACCATCTCCAGATATAACATGACCCAGAAATACTACCTGTCTTAGCCAAAACTCACATTTCGACAGTTTAGCATATAACTTCTCAGCCCTTAGAATTTGCATCACAGTTCTTAGATGCTCAACATGCTCACTCATATTCTTTGAATAAATCAAAATATCATCGATGAAAATAATCACAAAATCATCGAGATATTTCTGGAAGATACGGTTCATCAATCCCATGAATACAGCTGGAGCATTCGTCAGACCAAACGGCATGACAATAAATTCATAGTGTCCATACCTGGTTCTGAATGCCGTCTTTGAGATATCAGAATCTCTGACTCTCGGCTGATGATATCCCGATCTCAAATCGATCTTGGAATATACTGAAGAACCCTGCAACTGATCGAATAAATCATCTATACGAGGCAAAGGATATTTATTCTTTACCGTTGCCTTGTTCAGTTTCCGATAGTCGATGCAGAGTCTCATCGAACCATCTTTCTTTCTTACGAACAATACTGGAGCACCCCAAGCAGAAACACTCGGTCTGATGTACCCCTTGGCCAGTAAATCTTCCAACTGATCCTTCAATTCTTTCAATTCAACTGGTGCCATTCTGTACGGAGCTCTAGAAATCGCACTGTACCTGGCATCAGTTCAATGCCGAAGTCTATCTCTCTAATTGGAGGTAATCTCGGGATCTCATCTGGGAAGACGTCAGCAAACTCACGTACCACTGGCAGATCTGCCAATGCTGGACTCGACTTCAGTAAATCTACTGAATATACAAGGAATCCTTCTGCTCCTTTCTGTAATAATCGAGTCGTAGATAATACGGATACTAAAGGAATTCTCGATCTAGAACCCTTACCGTAAAATTTCCACTCTTCAGCCATATCTGGTCTGAATCTTACTATCTTGTGGAAACAATCAACTGTCGCTCTGTACTTGGTCAGCATATCAATACCGACAATACAATCAAAATCTGACAACCCAAGTACGATGCAATCTAACTCAATCTCATGCCTGTCATACTTCAGTACACAACGCTTAACAGAATTTACAGATATCAAACCTATCCCCAAAGGCGAAGATACCGACACTACAGTAGCTAAAGACTCTACAGGCAATGCATGACTCAATGCAAATCGTTCAGAAATAAATGTGTGTGAAGCACCGGTATCAATTAATACGTAAGCAGGATAACCACATAAAGAACAGTTACCTGCCACAACGTCATCTGGTGCTTCTTGGGCCTGCTCCTCTGTCAAAGCGAATACTCTGGCCTGCTGTCTCAGAGGCTGACCAACTGTCTGGCTTCCTCCTGGCCTCTGCTGTGATTGAGCTGGCGCTGGCTGGAAAGTATGAACAGCAGCGGATCGTCTCTCAGTCTGTGCTGCTGATCCTGATGACTCGGCCCCCTGAGTTCTCTGCGAACCTCTCTGTGGACACACTTTAGCAAAGTGTCCCGGCTGTTTACAGAAATTGCAACTACCAGTCAATCCCTGGCATTGCTCAGTAGCATGTCTTCCTCCGCAAGTCTTGCAATAAACTCCAGTGTAACTCTGGCTCTGTCTAGTCCCACCGGAGCTGGAAGAACTGCTGCCAGATTTCTTGAATTGCTTTCCTCTGGCTTTCAAAAATTCTTTCTTTCCTCCACTACTGCTGCCACCTTCAAATATGGGAGGTGGTTGCTGTGGTCTCGGTGCTGGAGGCACAAATGAAGCCCCTTCTGTCTCATCAGACCGGCTTCTGCTCCCTTAGCTCTGTTCAGGGCATCAGTAAAATTATTCGGTCGCCCTGTGTTCACCAATGTGAAAATATCGGGGTTCAGGCCATTGACGAACTGATCAGCAGTAGCTTCTTCGCTGTCAGCCACATGTGGAGCAAATTTCAGCAAGGAGGAGAACTTTGACACGTACTCCTCTATGTTCATCTGTCCTTGCTTTAGATTGGCAAACTCCGCCCCCTTATCCTTCCGGTACGACACTGGAAAGAATCGTTGATAAAATTCAGTTCTAAATATATTCCAGGTAATATTCGTACCTCTATGCTCCATGGCTCTCTTCCTCGTAATCCACCAGTCCTTGGCAACGTCGTGTAACTGGTGTCCAATTAATTTCACCCTCTTCTCATCTGTATACTCCAAGGATTCGAATAGCATCTCAATATCATCAAGCCAACTCTCACACTCCACAGCGTTCTCTGTGCCTTTCAAAGTCGGCGGATGAAATGACTGAAATCGTTTCAGTAAGGTTTCCATTGGAGTCGGTGTGACATCCATTGTAGGATTGGATGTACTTCCCTGTTCTGGTACTCGTCTTGGAGGCATATCTAATAATCAAATAGATTAGTAACAAATACCACAATTCTGTTTCAATCCTCCTCTGATCATCTTACTGCTAATCTAGAATCAGTACTGATTCAATTTCAATAAAACACATTACTATATCAAATCAGATAGACAAGTAACATGTAGTAAAGCAGTAAGACATGCTAGCATTCAAAAGCAGGAAAGGAAACCTCAATCTACCCCGCTCACTAGCCTCTTCTATCTCAATCTAAAGGATCTATCGCTCTGATACCACCTGTTGTGGGGACCCGGACGCTAATCATGTTCTTAATCATGATTGGGACTAATTAATCAATTATAATAATCAGGGTCTAAATTTTTTTTTTTTAAAATGCGGAAGGTAATGGAATCAAACTCCTATACATATCAGTATAAAAGTATAAATCTGATAAAATATACAATCATACATACTCAGGTTCAACAACTACTATCAAGTGTTCAAACCCTAGCTCTAATCCAAGTCCGGTATCACCACTCTAATCTCGATCTGTCTTCACCTCTATGACCCTGAACCTGTCCCACCTGTTGCCATGCACACATACAAACAAGACAACAGCCGGATAACTCCGGTGAGATATAAATATCCCAGTATAAACAATGTATTAAATGCAATCATATAAAACATATATAAAAGCATAAACAAACATCAAAACATGTATCTAATCTGACTACATGAATCAATGACTCGTGATCTACTCTTATCTTATCTCAAATCTAGGGATCCCAATCTAATTTAGACTTTGGTATGCTATATTGAGTGTCTGAGATAGACGTCGATCTACATCTAAGGCTCTTCGATACACCGTAAGTCTAGAGTCTTATCGGTTCTGAGAAAGACTCGGCGGTTCTGCCCTAGCTAGGCTGATCTGCCCTAGACTCGGACTCTGACTCTGTTCTAAGTCAATACATGCACATATCAATCTGATAATCTGCAAATATCAATGCAATAAAGTAAAGTATGTGATTTAGGGAAACTCAAGTCAAACCTAACTCGAGTTGTGCAATCCCGAATCAAAATTTATTTATACCTTTCTTGGTGTCGCTCTGATACAATCAAAGTCTTGATTCAAAGTCTGTCACTGTTCAATCTGGAAATGACAATACCAATATTATGTATCAATATTCTAATCAAATCACAACATCTCTGTTTTATCAAATTCTGACAATACAACAGTACAATCTTGCGATACATATCAGTCTATCTAAAATCCAAACGTTTACAATCAACCACCGTACAAATCTGATATCACATCTCAGTCAATTTCATTCTTAAAATCATAACAATTTCATCTTCAATCTGTTTCTTAATCTGACTTCGATTCTATGATGTCTACTATGTCAAGAACACCATATATGAACCGAATCTGATTCTGGACATAGCATAATTTCAAATCTTAACAAAACGTAACAAAACTTACGTCCTGTTGTAGCTGTCGTTGCTAGGAACACGGTGCCGTACTCGGATTTAAATTTGGACTGACGGATCGAAATATAAAGGCGTAAGGATTTTCGCGGAGATTCTCGGTGCTTCTCTTTTCTTCTTTTTTGAAGAAGTTTCGCATGTTATATATATATATATATATAAATATATATATATAATATATATATATATATATATATATATATATATATATATATATATATATATATATATATATATATACAATTTGCATGCCAAGAGAAACGTGGCAACTTTCCAATTTGCAAGTCTCGCGCTCGGGCGGTGGTAAATTACCGCTCGAGCGCGGCCTTCTCTGCCCAAGCATTTTCAAAGTGCACCCTTGGCGCTCGGACGGTCAAAAACTACCGCCCGGGCGCTAACTCTTCTTCCCGCAACGTAACTTTGATGAACAATGGCGCTCGGGCGGTCAAAAACTACCGCTCGGGCGCCAGACTCTCTGTCCCCAAGTTATGTCATTCGTATACTTGGCTCAATTTGGTCTCGTAATGGCCCGGCCATAATCACATTAATTCAACTTCAATAATCTCATGTTAATATAATTAAAATCTCATATTAACAGAATCAAGATCTTGGCCCTTACATCAATGACCTAAATGATGAATAATAGAGGCCTTTTATAGTCCTAGACAATTCTTATACGCAAAACATCAAAGTCAGCAACTCCCATGCGCAACACACCAAAGTTTCAGAATTTCCGGACTCTGTCTCTGCATGACCGCAGGTGCGGTGTAAGTAGGACCGCGGGTGCGGTCGTGTTTCGATTAAAAAATCATGTTCACACAACAAAGACCGCGGGTGCGGTGCTGACAAGACCGCGGGTGCGGTCTTGCTTCGGCAAAAATTGTCCTTTGCACTTTCTAATTAATCACTTTACTACTCCAAATTCTCATTCTAAGCTTCCAAACTACAATAACAAAAATAAAAACAAATCACATAAAACCTGCTCAAAAATCACAAAATTCCAAGTTAAAAACAAGTAAAAAAAGTACAATAAATTGCACTTATCAAACTCCCCCAAACTTAAGATTTTTCTAGTCCCGAGCAAAACAAAACAACACAAACAAACAAACAAGTCATGAAATACTTTAAAGAACTTGGCCTCAAGATATCTTAACTAACTCTTCATGCATTCACAATTCAAATCAATCCAACCACTTGTTCATCCGGATACAATTATGCAACCGGTTAATTTTCTTAACTTCTAATCTCTTCAACTCATGTTTCAAAACATTCTCAATCAATTTCAATTTTTTACAAACCCAAATCAAGAGGTCTTTTCCGGTAAAAATTAGGTTCAAAGCAATATTCATTCAAGAAATGGATACCCAATAAATATTTGATGCAATGAGGTGTGTGTAAAATTGATCAAGATTCTTACTCAATGAAAGTGTTTATCGATTGTCCATAAGCTAGATCCTCCCAATCACTCTCCACTAGTATATTGGACAACTATGACTAGGTTAATAGGATTTTCAATGGTTGTAATGTTAGTCCTCAGTTCATGGCTACAAATAAAGATTAGGAGTTCAAATAAGGGAGTAACTTGAATTTTATCTCTTTTGCAAACTCCACTTTTTCTTTTATCTCCATTTTTTTTTATTCATTTCATCTCTTTTTCTCCAACTTCATCAACGTAACATCATTCATTTTTTTCTTTTCTTTTGTAGGAGAATTTTCATTTCTTTGATCCTTTGAATTCTTACTCCCTTGAAAAGGTAGGAAATTAATTGTATAAGATATTCAACAGGGTAGTAAATGTGGAATAATTGAAAGAACATCGAATGGGGGTCTTTTACACATATTAACGTGTGCCATTCGAATTCATATAGGCTCAAAGAGGTGACAAAAGATAAATTATTTTTATTTGGTTGCTTCAAAGGCTCAATCGATCCAAAAATCACCTATCATTCCTAAATCATAAGTTGTCCGTATTTCGCTTCGAATAATGTTTGGATAGTTCTAGACAAAATCTCAATTCACCAACACAGAGTAGAATCTAATCATCGTGAAAATGGTGTCTCAATGCATCAACCAAATACATATATATTCAAAAGAAAAGTGCTTGGCTTCCAAGAAATTTCAAAAACACAATTATTTTCTCAAATAGGCTCAAAAGAGCTTCAAATGAATATTTATGAACAATATAAATGGCCCAAATAACATCAAAGACTGCCTCAATCATCTATGTGTTTGCAAAAAAAATTATTTTGATGTCAAATGAAAATCACAAAGTTTTATAGAAATTATAAGTCTCAAACTTACCACATCTCATGATTATTCTCTAAATTTTTCAAATTGATCGATTAATATGAATTTAATGCATGACCTTTCTTTTCAATACAAAATTTTTTTTATCATTGGCCAATTCACAATAAAAAAAATTTCATGACTAAAACACTACAAACACACAAGCAAATAACTAAAAAAATAATAATAATAAACACACAAAATAAACTAAATAAACAAACACACAAAAGAAAATAAACACACCAAATAAAATATAATAAAACACAAAAATAAAATAAAATAAAATAAATCAAATCTCCCCCAAACTAAAACATGTGCATCGTCCTCGATGTAAGTAAGCATGAAAATCAGGAGAATACACATACTTCGGGCAACGACCGTCAGTGGTCATCGCCATCATCATCATCTTCATTATCTTGGGGTGGTTGGAACTCCGGCGGATGGTATACATGTGGCCACTGTGGAGGAGGTGGAAATGGATGTCCAGAAGTTGAAGCAGATGGAAATTGCTGAGCCAAGACCGATGTGAAATCCATCATGTATCCCATAAATGTGTCGGTCCTGAAACGGATCGATTTTAGGTGACCGAAAACGCAACTGAAGCAACAAAATTTTCGAAAAACACATGGAAAATTTCGGCCACCTCTAGTACTAGGTGTATCATATACAAAAACACAAAAATGTCATACATAGTGTGTTGAGAAATCGTTACCTATCAACCTCTTGAGGTTGATGATGGCTCCAACCAAGATGTAAACAACTTGGCTCTTGAAAGGTTGACCTTCTACAAGCTTCCCTTTGAGCCCGCCTTGCTCAAATATTAAGCCCACCACCAACAAGCTAGATCCACTCTAATTTTTCACTAGAAAAATTAGAGCATTTTTCTTTGAGAAGTGTTTTCTTTCCTCAACTCTTGAAGAAGAAAATTGAGAGAAAACTTGGAGAATTATTCTTGCATGTTTCGGCCATCTCAAGTCTTGAATGGGGGGAAGGGAGACTAGCCTTGGTAGTGTAAAAAGGTGTTGTTGGCATGTGTGACACATGTCTTGAACATTGAGAAAGTTGTCTCCCAACTCTTCACCTCCCATGCATGCAAGTCTTATTTGATTTTTAACAATTAAAAATCCATCGACTTATTTTTAATTATCTCAAACATATTTGAGACTAATTAAACATTACTTGAATTTACTCAAGTCACTAGTTGAATAATTATTTTAATATAGGGCTCTACAAGACCCAATATGATTTAATTAATTCAACTCTTGAATTAATTTGATTATTTGGACTATACTAGGTCCACTAGTGTTTAATTAATTCAACACTTGAATTAATTTAATTTAGTCCATAATAATGTTTATAAAAATCACAATTTTCAAATACATTATTTATTTGGCCAACTTTTAATCTAGGAACAGTTCCATAAATTAAAATTTACCTTTCTCTCATAGAAGTCATACTTCTATTTTTTCTTACGCTTATAAACTCCTTTATAAGTCGTTCAACACATTGAACTATTTTTACTTCTCAACGGGATCTAGAAAGCCAGCACTTGTGTGGCCCTCAATGGTTCATTGATACAACTAGCCGTGGGTTCACATCTCCATGTGATTCGGACTAAACATGTCCTTATATGAGCATACCACAATTGCTCCATTCTTACTTATCAACCCCTTGATAACAAGAACGTCAGAACTCAAGTCTGATAGTACCCAACCAATCATGTTAAAGGCCTAGCAACATCGCTTACATGATTCCCTAGGTATCAAATGATAGTGCCTGCAAGAACCATTCAATTATGGTTAGCGTACAGTACGGTCCCTTCAACTCATATATCTCGACCGATTCGACAACCATTGGTTTATCGAGAGTTGTCAATGAATCTATACTATGTGTCATGTCGTAGTTGCATCGATGGTGTAATCTATGAAACCCCTTTCATAATTACCACCATACTTTGATCAGAGATTTCAATCTAAATACACATGAGAACACATAGGATATCCATACCCGAAGGTAAGCGGTGAATCCCCGACTACAATGCATCGACTCCTATATGTTTCGACAGAACACCCAATCTTGCCAACTGATGACACCATGAGAGTCGGTAAACAAGCCAAAGTGTAATTCTAGCACATAGAGTCTCAATGTTGTCCCAGGTCATAAGGACTAATGGTGTACAACCATAAACTAGGACTTTTCCACTCGATAAGTGAGAACCACTTGGAAAGTCCTTTATGGAGGGTTGTTCAGTGCATTTTACAAAGAGCACCTATCTGCATGTTCGGACATCACAATGTCTCTTACCAATGAAACATGGTACTCACATCGCAGATACTAGTCTCTAACTCGAGCGACCTATATCCTTCTTAGCGGCGGCTGAATCGACTAGGAACTGTTTAGAATATACAGTATTCCAAATATGAGTTTCATGATACTCATCATATGAGCATCTCATATTCTTTCTACTATTTGTATATTCAAGGACTTTATCAATGCAACTAGCATGGGTATACAGATAAAGAAGTGCCAAAATAATAATTTCAAATATTATTAAAATAAAGATCGTTTATACATAGTGTTTCATTGTGAACACTCGGCCAACACTTGGCTCGACGGGCACCTACTCTAACAATCTCCCACTTGCACTAGAGCCAACTACCCATATGCTTCAAACCCATCGATTCGCGATGCTTCTCAAACAATGGTGTGACACCTCTATCCCGTAACGATTAAAATACAGCGGAATTTAAAATTTTATTTCAAATATGGAAGGAGTTTCAAAATACATTTCATAAAAATGTTTACAAAATAATCACATGATCATTCAAATGACATACAAAATACAAAACAATCATTCTTATGATCATGTCCCAAAATATTTGCAAAATAATCTTCCTTCCAACGGTGTATGCATATGACCCCCATCCACGATCACTGTCCTGGTCGGTCACTCTTATCTGCATCACATGAAATAACTGAAATGAGAATAAATCTCAGCAAGTGGAACTCTACATAGCAATGATACAATATACTTTGTAAATCATGACTTTGAAATCATAAATACCATCAACTCTGAAACATGAATACTGTAGCAATAACTGTAGCAATAGCAATAGCAATAGATAGCAATAAGATGGTATTCTCTTTTCTCTGGTTGGATTGATATCAATAGTATCTCTGTCTGTGGTTGCAAATATCCCATCGATATAAATCGATAACTGTGAGGGATAAAATCCTATGGTCGATGATCATCTAATTGCATGCAATGCTCTGACTATGATTAATCAATCCAATAAAACATTTGAACTCTGAATAGCATTTAAAGCCGTCATTTCGCAATCTCTATCTTTTGTATTCCCTTTTTAACAATAGTGAGACATACAATGCCTCCAATAGATAATCAATGAAATCAATACATAACAATGAATCAATTGAAGGGAATATCACTTTAAAATCTTTAAAACACAATACATATATCATCATGTGAGCACAAGGGATGAAATTCCACTTACAACCAATAGAACACCTTCAAACTATACTCTTGGTACACCACCTACAATAATAATCCATAAACAACACCAAAATCAACTCTATATCCAAAAATACAAGTCAAATATCCCATTAAACCAACAATAACAACACCCTATAACAACTCATCTCCAAAAACCATGCTAGAATCGCACCAAAAACTTACCTAAGCTTCCTAGCACCAAGGAGAACGTCGATCTCAAGTCGGAAATCCAAATAACTCCAAGAATCAAAGGTAGGAAGCAAAAGAAATGGATGAAAACCCTTGCAAATGGAGAGAAAAATCGGAAATGAAGAAGGAGATAAGGTATGGTATGGCCAACAACTCCCAAAAAGCAACTAAATATCTCGCCCATACTTACACCGCGGGTGCGCTAAGCTCACGGCATTCCAACAAAATTCCCAAGCACGAAGACCGCAGGTGCGGTGCTGCAATTACCGTGGGTGCGGTGCACACCGCGGGTGCGGTCCTTGCACTGCCGCGGGTGCGGTGATGCCACGGCCTTCAAATTCCAAAATGATGAACAGTACACCGCGGGGGCACTCCTCTAAGAGCGCGGGTGCAATCAAGCCACGGAAATGAACAGTACTAAATCAACTAAAATCGATCTGAAACGCTGAAACGAACAATCAACACCAAATAACACCTCAATAAAATAATAACCAATACTACTATAGCCCAAAACACAACTCTAAACATCTAATCACATAACCCAAATAACATACGAAACTTAAATCGTACCGTACACCGGGCTCGGCTATTACAATCTCCCCTCCTTAGAGGAATTTCGTCCGCGAAATTGACGTCACTGCACGAACAACTCAGGATACTTCTCTCTCATCTCATCCTCTGGTTCCCACGTAGCCTCTTCGATCAAATGGTTCCTCCAAAGGACTTTAACGATGCCGATCTCTTTATTCCTCAATACTCTAACTGTGCGATCTAGAATCTGAATCGGAATCTCTTGGTAAGTCAAACTCGGCGTCAAGTCCAATGGCTCGTGGCGAAGAACATGGGAAGGATCTGCAATATACTTCCTGAGCATCGATACGTGAAACACATTATGGACTCTATAAAGATCGGGCGGTAGGGCTAATCTGTAGGCTCTGTCACCAACTCTGTCCAAGATCTCAAATGGACCAATAAACCTCGGACTCAACTTGCCCTTCTTGCCAAACCTCATCACACCCTTGAGAGGTGCTATCTTCAAGAACACATGATCGCCAACCTCGAACTGCAAAGGCCTACGACGAACATCTGCATAGCTCTTCTGTCTGGACTGTGCTGTCTTCATCCTCTCACGGATCACAGCAACAACATCGGCCGTCTGCTGGACCAACTCGAGACCCAACATCTTCCTCTCTCCAACCTCATCCCAAAACAAAGGCGATCTGCACTTCCTGCCATAAAGAGCCTCATACGGTGCCATGCCAATCGACGCCTGGTAGCTATTGTTGTACGTAAACTCCACAAGTGGCAATTTAGAATCCCAGCTACCAGAATAGTCAATAGTACAAGCTCTGAGCAAGTCCTCTAAAATCTGAATGACTCTTTCTGACTGACCGTCGCTCTGAGGGTGATAAGCTGTACTAAACGCTAACCGTGATCCCATAGCTCTGTGCAGACTCTTCCAAAACTCGGAGGTAAATCTGGGGTCACGATCAGACACGATCGACACAGGGACACCGTGAAGTCTAACTATCTCTGCAATATAATCCTCGGCATACTGGTTCATGGAGTACGTCGTCTTGACTGGGAGAAAGTGCACCGACTTGGTCAATCGATCAACAATGACCCAAATGGAATTATAACCTTTTAGCACTCTGGGAAGACCAGTCACGAAATCCATCGTAATATGCTCCCACTTCCACTGAGGAATCGGCAATGATAGCAATGTCCCAGCAGGTCTCTGGTGCTCAATCTTCACCTGCTGACAAGTAAGGCACTGAGAAATGAACAAAGCAATATCTTTCTTCATACCTGGCCACCAGTAGAGTCGACGAAGATCCTGATACATCTTCGTACTGCCTGGATGAATCTAATATGGCGCAGTATGAGCCTCTGTCAAGAAATCTCGCCGAATATCATCGCCAATAGGAACACAGATACGGCCTCTGAAAGTCACCAATCCATCACCATTCAAACCAAACTCTGAATTACCCCTCTCTTCAGCTCTAGCTCTCAACTCTAGCAACTGCACATCGACAGTCTGCTCTCTACTGATCCTGTCCGTCAAAGTAGATCGAATAACCAACGCTGAAAGACGAGCAATGGTACCTGGAATCACCAGATCAATCTCCTCTCTCTGCAAATCCATCAACAATGGCCTCTGAATCAAAGAACTCAATGAAGAACTCGACTTGCGGCTCAAAGCATCAGCCACAACGTTCGCCTTCTCTGGGTGATAACTGATCGTCACATCATAATCCTTGACAAGCTCTAACCACCTCCTCTGCCGCATATTGAGCTCTTTCTGCGAAAATAGATACTTCAAACTCTTGTGGTCTGTGAAGATCTCACACTTTTCGCCATACAAGTAATGTCTCCAAATCTTCAGGGCGAAAACCACAGCTGCTAGCTCCAAATCATGAGTCGGATAATTCCTCTCATAGTCTTTCAACTGACGAGAAGCATAAGCAATGACCTTACCTCGCTGCATCAGCACTGCACCAAGGCCTCTCTTCGACGCATCAGTATAGACCACAAAATCCTCAGAACCACTAGGCAAAAAAAGAACAGGAGCTGTCGTCAATCTATCCTTCAACTCCTGAAATGCACTTTGGCAATCGATAGACCACTCGAACTTCACAGTCTTCCTCGTCAAATTGGACAATGGCAGGGCAATCTTGGAAAAATCTGAAATGAAACAACGATAATAACCCGCCAAACCAAGGAAACTGCGTACCTCTAAGACAGTGGTAGGAATAGGCCAATTCTGAATCGCCTCTATCTTCAATGGATCAACAGCAATGCCATCCCTCGAAACAACATGGCCTAGAAAAGAAATCTGATCCAGCCAAAACTCACACTTCTTCAACTTGGCAAACAACCTCCTCTCTCTCAGCAATTGAAGAACAACTCTGAGATGCTCTGCATGAAGCTCTCTGGTCTTGGAATAGATCAAGATGTCGTCAATGAAGACAATGACGAAGCTATCCAGATAAGGCTTGAACACACGGTTCATCAGGTCCATGAAGACTGAAGGGGCATTGGTCAAACCAAAAGACATCACGAGAAACTCGAAATGACCATACCTGGTCCTGAAAGCCGTCTTAGGGATATCGGACTCCCTAACTTTCAACTGATAGTAGCCAGACCGAAGATCAATCTTCGAAAATACTGTAGTATTCCGATGCCTAATTTGAGTTAATTATTGGATTAAATATTATTTCAGGTGGGATCGGAAGGACCGATCAGGGTTCGGATCGTCCGAAGACAGGTGGCTGGACACGTGGAAGACATGCAAGGTTCGGATCGTCCGATCAGGGTTCGGATCGTCCGAAGACAGGTGGCTAGACACGTGGAAGACAT
The DNA here is from genome assembly GCF_022965805.1 of Primulina eburnea. Taxonomy (NCBI): domain Eukaryota; kingdom Viridiplantae; phylum Streptophyta; class Magnoliopsida; order Lamiales; family Gesneriaceae; genus Primulina; species Primulina eburnea. The sequence continues at coordinate 34,135,288 of NC_133107.1, read as the reverse complement.
GCAGGATTCGGATCGTCCGATCAGGGTTCGGATCGTCCGAAGTGTGCCGGATCGGATCGTCCGAAGTGGGTCGGATCTACCGATCGTTGTCTATAAATAGAGGCGCGAGGCTTCATTTGTTACTCGCCAATTCCGAGTGTTCCAGAGCGTTTTAGTCGTTTCTGATGGGTTTCTAGTCTTTTCCCGAGGTTTAGGCACTAGTGGGGAGCTACTGGTTTTGTAGCGGAGTTGTGCTCTAGTTGGGAGCTAGCGGCATCAGTGGGCTGACTACGGACGCAGGCTTGATTCTAGGGCTGATTGCTAGGATCTACTGGTTTGAGGTACGAAAGTACTATCCGAGATAGCAGGATTGAGTATACGTTGCTATGTGTTGCATGTTTATATGTTGCATTATTATCTGTCATATGATGCATGGTTTATTATGCGGCATTTGCATAATCATGTTGAGCCTGATTATCTTTGAGATAGCCTGTTGAGAGGGTGCTCAGCCCTCGTTTGTTGTGGATGGTTGGACCCCGTTGACCGACGGTGGTCAGGTCACCGGTATATCCACAGGTTTATTTTGGTATGGGAGCCACCTCCTGGTGCGACGGCGCAGAGTGCTACATACCTTGACGTCATTTACCTGAGCAGTATTTCGTTATACCCAGATCCTGGTATCCAGTACATTTTGCATACATGCATGTCATAGTCTTGTATACTCATGCTTTCGGTGCTGAGCGTTTTATGCTCACGTCCTCGGTTTATCTCTATTTTGGACACCCTATTCGATGGGGCAGGTCTCAGGTTGGACGGTCCAGGAGGGAGTGGACAGGGAGCTGGCAGAGGTTGACTTGTAGTTATTGGTATTCGTTCTTGGTATTTAGTTCGATCTGGTTGTTTAAGTATTTTGTACTTACAGATTCGATTGGGTTGTATTACTGTTTTTCCGCTGTATTACCTGATTCAGTTTTAAATGTTAATTTTGCATGCTTAAGTTCTGATTAGTAGGTGATTCTGGAACGGGTCACTACATTTATGGTATCAGAGCATGCATTAAGATTTTGGGATTAGAACTATTCTTTTGGGTTTAATCTCTGGTAACTTTTGTAGCTAAGAGATGTCTGGTTTTGACGACGATGCTAGTAGTCATGGCAGCATTGGACGCTGGGCAGACCGCGACGATCGGGAGCGTCGTCGAGAGCATCGAGAACGTCGTCAACACCGTCGTGATGAGCCTCGGAGTTTTAGTATGCATCGGTTCTTGCAGATGGGGCCGAAACCTCTTTCGGGCGGTGAGACTCCGGATGTTGCGGAGAACTGGCTTGAGAGGATGGAGAGCTGCTTCAAGACTTTTCAGTGCTCGGCGGAACAGCAGATTGATACCCTTGATTTCTTGCTGGAGGGTGGTGCGCGCAAGTGGTGGAGGTCTACCTCTGCACCGATAGTTCAGCAACAGGGTCGAGTTCTTTGGGCCGATTTCCGAGCCGCTTTCATGCTGCTTTACTTTCCGCCAGCCCTTCTGCAGACCAAGGCGATTGAGTTGATCAATCTGAAGCAGGGAAGTTTTTCTGTTGATGAGTATCAGCAGAAGTTCTTTGAGTTGCTTCCGTATGTTCCACATGTCAGTGACAATGCTAGGGCCAAGTATAACCATTTTCTCCAGGGCCTCAATCAGGAGATTTTTGATCGGGTTGTCGTCTGCGATGATCCGACATCGTATGAGGGCCTTGTGAACCGTTGTCGCCAGGCTGAGGGCAGTTTGCTGAGAGGTCGAGCCATGCAGTCTGCTCGTCCTACTAGTTCTTTGGGTCCCCGCGCCCAAGCATTCAAGAAGGCTGGATCTACTTCTTCTTCCTCTGGATCTGGAGGAGTTCACCATTTTGGGAAGAAGAAGGGCCCGTGTCAGCATTGCGGGAAGGATCATCCGACGGAGCGTTGTCGCAAAGTTGCGGGTGCTTGTTACAAATGCGGTGAGATGGGCCATATGAAGAGAGACTGTCCACAGACGGGCGGAGGATCAGGATCTGGTTCTCAGGCTTCAGTTCATCAGAGGCCACAGCAGGGACAGTCTACTCAGGGTTCTAACCTCCGACCGCGTACTCAAGGGCAGGTCTTTGCTCTTAACCAGGATCAGGCTGCTGAGGAGAACGACAGAGTTATCGCAGGTGTTTTTTTATTATGTGGATTACCTGCTTACGTTCTCATTGATACTGGTGCATCACATTCATTCATATCTGCGAGATTTGCTAAGCGTCATGCATTACCTTTCACTTCTTTGGACGTTGTGTTATCTGTTTCCACACCGATGGGTCATTCGGTGCTAGCTAAACGTCTAGTTTTGGGTTGTCCTCTAGAGTTTGAGGGTAATGTTTTAACTGCTAATTTGATGATTCTTGCGATGGAGGATTTTGATTGCATTCTGGGAATAGATGTGCTGACTGTGTTTAGAGCTACTGTGGACTGTTATCAGAAGTTTGTGCAGTTTCGTCCAGTTGAGGGCGACAGTTGGTTTTTCTATGGAGAGGGAGCGCGACCCCCGATGCCTGTGGTTTCTGCTCTGAAAGCCTGTCGTGCTTTAGAGTCGGGCGGGGAAGGCTACCTTATCTATGCTATTGATTCGTCCACAGATAGTGTCGGTATCAGCGACATTCCAGTGGTTTGCGATTTTCCGGATGTTTTTCCCGAGGAGATTCCTGGTTTTCCTCCCGTTCGGGAAGTGGATTTCGGCATTGATTTAGTGCCAGGCACGGCACCAATCTCTAAAGCTCCTTATCGTTTAGCTCCATCAGAGATGCAAGAATTGAAACAGCAGTTGCATGATCTTCTTGACAAGGGGTATATTCGACCCAGTGTGTCCCCGTGGGGAGCACCAGTTCTTTTTGTCAAAAAGAAGGATGGTTCTATGCGGCTTTGCATAGATTATCGGCAGTTGAATCGTGCTACGATAAAGAATAAGTATCCGTTGCCACGGATTGATGATTTATTTGATCAACTGCAAGGTACCTCTGTGTATTCCAAGATTGATTTAAGGTCTGGTTATCATCAGCTTCGGGTTCATCAGGGAGATATATCGAAGACTGCATTCAGGACCCGGTATGGGCATTATGAGTTTCTGGTTATGCCTTTTGGGGTGACGAATGCACCAGCAGTTTTTATGGATCTGATGAATCGGATTTTTCGGGAATTCTTGGATAAGTTTGTTGTGGTGTTTATAGATGATATCTTAATCTATTCGCATGATCAGCAAGAACACGTACAACACTTAAGGACTATTTTACAGACACTTCGCGAGAATCAGCTTTATGCGAAGTTGAGTAAATGTGAGTTTTGGATTGACAGGGTTGTATTCCTTGGTCATGTCATTTCTAGCAAGGGAGTTTCAGTTGACCCGAGCAAGGTGGAAGCGGTATTGAACTGGTCGCGTCCGACGACAGTAGCCGAGATCCGCAGTTTTCTGGGATTGGCTGGGTATTATCGCCGTTTCATTGTCAACTTCTCTCAGGTTGCTAAGCCACTCACTCAGCTCACTCGGAAAGATGTTTCATTTGAGTGGACATCAGAGTGCGAAGAGAGTTTCTTGGAACTTCGCAGACGTTTGACATCTGCGCCTATTTTGGCTTTACCGTCTGGATCTGGTTGTTTCAGTGTTTACACCGATGCCTCTTTACAGGGACTAGGGTGTGTTCTGATGCAGAATGAGCATGTGATTGCTTATGCGTCGAGACAGTTGAAGCCTCATGAGGAAAACTATCCTGTTCATGATCTGGAATTAGCAGCGATCGTTTTTGCTTTGAAAATCTGGCGCCATTATCTGTATGGTGAGCGATTTGAGATTTTCACTGATCATAAGAGTTTGAAGTATCTGTTCACTCAGGCTGAGTTGAACATGCGTCAGCATCGTTGGATGGATCTACTCAAGGATTATGATTGTGAGATCAAGTATCATCCAGGATCTGCGAATCTCACGGCCGATGCTCTTAGTCGCAAGGTGAGATTGTCTGCTCTTCAGACTTGTGCTGTATCTGAGATTATTCAGAATTTCTGTTCGATGGGATTCAATTGTAAACATCGGAAGGGAACGGAGAGTATCCGTGTAGCTACTATTTTGTCTGAGCCAGTTTTGTATTCTCGGATTAGAGATGCCCAGATGTCTGATTCTAAGATTCAGAGATTAGCTCGGTTGGCTGATGGAGATAATACTTCTGGATTCCACTATCAGTCCAAGGGTCTTTTGTGCTTATCTGGTCCTGTTGTTGTACCGGAAGATGACACTTTGAGGGAGGAGATTTTATCCCAGGCTCATCGTAGCAAGTTGAGTGTTCATCCGGGGAGCAACAAGATGTATAAGGATTTGAGGACTCGATTTTGGTGGAAAGGTATGAAACGTAATGTTTATCAGTATGTCTCCAAGTGCCTAGTCTGTCAGCAGGTGAAGGCTGAGTATCGACGACCTGGAGGTTTGTTGCAGAATCTTCCTATTCCGGAGTGGAAGTGGGAGCATATCACGATGGACTTCGTGACTCACTTGCCTATGTCTGTGGGGAATAGAGATGCTATCTGGGTGGTAGTGGATCGGCTTACTAAGTCTGCCCATTTTCTTCCGTATAACAGAGATTTCACTTTCGATCGGATGGCACGGTTGTACATTCAAGAGATTGTACGGTTTCATGGTGTGCCCGTGAGTATCGTTAGTGACAGAGATCCTCGATTTACATCTAGATTTTGGGGCAGCTTTCAGCAAGCCTTGGGCACTACCTTGAGTTTGAGTACTGCATATCACCCAGAGACTGACGGTCAGTCAGAGAGGACTATTCGTACTCTTGAGGATATGTTGAGATCTTGTGTGATGGATTTCGGGCCAGCTTGGCAGGATCATCTGCCACTGATAGAGTTTGCATACAACAACAGTTTTCATAGGAGTATTGGTATGTCTCCGTTTGAAGCATTATATGGTCGACGTTGTCGTACTCCTCTGTTCTGGGAGGAAGTCGGAGAACGACAGGTCGAGGGTCCAGAATTGATTCAGCAGGCCATGGACAAAGTTCTTGTGATCAAACATCGGATTAAGACTGCTCAGGATCGACAAGCGAGTTATGCGAACACCAAACGCAGACCTCTTCATTTTGATGCAGGCGAGAAAGTGTTTCTCAAGGTATCACCTTTTCGGAGGATTCTGAGATTTGGACTCAAGGGTAAGCTATCTCCGAGATTCATTGGTCCTTTTGAGATCTTAGAATGTGTGGGAGATTTGGCCTACAGATTAGCTTTGCCACCGTATCTGTCTAGTGTTCACAATGTGTTTCATGTGTCTTTGTTGAGACGATACGTAGCGGATGAGTCTCATGTTTTGCATCCGACAGAAGTTCAGCTGAATCCGGATTTGTCTTTTGTGGAAAGACCCGTTTCGATCTTAGACCGGAAGGATAAGGTACTGCGGAATAAGACTATTCCTCTTGTCTTAGTGCAGTGGCAGCGCCGAGGTACTGAAGAAGCTACTTGGGAACTAGAGAGTCGCATGCGGTCAGAGCATCCAGAGTTGTTCTAGTTGTAGTATTTTCAGTTATGATTGTAATTTCAGTTGTACTTTCAGTTGTAATTCATTCTTAAGTTGAATGTATTGTTGTTCAGAATTGTCATTTTTTCAGACTCGATTTCGCGGACGAAATCCTTTTTAGGGGGGGAGAATGTAGTATCCCGATGCCTAATTTGAGTTAATTATTGGATTAAATATTATTTCGGTGGGATCGGAAGGACCGATCAGGGTTCGGATCGTCCGAAGACAGTTGGCTGGACACGTGGAAGACATGCAAGGTTCGGATCGTCCGATCAGGGTTCGGATCGTCCGAAGACAGGTGGCTGGACACGTGGAAGACATGCAAGGTTCGGATCGTCCGATCAGGGTTCGGATCGTCCGAAGACAGGTGGCTGGACACGTGGAAGACATGCAGGATTCGGATCGTCCGATCAGGGTTCGGATCGTCCGAAGTGTGCCGGATCGGATCGTCCGAAGTGGGTCGGATCTACCGATCGTTGTCTATAAATAGAGGCGCGAGGCTTCATTTGTTACTCGCCAATTCCGAGTGTTCCAGAGCGTTTTAGTCGTTTCTGATGGGTTTCTAGTCTTTTCCCGAGGTTTAGGCACTAGCGGGGAGCTACTGGTTTTGTAGCGGAGTTGTGCTCTAGTTGGGAGCTAGCGGCATCAGTGGGCTGACTACGGACGCAGGCTTGATTCTAGGGCTGATTGCTAGGATCTACTGGTTTGAGGTACGAAAGTACTATCCGAGATAGCAGGATTGAGTATACGTTGCTATGTGTTGCATGTTTATATGTTGCATTATTATCTGTCATATGATGCATGGTTTATTATGCGGCATTTGCATAATCATGTTGAGCCTGATTATCTTTGAGATAGCCTGTTGAGAGGGTGCTCAGCCCTCATTTGTTGTGGATGGTTGGACCCCGTTGGCCGACGGTGGTCAGGTCACCGGTATATCCACAGGTTTATTTTGGTATGGGAGCCACCTCCTGGTGCGACGGCGCAGAGTGCTACATACCTTGACGTCATTTACCTGAGCAGTATTTCGTTATACCCAGATCCTGGTATCCAGTACATTTTGCATACATGCATGTCATAGTCTTGTATACTCATGCTTTCGGTGCTGAGCGTTTTATGCTCACGTCCTCGGTTTATCTCTGTTTTGGACACCCTATTCGATGGGGCAGGTCTCAGGTTGGACGGTCCAGGAGGGAGTGGACAGGGAGCTGGCAGAGGTTGACTTGTAGTTATTGGTATTCGTTCTTGGTATTTAGTTCGATCTGGTTGTTTAAGTATTTTGTACTTACAGATTCGATTGGGTTGTATTACTGTTTTTCCGCTGTATTACCTGATTCAGTTTTAAATGTTAATTTTGCATTCTTAAGTTCTGATTAGTAGGTGATTCTGGAACGGGTCACTACAAAGACAGTGGCACCATGGAGCTGATCAAACAAATTATCTATCCGAGGCAATGGATACTTGTTCTTGACAGTCACTTTGTTAAGCTCCCTGTAGTCGATACACAGCCGCAAAGATCCATCCTTCTTCTTGACAAACAGAACCGTAAATCCCCAAGGCGAAGAACTCGGACGAATAAAACCCTTGTCTAAAAGATGCTGCAACTGAGTCTTCAACTCCTTCATCTCAGTAGGGGCCATCCTGTATGGAGCCTTAGAGATAGGAACCGTACCTGGAGCTAAATCGATAACGAACTCAACATCTCTGTCCGACGGCAAACCCGGAACATCATCCTCAAACACATCAGCAAACTCCCTCACAACATCAATATCATCTATATTCAACTTAATCAGTCTATCCACATCCACAATAGAAGCAAGAAACCCATCGCAACCTCTACACAGCAATCTCTCAGCCTCAAGACAAGAAATAAAAGGAAGGACCAGCGAAGTACCTGAGCTGGCGAGAACGGCCATCATCTGCAAAAGTCACCTTCTTAGCAACACAATCGATAACTGCACGGTAAGTCGAAAGCCAATCCATGCCAAGAATAACATCGAAAGCAACCATAGGAATAACAATCAAATCAGCGAAGACAACTCGCTCCTCAATACGAACAGGGCACGCAAACACAATCGACGTCGGGCACAACACGTCCCCCGAAGGCAAAACAACACTAAGCTGGAGGGGAAGAACAGAAGGAACTATACCCAACGATCTCAAAAACAAATCAGACATAAAAGAATGAGTAGCACCAGTATCTATCAAAGTCGTAGCTACTCTGCCTGAAATCAAAATAGTACTAGAGATCAATGAAGAATCATGATTAATACCTTCCTTCGTCATCGCAAAGATACGACCCTGCACCTTCCCTTGGCTAGCTCCTCGTGGACAATTTCTGGCAACGTGGCCTGCCGTGCCACAACGATAACAAGTATGAGTGCCAAGTCTGCACTCTCCCCTATGATGCTTGCCACACTTAGGACAAAGTGGCTTCTCGGGATCAACTGGAACTGGTGGTGGTCTAGGACTCGGCTCCATCTTGCCCTTGCCCTTGAAACGATCCCTGCCCCTCTGATTAGAACCCTGGCCTCTCTGAGCAATAGCTTGATGCCTCTCTTGCCTCTCCCTGGCGATGTCCTTCTCATCCTGCTCGGCCAACAAAGCTTTGGACACGATCTCCTTGAAAGTAACAGCCTTGGACATGTTGATATCACGACGAATCTCAGCTCTAAGGCCTCGAATGAAATGAGCGCCTTTATCCTTGTCATTGGAAGCAATGTACGGAGCAAACAAGCAACCCTCCTCAAACTTCAGAATGTACTCACCAACATCCAAGCTCCCCTGACGAAGCTCCAAGAACTCCGTAACCTTCCTCGCTCGAAGTGCATCGGGGAAATACTTGTCATAAAACAGGTCAGTGAACTCTGACCACTTCAGTGTCGCAACATCAACTCCAACTTTGGTCGCATTCCACCAAATGCGAGCAGCTTTAACCAACATGAATACGGCACAGCTGATCCTGTCTTTGTCCTCGTACTGGAGATGATCGAAGATCGCCTCTAAAGCCTTGACCCACTCGACAGCAACTAGAGGATCGGTACTACCTGCGAATTCCGGTGGATCCATTCTCTTGAAAGCAGAAAAGACGGCATCAGTGCCAACAACCTGTGCTACTGGAACTCTACCTTGGCCTCTACCCTGTCCAGTACCTTGCATACGAATGAGCTGCTGAATCTGCTCGCTATGCACCTTAGCCTGCTCCTTAAGCAACTTGCCGAACTCATAGACAACTCTAGAGGAAGAACTATCCTCACCCTCGGTCGCCTTACGCTTAGGAGGCATACTCTACAATTGCTCACAAGACACCAATCAATATATAACAATGGATAGATGCAAGAAAACATACCCGGACAGTAGAAAGTAGATGAAGTCATATGCATTGGTCCGAAGAACACCGCTCTGATACCACTAAATGTGACACCTCTATCCCGTAACGATTAAAATACAGCGAAATTTAAAATTTTATTTCAAATATGGAAGGAGTTTCAAAATACATTTCATAAAAATGTTTACAAAATAATCACATGATCATTCAAATGACATACAAAATACAAAACAATCATTCTTATGATCATGTCCCAAAATATTTGCAAAATAATCTTCCTTCCAACGGTGTATGCATATGACCCCCATCCACGATCACTGTCCTGGTCGGTCACTCTTATCTGCATCACATGAAATAACTGAAATGAGAATAAATCTCAGCAAGTGGAACTCTACATAGCAATGATACAATATACTCTGTAAATCATGACTTTGAAATCATAAATACCATCAACTCTGAAACATGAATACTGTAGCAATAACTGTAGCAATAGCAATAGCAATAGATAGCAATAAGATGGTATTCTCTTTTCTCTGGTTGGATTGATATCAATAGTATCTCTGTCTGTGGTTGCAAATATCCCATCGATATAAATCGATAACTGTGAGGGATAAAAGCCTATGGTCGATGATCATCTAATTGCATGCAATGCTCTGACTATGATTAATCAATCCAATAAAACATTTGAACTCTGAATAGCATTTAAAGCCGTCATTTCGCAATCTCTATCTTTTGTATTCTCTTTTTAACAATAGTGAGACATACAATGCCTCCAATAGATAATCAATGAAATCAATACATAACAATGAATCAATTGAAGGGAATATCACTTTAAAATCTTTAAAACACAATACATATATCATCATGTGAGCACAAGGGATGAAATTCCACTTACAACCAATAGAACACCTTCAAACTATACTCTTGGTACACCACCTACAACAATAATCCATAAACAACACCAAAATCAACTCTATATCCAAAAATACAAGTCAAATATCCCATTAAACCAACAATAACAACACCCTATAACAACTCATCTCCAAAACCCTTGCTAGAATCGCACCAAAAACTTACCTAAGCTTCCTAGCACCAAGGAGAACGTCGATCTCAAGTCGGAAATCCAAATAACTCCAAGAATCAAAGGTAGGAAGCAAAAGAAATGGATGAAAACCCTTGCAAATGGAGAGAAAAATCGGAAATGAAGAAGGAGATAAGGTATGGTATGGCCAACAACTCCCAAAAAGCAACTAAATATCTCGCCCATACTTACACCGCGGGTGCGGTCACACAAGCACCGCGGGTGCGCTAAGCTCACGGCATTCCAACAAAATTCCCAAGCACGAAGACCGCGGGTGCGGTGCTGCAATTACCGCGGTGTGCACCGGTCCTTGCACTGCCGCGGGTGCGGTGATGCCACGGCCTTCAAATTCCAAAATGATGAACAGTACACCGCGGGGGCACTCCTCTAAGAGCGCGGGTGCACTCAAGCCACGGCAATGAACAGTACTAAATCAACTAAAATCGATCCGAAACGCTGAAACGAACAATCAACACCAACTAACACCTCAATAAAATAATAACCAATACTACTATAGCCCAAAACACAACTCTAAACATCTAATCACATAACCCAAATAACATACGAAACTTAAATCGTACCGTACACCCGGCTCGGCTATTACAAATGGTCTAGGTAAAGGCTTAGTTAGCGGATCGGCAACATTATCTGCGGAGTTGACTTTGTCAATCATGACATCTCCTCTTTCCACGATCTCTCTGAGGATGTGGTACTTTCTCAATATGTGTTTGGACTTCTGATGAGACCTCGGCTCCTTTGCTTGAGCAATGGCTCCTGTGTTGTCACAAAACACCGGGACAGGAGCAACTCCATTAGGAATGACGCCCAACTCTTGGACGAAATTCCTTAACCAAACAGCCTCCTTTGCTGCAGCTGATGCAGCAATGTATTCTGCCTCAGTGAAGGAATCCGCTGTACTGTCTTGCTTGGAACTCTTCCAAGAGACAGCAGCACCATTGAGCATGAATATGAATCCAGAGGTTGACTTTGAGTCATCGATATCGCTTTGGAAGCTAAAGTCGGTATAGCCTTCCAATTTTAGTTCTCCACCCCCATAGACCAAGAACAATTTATTGGTCCTCCTCAAGTACTTGAGGATGTCTTTCACAGCTTTCCAATGTGGAAAACCAGGGTTCGATTGATATCTACTCACTACACTTAGTGCAAAAGCCACGTCAGGACGTGTAGATATCATCCCATACATGATGCTACCAATTGCAGATGCATATGGAATGTGTGTCATCGCCGCTATCTCTGCATCGGTCTTGGGAGACATAGACTTGGATAGGGACACGCCATGACACATTGGTAGATGTCCTCTTTTGGACTCATCCATCCAGAACCGCTTCAGGATGGTATCAATGTATGTAGACTGTGTGAGACCAAGCAATCTTTTTGATCTATCTCTATAGATCTGTATACCCAATACAAAAGATGCTTCACCCAAGTCTTGCATCGAGAACTTGCTTGCTAACCATATCTTAGTTGATTGCAACATTCCTACATCATTCCCAATGAGTAGAATGTCATCAACATACAGCACCAAGAATGTCACAGCACTCCCACTGACCTTCTTGTACACACAGGGTTCCTCAGGATTCTTAGTAAAATCAAACTCTTTGATTGTACTATCGAATCTAAGGTTCCAACTCCTAGATGCCTGTTTTAGACCATAAATAGATCTCTGAAGTTTGCATACCATATGCTCACTTCCGACAGATGTAAACCCTTCGGGTTGAGACATGTAAATCTCTTCCTTAATATACCCATTAAGAAAGGCTGTCTTAACATCCATATGCCATATCTCATAGTCATACCATGCAGCTATGGCTAGCAAAATCCTTATGGACTTGAACATTGCAACTAGAGAAAAGGTTTCCTCAAAGTCAACTCCTTGTCTTTGAGTATATCCTTTTGCCACCAATCACGCCTTGAAGGTCAATACCTTCCCATCCGCCCCAAGTTTCCTCTTGTAAATCCATTTACACCCTATGGGAACAATTCCCTCAGGTGGATCCACGAGATTCCACACTTGGTTCAAATGCATGGAATTCATCTCAGATTCCATTGCTTCAAGCCACTTGGATGAATCGGCATCGGATAATGCTTCCTTGAAGGTCCTTGGATCACATCCAAGGTTAGGCTCATCATGGTCCTCTTCAAGAAGCAGACCATACCTCATAGGTGGTCTCGAGACTCTCTCGGATCTTCTAGGAGCTCGTATCTCCTCTCTGGGCTCTTCGGGTGTGGGTTCTATAATTGTGGGTATCTCTCGAACCTCTTCGAGTTCTATCATCTCGCCTTTTCTATCCAATAGAAATTCCTTTTCCAAAAAGGTTGCATTCCTAGAAACAAACACCTTTGTTTCTTGGGGGTGATAGAAGTAATATCCAAAACAATTTTTTGGATATCCCACAAAATAACATAAAATGGATCGACTATCCAATTTATCTCCCACTACCTGCTTAACATAATCAGGGCACCCCCATATTCTAAGATAAGAATATTTGGGTGGCTTACCCATCCATATCTCATATGGAGTCTTGTCAACTTCCTTTGAATGGACATTGTTCAACAACAGTGCCGCTGTCTCAAGCGCATATCCCCAAAAGAATGGCGGTAACTCCGTGAACCCCATCATAGACCGAACCATGTCCATCAAAGTCCGGTTACGACGCTCCGAAACACCATTCAACTGCGGTGTAGCGGGCGGAGTCCACTGCGAGAGAATCCCATTCTCCCTAAGATACTCTTGGAACTCGGCACTCAAGTACTCACCACCTCGATCCGATCGAAGTGTCTTGATGCTTCGTCCCAATTGCTTCTCTACTTCACTTCTGAATTCTTTGAACCTTTCAAAGGCTTCAGACTTGTATTTCATCAAATACACATACCCATACCTCGAAAAGTCATCGGTAAAGGTGATGAAGTAGGCATGTCCATGCTTAGTGGTGATGCTAAGCGGACCGCACACATCGGTATGGATCAAATCCAATAACCCTTTGGCTCGCTCCACATGGCCCTTAAAGGGAATTTTGGTCATCTTTCCTTTTAGACATGATTCACAAGTCGTGAGAGCATTAATATCGGACATATCAAACATGTCAACTCCCACTAACTTGTTCATCCTTCTTAGGGAAATATGTCCTAATCGAGCATGCCATAATTGCGCCGAATTTAGAGTATCTTGTTTGCATTTATTCGTTGTTGTTATTGCTTGGACATTTTTAAGTGGAATATCTTTCAATTTTAAGGTGTAGAGATCATTTTCAAGTTCTCCGGTACCAATTAAACATTGGTTCTTGTAAATGTTGCAAACACCTTTGCTAAATAAACAAGAAAATCCATCTTTATCAAGCATAGAAATGGAAATAATGTTTTTCACCAAGTCTGGTACAAACAAAACATCTCTTAAAACAAGCTTAAAATCATTGTTCAAATGCAAGTAAACATCTCCTACAGCCTTGGCAGCAACTCTTGCTCCATTGCCCATCCTCAAGAAGGTCTCACCTTCCCTGAGCCTCCTACTTCTTCCCATCACCTGCAAATCATTACAGAGATGTGAGCCACAGCCGGTATCCAATACCCAAGAAGTAGAGTTAATTGAAATGTTTACTTCAATATAGAACATACCCTTTCCAGAACCCTTCTAGGCAAGATATTCCTTGCAATTACGCCTCCAATGTCCAGGCTTCTTGCAGTGATGAAAATTATCAACAGTCTTGTTAGCTTTATCTGGTGTAGCTACCACAATGGGACTCGGAGCTTGCCTCTTCAAGGGCACGTTCTTCTTGGGACGTTGGAAAGAACGCTTCTTCCTCTTCCCACGTGGATCGGTCTTCGTACCAGATGAAGAACCCACATAAAGAACCGACTTCTCTTTCTTGATGGTGGACTCAAAGGTCACAAGCATGTTCACCAGCTCCTCAAGGGTCGGCTCCATCTTGTTCATGTTGAAATTCACCACAAAAGGATCAAACGAGCTAGGTAGTGACAACAGCAACACATCGGTGGTCAACTCCGAAGGCAAGATCAAATCCATGCCAACAAGCTTGTCCACGAGCCCAATCAACTTTAGGCCATGCTCATGGACCGAGGCCCCATCTCGCATGCGTAAAGTGATGAGCTCCTTGACGGTAGCATGCCTAAGAGGCCGAGTCTGCTCACCAAAGAGCTCCTTGAGGTGCAAATGAATGTTAGCAGCACTCTTTGCACCCTCAAAACGCCTCTGCAGCTCATCATTCATAAAAGCCTGCATATAACACTTGGCCTTCAAGTCATGGTCACACCAATCCTTGAAGGTCTGCAATTCCTCAGGAGTGCAGTCAGTCGGAGCCTTATCAGGGGTCGACTCATTTAGTGTATATGCAATCTTTTCCGAGTTCAAGATGATTTTCAGATTTCTTAGCCAAGTGAGGTAGTTAGGTCCGGTTAACACATGTTTTTTGAGTATGGCAGAAAGCGGATTGCGAATTGAAGACATTGTCAAATAGTACTGAAAAGTAAACAGATAAATGTTAATGAATATTTTAAAATATTTAGTAAGATATAAAGTATGGACTTTAACTTTATAAATGTTTACTCCCACTGTTTTGACATCTTTCACTACCCTCTAGTGATAACGGGAAACTCCTTTCCTCAGTAGGTACGTAAGGTCCAATTAGCGAATTATGATCCCGAATAATATCAGCCAATCATAATTCCTAAAAGGTAGTTTCCAATTGCATCGCCATGCAACCCTCTACGTAAACTTTTGTCTCACGTTTGATTAGGACCCAATAATATGACGTCGTTCATCTTTACATGTCAAGCCTAACCCATCGATATTGAACCTTAATGGACGGTCGCCATGAGTTCCCTCAATAATATGAGCCGAAATCATGGGAGTTCCACGTAGTTCACATCACTATGTCAATGGATTTCACAGCTTTCCGGCACCCAAAGCTCCCCCAATAATATGAGCCGAGCCCCGAGTACGGGTAGCGTTCATCATGCACCCATTGTCGATGGAAGACAAGGAAATTATAAACAAATTTATAATTCTCCTTTTCGGACTTGATATTAATTTTGAATCTTATTCAAAATGAGGGTTTTTTAATTTTGAAAGGTCTCATCATTAATTTTATTTTAAAAAACTCGCCATGTTTGATCGTATGTTTGCCGGGTTCATGCAACTTTGTTATTATCATAATAATAACGCACATACTTATTATTTATAACATATCATGCATATATTATAAACAGTAAACAAACAAGGATGATCAATCGCCCGAAAACTAATGGCCCGTGTGAGCTAAACACGGGCCTAGGTCCAATCCTAGGGTAAATGCACGGGATGCAATGCAACTATTACATTAGCTTCCAATATTTACATGTCTTTGATCTTCATAATCATCATGGCCACCATCTTCCAATCTTGATCATCCACTATACTAATATTTACAAATAAATATCCATGGCAAATAGGGATACATCTCATGGGGTGGGAACGGGCCATAAACCAAGCCCACTTTATAAATTGATAATTATTACAATCATTCAACACAAAATATCCTAGCATACACCTAGCAAATTGGGCTTGTGCTTTTGATCATCCTTCATGCATAATATCACATATCATACACCATCAATTAATTATCATAATAATTAATTGATCCAATATTATATATCTTGAACCAATCACTAACCGCCACGATTATAAACTAAATTAACAAAGTATACAAACACCTTTGTCTACTTTCCAATTAATTTATTTATAACCGAATTTCTTATAAATCACAATTTACTATAAATAATTAAAGTCCAACTTCAATTATTTATTTTATGAGAAAAATTTGTAACTTTTGTAATTTTAAACTTAAGGTCCCAAAAACTTATTTTTCACCAAAAACATTTTGGCCCATTTAAAATTCACAAATATGTTAGCCATCTAATGGCCCAACAACTCAAGGACCATGACACTTTGATAATCCAAAACACTTTTGGAAACCCTAGTCGTCATTGCCGTCGCCGGATTCCCGCAACAAAATTTTTTTTTTATTATTTTAAAGGAGGGGGGCTTCGGGCAGCCCGAGCTGCCCGACACGGGCAGCAACATGCTGCCCGAAATATCCCCACAAAAGCCTTGATATTTGTTGCAAATTTTCATCTCAATCGGTTAGAAATCGCCCTCAATATAATATTATGTATATGCTACACAAAAACTAGTACCCTTAGATCTTGATACCATTTGAAAGGGATCGATTTTAGGTGACCGAAAACGCAACGGAAGCAACAAAATTTTCGAAAAACACATGGAAAATTTCGGCCACCTCTAGTACTAGGTGTAGCATATACAAAACCACAAAAATCTCATACATAGTGTGTTGAGAAATCGTTACCTATCAACCTTTTGAGGTTGATGATGGCTCCAACCAAGATGTAAACAACTTGGCTCTTGAAAGGTTGACCTTCTACAAGCTTCCCTTTGAGCCCGCCTTGCTCAAATATTAAGCCCACCACCAACAAGCTAGATCCACTCTAATTTTGCACTAGAAAAATTAGAGCATTTTTCTTTGAGAAGTGTTTTCTTTCCTCAACTCTTGAAGAAGAAAATTGAGAGAAAACTTGGAGAATTATTCTTGCATGTTTCGGCCATCTCAAGTCTTGAATGGGGGGAAGGGAGACTAGCCTTGGTAGTGTAAAAAGGTGTTGTTGGCATGTGTGACACATGTCTTGAACATTGAGAAAGTTGTCTCCCAACTCTTCACCTCCCATGCATGCAAGTCTTATTTGATTTTTAACAAATAAAAATCTATGGACTTATTTTTAATTATCTCAAACATATTTGAGACTAATTAAACATTACTTGAATTTACTCAAGTCACTAGTTGAATAATTATTTTAATATTGGGCTCTACAAGACCCAATATGATTTAATTAATTCAACTCTTGAATTAATTTGATTATTTGGACTCTACTAGGTCCACTAGTGTTTAATTAATTCAAAACTTGAATTAATTTAATTTAGACCATAATAATGTTTATGAAAATCACAATTTTCAAATACATTATTTATTTGGCCAACTTTTAATCTAGGAATACTTCCATAAATTAAAATTTACATTTCTCTCATAGAAGTCATACTTCCATTTTTTCTTACGCTTATAAACTCCTTTATAAGCCGTTCAACATATTGAACTATTTTTACTTCTCAACGGGATCTAGAAAGCCAGCACTTGTGTGGCCCTCAATGGTTCATTGATACAACTAGCCGTGGGTTCACATCTCCATTTGATTCGAACTAAACATGTCCTTATATGAGCATACCCCAATTGCTCCATTCTTACTTGTCAACCCCTTGATAACAAGAACGTCAGAAATCAAGTCTGATAGTACCCAACCAATCATGTTAAACGCCTAGCAACTTCGCTTACATGATTCCCTAGGTATCAAATGATAGTGCCTGCAAGAACCATTCAATTATGGTTAGCGTACAGTACGGTCCCTTCAACTCATATATCCCGACCGATTCGAAAACCATTGGTTTATCGAGAGTTGTCAATGAATCGATACTATGTGTCATGTCGTAGTTGCATCGATGGTGTAATCTATGAAACCCCTTTCATAATTACCACCATACATTGATCAGAGATTTCAATCTACATACACATGAGAACACATAGGATATCCATACCCGAAGGTAAGCGGTGAATTCCCGACTACAATGCATCGACTCCTATATGTTTCGACATAACACCCAACCTTGCCACCTAATGACCCCATGAGAGTCGGTAACCAAGCCAAAGTTTAATTCTAGCACATAGAGTCTCAATGTTGTCCCGGGTCATACGGACTAATGGTGTACAACCATAAACTAGGACTTTTCCACTCGATAAGTGAGAACCTCTTGGAAAGTCCTTTATGGAGGGTTGTTCAGTGCATTTTACAAAGAGCACCTATCTGCATGTTCGGACATCACAATGTCCCTTACCAATGAAACATGGTACTCACATCGCAGATACTAGTCTCTAACTCGAGCGGCCTGTATCCTTCTTAGCGGCGGCTGAATCGACTAGGAACTGTTTAGAATATACAGTATTCCAAATATGAGTTTCATGATACTCATCATATGAGCATCTCATATTCTTTCTACTATTTGTATATTCAAGGACTTTATCTATGCAACTAGCATGGGTATACAGATAAAGAAGTGCCAAAAAAATAATTTCAAATATTATTAAAATAAAGATCGTTTATACATAGAGTTTCATGGTGAACACTCGGCCAACACTTGGCTCGACGGGCACCTACTCTAACAGGTCCTATACCGAAACGCATCCATTTCTTGGCGTTGAATTCTCATATCTTCTTCCAACTGGGTCAACCTATCTCTCCTATGCCTTTGCTGCGGTTGTGGTTCTTGAGCTTGAGCTTGGGCACGTCTCTCTGCAGCTCTCCTGTTGAAATACCTTTCAGCTCTGCATGCTGCAGCTTGGTCATTTTTGACTGCCCCATATGGTTGGATTACCATGATGACATTCTTAGGCTTTAACAATTCTTCAGTCGTTGCCCAAGTCACTCCCGTGTTTTGGCACAATGTAGTGATAAGAGAAGGATGGAGTAAGCCACTAGGAGAGTTACCTCTTGCATAATGAAGTATCGAATGCTGAAGCAATTGACCTAAATCAATTGCCTTTCCTGTCATAATGCAATAAGTAAGGATAGCCCTCTCCTTGATGACGGTGGTGGTGTGTTCGGTCGACTTAATCCTAGCAGAAATAAATGAATACCAATGTTTGGCAACATCTGTGAGATCAGACTTAGCTAGGCTGACATGCACATCATCCCTCATTCTCCACTCCGCTCCCTGTATGCAAATTGTTTGAAGAATATCGTTATAATCAACATGCTCATACCTGTATTCTTCATATTCATCGTGCATTACATGAGGGATACCATATAACGTATTGATCGTATGTGCATCAAAGGCAACCATTTTTTCTCGCACAAACACTGTCAATTGATCATACCTAACCTTGAGGTTAGCATAAAACTCTCTCACCAATGAAATGACAGCATCTTGTGGCTGCCTGCCAAAATCCACCCAATTTCGAGCAGTAAGCATTCGTCCAATTTCGGAATGAGGAAAACTCAAATCAAATCCCCTTTCTTTTACAATGCTTTTATTTAAAATTTTTCCATAGTTCTTCTCCGCCTTCTCATCCCAAAACCTGCTCGCATCGTAATTTACAGATGATGAAGATGCAACCTTTGACTGTTTTTTTCTTGGAGGCATTGTATCGAACACCTTTCAATCAACAACTTATCCTCAGTTCAATTCACAAACTTCAATGATTATAGCACTCCCCCAAACTCAATATCCACACCTCAACAATTTACCCAACAATCAATCAACAATATCCACAATATCAATAATGTACTTCACTAAATGAAATTTCCTTCCATAGCCACTAACACAAATATTTTCGAATTTTCAACAATTATGCAATCTATTTGCTCACCTTGAGTGTGTTGAAATGTTTCTTGAAGAACAAAATCAAAGCTCCATCAAATTCTTGAAGAAATTTTCGAGCCCCCTTTCAAACCCTAGGTTTGGTGTTGATTTTTGTGGAAAGAAAGTGATATTAGATGGAATGGGTGAAGCTATTTAGGTTGGAGTGTTAAATTTGTTGAAGGAATAACAAAAATTTGGTGTGAAAAGTGTGTTCTTGAGGAAGGATTTCGAAATGGAGGAGGGGCTTTTTGAGTGGTGTTCTTCGATTATGTGTAAAATCTGCCCAATTCTGTGTTTAAAACCATCGACCGCGGGTGCGGTGCTAACAGGACCGCGGGTGCGGTATGCTCTCGATTATTTTTTTTCCAGGTTGTGCGACCGCGGGTGCGCTTCGGTAGAGACCGCGGGTGCAGTGTGCCTTCGATTTTGTAGCGCGGGTGCGGTGTTGTAATGTACCGCGGGTGCGGTGGTGTTTCGGCATTTCTTGCATTAGTCAACATGGCAAGACCGCGGGTGCGGTACAGGTAGCACCGCGGGTGCGGTGTTGCTTCGGCACAAGTAGCGCGGGTGCGATGTCCAGGAGACCGTGGGTGCGCTCCTGCTACTACTTAAATAATAATTCACCCAAGTGTAGGTTGTCTGCAAGTAATATATTTCGTAAGTACGAGATCGATCCACAGAGAGGTTATTTTGAGTTTAAATTTATTAATTTATAGATTACCAAATGCAAGACTGAAGTTTACAAATTATAAATATTGTCAAGGCTTGAGGATTTATTCTTGGTTTATATAATATTGTTTAACTAAAAGTAAAACAAAAGAAACCACCATAAATAATGGTTCCAAGAAAATTAAACACATACATAATATAATATAGTTCCCACTATAGAAAATAATGAATTAACCGATATTTTATATATGGTACCTATGATTATATTATAACTATATAAATAAATAATTGCATAAAGTAAATGTTAGATTAAATCATTATATTTCATTTAGGACAACGAGCAGAGCCACGCTATTGCCTAAATGAAATATATTGATTTAATAAGTTAATTGCAGTAAAGTAAAAGTTAGTTGCGATAAAGTAAATGTTAGATTAAATCATTATATTTCATTTAGAACAACCGACAGAGCCACGCTATTGCCTAAATGAAATATATTGATTTAATAAGTTAATTGCAGTAAAGTAAAAGTTAGTTGCGATAAAGTAAATGTTAGTTGCGGAAAAGTAAAAGTTAGTTGCGAGAAAGTAAAAGTTAGATGCGAAAAATAAAAGTTAGTTGCGATAAAGTAAATGTTAGATTGTTAGATGTTAGTATTAAATCATAATATTTCATTTAAAACAACCGGCAGAGCCACGCTATCGTCTAAATGAAATATTATGATATTATTATATAAATATATATATATATCTATATATATAATAATAAGTGATGAAATATTTATTGTATCAAAATTAAACAACAAATCAAGATAACCACTTTAATGGTATCAAGCATTTGATGTAAATTGATAACAAAAAATAATTCATTTTTATACCTACAATAAAAATAAGTTAGCTAAATGAAAAGAAATAAAGAAAGAATATACAAAATATAAACAATCTTACTTCACCAAGAATGAATCCTCTTCACCTTGACATAATAGATTTAGCTTGCCATAAGTTTACTTTTGATCAATACTAAAATATCACTCATAGTTGAGAACATGAAAGAAAATATATTGGAACTTAGAACTTTGACACACACTCACACTATATTTTACAATGAAATAGAATGATTCTCAAGCTAGCACAAGGCCTCTATTTATAGGCCAAATGAGAGAAAGGGTCAAAAATTCTATTAATGCCATGTAGTTGTAATAGTATTCTTTGTCTCCTCAACTCCAATTCCATGTCCCTTCTTTCAATGCCTTGTTCCACGACTTTTCTCACCACTTTGACTCTGGTTAAGGCCACAAACATGTGGGGAATTTTGTGTAGATGAGTTTGGCCACTTGATTCACCTCATTTGGATAAATATTGAAATAGTTATGAATTTTTTACTAAATGATGGTAATAGTAAAAGTAAATGTGTCCTCCTTTTGATCTTTGCACAATTTGATCATCTTAATGAGCTTTTTAGGCAATCATGTCTTCTGCAAAGTTGTAGATAACTTCTCAAGGATTCCAACCATGTTTGAGTCACCTCCATTTGAATTTTCTAGCTCGAGTTATCATTATTTTACCAACACGTAAAAAAACCTGAAAATAAAACAAATTTAGTAAGACATTTAAATATAAACAAACAATACTAAAATAACATAATTTATAATTTTAATGAAACTTAAAATTTTAAAATACATGTTTTAACATATAATAAATTATTAATTTTAAGTTTCATCACACCCCCACACTATCTTATTACTAGTCCCTTAGTAATAAAATTTATTGGAAAGTCACAACCTAGATTCTTTATTTCTTTTATATATTCAAATACAAACATATTCATTTTAAAAACAAACTCATATACCGATTTATATATATATATATATATATATATATATATATATATAAACTTTTCATTTAATATAATAATATATAATTTGATGTGTTTTTATTCTTATTTTCACATAATATATAAAATAACAATATATATGATTAATAAATTTCTAAATTTATTTATAATAATATAGTCAAAAAGATAATTCACGCCACCCACCATAACATGTACAATATCAAGAATATTTTTGTAAAAGCCTCAACTCCATATATTCTTTCAGGTCAAAATATTTTATGAATAGCTAGTTTTCACTCATGGAGTTGGAATGAATATTAACTCTCATTGAAAAAGGCTAAGTATTAAAGCAGACAATTAAATAAACTAATATTGAAAACAAAATAGGAAAATTTACAAAGAATAAAATCCCCTTTCTTTTCTTTTTTTTTTTTTTTTTTATTTTTTTTTTCTATTTTTTTTTTAATAACGTGACTGCAAAATTTTACAATAACATAAACTTTTTTATTTATCCAAACATTTTACCAAAAATATCTATATATATATATATATATAAACATTTATATAACAGATACATTCGACTATCTTTGAAACTTATCTAGCACAAACAAATCATTTTGTTTGTTTTTGTTTTTTTTTTTTATTAATGTGGGGACCCGGACGCTAATCATCTTTTTAATCATGATTGGGACTAATTAATCCATTATAATAAACAGGGTCCAATTAATTTTTTTTTTTAAAATGCGGAAGGTAATGGAATCAAACTCCTATACATATCAGTATAAAAGTATAAATCTGATAAAATATACAAACATACACACTCAGGTTCAACAACTACTATCAAGTGTTTAAACCCTATCTCTAGTTCATGTCCTAGTCTCCACTCTAACTCGATCTTTCTTCACCTCTGTGACCCTGTACCTGTCCCACCTGTTGTCATGCACACATACAAACAAGACAACAGCCGGATAACTCCGGTGAGATATAAATATCCCAGTATAAACAATGTATTAAATGCGATCATATAAATCATATATAAAAGCATAAACAAACATCAAAACATGTATCTAATCTGACTACATGAATCAATGACTCGTGATCTAATCTTATCTTATCTCAAATCTAGGGATCCCAATCTAATTTAGACTTTGGTATTCTGTATCGAGTGTCTGAGATAGACGTCGATCTACATCTAAAGCTCTTCGATACACCATAAGTCTAGAGTCTTATCGGTTCTGAGAAAGACTCGGCGGTTCTGCCCTAGCTAGGCTGTCTGCCCTAGACTCGGACTGTGACTCTGTTCTAAGTCAATACATGCACATATCAATCTGATAATCTGCAAATATCAATGCAATAAAGTAAAGTATGTGATTTAGGGAAACTCAAGTCAAACCTAACTCGAGTTGTGCAATCCCGAATCAACATTTATTTATACCTTTCTTGCTGTCGCTCTGATACAATCGAAGTCTCGGTTCAAAATCTGTCATTGTTCAATCTGGCAATGACAATATCAATATTCTAATCAAATCACAACATTTCTGTTTTATCAAATTCTGACAGTACAACAGTACAATCTTGCGATACTGATAATACTATATCAGTCTATATCAATTCCAATCATTTACAATCAACCACCATACAAATCTGATATCAATTCTAGTCAATTTCCTTCTGAAATTCATAACAATTCCATATTCAGTCCGTTTCTTAATCTGACTTCGATTATACGATGTCTAACATGTCAAGAACAACATATATGACGTGTATTCAATTCCAACAACATCATAATTTCAAAACATGTCAAAACGTAGTAAAACTTACGTCCAGTTGTACCCTGCGTTGAAAGGAACACAGTACCGAAGTCGGATTTAAAATCTAACGGACGGATTGATCGTAAATCAATTTCTAAAATCAAGAAGCAATTCTTTTCTCTGAGTTCGATTT
Organism: Primulina eburnea; assembly: GCF_022965805.1. Taxonomy (NCBI): domain Eukaryota; kingdom Viridiplantae; phylum Streptophyta; class Magnoliopsida; order Lamiales; family Gesneriaceae; genus Primulina; species Primulina eburnea. Next base: position 34,111,403 of record NC_133107.1, on the reverse strand, counting down.
TCCTTACTTTTCTCTGAAATTTACGTTTGTATATATATATATACATTGCATGCTTTCTCAACAAACGTGGCTCATGTTTTTGTAGCACACGTCTTGCGCTCGGGCGGACATAAAGTTCCGCCCGGGCGCGGAACTCTCGGCCCTATCATTTTATTCAATCGCGCTCGGGCGGTTATAAACTTCCGCCCGGGCGCGAGGGGTTCGGGTTTCTTGCATTTAACATTGGCGCTCGGGCGGTCAAACACCTCCGCCCGGGCGCCAAACTTTCGGCCCACAATATGTGCAATTCATACACTTTGCCCAATTTAATCTCGTAATAGCCCGTCTATAATTATATCAATTCAATTTCAGAAATCTTTGATTAACATGATATAAGATCTAGGGCATTACATTTCTCCCCCCCTAAGATACGATTTCGTCCTCGAAATCACATGCATTTCATTCGTATCACTAAGGAGTATATATATACAGAACTGTATAAGAAATTTACATCATCGAAATAACTCTGGGAATTCTTGTCTCATATCTGATTCAGTTTCCCAGGTTGCTTCTTCTACACCATGACGAGTCCATTGCACTTTCACAAGTTGAATCATTTTCGTTCTGAGCTGTTTTTCTTTGCGATCAATAATCTGAATCGGTTTTTCAACATAGCTCAACGTCTCATCTAGTTCGGCCTCGTCTGGTTGAATAGCATGTGAAGCATCAGGAAGGTACTTCCTTAATAACGATCCATGAAAGACATCATGTATCCTGGATAATGAAGGCGGTAGAGCGAGTCGATAGGCACGATCTGAAAACGGACCGGTTACGGTGGCCGGAAGCGCAACGGAAGTCAAAATTTTAATTTTAAGCACTAAATTTTTGGCCACCATGGTTTATGTGCAATATTTACAAAATAAACACCATACATAGGATGTTAAAGAGATTTACCTATCAACCCCTTGAGGTTGATGTTTGGCTCCAACTAAAGTGTAAACACTTTAGCTCTTGATGGATGAAGATCTACAAGCTCCTCCTTTCCTCCAAAAATTAAGCCCACCACTAGCAATGTAAATCCCTTCTTGTTTTGCACTAGAAAAACAAGAAGATTTTTTTCAAGGAGAAGACTTTTATTCTCCAACACTTGAAGAATAAAAGAGAGAAAAATTTTTGAGAGAAAAATGACTCAAGTTTCGGCCAAGTGAGATGTGAGAATGAGAGAGTGAAGTCTAGTCTTGGGTGTGGGAAAATTTGGGAGAAAAAGTTGCATGCCATGCAATATTTTAATCAAAAGTAATCCACACCCTTTCACCTCCCAAGCATGCAAACCCTAGCATGTTTTATATTATATGGTTTTTAACACATTAAAAACCATGGACTAAATTTTAATTATCTCAAACACATTTGAGATTAATTAAATATTACTTGAAATTACCCAATTCCCACTAGTTAAATAATTATTTTCAATTGAGTTCTACAAGACTCAATATTATTTAATTAATTCAACACTTGAAATAATTTAATTATTTGGACTCTACTAGGTCCACTAGTGTTTTAATTAATTCAACACTTGAATTAATTTAATTTAGTCCACAATAATGTCTATGAAAATCACAATTTTCAAATACATTATTCACTTGACCAAATTTTAATCTAGGAACACTTCCATAAATTAAAATTTATATTTCTCTCATAGAAGTCATACTTCTATTTTTCCTTACGCTTATAAACACATTTATAAGCCGTTCAACACGTTGAACTATTTTACTTCTCATCGGGATTTACAAAGCTAGTACTTGTGTGGCCCTCAATGGTTCATTGATACAACTAGCCGTGGTTCACATCTCTATGTGATTCGGACTAAACATGTCCTTATTCGAGCATACCCCAATTGCTCCATTCTTACTTATCAACTCCTTGATAGTAAGAACGTCAGAACTTCAGTCTGATAGTACCCAACCAATCACGTTAAACGCCTAGCAGCATCGCTTACGTGATTCCCTAGGTATCACATGATAGTGCCTGCAAGAACCATTCAATTATGGTTAGCGTACAGTACGGTCCCTTCAACTCATATATCCCGACCGATTCGACAACTATTGGTTTATCGAGAGTTGTCTATGAATCGATACTATGTGTCATGTTGTGGTTGCATCGATGGTGTAATATATGAAACCCCTTTCATAATTACCACCATACTCTGATCAGAGATTTCAACCCACACATACATGAAAAACACATAGAATATCCATACCCGTAGGTAAGCGGTGAATCCCCGGCTACAATGCATCGACTCCTATATGTTTCGCCGTAACACCCAACCTTGCCACCTGATGACCCCATAAGAGTCGGTAAACAAGTCAAAGTGAAACGCTAGCACATAGAGTCTCAATGTTGTCCCGGGTCATAAGGACTAATGGTGTACAACCATAAACTAGGACTTTTCCACTCGATAAGTGAGAACCACTTGGAAAGTCCTTTATAGAGGGTTGTTCAGTGCACTCTACATGGAGCACCTATGCATGCTCGGACATCACAATGTCGCTTACCAATGAAACATGGTACTCACATCGCAGGTACTAGTCTCTAACTCGAGCGGTCTTTATCCTTCTTAGTGGCGGCTGAATCGACTAGGAACCGTTTAGAATATACAGTATTCCAAATATGAGTTTCATGATACTCATCATATGAGCATCTCATATTCTTTCTACTATATGTATATTCAAGGATCGAACGAGCTCGGCAGTGACAACAGCAGCACGTCAGTGGTCAACTCCGAAGGCAAGATCAAATCCATGCCAACGAGTTTATCCACGAGCCCAATCAACTTTAGGCCATGCTCATGGACCGAAGCCCCATCTCGCATGCGTAAAGTGATGAGCTCCTTGACTGTGGCATGCCTTAGAGGTCGAGTCTGCTCACCAAAGAGCTCCTTGAGGTGCATATGAATGTCAGCAGCATTCTTAGCATCCTTGAATCGCCTCTGCAGCTCATCGTTCATCGAAGCCTGCATATAACACCTCGCCTTCAAGTCATGGTCGCACCAATCCTTGTAGGTCTGCAATTCCTCAGGAGTGCAGCTAGTCGGAGCCTCAGCAGGGGGCGACTCAGTCAGTGTGTATGCAATTTTCTCCGAGTTCAAGACAATCTTTAGATTTCTTAGCCAAGTGATATAGTTAGGTCCGGTTAGAACGTGTTTTTCGAGAATAACGGAAAACGGGTTGCGAATTGATGACATTGTCAAAGATTTGTACTGAAAAGTAAAATAGATAAATGTTAATGACTATTTTAAAATATTTAATAAGATATAAAGTTTGGACTTTTACTTTATAAATTATCGCTCCCACTGTTTTGACATTTTCACTACCCTCTAGTGAAAACGGGAAACATTTTCCTCAGCAGGTACGTAAGGTCCAATTAGTGAATTGTGATCCCGAATAATATCGGCCAATCACAATTCCTAAAAGGTAGTTTCAAATTGCATCGCCATGCAACCCTCTACGTAAACTTTTGTCTCACGTTTGATTAGGACCCAATAATATGACGTCGTTCATCATTACGCGTCAAGCCTAACCCATCGATATTGAACCTTAATGGACGGTCGCCATGAGTTCCCTCAATAATATGAGCCGAAATCATGGGAGTTCCACGTAGTTCACATCACTATGTCAATGGATGTCACAGCTTTCCGGTACCCAGGGCCCCCTCAATAATATGAGCCGAGCCCCGAGTAAGGGTAGCGTTCATCATGCATCCATTGTCGATGGAAGACAAGGAAATTATAAACAAATTTATAATTCCCTTTTTCGGGCTTGATATTAATTTTGAATCTTATTCATAATGAGGGTTTTTAATTTTGAAAGGTCTCATCATTAATTTTATTTTAAAAGCTCGCCATGTTTGATCGTATGTTTGCCGGATTCATGCAACTTTGTTATTATAATAATAATAACGCACATACTCATTATTTATAACATATCATGTATATATTATAAATAGAAAACAATACAAGGATGATCAATCGACCCAAGTACTAATGGCCCGTGTGAGCTAAACACGGGCCTAGGTCCAATCCTAGGGTAAATGCACGGGATGCAAATGCAACTAAATTATTACATTAGCATCCAATATTACATGTCTTCGATCTTCATAATCACCAAGGCCACCATCTTCCAATCTTGATCTTCCTACTATTCTAATATTTACAATTAAATATCCATGGCACATAGGGATACATCTCATGGGGGTGGGAACGGGCCATAAACCAAGCCCACTTTAAATTGATAATTATTACAATCATACAACACAAATATCCTAGCATACACCTAGCAAATTGGGCTTGGGCTTTTGATCATCCTTCATGCATAATATCACATATCATACACCATCAATTAATTATCACAATAATTAATTGATCCAATATTATATATCTTGATCCAATCACTAACCGCCACAATTATAAATTAAATTAACAAAGTATACAAACCCCTTTGTCTACGTTCAAATTAATTTATTTATAATCGAATTCTTGTAAATCACAATTTACTATAAATAATTAAAGTCCAACTTCAATTATTTATTTTATGAGAAAATATATGCAACAATTGTAAATTTAAACTTGAGGGCCCAAAACTCATTTTTCACCAAAAATACTTTGGCCCATTTAAATTTCACAAAATATGTTGACCATCTAATGGCCCAACAACTCAAGGCCCATGACACTAAGATTGTCCAAAACACTTTTGGAAACCCTAGTCGTCATCGCCGTCGCCGGAGCTCCGTCACGGATTCCGGCAACAACAAGAAACCTTTTTTTTTTAATTATTTTAAAAACTGGAACTTTCGGGCTGCCCCTTGCTGCCCGAAATTTTGCTGCCCGAAATTTTCGGGCAGCCCCCTCGGGCAGCCCCGAAAAATGTTTTTTTTTTTGTTTGTTTCAAATTTTCGGCCTTCTCATATCCTTGCACCAAAAATTTCTAAAGCGGTTAGAAATCGATCTCAACATAATATTACGTAAATATTACACAAAAACCGTAACCTTAGCTCGGATACCACTTGAAAGCGGACCGGTTACGGTGGCCGAAAGCGCAACGGAAGTCAAAATTTTAATTTTAAGCACTAAATTTTCGGCCACCATGGTTTATGTGCAATATTTACAAAATAAATGTTTAGTTGGTACCGGAGAACTAGAAAACAATCTCTACACCTTAAAATTGAAAGATATTCCACTTAACAATGTCCAAGAAATAACAACAACGAATAAACGCAAACAAGATACTCTAAATTCGGCACAATTATGGCATGCTCGATTAGGACATATTTCCCTAAGAAGGATGAACAAGTTAGTGGGAGTTGGCATATTTGATATGTCCGATATTAATGCTCTCACGACTTGTGAATCCTGTCTAAAAGGAAAGATGACCAAAATTCCCTTTAAGGGCCATGTGGAGCGAGCCAAAGGGTTATTGGATTTGATCCATACCGATGTGTGCGGTCCGCTTAGCATCACCACTAAGCATGGACATGCCTACTTCATCACCTTTACCGATGACTTTTCGAGGTATGGGTATGTGTATTTGATGAAATACAAGTCTGAAGCCTTTGAAAGGTTCAAAGAATTCAGAAGTGAGGTAGAGAAGCAATTGGGACGAAGCATCAAGACACTTCGATCGGATCGAGGTGGTGAGTACTTGAGTGCCGAGTTCCAAGAGTATCTTAGGGAGAATGGGATTCTCTCGCAGTGGACTCCGCCCGCTACACCGCAGTTGAATGGTGTTTCGGAGCGTCGTAACCGGACTTTGTATGGACATTGTTCTAACAACAGTGCCGCTGTCTCAAGCGCATATCCCCAAAAGGATGGCGGCAACTCCGTGAACCCCATCATAGACCGAACCATGTCCAGAATTGGTCCTTCTCAAATACTTGAGGATATCTTTCACAGCTTTCCAGTGTGGAAGACGAGGGTTGGATTGATATCTACTCACTACACTTAGTGCAAATGCCACGTCAGGACGTGTAGATATCATCCCATACATGATGCTACCAATAGCCGAAGCATACGGAATTCGTGTCATCGCCGCTATCTCTGCATCAGTCTTGGGAGACATAGACTTGGATAGGGATACGCCATGACACATTGGTAGATGTCCTCTCTTGGACTCATCCATCGAGAACCGCTTCACGATGGTATCAATGTATGTGGACTGGGTGAGACCAAGCAATCTTTTTAATCTATCTCTATAGATCTGTATTCCCAATACAAAAGATGCTTCACCCAAGTCCTGCATCGAGAACTTACTTGCTAACCATATCTTAGTTGATTGCAACATTCCTACATCATTCCCAATGAGTAGAATGTCATCAACATAAAGAACAAGGAATGTCACAGCACTCTCACTGACCTTCTTATACACACAGGGTTCCTCAGGATTCTTAGTAAAATCAAACTCTTTGATTGTACTATCGAATCTGAGGTTCCAGCTCCTAGATGCCTGCTTAAGACCATAAATAGATCTTTGAAGTTTGCATACCATATGCTCACTTCCGATAGATGTAAACCCTTCAGGTTGAGACATGTAAATCTCTTCCTTAATATCCCCATTAAGGAAGGCAGTCTTGACATCCATCTGCCATATCTCATAGTAATACCATGCAGCTATGGCTAGCAAAATCCTAATGGACTTGAACATTGCAACTGGAGAAAAGGTTTCCTCATAGTCAACACCTTGCCTTTGAGTATACCCTTTTGCTACCAATCGCGCCTTGAAGGTCAATACCTTCCCATCCGCCCCAAGTTTCCTCTTGTAAATCCATTTACACCCTATGGGAACAGTTCCCTCAGGTGGATCCACAAGATTCCACACTTGGTTCGAATGCATGGAACTCATCTCAGATTCCATTGCTTCAAGCCATTTGGATGAATCGGCATCAGATAACGCTTCCTTGAAGGTCCTTGGATCACATCCAAGGTTAGGCTCATCATGGACCTCTTCAAGAAGCAGACCATACCTCATAGGTGGTCTCGAGACTCTCTCGGTTCTTCTAGGAGCTTGTATCTCCTCTCTTGGCTTCTCGGGTGTGGGTTCTACAACTGTGGGTGTCTCTCGAACCTCTTCGAGTTCTATCATCTCGCCTTTTCTATCCAATAGAAATTCCTTTTCCAAAAAGGTTGCGTTCCTAGAAACAAACACCTTTGTTTCTTGGGGATGATAGAAATAATATCCAACGGAATTCCTTGGATATCCCACAAAGTAGCATAAAATGGATCGACTATCCAATTTATCTCCCACTGCCTGCTTCACATAAGCAGGACACCCCCATATTCTAAGATAAGAATACTTGGGAGGTTTACCCATCCATATCTCATATGGAGTCTTATCAACTGCCTTTGTATGGACATTGTTCAACAACAGTGCTGCTGTCTCAAGCGCATATCCCCAAAAGGATGGCGGCAACTCCGTGAACCCCATCATAGACCGAACCATGTCCATCAAAGTCCGATTACGACGCTCCGAAACACCATTCAACTGCGGTGTAGCGGGCGGAGTCCACTGCGAGAGAATCCCATTCTCCCTAAGATACTCTTGGAACTCGGCACTCAAGTACTCACCACCTCGATCCGATCGAAGTGTCTTGATGCTTCGTCCCAATTGCTTCTCCACTTCACTTCTGAATTCTTTGAACCTTTCAAAGGCTTCAGACTTGTATTTCATCAAATACACATACCCATACCTCGAAAAGTCATCGGTAAAGGTGATGAAGTAGGCATGTCCATGCTTAGTGGTGATGCTAAGCGGACCGCACACATCGGTATGGATCAAATCCAATAACCCTTTGGCTCGCTCCACATGGCCCTTAAAGGGAATTTTGGTCATCTTTCCTTTTAGACAGGATTCACAAGTCGTGAGAGCATTAATATCGGACATATCAAACATGTCAACTCCCACTAACTTGTTCATCCTTCTTAGGGAAATATGTCCTAATCGAGCATGCCATAATTGCGCCGAATTTAGAGTATCTTGTTTGCGTTTATTCGTTGTTGTTATTGCTTGGACATTGTTAAGTGGAATATCTTTCAATTTTAAGGTGTAGAGATTGTTTTCTAGTTCTCCGGTACCAACTAAACATTCATTCTTGTAAATATTGCAAACACCTCTGCCAAATAAACAAGTAAATCCATCAATATCAAGCATAGGAATGGAAATAATGTTTTTGATCAAGTCTGGTACGAACAAAACATCTCTTAATACAAACTTAAAATCATTGTTCAAAATTAAACAAACATCTCCTATGGCCTTGGCAGCAACTCTTGCTCCATTGCCCATTCTCAAGAAGGTCTCACCCTCTCGGAGCCTTCTACTTCTTCCCATCACCTGCAAATCATTACAGAGATGTGAGCCACAGCCGGTATCCTATACCCAAGAAGTAGAGTTAATCGAGATATTTAATTCAATAAAGAACATACCTTTGCCAGAACCCTTCTGCGCAAGATATTCCCTGCAGTTACGCCTCCAATGTCTAGGCTTCTTGCAGTGATGACAGATGTCAACTGTCTTCTCAGCCTTGGCTGGCGCGGCTGCCACTACGGGACTCGGAGTCTGCCTCTTCAAGGGCACGCTCTTCTTGGGGCGCTGGAAAGAACGCTTCTTTCCCTTCCCAGGAGGACCGGTCTTCGTGCCAGATGAAGAGCCCACATAAAGAACCGGCTTCTCCTTTTTGATTGTGGACTCAAAGGTCACAAGCATGTTCAACAACTCTTCAAGGCTTGGCTCAAGCTTGTTCATATTGAAATTCACCACAAAAGGATCGAACGAGCTCGGCAGTGACAACAGCAGCACGTCGGTGGTCAACTCCGAAGGCAAGATCAAATCCATGCCAACGAGTTTATCCACGAGCCCAATCAACTTTAGGCCATGCTCATGGACCGAAGCCCCATCTCGCATGCGTAAAGTGATGAGCTCCTTGACTGTGGCATGCCTTAGAGGTCGAGTCTGCTCACCAAAGAGCTCCTTGAGGTGCATATGAATGTCAGCAGCATTCTTAGCATCCTCGAATCGCCTCTGCAGCTCATCGTTCATCGAAGCCTGCATATAACACCTCGCCTTCAAGTCATGGTCGCACCAATCCTTGTAGGTCTGCAATTCCTCAGGAGTGCAGCTAGTCGGAGCCTCAGCAGGGGGCGACTCAGTCAGTGTGTATGCAATTTTCTCCGAGTTCAAGACAATCTTTAGATTTCTTAGCCAAGTGATATAGTTAGGTCCGGTTAGAACGTGTTTTTCGAGAATAACGGAAAACGGGTTGCGAATTGATGACATTGTCAAAGATTTGTACTGAAAAGTAAAATAGATAAATGTTAATGACTATTTTAAAATATTTAATAAGATATAAAGTTTGGACTTTTACTTTATAAATTATCGCTCCCACTGTTTTGACATTTTCACTACCCTCTAGTGAAAACGGGAAACATTTTCCTCAGCAGGTACGTAAGGTCCAATTAGCGAATTGTGATCCCGAATAATATCGGCCAATCACAATTCCTAAAAGGTAGTTTCCAATTGCATCGCCATGCAACCCTCTACGTAAACTTTTGTCTCACGTTTGATTAGGACCCAATAATATGACGTCGTTCATCATTACGCGTCAAGCCTAACCCATCGATATTGAACCTTAATGGACGGTCACCATGAGTTCCCTCAATAATATGAGCCGAAATCATGGGAGTTCCACGTAGTTCACATCACTATGTCAATGGATGTCACAGCTTTCCGGTACCCAGGGCCCCCTCAATAATATGAGCCGAGCCCCGAGTACGGGTAGCGTTCATCATGCATCCATTGTCGATGGAAGACAAGGAAATTATAAACAAATTTATAATTCCCTTTTTCGGGCTTGATATTAATTTTGAATCTTATTCAAAATGAGGGTTTTTAATTTTGAAAGGTCTCATCATTAATTTTATTTTAAAAGCTCGCCATGTTTGATCGTATGTTTGCCGGATTCATGCAACTTTGTTATTATAATAATAATAACGCACATACTCATTATTTATAACATATCATGTATATATTATAAATAGAAAACAATACAAGGATGATCAATCGACCCAAGTACTAATGGCCCGTGTGAGCTAAACACGGGCCTAGGTCCAATCCTAGGGTAAATGCACGGGATGCAAATGCAACTAAATTATTACATTAGCATCCAATATTACATGTCTTCGATCTTCATAATCACCAAGGCCACCATCTTCCAATCTTGATCTTCCACTATTCTAATATTTACAATTAAATATCCATGGCACATAGGGATACATCTCATGGGGGTGGGAACGGGCCATAAACCAAGCCCACTTTAAATTGATAATTATTACAATCATACAACACAAATATCCTAACATACACCTAGCAAATTGGGCTTGGGCTTTTGATCATCCTTCATGCATAATATCACATATCATACACCATCAATTAATTATCACAATAATTAATTGATCCAATATTATATATCTTGATCCAATCACTAACCGCCACAATTATAAATTAAATTAACAAAGTATACAAACCCCTTTGTCTACGTTCAAATTAATTTATTTATAATCGAATTTCTTGTAAATCACAATTTACTATAAATAATTAAAGTCCAACTTCAATTATTTATTTTATGAGAAAATATATGCAACAATTGTAAATTTAAACTTGAGGGCCCAAAACTCATTTTTCACCAAAAATACTTTGGCCCATTTAAATTTCACAAAATATGTTGACCATCTAATGGCCCAACAACTCAAGGCCCATGACACTAAGATTGACCAAAACACTTTTGGAAACCCTAGTCGTCATCGCCGTCGCCGGAGCTCCGTCGCCGGATTCCGGCAACAACAAAAAACCTTTTTTTTTTTTAATTATTTTAAAAACTGGAACTTTCGGGCTGCCCCTTGCTGCCCGAAATTTTCGGGCAGCGCCCTCGGGCAGCCCCGAAAAATGTGTTTTTTTTTTGTTTTTTTCAAATTTTCGGCCTTCTCATATCCTTGCACCAAAAATTTCTCAAGCGGTTAGAAATCGATCTCAACATAATATTACGTAAATATTACACAAAAACCGTAACCTTAGCTCGGATACCACTTGAAAGCGGACCGGTTACGGTGGCCGAAAGCGCAACGGAAGTCAAAATTTTAATTTTAAGCACTAAATTTTCGGCCACCATGGTTTATGTGCAATATTTACAAAATAAATGTTTAGTTGGTAACGGAGAACTAGAAAACAATCTCTACACCTTAAAATTGAAAGATATTCCACTTAACAATGTCCAAGAAATAACAACAACGAATAAACGCAAACAAGATACTCTAAATTCGGCACAATTATGGCATGCTCGATTAGGACATATTTCCCTAAGAAGGATGAACAAGTTAGTGGGAGTTGGCATATTTGATATGTCCGATATTAATGCTCTCACGACTTGTGAATCCTGTCTAAAAGGAAAGATGACCAAAATTCCCTTTAAGGGCCATGTGGAGCGAGCCAAAGGGTTATTGGATTTGATCCATACCGATGTGTGCGGTCCGCTTAGCATCACCACTAAGCATGGACATGCCTACTTCATCACCTTTACCGATGACTTTTCGAGGTATGGGTATGTGTATTTGATGAAATACAAGTCTGAAGCCTTTGAAAGGTTCAAAGAATTCAGAAGTGAGGTAGAGAAGCAATTGGGACGAAGCATCAAGACACTTCGATCGGATCGAGGTGGTGAGTACTTGAGTGCCGAGTTCCAAGAGTATCTTAGGGAGAATGGGATTCTCTCGCAGTGGACTCCGCCCGCTATACCGCAGTTGAATGGTGTTTCGGAGCGTCGTAACCGGACTTTGTATGGACATTGTTCAACAACAGTGCCGCTGTCTCAAGCGCATATCCCCAAAAGGATGGCGGCAACTCCGTGAACCCCATCATAGACCGAACCATGTCCAGAATTGGTCCTTCTCAAATACTTGAGGATATCTTTCACAGCTTTCCAGTGTGGAAGACGAGGGTTGGATTGATATCTACTCACTACACTTAGTGCAAATGCCACGTCAGGACGTGTAGATATCATCCCATACATGATGCTACCAATAGCCGAAGCATACGGAATTCGTGTCATCGCCGCTATCTCTGCATCAGTCTTGGGAGACATAGACTTGGATAGGGATACGCCATGACACATTGGTAGATGTCCTCTCTTGGACTCATCCATCGAGAACCGCTTCACGATGGTATCAATGTATGTGGACTGGGTGAGACCAAGCAATCTTTTTAATCTATCTCTATAGATCTGTATTCCAAATACAAAAGATGCTTCACCCAAGTCCTGCATCGAGAACTTACTTGCTAACCATATCTTAGTTGATTGCAACATTCCTACATCATTCCCAATGAGTAGAATGTCATCAACATAAAGAACAAGGAATGTCACAGCACTTCCACTGACCTTCTTATACACACAGGGTTCCTCAGGATTCTTAGTAAAACCAAACTCTTTGATTGTACTATCGAATCTGAGGTTCCAGCTCCTAGATGCCTGCTTAAGACCATAAATAGATCTTTGAAGTTTGCATACCATATGCTCACTTCCGATAGATGTAAACCCTTCAGGTTGAGACATGTAAATCTCTTCCTTAATATCCCCATTAAGGAAGGCAGTCTTGACATCCATCTGCCATATCTCATAGTAATACCATGCAGCTATGGCTAGCAAAATCCTAATGGACTTGAACATTGCAACTGGAGAAAAGGTTTCCTCATAGTCAACACCTTGCCTTTGAGTATACCCTTTTGCTACCAATCGCGCCTTGAAGGTCAATACCTTCCCATCCGCCCCAAGTTTCCTCTTGTAAATCCATTTACACCCTATGGGAACAGTTCCCTCAGGTGGATCCACAAGATTCAACACTTGGTTCGAATGCATGGAACTCATCTCAGATTCCATTGCTTCAAGCCATTTGGATGAATCGGCATCAGATAACGCTTCCTTGAAGGTCCTTGGATCACATCCAAGGTTAGGCTCATCATGGCCCTCTTCAAGAAGCAGACCATACCTCATAGGTGGTCTCGAGACTCTCTCGGTTCTTCTAGGAGCTTGTATCTCCTCTCTTGGCTTCTCGGGTGTGGGTTCTACAACTGTGGGTGTCTCTCGAACCTCTTCGAGTTCTATCATCTCGCCTTTTCTATCCAATAGAAATTCCTTTTCCAAAAAGGTTGCGTTCCTAGAAACAAACACCTTTGTTTCTTGGGGATGATAGAAATAATATCCAACGGAATTCCTTGGATATCCCACAAAGTAGCATAAAATGGATCGACTATCCAATTTATCTCCCACTGCCTGCTTCACATAAGCAGGACACCCCCATATTCTAAGATAAAAATACTTGGGAGGTTTACCCATCCATATCTCATATGGAGTCTTATCAACTGCCTTTGTATGGACATTGTTCAACAACAGTGCTGCTGTCTCAAGCGCATATCCCCAAAAGGATGGCGGCAACTCCGTGAACCCCATCATAGACCGAACCATGTCCATCAAAGTCCGGTTACGACGCTCCGAAACACCATTCAACTGCGGTGTAGCGGGCGGAGTCCACTGCGAGAGAATCCCATTCTCCCTAAGATACTCTTGGAACTCGGCACTCAAGTACTCACCACCTCGATCCGATCGAAGTGTCTTGATGCTTCGTCCCAATTGCTTCTCCACTTCACTTCTGAATTCTTTGAACCTTTCAAAGGCTTCAGACTTGTATTTAATCAAATACACATACCCATACCTCGAAAAGTCATCGGTAAAGGTGATGAAGTAGGCATGTCCATGCTTAGTGGTGATGCTAAGCGGACCGCACACATCGGTATGGATCAAATCCAATAACCCTTTGGCTCGCTCCACATGGCCCTTAAAGGGAATTTTGGTCATCTTTCCTTTTAGACAGGATTCACAAGTCGTGAGAGCATTAATATCGGACATATCAAACATGTCAACTCCCACTAACTTGTTCATCCTTCTTAGGGAAATATGTCCTAATCGAGCATGCCATAATTGCGCCGAATTTAGAGTATCTTGTTTGCGTTTATTCGTTGTTGTTATTGCTTGGACATTGTTAAGTGGAATATCTTTCAATTTTAAGGTGTAGAGATTGTTTTCTAGTTCTCCGGTACCAACTAAACATTCATTCTTGTAAATATTGCAAACACCTCTGCCAAATAAACAAGAAAATCCATCAATATCAAGCATAGGAATGGAAATAATGTTTTTGATCAAGTCTGGTACGAACAAAACATCTCTTAATACAAACTTAAAATCATTGTTCAAAATTAAACAAACATCTCCTATGGCCTTGGCAGCAACTCTTGCTCCATTGCCCATTCTCAAGAAGGTCTCACCCTCTCGGAGCCTTCTACTTCTTCCCATCACCTGCAAATCATTACAGAGATGTGAGCCACAGCCGGTATCCTATACCCAAGAAGTAGAGTTAATCGAGATATTTAATTCAATAAAGAACATACCTTTGCCAGAACCCTTCTGCGCAAGATATTCCCTGCAGTTACGCCTCCAATGTCCAGGCTTCTTGCAGTGATGACAGATGTCAACTGTCTTCTCAGCCTTGGCTGGCGCGGCTGCCACTACGGGACTCGGAGTCTGCCTCTTCAAGGGCACGCTCTTCTTGGGGCGCTGGAAAGAACACTTCTTTCCCTTCCCAGGAGGACCGGTCTTCGTGCCAGATGAAGAGCCCACATAAAGAACCGGCTTCTCCTTTTTGATTGTGGACTCAAAGGTCACAAGCATGTTCAACAACTCTTCAAGGCTTGGCTCAAGCTTGTTCATATTGAAATTCACCACAAAAGGATCGAACGAGCTCGGCAGTGACAACAGCAGCACGTCGGTGGTCAACTCCGAAGGCAAGATCAAATCCATGCCAACGAGTTTATCCACGAGCCCAATCAACTTTAGGCCATGCTCATGGACCGAAGCCCCATCTCGCATGCGTAAAGTGATGAGCTCCTTGACTGTGGCATGCCTTAGAGGTCGATTCTGCTCACCAAAGAGCTCCTTGAGGTGCATATGAATGTCAGCAGCATTCTTAGCATCCTCGCATCGCCTCTGCAGCTCATCGTTCATCGAAGCCTGCATATAACACCTCGCCTTCAAGTCATGGTCGCACCAATCCTTGTAGGTCTGCAATTCCTCAGGAGTGCAGCTAGTCGGAGCCTCAGCAGGGGGCGACTCAGTCAGTGTGTATGCAATTTTCTCCGAGTTCAAGACAATCTTTAGATTTCTTAGCCAAGTGATATAGTTAGGTCCGGTTAGAACGTGTTTTTCGAGAATAACGGAAAACGGGTTGCGAATTGATGACATTGTCAAAGATTTGTACTGAAAAGTAAAATAGATAAATGTTAATGACTATTTTAAAATATTTAATAAGATATAAAGTTGGACTTTTACTTTATAAATTATCGCTCCCACTGTTTTTACATTTTCACGACCCTCTAGTGAAAAAGGGAAACATTTTCCTCAGCAGGTACGTAAGGTCCAACTAGCGAATTGTGATCCCGAATAATATCGGCCAATCACAATTCCTAAAAGGTAGTTTCCAATTGCATAGCCATACAACCCTCTACGTAAACTTTTGTCTCACGTTTGATTAGGACCCAATAATATGACGTCGTTCATCTTTACGTGTCAAGCCTAACCCATCGATATTGAACCTTAATGGACGGTCGCCATGAGTTCCCTCAATAATATGAGCCGAAATCATGGGAGTTCCACGTAGTTCACATCACTATGTCAATGGATGTCTCAGCTTTCCGGTACCCAGGGCCCCCTCAATAATATGAGCCGAGCCCCGAGTACGGGTAGCGTTCATCATGCATCCATTGTCGATGGAAGACAAGGAAATTATAAACAAATTTATAATTCCCTTTTTCGGGCTTGATATAATTTTGAATATTATTCAAAATGAGGGTTTTTAATTTTGAAAGGTCTCATCATTAATTTTATTTTAAAAGCTCGCCATGTTTGATCGTATGTTTGCCGGATTTATGAAACTTTGTTATTATAATAATAATAACGCACATACTCATTATTTATAACATATCATGCATATATTATAAATAGAAAACAATACAAGGATGATCAATCGCCCCAAGTACTAATGGCCCGTGTGAGCTAAACACGGGCCTAGGTCCAATCCTAGGGTAAATGCACGGGATGCAAATGCAACTAAATTATTACATTAGCATCCAATATTACATGTCTTCGATCTTCATAATCACCAAGGCCACCATCTTCCAATCTTGATCTTCCACTATTCTAATATTTACAATTAAATATCCATGGCACATAGGGATACATCTCATGGGGGTGGGAACGGGCCATAAACCAAGCCCACTTTAAATTGATAATTATTACAATCATACAACACAAATATCCTAGCATACACCTAGCAAATTGTTCTTGGTCTATGGGGGTGGAGAACTGAAATTGGAAGGCTATACCGACTCTAGCTTCCAAAGCGATGTTGATGACTCGAAGTCAACCTCCGGATTCATATTCATGCTCAATGGTGGTGCTGTCTCTTGGAAGAGTTCCAAGCAAGACAGTACTGCGGATTCCACCACTGAGGCAGAATATATTGCTGCATCGGCTGCAGCAAAGGAGGCTGTTTGGATTAGGAATTTCGTCCAAGAGTTGGGCGTCATTCCAAATGGAGTTGCTCCTATCCCGGTGATGTGTGACAACAGGGGAGCCATAGCTCAGGCGAAGGAGCCAAGGTCTCATCAGAAGTCCAAACACGTATTGAGAAAGTACCACATCCTCAGAGAGATCGTGGAAAGAGGAGATGTCACGATTGACAAAGTCGGCTCCGCAGATAATGTTGCTGATCCACTAACTAAGCCTTTACCAGGACCATCATTCGAGAAGCATCGCGAATCAATGGGTCTGAAGTATATGGGTAGTTGGCTCTAGTGCAAGTGGGAGATTGTTAGAGTAGGTGCACGTCGAGCCAAGTGTTGGCCGACTGTTCACGATGAAACTCTTTGTATAAACGATCTTTATTTTAATAATATTTGAATTTATTAATTTGGCGCATCTTTATCTTTTTACCCATGCTAGTTGCATAGATAAAGTCCTTGAATATACATATAGTAGAAAGAATATGAGATGCTCATATGATGAGTATCATGAAACTCATATTTGGAATACTGTATATTCTAAACGGTTCCTAGTCGATTCAGCCGCCACTAAGAAGGATAAAGGCCGCTCGAGTTAGAGACTAGTATCTGCGATGTGAGTACCATGTTTCATTGGTAAGGGACATTGTGATGTCCGAGCATGCAGATAGGTGCTCCTTGTAGAGTGCACTGAACAACCCTCTATAAAGGACTTTCCAAGTGGTTCTCACTTATCGAGTGGAAAAGTCCTAGTTTATGGTTGTACACCATTAGTCCTTATGACCCGGGACAACATTGAGACTCTATGTGCTAGCGTTTCACTTTGACTTGTTTACCGACTCTTATGGGGTCATCAGGTGGCAAGGTTGGGTGTTACGGCGAAACATATAGGAGTCGATGCATTGTAGCTGGGGATTCACCGCTTACCTACGGGTATGGATATCCTATGTGTTTTTCATGTATGCCATGGACTAAATTTTAATTATCTCAAACACATTTGAGATTAATTAAATATTACTTGAAATTACCCAAGTCCCAATATCCCGACCGATTCGACAACTATTGGTTTATCGAGAGTTGTCTATGAATCGATACTATGTGTCATGTTGTGGTTGCATCGATGGCGTAATCTATGAAACCCCTTTCATAATTACCACCATACTCTGATCAGATATTTCAACCCACACATACATGAAAAACACATAGGATATCCATACCCGTAGGTAAGCGGTGAATCCCCAGCTACAATGCATCGACTCCTATATGTTTCGCCGTAACACCCAACCTTGCCACCTGATGACCCCATAAAAGTCGGTAAACAAGTCAAAGTGAAACGCTATCACATAGAGTCTCAATGTTGTCCCGGGTCATAAGGACTAATGGTGTACAACCATAAACTAGGACTTTTCCACTCGATAAGTGAGAACCACTTGGAAAGTCCTTTATAGAGGGTTGTTCAGTGCACTCTACAAGGAGCACCTATCTGCATGCTCGGACATCACAATGTCCCTTACCAATGAAACATGGTACTCACATCGCAGATACTAGTCTCTAACTCGAGCGGCCTTTATCCTTCTTAGTGGCGGCTGAATCGACTAGGAACCGTTTAGAATATACAGTATTCCAAATATGAGTTTCATGATACTCATCATATGAGCATCTCATATTCTTTCTACTATATGTATATTCAAGGACTTTATCTATGCAACTAGCATGGGTAAAAAGATAAAGATGCGCCAAATTAATAAATTCAAATATTATTAAAATAAAGATTGTTTACCCCTTCCATAATTACCACCATACTCTGATCAGAGATTTCAACCCACACATACATGAAAAACACATAGAATATCCATACCCGTAGGTAAGCGGTGAATTCCCGGCTACAATGCATCGACTCCTATATGTTTCGCCGTAACACCCAACCTTGCCACCTGATGACCCCATAAGAGTCGGTAAACAAGTCAAAGTGAAACGCTAGCACATAGAGTCTCAATGTTGTCCCGGGTCATAAGGACTAATGGTGTACAACCATAAACTAGGACTTTTCCACTCGATAAGTGAGAACCACTTGGAAAGTCCTTTATAGAGGGTTGTTCAGTGCACTCTACAAGGAGCACATATCTGCATGCTCGGACATCACAATGTCCCTTACCAATGAAACATGGTACTCACATCGCAGATACTAGTCTCTAACTCGAGCGGCCTTTATCCTTCTTAGTGGCGGCTGAATCGACTAGGAACCGTTTAGAATATACAGTATTCCAAATATGAGTTTCATGATACTCATCATATGAGCATCTCATATTCTTTCTACTATATGTATATTCAAGGACTTTATCTATGCAACTAGCATGGGTAAAAAGATAAAGATGCGCCAAATTAATAAATTCAAATATTATTAAAATAAAGACTGTTTACCCCTTCCATAATTACCACCATACTCTGATCAGAGATTTCAACCCACACATACATGAAAAACACATAGAATATCCATACCCGTAGGTAAGCGGTGAATTCCCGGCTACAATGCATCGACTCCTATATGTTTCGCCGTAACACCCAACCTTGCCACCTGATGACCCCATAAGAGTCGGTAAACAAGTCAAAGTGAAACGCTAGCACATAGAGTCTCAATGTTGTCCCGGGTCATAAGGACTAATGGTGTACAACCATAAACTAGGACTTTTCCACTCGATAAGTGAGAACCACTTGGAAAGTCCTTTATAGAGGGTTGTTCAGTGCACTCTACAAGGAGCACATATCTGCATGCTCGGACATCACAATGTCCCTTACCAATGAAACATGGTACTCACATCGCAGATACTAGTCTCTAACTCGAGCGGCCTTTATCCTTCTTAGTGGCGGCTGAATCGACTAGGAACCGTTTAGAATATACAGTATTCCAAATATGAGTTTCATGATACTCATCATATGAGCATCTCATATTCTTTCTACTATATGTATATTCAAGGACTTTATCTATGCAACTAGCATGGGTAAAAAGATAAAGATGCGCCAAATTAATAAATTCAAATATTATTAAAATAAAGATCGTTTATACAAAGAGTTTCATCGTGAACAGTCGGCCAACACTTGGCTCGACGTGCACCTACTCTAACACGATCTCCTATCTTCTCGAGAATCTCATAAGGCCCAATGTATCGTGGAGATAATTTCCCTTTCTTGCCAAATCTGACAACTCCTCTGAAAGGTGAAATCTTCAAAAATACTCGGTCTCCAACCTCAAATACCAATGGTCTACGTCGAACATTGGCATATTTGGCCTATCTGTCTTGTGCTGCCTTCATCTTCTTTCGAATTAGCTTCACTTTTTCTGTCATATCTCTGATCATATCTGGTCCAATCTCAGGCACTTCAGAGATATCATCCCAATACAGAGGGGATCTGCACTTCTTTCCGTACAATGCTTCGAATGGTGCCATCTCAATACTCGTCTGATAGCTATTGTTGTACGAAAACTCACAAAGTGGCAATGCATCTTGCCAATTAGTGCTGAAATCTAGCACTACTGCTCTCAGCATATCCTCCAGTGTCTGGAGAGTCCGCTCTGACTGTCCGTCGGTCTGTGGATGATATGCGGTACTCAAATGTAACTTCGTACCGAGAGCCTGCTGTAAACTCTGCCAGAAGTGCGAAGTAAATCGAGGATCACGATCTGATACAATCGACTTCGGCACTCCATGCAATCTGACCACTTCTCTGACATAGATCTCTGCCATCTGGTCAAATCCATACGTCATCTTGTACGGTATAAAACATGCGGATTTGGTCAATCTGTCAATCACGACCCAAATCGCATCACAACCTCGGGAGGAAGGCGGCAACTGTGTCACAAAATCCATGGAAATGTGATCCCATTTCCATTCAGGAATGGACAAACTCTGTAATAAACTTCCTGGTTTCTTTCTTTCTGCCTTCACCTGCTGGCAATTCAGGCATTTGGAAACAAATTCGGCGATATCAGTCTTCATTTGTTTCCACCAGAACTGTCTTTTCAAATCGTTATACATCTTTCTGCCACCAGGATGAATACTGAACCGACTGTTGTGCGCTTCTGACAATATCTGTCGTCTCAAATCTGAAACATTCAGCACAGCCAGACGATTATTCACGTACAAAACGTTATCACGTACCTGATACGCTGATCGATGTCCTGCTCTAACCATTGCTACAGATTTCTGTACATTCTGATCAACTTTCTGAGCTGCCTTAATTCTCATAATCAGCTCTGGTTCTATTTACACCGTATAAAGTCTCAACGGTCTATAATCTGTGTAAAATGCTAATCCAGACAAACAACAGTCTTCTATCAAATTTGAAACACCCATCGTCGATAAGGATAAAGAACATACCTTTCGACTCAGTGCATCAGCTGCTGCATTAGACTTTCCTGGATAGTATTTGATTTCACAATCAAAATCTTTAAGCAAATCCAGCCATCTTCGCTGTCTCATATTCAATTCAGATTGTGAAAACAGATATTTCAAACTCTTATGATCAGAATATATCTCAAACTTTTCACCATAAAGATAGTGTCGCCATATCTTTAATGCAAAGACAATGGCTGCCAATTCTAGGTCATGAATTGGATAACGAGTCTCATGTGGTTTAAGCTGTCTTGAGGCATAAGCGATAACATGCCCTCGTTGCATCAGCACACATCCCAATCCTCTGTGCGAAGCGTCGCAATAAACCACAAAATCACCAGTACCGGATGGAATAGTCAACACCGGTGCACTGGTCAACCTCTTCTTCAACTCCAGAAAACTGGTCTCACATTCTTCAGACCAAACAAATGGAGCATTCTTCTGAGTCAGCTGAGTAATTGGTTTAGCTATACTCGAGAAATCTTTAATGAAACGACGGTAGTATCCTGCTAAACCCATGAAACTGCGAATTTCAGGCACTGATGTTGGTCTTGGCCAAGAAATCACGGCTTCCACTTTACTGGGATCAACTGATATCACATCTCCGGATATAATATGACCCAGAAATACTACCTGTCTTAGCCAAAACTCACATTTCGACAGTTTAGCATATAATCTCTCAGCTCTTAAAATTCGCAACACAGTTCTTAGATGCTCAGCATGCTCACTCATATTCTTTGAATAAATCAAAATATCATCGATGAAAATAATCACAAAATCATCGAGATATTTCTAGAAGATACGGTTCATCAATCCCATGAACACAGCTGGAGCATTCGTCAGACCAAACGACATGACAATAAATTCATAGTGTCCATACCTGGTTCTGAATGTCGTCTTTGAGATATCAGAATCTCTGACTCTCAGTTGATGATATCCCGATCTCAAATCGATCTTGGAATATACTGAAGAACCCTGCAACTGATCGAATAAATCATCTATACGAGGCAAAGGATATTTATTCTTGACCGTTACCTTGTTCAGTTGCCGATAGTCGATGCAGAGTCTCATCGAACCATCTTTCTTTCTTACGAATAGTACTGGAGCACCCCAAGGAGAAACACTCGGTCTGATGTACCCCTTGGCCAGTAAGTCTTCCAGCTGATCTTTTAATTGTTTCAATTCAACTGGTGTCATTCTGTACGGAGCTCTAGAAATCGGTACTGTACCTGGCATCAGTTTAATGCTGAAGTCTATCTCTCTAACTGGAGGTAATCCCGGAATCTCATCTGGGAAGACGTCAGCAAACTCACGTACCACTGGCAGATCTACCAATGCTGGACTCGACTTCAGTAAATCTACTGAATATACAAGGAATCCTTCTGCTCCTTTCTGTAACAATCGAGTCATAGATAATACGGATACTAAAGGAATTCTCGATCTAGAACTCTTACCGTAAAATTTCCACTCTTCAGCCATATCTGGTCTGAATCTCACTATCTTGTGGAAACAATCAACTGTCGCTCTGTACTTGGTCAGCATATCAATACCGATAATACAGTCAAAGTCAGACAATCCAAGTACGATGCAATCTAACTCAATCTCATGTCCGTCATATTTTAGTACGCAATGGTTAACCGAATTCACGGATATCAAACCCATCCCCAACGGAGAAGAAACAGACACTACAGTAGCTAAAGACTCTACAGGCAATGCATGACTCAATGCAAATCGTTCAGAAATAAATGTGTGTGAAGCACCGGTATCAATTAATACGTAAGCAGGATAACCACATAAAGAACAGTTACCTGCCACCACGTCATCTGGTGCTTCCTGGGCCTGCTCTTCTGTCAAAGCGAAGACTCTGGCCTGCTGTCTCGGAGGCTAACCAACTGTCTGGCTTCCTCCTGGCCCTCTGCTGTGACTGAGCTGGCGCTGGCTGAATTGTATGAACAGCAGCGGATCGTCTCTCAGTCTGTGCTTGCTGATCCCGATGACTCGGCCCCCTGCGATCTTTGGGAACCTCTCTGGGACACACTTAGCAAAGTGTCCCGGCTATTTACAGAAATTGCAACTACCAGTCACTCCCTGGCATTGCTCTATGTAGTGACCCTGTTCCAGGAATCACCTACTAATCAGAACTAGCATTTGCAATCAACCTAATCAAACAATAATCAGAGAGTAACAGGGAAAATACCACAAATGATAGATATAAACCCAATGAAGTCTGAATAACTCAAAATAAAATATCCAATACAACATATCGATCAAAAACAATACGATAAACTAAACCAACCAGCTACTCAACGTCCTCCTCCTGCTCCTCCTGAGCTGTCCAACCTGAGGCCTGCCCCGAGGGAATGGGGTGTCCAAGAATAAACAAAACCGAGGACGTGAGCGATAAGAACGCCCAGTACAAAAGTATGAGTATACAGACCTATATGAAATGCACATGCTATGATCATGATACCGGGGTAGTCAAGAAACAGGAATCACAAAAGGATCTCAACAATGCTCAGTCTAGAGGCGCCAAGTGGATAGTGCCGCGCGGTACACCTCTGGGTCACTGCATCCACTACAAGACAGACGTGGACCTAAAATGTCCCGGACCACCGAAGCCCTCCCGACCCGTCGGCCACTGTGTACTCTCGGTGTCCATGCGTCCACAAGACAGGGCTGAGCGGCCCCAAGATATAGCTTATCTCGAAAGAGATACAGCTCAACAGTAAAGGCTATCTCGAAGGAGAATACGGCTCAACATGAAATGCAACGTGCAGTAATAAACGTGACATAATAGCATGTATCAAATGACATATATCAATGCACCACATAATCATGCAACACATATATGAATGTATACTCAACCAGGATATCTCGGATAGTACTTTCGTACCTCTATCACAGCAATCCTAATCCACTGGAACAACCAGACAACAGGTCTAATCCAAGCCTATTCATCAAGTGAAAACCATCACTAAACTTATCTACCAGACTTGACTAGATAATCCTGAGATAAATACTGATAAAATTCCAAACCTTCGTCCGTCGCTAGCCCGCTGATGCCGCTAGCTCCCAACTAGAGCACAGCTCTGCTACAAGACCAGCAGCTCCCCGCTAGTGCCCAAATCTCGGAACAAGACTAGAACCTGTCAGAAACGACTGAAATGCTATGGAATTCTCTGAATTGGCGAGTCAAAATGAGGAAATCCGACCACTATTTATAGGCCATGTTCGGATCCTCCGAACACCACTTCGGAACTTCCGAACGCTACGTGTCCATTGGCTCTTGACAGCTCATGATCGGATCCTCCGATCATACACTTCGGACCGTCCGAACATGCACGTGTCCAGCTGCTCTTGACACCTCATGATCGGATCCACCGAACCTACACTTCGGACCTTCCGAACTCCCACGTGTCGATCAACTCTTGACACCTAATGATCGGATCCACCGAACTCACTTCGGACCTTACGAACTCTTCGGTGCTTCCGAACC
Organism: Primulina eburnea; assembly: GCF_022965805.1. Lineage (NCBI taxonomy): Eukaryota > Viridiplantae > Streptophyta > Magnoliopsida > Lamiales > Gesneriaceae > Primulina > Primulina eburnea. The sequence continues at coordinate 34,086,840 of NC_133107.1, read as the reverse complement.
ATCTTCGGTCCGTCCGATCATGACTCGGTCAAAATTACACATTAAACCTTCTTAATCACCATTACTCCGTTAATTACCCAATTTGGAATTCGGGCTACTACATTCTCCCCCCCTTAAAAAGATTTCGTCCTCGAAATCAAGCTTAGAGAATGAACAAAACGAAATAACAACATCATTACCCTCAAAATCTAAGGGACAACCCATCACTAGACGCTTAGCTAACCCCGAATGACCCATCGGAGTAGAAACAGAAAGAATGACGTCTAGAGAAACATGCGGTAACTTATGACGCTTAACAGATCGTCCTGGTCACCCCAACGACCTACACTTCCCTGACTACTCTCATCACCAAAGTGGTCAGCCATTGCTACAACATAGAATAGGGAAACTAGTAAATTGGTCAACGGAATTCCCAAAACAGAAATCTATATCCCAAAATCATACGCATGCTCTGATACCATAAATGTAGTGACCCGTTCCAGAATCACCTACTAATCAAGAACTAAGCATGCAATCAACCTAATCAACAATAATCAGAGATAACAGCGGAAAATACCACAAATGATAGATATACAACCCAATCGAAGTCTAGAATAACTCAAAATAAAATATCCAATACAACCATATCGAATCAAAACAATATCGATAAACTAAACCAACCAGCTACTCAACGTCCTCCTCCTGCTCCTCCTGAGCTGTCCAACCTGAGGCCTGCCCCGAGGGAATGGGGTGTCCAAGAATAAACAAAACCGAGGACGTGAGCGATAAGAACGCCCAGTACAAAAGTATGAGTATACAGACCTATATGAAATGCACATGCTATGATCATGATACCGGGGTAGTCAAGAAACAGGAATCACAAAAGGATCTCAACAATGCTCAGTCTAGAGGCGCCAAGTGGATAGTGCCGCGCGGTACACCTCTGGGTCACTGCATCCACTACAAGACAGACGTGGACCTAAAATGTCCCGGACCACCGAAGCCCTCCCGACCCGTCGGCCACTGTGTACTCTCGGTGTCCATGCGTCCACAAGACAGGGCTGAGCGGCCCCAAGATATAGCTTATCTCGAAAGAGATACAGCTCAACAGTAAAGGCTATCTCGAAGGAGAATACGGCTCAACATGAAATGCAACGTGCAGTAATAAACGTGACATAATAGCATGTATCAAATGACATATATCAATGCACCACATAATCATGCAACACATATATGAATGTATACTCAACCAGGATATCTCGGATAGTACTTTCGTACCTCTATCACAGCAATCCTAATCCACTGGAACAACCAGACAACAGGTCTAATCCAAGCCTATTCATCAAGTGAAAACCATCACTAAACTTATCTACCAGACTTGACTAGATAATCCTGAGATAAATACTGATAAATTTCCAAACCTTCGTCCGTCGCTAGCCCGCTGATGCCGCTAGCTCCCAACTAGAGCACAGCTCTGCTACAAGACCAGCAGCTCCCCGCTAGTGCCCAAATCTCGGAACAAGACTAGAACCTGTCAGAAACGACTGAAATGCTATGGAATTCTCTGAATTGGCGAGTCAAAATGAGGAAATCCGACCACTATTTATAGGCCATGTTCGGATCCTCCGAACACCACTTCGGAACTTCCGCCAGTAGCATGTCTTCCTCCGCAAGTCTTGCAATAAACTCCAGTGTAACTCTGGCTCAGTCTGGAACCACCGGAGCTGGAAGAACTACTGCCAGATTTCTTGAATTGCTTTCCCCTGGCTTTTAAAAATTCTTTCTTTCCTCCACTACTGCTGCCACTCTCGAATCTGGGAGGTTGTTGTTGTGGTCTCGGTGCTGGAGGCACAAATGAAGCCTCTTTCTGTCTCATCAGACCGGCTTCTGCTCCCTTAGCTCTGTTCAGGGCATCAATAAAATTATCCGGTCGCCCTGTGTTCACCAATGTGAAAATGTCGGGGTTCAGGCCATTGATGAACTGGTCAGCAGTAGCTTCTTCGCTGTCAGCCACATGTGGAGCAAATTTCAGCAAGGAGGAGAACTTGGACACGTATTCTTCTATGTTCATCTGTCCTTGCTTGAGGTTGGCAAACTCCGCCCCCTTGTCCTTCCGGTACGACACTGGAAAGAATCGTTGATAAAATTCAGTTCTAAATATATTCCAGGTAATATTCGTACCTCTATGCTCCATGGCTCTCTTCCTCGTAATCCACCAGTCCTTGGCAACATCGTGCAACTGGTGTCCAATTAATTTCACCCTCTTCTCATCTGTATACTCCAAGGATTCGAACAACATCTCTATATCATCAAGCCAACTCTCACATTCCACAGCGTTCTCTGTGCCTTTCAAGGTTGGCGGATGAAAAGACTGAAACCTCTTCAGTAAGGTTTCCATTGGAGTCGGTGTTACATCCATTGGAGGATTGGATGTACTTCCCTGTTCTGGTACTCGTCTCGGAGGCATATCTAATAATCAAATAGATTAGTAACAAATACAACAATTCTGTTGCAATCCTCCTCTGATTATCTTACTGCTGATCTAGAATCAATACTGATCCAATCTTAATAAAACATATTACTATATCAAATCAGATAAACAAGTAACATGTAATAAAGCAGTAAGACATGCTAGCATTCAAAAGCAGGAAAGAAAACCTCAATCTACCCCGCTCACTAGCCTCTTCTATCTCAATCTAAAGGATCTATCGCTCTGATACCACCTGTTGTGGGGACCCGGACGCTAATCATCTTTTTAATCATGATTGGGACTAATTAATCCATTATAATAAACAGGGTCTAATTAATTTTTTTTTTTAAAATGCGGAAGGTAATGGAATCAAACTCCTATACATATCAGTATAAAAGTATAAATCTGATAAAATATACAAACATACACACTCAGGTTCAACAACTACTATCAAGTGTTTAAACCCTATCTCTAGTCCAAGTCCGTAGTCTCCACTCTAACTCGATCTTTCTTCACCTCTGTGACCCTGTACCTGTCCCACCTGTTGTCATGCACACATACAAACAAGACAACAGCCGGATAACTCCGGTGAGATATAAATATCCCAGTATAAACAATGTATTAAATGCAATCATATAAATCATATATAAAAGCATAAACAAACATCAAAACATGTATCTAATCTGACTACATGAATCAATGACTCGTGATCTTATCTTATCTTATCTCAAATCTAGGGATCCCAATCTAATTTAGACTTTGGTATTCTGTATCGAGTGTCTGAGATAGACGTCGATCTACATCTAAAGCTCTTCGATACACCATAAGTCTAGAGTCTTATCGGTTCTGAGAAAGACTCGGCGGTTCTGTCCTAGCTAGGCTGTCTGCCCTAGACTCGGACTCTGACTCTGTTCTAAGTCAATACATGCACATATCAATCTGATAATCTGCAAATATCAATGCAATAAAGTAAAGTATGTGATTTAGGGAAACTCAAGTCAAACCTAACTCGAGTTGTGCAATCCCGAATCGACATTTATTTATACCTTTTGTGATGTTGCTCTGATACAATCGAAGTCTCGGTTCAAAATCTATCACTGTTCAATCTGGCAATGACAATATCAATATTCTAATCAAATCACAACATTTCTGTTTTATCAAATTCTGACAGTACAACAGTACAATCTTGCGATACTGATAATACTATATCAGTCTATATCAATTCCAATCATTTACAATCAACCACCATACAAATCTGATATCAATTCTAGTCAATTTCCTTCTGAAATTCATAACAATTCCATATTCAGTCCGTTTCTTAATCTGACTTCGATTCTACGCTGTCTAACATGTCAAGAACAACATATATGACGTGTATTAAATTCCAACAAAATCATAATTTCAAAAAATGTAAAAACGTAGTAAAACTTACGTCCAGTTGTAGCCTGCGTTGATAGGAACACAGTACCGAAGTCGGATTTAAAATCTAACGGACGGATTGATCGTAAATCAATTTCTAAAATCAAGAAGCAATTCTTTCCTCTGAGTTCGATTTTCCTTTCTTTTCTCTGAAATTTACGTTTGTATATATATATATACATTGCATGCTTTCTCAAAAAACGTGGCTCATGTCTTTGTAGCACACGTCTCGCGCTCGGGCGGACATAAAGTTCCGCCCGGGAGCGGAACTCTCGGCCCTCTCATTTTATTCAATCGCGCTCGCGCGAGGGATTCGGGTTTCTTGCATTTAACATTGGCGCTCGGGTGGTCAAACACCTCCGCCCGGGCGCCAAACTTTCGGCCCACAATATGTGCAATTCATACACTTTGCCCAATTTAATCTCGTAATAGTCCGTCTATAATTATATCAATTCAATTTCAGAAATCTTTGATTAACATGATATAAGATCTAGGGCATTACAATTAATAACACATTGATAGTACATCAATCAAATCTTGAAAAAAAAAACAAATATTACAATGAATAAAGTATTTTGCAGTCCGTTATTTATTTACATCTTTTCTTTTTTTTTTTCAATAAATTTTTTTTTTATGGGAATTATATTCTTGTAATTAACCATTTTTTAATAATTAATAAAAGTTTATTAATTGTTTTCTCATTTCTCACCACTTACTCACAAAAGATGTGTGAGTATATATTATACTTTTACAAAAAATTCTTTCAATTATACATGTTAACAACCATACAATTCATATCTTTTAACTATATTCTTATAAAAATTTTAGAAATTATTTTATTTGAAAACACACACACAAATATATACATATATGTAAATAAATAAACACATCTATTATATATTTTATATTAATTGATCAAAATATATATGTATATAAATTGGTACATATGAAAACTAATTTTTCTTTTAGTCTGTAATTTGAATATAATGAATATTAAAATCTAGTGTATTGTGTTTTTCTGATAATTATTAACTAATGCGTCTCAGGTGCATTTTACTGACACCTTACTCGACATTGAACTAAAAAGTATTATTATTATTACTACATATTTTTATTTTTATATAAAAAAAAAACTAAGAAGAGAAGAAGAAGAAGAAGAAGAAGAAGAAATTATTCATACCTTAAAAAAAACATTAAAAACATACTGTTGAATCGCAAGTTTATCATCACATGAATTTTTTTTTCTTACTCTTGGATGTTGGCCAATTAAGTTGAGATAAGAATGGATCTGGTTCATGACTAAATCCTTGTAGTAAATCAATAAGTTCACCTTCACTTGTAGCAGAAACTAACATCCTTCGCGAATCTAATGAAATAAATCCCTGTTCCACAACATCCTCAAGAAACGATAACAATTTATCATAATAATTGTTAACATTTAACAAACCAATTGGCTTATTGTGGATATTTAATTGTGCCCAACAAACAGTATGAAATATTTCTTCCAAAGTACCGAAACCTCCTAGTAAAGCAATGAAAGCATCTGAATGTTCAATCATTTGAGTAATTCTTTCATACATGTTGTCCACTTTCATTTCTTCTCCTATTGTTGGTCCTGTAAGATTGGCTAAGGTAATCGGAATAATGCCTAAGACTTCACTTCCACCTGCATGCGCAGCTTTTGCAACTTTTCCCATGAGGCCAACTTCACCACCACCATATACCAAATGAATCTTGTTTTTAGCAAAGTGCTATTCCAAGCTTTTCTGCTACTTCTTCATAAATTGAATCTTTTCCTGCACTAGATCCACAAAATACACAAATATTTTTTATTTTACTTACCGTGGACGTTGACATGTTGAGAAATATGTTTTCTGTAATTGTTAGATCACAGCATATGAATTTATAGGCGTAACATGCCAAAAGTCAATATTTGAACAGGAAATTATTATTATTAAAAGAAAATAAAAATGACAAAATTAAAACAAATATATACAGCGTAGTTGTGATTGTGGCTCACATCTTCCTCTGATTTTACGTTCAGTAACGGCTTCAACGCCTCTATGAGTCAAGGATATGCTTCCCATCCAATTTTCTTATAAATTGGCAAACATGGTCTTTTAACGTCAGATTCCCAAGACGAGATTGTATATATATATATTTACTTATCTAAATAGACATGTGTTACTACAGTAGGATCTTTGTAAGGCTGATTCCACCGTCCATATTGATATTCCTCATGTTGAAATTGCCACCATAGTTTAAGAAGTTCATTTTGCGCGTATCCACTAGAATGCGTATCAAGAACCTCTAGAAAATTATCCAAAGGCTCTTTACTCAGACCATTCTTAATGAATAAAATTTTATCCTCTATTCATTGACGTCATTCCAACATTTTTGCATTTCCCATTACAAGTCCACCTTGCACATTTATAACATCCACCTATACGTTTAGCTCTTCGCTTTTTAGCATATGTGCTTTTACCAAATCCTGGCATATGTCTTATTATTATTTCACTTGCTTCCCCAACCAATCGGACTTTTGCTTCAATTATCAAACGGACATCGCTCGGTATGCCATATGACATCATCAACCTTAGCCGCTCACATCTAGCTTTATAAATTTTCTTCAACGCATTATCAGGTAAACAAGCAAAATATTTACGAAGATTCATAATACACGCATCCATATTATTATTATTATTATTATTATTATTATTATTATTATTATTATTATTATTATTATTATTTTATATATATATATATATATATATATATATATATATATATATATATATTTCAATTAGTTTTGGAAAACTGAAGAAACCGACTTAGACAGTCACGGAGTACCGTTATCCGCCACTTAACCGGGAAATGAACTAGAATCTGCAAAAACAAAATGAAAATATCAACAACTATTGTGGATCATATAAAGGCATAAACTCACCATTAAGAATTTCATTTTCTATAAAAGGCTTAAGTCTTTGCCCATTAAATTTAAACACATCATTATTTTTGTGATTTTCAATATCAACAGCACCATGAGGATAAACAAATTTGACTATAAATGGTCCTGACCACCTCGATCTTAGTTTACCTGGAAATAAATGCAAACGAGAATTATAAAGTAAAACTTTTTGTCCAATTTCAAATGACTTTCTCATAATATTTTTATCATGAAAGACTTTTGTTTTATCTTTATAAATCTTTGAATTTTCATATGCATCATTTCTTAATTCTTCAAGTTCATTTATTTGCAATTTTCTTAATTTAGATGCATCATCTAAATTAATATTAAATGCTTTAATTGCACAATAAGCTTTATGTTCAAGTTCAACCGGTAAATGACAATGCTTGCCAAAAACTAACCTATATGGTGACATCCCTAATGATGTTTTAAATGCAGTTCTATATGCCCATAATGCATCAGTTAATCTTAAAGACCAATCTTTTCGATTTGGATTAACTGTTTTTTCTAAAATTTGTTTTATTTCTCTATTTGCAAGTTCAACTTGACCATTACTTTGAGGGTGATATGGGGTAGAAACTTTATGTGTAATGCCATATTTTCTTAATAAAGAAGAAAATGATTTATTTATAAAATAACTTCCCCCATCACTAATTATTGCCCTAGGTATTCCAAATCGACTAAAAATATTTTCTTTTAAAAATTTTATAACAACTTTATGATCATTAGTTCTACATGCAATCGCTTCAATCCATTTTGAAACATAATCAACAGCGACTAAAATGTACGTATATCCAAAAGATAATGGAAATGGACCCATAAAATCTATCCCCCAACTATCAAATATTTCAATAATTATGATTGGATTTAAAGGCATCATGTTTCGTTTTGAAATTGATCCCATCTTCTGACAATTTTCACAAGATTTGCAAAATAAATGCGTATCATTGAATAAAGACGGCCAATAAAATCCACATTGTAAGATTTTGTAGCTGTTTTATTGGATGAAAAATGACCTCAACATGCTTCAGAATGACAAAATTTAATAACATTACTTACTTCATTGTCGGGTATGCATCGTTGAAAAATTTGGTCAGGACAATACTTAAATAAGTAAGGATCATCCCAATAAAATTTTTTAACTTCTATCAAGAATTTATTCTTATCCTGTGAATTCCAATGAGAAGGCATTTTATTTGTCACAAGAAAATTTACAATGTTAGCAAACCATGGCATAATAGTAGCATAAAACAACTGATCATCTGGAAAATTTTCATTTATTGGTATTTCATTATGAGATGATTCAGTCATTATTCTAGATGAATGATCGGCTACAACATTTTCTTTTCCTTTTTTATCTTTAATTATAATATCAAATTCTTGTAACAATAAAATCCACCGTATTAATCTTGGCTTAGCATCTTGTTTATTTGATAAATATTTTATGGCAGAATGATCGGTGTAAACAATAGTAGTAGAACCAATTAAATAAGATCGAAACTTATCTAATGCAAATACTACTGAAAGTAATTCTTTTTTAGTAGTTGAATAATTTATTTGGGCACTATTTAAGGTTCTACTAGCATAATAGATTGCATAAGGTTTTCCTTCTTTTCTTTGTCCTAACACAGCTCCTATAGCATAATCACTTGCATCACACATTAATTCAAATGGTAAAGACCAATCTGGAGGTTGTAAAATAGATGATGTAATTAAAAGATTAATTATTTTTTTAAAAGCATTTTCACATTTTTGAGTCCATTCGAATTGTGTATCTTTTGTTAAAAGATTTGACATTGGTTTAGATATTATGCTGAAATTTTTTATAAACCTTCTATAAAATCCTGCATGACCCAAAAATGATCGAACTTCTTTGACTGTTTTTGGTGATGTTAAATTAGAAATAACATCAACTTTGGCTTTATCAACTTCAATTCCTTTTTCAGATATCACATGTCCTAAGACAATCCCAGATTTGACCATATAATGACATTTTTCCCAATTTAAAACAAGATTTTTTTCTTCACATCTTTTTAATACTTTTTCTAGATTTTTAAGACAATTTTCAAATGAGTTTCCAAAAACAGTTATATCATCCATAAAAACTTCTACAAATTCTTCAATCATATCACTGAAAATACTTAACATGCATCTTTGAAAAGTAGCTGGAGCATTACATAAACCAAATGACATTCTTTTAAATGCAAAAGTTCCGAAAGGACAAGTGAAAGTTGTTTTTTCTTGATCTTCTAATGATATAGGTATTTGATAATACCCCGAATACCCATCAAGAAAACAATAATAAGAATTTCCTGCTACTTTTTCTAAAATTTAATCTAAAAATGGTAGTGGGAAATGATCTTTTCTAGTTGCATCATTTAATTTTCTATAATCAATACACATACGCCAACTAGATGGAATCCTAGTTTGTAATAACTCTCTTTTTTCATTTTTTATAACAGTGATGCCTGACTTTTTAGGTACTACTTGTGTTGGACTTACCCATTTACTATCTGAGATTGGATAGATAATTCCAGCGTCTAATAGTTTTAGTACTTCATTCTTAACAACTTCTTTCATATGTGGATTTAACCTTCTTTGCAGTTGTTGATACGTTTTAGCATTTTCTTCCAAGTGAATTTTATGTGTACAAATTAAAGGATTCATACCTTTTATATCTTTCAAAGTCCATCCAATTGCATTTTTATATTTTTTAAGTAATTGAATTAAATCTTCTTCTTGATTTGGTAGAAGAGTTGAAGAAATTACAACAGGAAATGTTTTATTTTGACCAAGAAATACATATTTCAATTCTAATGGTAAAGCTTTTAATTCAAGTTTTGTATTATCATCTTCTTTAAAATTATTTTCAAACTCCAAACTTTCTACTGAAAAAACTTCACATTGTTGATTTAAGTTTTCTTCTTGTATATTTTCTTCCACAATTGTTTGAATTTCATTATCATCTTCATTTTCATTTTCATTAATACTTGGTTGTTTACATAAATTAAAGACATTAAGTTCTAGAGTCATATTTCCAAAAGACAATTTCATTATTCCATTTCGACAATTAATTAAAGCATTTGAAGTTGCTAGAAATGGTCGTCCCAATATTACTGGAATTTCATTATGTACTTCTATTGGTTGTGTATCTAAAACAATAAAATCTACAGGATATATGAATTTATCAACTTGAACCAACACATCTTCTACAATACCTCTAGGTATTTTGATTGACCTATCCGCCAGTAAGAGAGTAACAGAAGTGCGTTTTAATTCTCCTAAATTAAGTTTTTCATAAACTGAATAAGGAAGTAAATTCACACTTGCTCCCAAATCCAACAAAGCTTTTTTAATTTTATTTTCTCCAATAATACATGAAATTGTTGGACAACCAGGATCTTTATATTTTAAACTAGAATTGTTTTGAAGAATAGAACTTACTTGTTCAGCCAAGAATGCTTTCTTCTTCACATGCAATTTTCTCTTCACAGTACATAAGTCTTTTAAAAATTTTGCATAGGAAGGTATTTGTTTAATAGCATCTAATAATGGAATATTTATCTTTACTTGTTTAAAAACTTCATAGATATCAGAATCACTTTTTTGTTTTTTATAATTAATTTGTTAATGCATGAGGAAATGGTGGAGGTTTATTTGAGTCCTTTACTATTTTAGATGATTTATCATTCACCATATTATTCTTAGAATTTAAGGTATCATCATTCTCAAAAGTATCAGGATTATCATCCTTACTCTTTGATTTTAAATGATTCTTGTTTTCATTAATATATGGATCATTAACTATTTTACCACTTCTAAGGGTAATAACCGATTTTATTTGATCAATTTTTTCATTTTTTAATTCTTGATTTTGATTTTTAGGATTAGGTTGAGGTTGAGATGAAAATTTTCATTTTTCATGAATATTAAGTGCGGATGCAAATTTTGCAAGAGTTTCTTTCAAATCATTCATAGATTGACTATTTTGAATATTGATAGACTCTTGCTTTTGGATAAATGCATGAATTACATCTTCAAAGTTTTTTCTTGGAGGTGTAACATAAGGAATATAACCTTGATGATTTTGGTTATTTTGAAAATATTGTTGTGACGGTTGTGCATTATTATCATTCCTCCAACTAAAATTAGGATGATTTTTCCATCCCGGATTATATGATGGTGAAAAAGGATCTAGTATTGGTTTTTTATAATTGTTAACATAGTTTGCTTGTTCATGGAGACATTCTTTAAATGAAGGTAATGTTGGACAATCTTTTGTAGCATGATCATGTGTATCACATATATGACAAACAATTTCTTGAATACTTTTTAATTGACCACTCTTTTTCATTTCTAATGACTCAATTTTTCTTGCTAAAGATGCAAGTTTAGCTTGAATATCTGTATCATCTTTAAGATTATAGATACTACCCCCATTTGATGAATTATTGATTTTAGTTGTTGGTGGTTCTATTGTACCTATATTATCCCAATTTTGAGCATTTTCTGCTAATGAATGCAAATATTCCATAGCTTCATTTGGGTTTTTATCTTCAAAAGTTCCATTACACATTAATTCTATCATTTGTCTATCTTTAGGTATTAGACCTTCATAAAAGTGAGAAACTATTCTCCATGTTTCAAAACCATGATGTGGGCATGTATTAAGTAATTCTTTATATCTATCCCAACATTGATAAAACGTTTCTCCTTGTTTTTGAGAAAAAGTTGTAATTTGTCTTTTAAAAGAGTTTGTTCTATGGGAAGGGAAAAACTTTTTGAGAAATTGTTGTTGCATTTCTTCCCATGATCTTATTGAACTTGATCTTAAATTTTGTAGCCATGTTTTAGCTTTATCTTTTAAAGAAAAAGGGAAAAGCTTTAATCGAACTATATCCATGCTACAATTTTGATCATTATAAGTGTTACAAACTTCCTCAAATTCTCTTAGATGTAAATAAGGATTTTCAGAATCTAAGCCTTGAAAATTTGGTAAAAGTTGAATAATTTGAGGTTTAAAATTGCAATTAGATGCATCGGGAGGAAAAACTAAACAAGATGGGGCACTAGTTCTAATAGGGTTCATATGGTGCCTAAGTGTTCTTAATTTATCATGTTCTTGATTATTATTATTATTATTGTTATTATTATCATTATCTTGATTATTTGAATTATCATCCATATTTAAATTATTTTCAGATACTCGAATAAGTCTACCACTTTTTTTTCGACTCCAAACACTCATACAAGTAAAAACACACAATACTTATAAATAAAACATAAATAAAAAATATAAACTTAATTTATACCTCCCCGGCAACGGCGCCAAAAACTTGCTACTACTTAAATAATAATTCACCCAAGTGTAGGTTGTCTGCAAGTAATATATTTCGTAAGTACGAGATCGATCCAAAGAGAGGTTATTTTGAGTTTAAATTTATTAATTTATAGATTACCAAATGCAAGACTGAAGTTTACAAATTATAAATATTGTCAAGGCTTGAGAATTTATTCTTGGTTTATATAATATTGTTTAACTAAAAGTAAAACAAAAGAAACCACCATAAATAATGGTTCCAAGAAAATTAAACACATACATAATATAATATAGTTCCCATTATAGAAAATACCGAATTAACCGATATTTTATATATGGTACCTATGATTATATTATAACTATATAAATAAATAATTGCATAAAGTAAATGTTAGATTAAATCATTATATTTCATTTAGGACAACCGGCAGAGCCACGCTATTGCCTAAATGAAATATATTGATTTAATAAGTTAATTGCAGTAAAGTAAAAGTTAGTTGCGATAAAGTAAATGTTAGATTAAATCATTATATTTCATTTAGAACAACCGGCAGAGCCACGCTATTGCCTAAATGAAATATATTGATGTAATAAGTTAATTGCAGTAAAGTAAAAGTTAGTTGCGATAAAGTAAATGTTAGTTGCGGAAAAGTAAAAGTTAGTTGCGAGAAAGTAAAAGTTAGATGCGAAAAATAAAAGCTAGTTGCGATAAAGTAAATGTTAGATTGTTAGATGTTAGTATTAAATCATAATATTTCATTTAAAACAACCGGCAGAGCCACTCTATCGTCTAAATGAAATATTATGATATTATTATATAAATATATATATATCTATATATATAATAATAAGTGATGAAATATTTATTGTATCAAAATTAAACAACAAATCAAGATAACCACTTTAATGGTATCAAGCATTTGATGTAAATTGATAACAACAAATAATTCATTTTTATACCTACAATAAAAATAAGTTAGCTAAATGAAAAGAAATAAAGAAAGAATATACAAAATATAAACTATCTTACTTCACCAAGAATGAATCCTCTTCACCTTGACATAATAGATTTAGCTTGCCATAAGTTTACTTTTGATCAATAATAAAATATCACTCATAGTTGAGAACATGAAAGAAAATATATTGGAACTTAGAACTTTGACACACACTCACACTATATTTTACAATGAAATAGAATGATTCTCAAGCTAGCACAAGGCCTCTATTTATAGGCCAAATGAGAGAAAGGGTCAAAAATTCTATTAATGCCATGTAGTTGTAATAGTATTCTTTGTCTCCTCAACTCCAATTCCATGTCCCTTCTTTCAATGCCTTGTTCCACGACTTTTCTCACCACTTTGACTCTGATTAAGGCCACAAACATGTGGGGAATTTTGTGTAGATGAGTTTGGCCACTTGATTCACCTCATTTGGATAAATATTGAAATAGTTATGAATTTTTTACTAAATGATGGTCATAGTAAAAGTAAATGTGTCCTCCTTTTGATCTTTGCACAATTTGATCATCTTAATGAGCTTTTTAGGCAATCATGTCTTCTGCAAAGTTGTAGATAACTTCTCAAGGATTCCAACCATGTTTGAGTCACCTCCATTTGAATTTTCTAGCTCGAGTTATCATTATTTTACCAACACGTAAAAAAACCTGAAAATAAAACAAATTTAGTAAGACATTTAAATATAAACAAACAATAATAAAATAACATAATTTATAATTTTAATGAAACTTAAAATTTTAAAATACAGGTTTTAACATATAATAAATTATTAATTTTAAGTTTCATCAGCTCTTGTTTCGTCAAAATTATTTTTTTCTCAAATTTTCAGTCCTGAAAAGAAAACAATTGGGATTCATTATATTTGGGAAGATATAAGCACACACTATATTAAAAATACATAACCAAAAATAATCATGATACAAAAAATAAAATCAAAACCGAAATCAAAATGCAAAAGAGAAACAAAAATTTGGGTTGCCTCCCAATAAGCTCTTGGTTTAACGTCTTCAGACCGACTACCATCAGTCTATATCAAGTTGATCCGCCCAAAGGAATGTTGTCAAGGTGCCTTACTTCATTTCCATAGTATGGCTTAACTCGCTTCCTGTTCACCTTGAAAGTCCTCCCATCACTGCATTTTAGCTCAATCGCCCCATGAGGGTACACCGTCTCCACCAAAAATGGTCCTGACCAACGCGATTTCAATTTACCAGGAAACAACTTCAGACAGGAGTTGAACAAGAGTACTTGTTGTCCTGGTTGTAGCTCCTTTCGAACAATGAGTTTATCGTGCCACTTTTTGGTATGTTCTTTATAAATCTTGGCATTTTCGTATGCATCATTGCGGAACTCCTCCATTTCAAAAACTGTAGTTTTCTGCCATCGCTAGATGCTTTCAAATCAAAATTCAACTTCTTAACAGCCCAAAATGTTCGATGCTCCAATTCCAGCGGCAAGTGACAGGCTTTACCAAAAACCAACCTATAGGGAGACATCCCAATAGGCGTCTTGAACGCGGTCCTATAAGCCCATAATGCATCATCCAACTTTATAGCCCAATCCTTCCGGTTTGTATTGACAGTCTTTTCTAATATTTGCTTGATTTTCCGGTTGGATATTTCAGCTTGTCCGTTCGACTGAGGATGATATGCTAATGCTACTCTGTGCTTCACATTGTATTTAGCCATCAGTGAGTTGAAAATTTTATTGCAAAAGTGCGTACCTTCGTCACTTATGATGGCTCTCGGTGTTCCAAATCTGGTGAAGATGTTCTTGTGCACAAACTTAACTACAACACGAGCATCATTAGTACTGGTGGCGATTGCTTCCACCCATTTCGAAACATAATCTACAGCTAATAATAAATAAGATTGACCAAAAGAAGGGGGAAAAGGTCCCATGAAATCTATGCCCCAAACATCAAAAAGTTCCACTTCCAAAATATTTGTCAGTGGCAATTCGTGACGCCTAGAAATGTTTCCTAACCTTTGGCATCTATCACATGATTTCACTAAGGTATAGCTATCCTTAAAAAAAGTAGGCCAGAAAAAACCTGATTGCAATACCTTAGCTGCTGTTCGTGTTGCTCCAAAATGTCCACCATAAGGTGATGAATGACATTGTTCCAGAATTTTGTTTGCATCTTCGCCATCAACACATCTCCTAATCACTTGGTCAGCACATCTTTTATATATACAAGGATCATCCCAAAAGAAAAATTTGATATCATTGAAGAACTACTTTTTCTGATGGTGATTTAGATCTGGAGGAAGAGTACCACAAGACAAGAAGTTAGCTATATCAGCAAACCAAGGGAGTTTAGAACTTACCTCAAACAGTTGTTCGTCTGGGAATGACTCATTGATAACTCCACCGTCAGTTCTTTCTTCCAGCTCTAGTCGTGATAAGTGATCTGCCACCTGGTTTTCATAAAATCTTTCTTGTCTTTGACTTCAAAGTCAAATTCTTGAAGTAGAAGTATCCATCGTATCAACCTGGGCTTGGCATCCTTTTTGGAAAACAAGTAACGAAGAGCTGCATAGTCAGTGAAAACAGTTACCTTGGTGCCAATAAGATATGTTCCGAACTTGTAAAATGCAAACACCACTGCTAGCATCTCTTTCTCAGTAGTTGTATAGTTCTGTTGGGCTGCATTAAGTGTACGACTCGCATAGTATATAGCTTTGAACATCTTGTCTCGCCTCTGTCCCAATGCTGCTCCCACAGCATAGTCTCTAGCATCGCACATGAGCTCAAATGGCTCCTTCCAATCAGGCACTATCATAATGGGAGCAGAAATCAGTGCTTTCTTGATCTTGTTAAATGCCTGCAAACAATCATCGTCAAAAATAAATGTCGAATCTTTTTCTAACAAATTACATAAAGGTCTAGTAATTTTAGAAAAAATCTTTGATATAACGACGATAGAACCCGGCATTTCCCAAGAAAATTCTGATCCCTTTCACATTCCTTGGTGGTGGGAGATTTTCAATTGCCACAACTTTAGCTCTGTCAACTTCTATTCCTTTAGCTGAAATTTTATGCCCAAGCACAATACCTTCTGGAACCATGAAGTGACATTTTTCCCAATTCAAAACTAAATTCTTCGCCTGACATTTCTGCAAAACAAGCATTAGATTTTGCAAACAGTGATCAAAAGATGAACCAAACACAGAGATATCATCCATAAAAACCTCCATTATTTCCTCGACCATGTCAGAAAATATGGCCATCATACACCTCTGAAAAGTAGCAGGTGCATTGCACAGACCAAATGACATTCTCCTGAAAGCAAATGTACCGTAGGGGCAAGTGAAGGTAGTCTTCTCCTGATCCTCAGGTGCTATGACAATCTGATTGTAACCTGAATAACCATCTAGAAAGCAATAATAATGATAACCACCCACTCTATCAAGCATCTGGTCAATAAAGGGAAGAGGGAAGTGATCTTTCCTAGTAGCATCATTCAATTTCCTGTAGTCTATGCATACTCGCCAACCAGTCACTGGACGAGTTGAAATCAATTCATTATTCTCATTTCTCACTACAGTTACTCCCCCTTTCATAGGCACTACTTGTACTGGTGAAACCCACGAGCTATCAGATATAGCATAATAACACCAGCATTTAACAGTTTTAATACCTCATCCGTCACAACTTCTTTCATTGCTGGATTAAGTCTTCTCTGATGATCAACATAAGGTGAATATGACTGTTGCATCAAGATTTTATGCATACAAATAGTAGGGCTAATCCCCTTTATATCAGCAATTGTCCATCCCAAAGCAGATTTAAATTCCCTCAACACTCTCAACAATTTCTCTTTTTCAACACAAGTAAGAAAAGAAGAAATAATTACCGGATATGTCGAATTTTCACCTAAAAATGCATAACAAAGGTGACTTGGCAATTCCTTCAATTCAGGAGATGCTTTTGGTACCTCTTTACTTGCATCTTCAAGTAGCTCTACATGATGCACATCACTCTTTTCTTTAGGCAGTGTATTGAGAGCTAGTATCTCATCTTGCACATCCCAATCACTTTCATCCAGTGCAGACGCCGATTCCAACAAACATCTCTCTAAGGAATCTTTCGTCATCCTACCTGCACCAACATGATATACACATGAATCAATTACATCAATACTATTACAAGTACTTACCTCATTTGGTTCTTTGATTGTGTTGTAGATGTTGAACATGAATTCTTCTCCACCAACTCTCAATGTGAGCTCGCCCTTGTGCACATCAATCAAAGCTTTTCCAGTGGTCAAGAACGGCCTTCCAAAGATAAGCGGAGTCTCCTGATCTTCTTCCATATCTAGAATGACAAAATCAGCAGGAAATATAAATTTGTCTACTTTTACCAGAATATCCTCCACTATCCCCCGTGGATATGTAAGTGATCTGTCCGCCAGCTGCAGGGTAATAGTGCTAGGCTTCACCTCGCCAAGCTCCAAAGTCCTGTAAATAGAAAAAGGCATTAAATTAATACTGGCACCTAAATCACATAAAGCTTTATTGATTCTAGAACCACCAATAACACAAGGAATCGTAAAACTCCCTGGATCTTTGAGTTTCTGTGGTAGTTTCCTTTGGAGTATGGCGCTACACTCTTCGGTTAACTTAACTGTCTCGAACTCATGCAACTTCCTTTTCTTTGACATCACATCTTTGATGAACTTTGCATAATTTGGCATTTGCTCTAAAGCATCAGCAAATGAAATGTTGATGTGAATCTTCTTGAAAATCTCCAAAAATTTTGCAAATTTATCATCCAATTTCTTCTTTTTGAACCTCTGCGGATATGGAAGAACTGGCTTAAATACCGGAGGTTTTTCAACTTCAACTTCAGTTTTGGATCCCTCAGTTTCAACTTCTTCAACAGTTATCTCATTTTCATCCTTCTCTTTGGAATTTTTAACCTCAAGTTCTCTTCCACTTCTCAAAGTTACAGCTTTGCATTGCTCTTTTGGATTCACTTCAGTATTACTTGGGAATTGACCTTTATTTTGATCTCTCAATGCATTAGCCAATTGACCAATCTGTGTCTCCAATGATTTCATTGTGGCACCCATATTTCCCATGTGAGTTTCCATGCCATCAAGACGAGATTCAGTCCTTGCCATTCTTTTACTAGATTCAACAACAAATGTCCCAACTAGATCCTCAAGTGAAGGTTTTCCTTCCCCCTTTAATGTATTGAACCCCGGTGGAGGATTCAACACATTCTTATTGTTGGCATATGAAAAATTTTCATGATTTCTCAAACCAGGATGATAAGTGTTAGGGGGAGGGTTACCTCGATATCCTCCGTAGCCACCAAAATTCCTATTGTTGATATAATGAGCCTCATCAGGAATATGTGGTTCTTCAGTAACAACCGATGCATTTTCAACCTCTGATGTACTAGCCTTACTCATTGCTGCAATTTGAGTTGTCAAAGCTGAAACTTGAGCGGTGAGTGATGTAATAGGATCTATGGCATAAATTCCAGCTTGCTTCTTTACTCCTGACCTCTCGGACGGCCACTGATAGCTGTTAATAGTCATCTGTTCAAGCAAATCATATGCTTGATCAGGTGATTTTGCAAATATCGTGCCACCAGCTGCTGCATCCACATTGCCTCTTGTTTGTCCATTCAAACCATTATAAAACAATTCAATCTTTACCCAATCTTCAAAACCATAGTTTGGACATCTCCTCAACAACTCCTTATACCATTCCCATGCCTCATATAATTGCTCAAAATCAGTCTGCCTAAAAGTACTTATCTCTATCTTCAACTGTGCAGACTTCGCAGGTGGAAAATATTTAGCAAGGAACTTGGTTGCTAACTCCTGCCATGTAGTGATACTCCCCAAAGGAAGCGATTGGAGTCATCCTCTTGCTTGGTCCCTAAGAGAAAAAGGAAAAAAACGCAATCGAATTATATCATCAGAAACACCATATATTTTTACCGTGTCAGTAATTTCAAGGAATGTTCAGAGATGTAAATGAGGATCTGCAGTAGCGGCTCCCCCAAACTGATTCTGTTGAACCATGTTTATCAATGCAGGCTTAAGCTCAAAGTTGTTTGCATTAATAGTCCCTCGTGCTATGCCCGAGTAATGAGCATTCAGTACCGGCCTAAAATGATCTCTGATGGGTATTGCAGGGGGTGGATTTTCATTATCTCTGTTTTCAGCCATTGCTCGAATCTCTTCTCTTCTTGCCTTTCTTAATCTTCTTGCGGTTCTTTCGATTTCAGGATCAAAGATAAGCAAGTCAAGATTTTGTGATCTTTGCACGCACTGTCAAACAAAGATAATACACAAATCAATGTTTATTGTATTACAATAAAAACGGCTCTAAATTAAAATAAAGACTAATTGGTAATAATACTAATATAAATTTAAAATATACACTCCCCGGCAACGGCGCCAAAAACTTGTTGCGTGTTTTCTTAATTGCTTGCAAGTGCACAACGTCAAGTTTGTAATAAAATGTATTTTCGAGTACAAGTGTCGATCCCACGAGGAATGTATTTCTAAATTTATATTAATGCTTGTAATCGAAATAGTCTCGACTTTATTTAGAATAATCAATTGACAGATTTGTTTATACCAATAACTAGATTTGAAACTAAATTAAATTATAGTACAACACCAAACTTTTTATAACAAATAAATATGGAATAAAAGATCTAGAGGTCCGATTTCACGCAACTATCCACCATGTGTTATTTTGTGTAGCTATATTATAAATGTCCTTATTATACCTTAGCCAAGAATTCCAAATTATCTACTCCCTCTCCCGAGTGCTAAGTAGATACTAATTATTTAACAACAGATTGTAACGTCCCCATCAACAATCTATAATTAAATAACACAATAAGCACTAAATTCTTTTAATGGCTTCAATAGAAATATATGTCCTCCTGAACTATATAAATACTATCGATGTATTTTTCCCTTTCTTGTTTATAAATTTCCTTTTCCAAGTGATAAATTATAAACATAAGAATCATTCAAGATATAGCCAATAAAATGAAAGCATTAAGATTGTAAAAATACAAATGAACAATAAGGAACTTATATAGCATAAATCATAAATCCCAACACATGGTTTCTAGTTTTGTTCCATCATTCCTCTAGAAATAAAAATTAGTTCATAATAAAAATAACACAACAACACATAAATCTTAAACAAGACATGTCAAATAAAAGTAAAAATAAAGAAAGAAGAACTTAGAACAAGAGCTTGGAGTGCAATGAAATTCCTTTCCAAAAGTGTGCAAGAGAATTCTCAAGAACTTGATGAACTTGATCTTCAATCTTTCTTTGTAGCCTCCAATCCTTCCCTTGGCTCCTCAATGACCTAAATGATGAATAATAGAGGCCTTTTATAGTCCTAGACAAGTCTTATACGCAAAACATCAAAGTCAGCAACTCCCATGCGCAACACACCAAAGTTTCAGAATTTCCGGACTCTGTCTGTGCATGACAGCGGGTGCGGTGTAAGTAGGACCGCGGGTGCGGTTGTGCGTCGATTAAAAAATCATGTTCACACAACAAAGACCGCGGGTGCGGTGCTGACAAGACCGCGGGTGCGGTCTTGCTTCGGCAAAAATTGTCCTTTGCACTTTCTAATTAATCACTTTACTACTCCAAATTCTCATTCTAAGCTTCCAAACTACAATAACAAAAATAACAACAACTCACATAAAACCTGCTCAAAAATCACAAAATTCCAAGTTAAAAACAAGTAATAAAAGTACAATAAATTGCACTTATCAACCTTCAGTCAAGCAAAGTCAACTATCAAGACCTCCATTAACATTATTATCGTAATCACCTGCATCGATCACACCTAGTGAGTCTAAAGACTCAACACACCATAATCTTGATAAAAAGTACTACATATGTTGATCACATGCACCTTAAAAATATTGTACTTAAAATATAGTTTTCATGAAGATACATAAACTTTAAACAAAAACATTTTCATGAAAATTTTCATAATGATTCATCAAATTTAAACATAAATATTTGAATAACCTTATCATAAACATTTTCGTAAACCTTTTCATATAATCATAAACATATTCATTTGAACATGCATAACTTGAACCTCAACATTTTTCTTTTCCTCATTCATAACATGTATCCTTTCATCATGATCATAAAATTTTTTCCTTTTTATTGAATTCAGATCGTTAATTGTGACTTTCCTCAATCCTCAAAAGTCGATGGATCCATCTACATGAAACCACAGTACTGGGCGGCGGGGACATCAACGACATAAGATCGTCAACTGAGCCTTGGCTTATCCTCAATAATAACCTTATATCCTCATTAGTCGATGTATCCATCTACATGAAGTCACAGTACTGTGCGGCGGGGACATCAACGACAATCTCTTGTCAACTGAGCCTTGGCCTATCCTCATCGAATGGAAATACGATCGCCGGGCTCCCTCTAAGGCCTTATCCCATAAATGGGCTCCCTCTGAGGCCTTTTGCCTCACGATATCCCTATTCTTATCATCATATCCTCAATAGTCACAATTACTTTACTTCCTTCAACGTTTTAAATTTTCACCACTTTATAAAAATCATGAAAAAGGATCGGTTACGGTGACCGGAAGCGCAACGGAAGTTTAAAAATCAAAATTTTGCATGGAATTTTCGGCCACCACACATTTTGTGTAGCAAATACAAAAACTAACACATGTCATACATAGGGTGTTTGAGAGATATACCTATCAATCTTTAAAAGATTGATTGTGGCTCCAACTTTGTTGTTAAACAACAAAGCTCTTGAATGGCAAGAAGATCTACAAGCTTCCCTCTTCCTTCAAAATTAGGCCCACCACTTGCAAGCTAGAACCCTTCTTTTTTTGCACTAGAAAAATAAGAAGTTTTTTCAAAGAGAAGAGAATTGTTCCCTCAAAAATTGAAGAACAAAATGAAGAGAATATTGAGAGAAATTACTCAAGAATTTCGGCCAAGTAGGTTAGTGAATGGGGGAAGGGAGACTTGTCTTGGACTTGCAAAAAGCAAAAAGCAAAAATACCTTTTTGCATGCCATGCCTTGATAACTCAAAAAGTAGTCTTCAACCCTTCACCTCCCATGCATGCATATATTAAATGGTTTTTAACAAATTAAAAAACATGGACTTAATTTAATTATCTCAAACATATTTGAGACTAATTAAACATTACTTGAATTTACTCAAGTCCACTAGTTAAATAATTTATTTAAATTGAGCTCTACAAGACTCAATATGATTTAATTAATTCAACACTTGAATTAATTTAATTATTTGGACTCTACTAGGTCCACTAGTGTTTAATTAATTCAACACTTGAATTAATTTAGTCCATAATAATGTTTATGAAAATCATAATTTTCAAATACATTATTCACTTGGCTTACTTATAATTTAGGAACACATTCATAAATAAAAAGTTACATTTCTCTCATAGAAGTCATACTTCTATTTTTTCCTTAAGCATATAAACTCATTTATAAGCCGTTCAACACATTGAACTATTTTAACTTCTCAACGGGATCTAGAAAGCTAGCACTTGTGTGGCCCTCAATGGTTCATTGATACAACTAGCCGTGGGTTCACATCTCCATGTGATTCGGACTAAACATGTCCTTATATGAGCATACCCCAATTGCTCCATTCTTACTTATCAACTCCTTGATAACAACAACGTAAGAACTCAAGTCTGATAGTACCCAACCAATCATGTTAAACGCCTAGCAGCATCACTTACATTATTCCCTAGGTATCAAATGATAGTGCCTGCAAGAACTATTCTATTATGGTTAGCGTACAGTACGGTCCCTT
This sequence comes from Primulina eburnea, assembly GCF_022965805.1. Taxonomy (NCBI): domain Eukaryota; kingdom Viridiplantae; phylum Streptophyta; class Magnoliopsida; order Lamiales; family Gesneriaceae; genus Primulina; species Primulina eburnea. The sequence continues at coordinate 34,063,826 of NC_133107.1, read as the reverse complement.
CAACTCATATATCCCAATCAATTCGACAACCATTGGTTTATCGAGAGATGTCAATGAATCGATACTATGTGTCATGTCGTAGTTGCATCGATGGTGTAATATATGAAATCCCTTTCATAATTACCACCATACACTGATCAGAGATTTCAACCTACATACACATGATAACACATAGGATATCCATACCCGAAGGTAAGCGGTGAATCCCCGACTACAATGCATCTACTCCTATATGTTTTGACAGAACACCCAACCTTGCCACCTGATGACCCCATGAGAGTCGGTAAACAAGTCAAAGTGTAATTCTAGCACATAGAGTTTCGATGTTGTCCCGGGTCATAAGGACTAATAGTGTACAACCATAAAATAGGACTTTTTCCACTCGATAAATGAGAACCACTTGGAAAGTCCTTTTATGGAGGGTTGTTCAGTGCACTCTACAAGAAGCACCTATCTGCATGTTCGGACATCACAATGTCACCTACCAATGAAACATGGTACTCACATCGCAGATGCTAGTCTCGAACTCGAGCGGCCTATATCCTTCTTAGTGGCGGCTGAATCGACTGGGAACCGTTTAGAATATACAATATTACAAATATGAGTTTCATGATACTCATCATATGAGCATCTCATATTCTTTCTACTATTTGTATATTCAAGGGCTTTATCTATGCAACTAGCATGGGTATACAGATAAAGAAGTGCCAAAATAATAATTTCAAATATTATTAAAATAAAGACTGTTCATACATAGAGTTTAAACATGAACCCTCGGCCAACACTTGGCTCGACGGGCACCTACTCTAACAAATCATGCATTTAATATCGTTTTTCTTTTAAAAACAAGCATGCAACATATCTTTTAACGTAATCGTTTCCTCATAAAAATCCATAAACATTTTAAAAGAAACCTTTCAACATATAAAAATCCATAAATCTTTTAAATAAACATTTCAACATCATAAACATTTAAAATATGCATTTATATCATAAACATTTAAAATACACATTTTAATATATTAAATCATAACCTTTTAAAATAAATTTTGACATAATAACTCGTAAACATTTGATCTCCATGTCATAAAAATTCGTAAACATTTGAAATAACATTAGGATGTAAAACAACATTCAATACACTGCCATGAAATTTACTAATTTCTTGGTTTAAAATGACCGTTTTACCACTGAACGTAACATTTCACGTTTTTGACTTTTGTTTTTATTTCATTGACTCTAACATGTCCCAAATAATTATTTAAGATGACATGAATTTTTTCATATTTTTATTTAGCATAAATCGAGGACTTTTAAATTAATATTTAAATACGACGTATTACTGCGTTTTAATCTCGAATTTAACCAAACCTTAATATAAAATTCCCAAATTAAAAAACTTACACTTTTAATAATTATTTGAGCTTAAATGTAAATTTCCATAATTTTATAAAGAAACTATGCTTTTCGGTTAATTCTTTAATTAACGTTTCGTGCGGTGATAAAATCCCGGATAAAACTCGTTATTTTGATCCCAAAATTTAAACATACAACTTTTATTGATTATTCTACCCTTCCAAGTCATGAGCCACCCCCGTGGACCTATGGATTCAATTTTTGTTCTTTAATTTTCGAAATTGACACCTTATCGAACCACCCGAGCCATCTCCCAATTTACTCGAGCCACGCCCAAGCCACCTCAAGCCAAACCCGAGCCAACCACCTATGGACCCTACTGACCAATCCCAGCCAAAAAAACCAGCCCTGGCCCACACAAAAAGCTTCTGGAACTTGACCCAAAAACCTGCATGTGTGCAGGTGTGACTCCTACCCTTCACAGAGACTCCTAGCCACCTAGGACACCTCCAGCTGGTTAACCCTCGACCCAACCTGATCCTAACCACCCTGGATCACGCCTAGACCAAGCCCAGACCCCCCAACCTGAGCAGCGAACCCCTGAAGCTTGACATGAACCTCTTGCCTATCTTACTGCCATGCACCTTCCTCTCGTTCCTCAACCAGCAGCCAACCCAAGCCGCACCAGCCCTTGCCCAGACCCTTGTGAACCCTTTTAGGATCCTAAGGACCTAGCCTAGCCCAGCCCTGACCCCCGGCCGAGCCCTTCTCTTCCCTGCAGCAGGTCCCTTGCAAGTCACGGGTTGGAGTCTTAGCTTGCTAGGTCTCCTTCCCAGCCCTGGTGTTCGAGACCTAGCGTGGCTAGGACTCTACCCATGACTCATATATGACCCTAGCTAGCCGTGTACAAGCCGAGACCAAGCCCAGCACCCTTAACCCATGAAATCGAGCCCCTCAAACTCCATATCAGAAAGATGGTTCCAGCTTGTTATTTCCTTGTGTGCAGCCTTTTCGTGCATGTTCTAGGGCTATTTAACTTGTGTAAAACCATCCCCATTCAACTCATAATCATGGAAGCCCCTTATGTACAAGTAATTCATGATTTTTGAATCAAAACTCATGTTTTAAATCACCCTTGATGAATAAACGAAAATACAATAAGATACAACTTGTTTTTCATGCAAAACACAATAAAATAAATATTATGGTGTGAAGGATGAGTAAAGGAAGAATTATGGCCTGCCTTTGCGTTTTAAACGCACGAATATTCGATGGCGATGCGAAGAATGGCGACAAAGAAAAACCTTTGGCTGAATTCCTTTGAAATTTTGGAGATTTTCCTTGAAAAAATATGATGTGTGTGTCGTGTGGGTTTGCTGGAATTTTCAGAAAGGTGGCGTGTAAAAGGTGTAGGGTTTGGGGTGATTTTTAATACAGAACATACTAAATAATTCATTAATCAAGGCTTATGCCCATTAAGCATTTAATTAGGGCCATTAATGCTTGATTAAGATTTATTTAAAATAACAAAATAGTTTTAGTAAAATAAGTTTGTGAATTTATTAGCCGGGTTGCCCATAAGTTCGTATTTTTATTGAAAATCCAACGCCGACAAAAATTACGTTACGGCGTATAAAATCACCTCAAAACTCTTTATTTTCAAAAATAAGAAAAAGCATCACCTATAATTTAAATAATTAAAAACAGTTATTTAATAAAAACATTTTCATGCAACAATGTATAAAATCACCTCAAAACTCAGTTCCTCGATCGCAACTCGAATACCCTTTAAAAAAAAACATTTTCATGCAACAATGTAGGAAAATATATTTTAAATATTTCAATATGCACAAAATAATTAATTAATGCTATTAAAACATTTAATTAAAATACAAAAGAATTTAATAATTGCATGCATGTGGTTCGCGTGAACCTTTATAATCGGGGCGTTACATAGATAAAGTCATAAAATATACAATAGGTACCATGAGGTCTGTCTCTCAACGTAATATCATGAAACTCATTAGGAAGTATATTGTATATTCTAAACATGTTCATAGTCGAATCATCCGCCTAAAACAAGATAAAAGTCGCTTGAGCTCGAGACTAGTATCCGTGATGTAAACGTCATGTTTCTTTGTCAAGAGCATAGATATGTTCTGAAATGACCTCGACTTTTTTTTTACTAAACTCAAAAAAACTAATTAAAATACTTGACATTTTCATAAAAAATAATAATTTAACATTTAAAATCTCGAGTGTATAAAAATATTCTTAAATCATCAATTAACCAAAAATCCTACGTCGACCTTTAAAAAGATCAACTAACATAAAAATATCTCTAATAAAATCACTAACAAAAACCTTTAAATCTTTTATCTAACAAGCTAGTGCGGAAATATAAAGGTTCCACGGGAGTTTACTACAACATTCGATCCACTCAATCGTCAGCGCCTTCCATATATCATCAAATCATGCATCATAAAAATCTAGTGAGTCTAATGACTCATCACGTTCTAAACATAAATAGCAAATAATACATATACACTCACATGCATTTAAAAATCATACTTTTATTAAAATAATATTTAGACATAAATAAACTATTTGAAATCATTTAAAAATCATTTAAGCATAAATAAATCATTGAAAAAGCTTTTTAGCATAAATCATATATCATAAATCATTTTTATCTTAAATTTTTCAATCCTTTATCATTTTGGGTGAAGTTTGATCATCTAAAGTTACTAGCATTTATCCTTTGGTCGACTGATCAGTATTCAGCTCCACATGATCCATGGGGGTGGGCACTAGGCTCCACCGTAGAAATATGATCGTCGGGGTCGCTCTAGAGTCTTGTCCCGTAAACAGGTTTGCTCTGTGGCCTTGACCCTCATGATATCCCAACAAAATCATATAAAATATATAATCTCTTTTGTCACATTCAATTCACATCTTTCAAAATATTTTTTTCTTTTCTTTTAAAATCATAACATATCATAGTCATCCAAAATAACATTTTAAATATTATAAATTGCATAGTTTTACCAAAATTCATAAAATATCATATTTTCATAAAAATCATCATTTCAAATAATAAAATATCATTTAGCATGCGTCATGATCCTTCGGAACGCTGACAAGATTTTACCGTTTTGCTCCTAGACGCAAAAATTCTTGATTTTATCTTTTTCTTACTTTAAATGACATGGATTTATCCCAAATAATTAATTATTCTTACATATAATTTTTCATAATTTTATTCAGTTAATTCTAGGCTTTTCGATTAGTTCTTTAATTAATTATTCGAAAGTGGATTAAATCCTAGATAAATTTAAAACTCATTATTTTGATACCAATTTTTAAAAATAACCTTTGTTTTACTTAATCTACTCTTGTGAGCCATGAACTAGCCCCGCGGACCCATGGTTCCAATTTTATTCTTATTGATTCGAAATATGACCCTTATGTGAACAACCCGAGCCATATCCTTATTTACTCCAGCCAAACCCGAGCCAACCCATCTAGGCACCCTACTGACCGACCCTGACCCATAGAACCTAACCCTAGCATGCACAGAAGCCCTGCACCCGAGACTCACCAATCTGCGCGTGAACCTTCACCTTCAATAAGACTCGTAGCCAACCTAGGACACTTCCAGTCCAGCCAACAGCGAGCCCACCTGACCCTGGACCATGCACAGACCCAACAAAGCCCAGCCCAGACCCTTGAACCCAGCGTCGCGAGCAATCTTTAGTAGGAACAGCAGCCGCGCACTATATGGTGCTCCCTCACGTTTTCCACGAGACCTCACCGAACCGAGCAACACTCCTGAGCCAGCCCTTCCTAACCTTCACTGGGCCATCCTAAGTCACTGTCTAGACAACCTAGCCCAGCCCCAAACCGAGCCGTGAGCCCCCCCAGCCCGAGACTCATCTGAATGCGCATGGGGAGAGTCTCAACTCCCGTGGACTCTTCCCTAGCATTTCTCTCAAGTCCTAGCCATGATAGGACTCTACCATGCCCTCACACCTAACCCTCCTCGAGCCCCAGCCAGCCTTGGCCGAGCCCGCACGCACCCATGCATAGTAACCGCACCCTAAGAAAACAAAAAAACACACAAACCCTTGGTTCTTCTCCTTGTTTTGTTCCCTTCGGTTCCAACTTATTTTAAATTTAATTTTATCATTTTTAAACCATATTTCATTCATATAACATCCTACATTGGCAGCGTACTCATTGGATTCAAAACGTTTTTCATAACGATCGTAAAATCATTAAAACTTTGAAAAATACTTATTCTACCGTAAAATAATCGAACACGAATATTTTTCATGTATAACAATTAAAACACACATATTATGATTTTTATGATGTTTAAAAGGGTATATAAAAACGTGCCTTTGCGTTTAAAACGCTCGAATAATCGATCGTTGGCGAGGGTGCGACGTTGGACGACGAAGAATCCTAGCCTTTTCTTCCTTCCTATTTTACAAAAATTGTGGTGTTTGTTGAGAGTGAATTTTCGGCTGATTGCAAGTGAGTTGTGGTGTTTAAAAGTCCTAGGTAACTTATTTATAATTTAATCAACATGATAATGGGCTTTGGTTTTGGGCTTGCAAGCTTAAGGGCAATTGAGCATACTTTATTTAATTAAATTGGGTTTAATAAAACTTATTTAATTAAAACATAAAAGTTTCTAAAATTAGTTTCCCAAAAATAATATTTTTGATCTTTAAAAATTCTTTGTTTGCCCAAAACCGGCAACCTGGGAAAAATCGAGATCGACTCGTAAAATAATTCGAACTCTAAAATTTTTAGAAAAATTAAATCATTTATAATCATATTAGAAAGCCTTTCAATAATTTAATGAAAAATAAATATTCTTGTCATGTCGTCCCCGGTCTCTTTTCCCTTTACTTTTGTCGAATATTACGGTAAAATCCTTCAATTTCACGAAATCACATCATATAATTATTTAATCATGCATTTAATCATTTAATAAATATCATGAAAGAATTTAAAAGCAATTAAATAAAACAATTAAGCAATTAAAATAATTTTGCATGCACGTGGTTTATGTAGGTGGGTTTTTCGGACGTTACATTTCATTCATATAGATAGGTGATCATATGATGATTATAAAATTCGTGTTTGAAAATTAGCAGAAAATTTAAAATTTTCTTTAAATAATTAAAATGCCTCATTAAATAATTAAAATGTCACATTCAAAGTTCAACTGATAAATAAAGTTTAATATTCAAAATAGCAGCGGAAGTAAATATTTATTTGCAAAATAAAAATTTAAGAATAATCCAACAAAAATAAAATGTTTGCGCATAGAAATGGTAAATGCTGAAATGAGGTCCTCGGGTTCCACTACTGCCGTCCCAAGCTAGCTCACTGGTCCCCGCCATCGGCCCCGACATCATCAGTACCTAAAACATTCAAGTCTAGTGAGTCTAAAGACTCAGCATGCATATATTGTAAATAACGAGTAAATAATATAGTAAAATTGCATGGGATAAAAATATCATGTCATGAAGCATAACGTGAAAATAACTTATCATGAGCAATTATAATACGTGCATAACTGTCTGAAAATCGTAAGTGAAATGTTTGCTCAATCGAGCCCTGTCATAAAATAACATGTCATAAATTTTCTGGTGAGATTATGGTCTACGCAAGTGGCCCCTGCACTGAACTGAACTGAACTGACCGGTAACTGGCGACCGGGTGAATTAATGAACGTCTGATCAGACTAATGCCACAGTATACTGGGTGGTACATAACTGAACCGATCGGTAACTGGCAACCGGATGATACAATGATCCCATGATAGTGAAATGGCCACAAGCAATATCGCATAAATCTCAAAAATGAATATTTTATATTTTTATGCACGTAATATAATTAAATGGCATAATTAAATATCCTGTGTTATTTTAACACATGGATTGGATCGTTCCTAGGCTCGTTGTGACCTAAATTTAACATAAAAAATATGCAAATGATTTTTCTTGACCAAACTTTGTAATTGAATCCAAAACCGAGACAATTACGCCCAACGACTTCGTATTTAATCATGACTCCGTGCCAACCCGAACCAACACCGAAACATCATTTAGTCATGATTAAAATACACTTAAAATGAAGAAATAATGCTCCTAAAATGGCGAGGGACGAAATTTTGGTTAATGGAGGCCAAAATTTGAAACGCTCTTTCGAGAGTCAATTTGGCACATCGCACCGTAATTTCTCGTACGATCTCTAAAATGATCTGAATCACAAACGGCCAAAAACATGACCTTCCTAACTCGACGAGGTACTGTCCAGGCCAAGGCCATAGCCTAAGAGCTAACCAAGAACCCGAACGAGCCACTGAACCGACACAGCAAGTTGCTGTCCAGAAATTCCAGCAGCTGCGCTTTGGTTTCCTTGCGCCGTTTGCGAGGCTAATGGCCATTGGGGCTTGAACCACAAACTGGAACCTCTAACAAAAATCCTAAGGAATTATTTGAACCCTGGCTAAGGACCCTAGACCAGCCACAATTCGAATCACACCAGAAACAAACCATACGTCCCAACCGAGCACTAATTCTGCGCGTGGTATGTTGCTGTGGTTCCTGCTGTCAAGGACCATTCCAGTGGCCATTTGGTTGACCATGGCATGATATAGACATTCAGAGGTAGGGTGTGAACCAGAGCTAAGGGCCAAAGGCCAACCAAGGTCCACCCCAAACCAACAAAATCGAGATGACACATGCAGATTTCAAACAAGGGTCGAAGGGGGGGGGGGGGGAGCTGTTCTTGTTTCTTTGATTTGAAAACCGATTCCACCATGGACCAAGCCTCAAAAGGGCGACTTGATCACGTCTTAAACATCACCAGGAGATGTTCTAACCATGGATATAGCCCTTAGGGCAGCCAAGATCAGATCCATCAACCTTTGACATCAATCAAGAAAATCGAATGCAATTGGGACATGTTTGGGGAGTTGCTGTCATTTCCGGTTTCCAGCGGGTATGGGGCTTGAAAGAATGGACCAATATGATCCTAACATGTCCTAGTACATGTCTAGATGTAGCCTTGGGAGCCTGGAATCGAACCATCCACCTGTACTCACAAAAACAAGTGAACCGTGAAGCATGAAATGGAAGGCCGAAAATCTGCACTTCATTTTTTTGAAAAAGTGGTCATGTATTTCGGTTTTGGTTGAAAGATCATGATCATGTAGTGTTTAAAAATCATAATAAGACTTGATTGAAGAGCAAAGAAGAACATATACATGCCTGGTTTCGTTTTGAAAAGAAAACGAACGAACGCGACGACGAGGCGCGGAAGAGACGGAGTGATCTACCTTCCTTCCTTCTACTCGATTTTTCCTCTTGTTTTTAGCTATGAGGCTCACGATTTAAAACTCTAAAATGCTCTCAATTTCGGTGATGGGGGAGGGGAAATGATGGTTAGGAGAGTGAGGGGAAGGGGTTGCAATATAAGAGGGATGACAAGACCAAGTCTACCTCTCTTTTGAAATTTGAAATTGTTTGCTAACCAAATGATTGTTGGAGAGATACTAGAGTGAACGAATCCTACATGCTAAACAAGGCTAGGATATTGATCTAATATTAATTAATTAAGGGTGATTAATAAATGAAAAGATTATCATGCTAAGGAATGACAAAGAAAGGGTCAAAGGTGAGTTGGCAAAGAATTGTTTAATCATCTAAGGGGGCCGAAAATTAAACAAATAAATGGAGGGGAAATATTGTTTAGTTAGTAAATTTTCAACCTTTAGAGCATTACCTATCCTTTAAATAATTTAGTGAATTAACACCTTAATTATGGAACCTAAATGAACTTATTTCCTACTCACCTCAAGTTACTCAAATAATTCCTTAAACCTCCTTTTAACTTAAATCAACTTTTTAGCTAGCTAAAATAAATTCTGAGAATGATTTATAAATCTTAAATTTTATTTCAAAACTCCAACTTCAGTCCGGCCTCACTGAATTAACTGAAACGATAAAAAGTTAAACTACTGCATAAAATAATTAACTTTAGAGTAAAAACATTTAAATACTCATGCAATAAAATCATTTTAATTTAAATTACTAGAATTATGCATGACTTATACGTAGTCTAATTTACGGGTTCTACAACTCTCCCCCCTTAAAAGAAATTTCGTCCTCGAAATTAAAACTCACCGAATAACTCGGGGTACCGACTCCTCATCTCTGGCTTAGACTCCCACATAGCTTCCTCCTCTGAATGATTGAGCCATTTGACTTTCACTCGCTTAACCAGCTTGTTCCGAAGATTCTTCTCCTGCCTGTCTAAGATCTGCACTAGTCTCTCCTCATAAGATAGGTTCGGAGTAAGCTGCAACGACTCAAAGTTCAAGACATGCGAAGGATTCGCCACATACTTCCTCAGCATAGAGATGTGGAACACATTGTGTACTCCGGCTAGATTCGGCGGAAGAGCCAAACGATAAGCTAGAGTCCCAACTCTGTCGAGGATCTCAAATGGTCCAATGAATCTCGGACTGAGCTTCCCTTTCTTTCCGAACCGCATGACACCTTTCATAGGTACTACTTTCACAAAGACATGGTCGCCAACGGCAAACTCTAGATTTCTCCTCATCTGATCTGCATAACTCTTCAGTCGACTCTGAGCAGTCCTCATCCTATCACGGATCTTGACTACTACATCGGCGGCCTGCTGAATTGTAACGACCCATTACAGGCCCAGTGGACCGCCCATACGGCCCACTGCCCCAATCGACCCAAGGCTATCCCGATCTTGTGACTTGGCCCATAGGCCCAGTGGGCTTGCCCACCCTGTGGTGTCACTCACGGGCTTTCCATAGGCGTCGTATGGGTTACTCATAGAACTCTTAAGCCCATGAACTTAAGTTTGTGCCTTCCCAGACTTGAACCCATAACCACATGGATATATAGATTGATGGCAAGAGTCTGGTACCAATTGAGCTAGTAGCCTTACGCCATCTATGCATGAGCATCCTAGCCTGGACATAAGGAATAATACGCGGTACAGGAAAGTACCTGTTTGGCTCGAATAAGAACTGCGCCATTCCAGGCGGTCGGACTAGAACAGATCTCCACTGGAAGTCAATCAAAACTCTGTTCCACAATAGCCAATCCATCCCTAGAATGATGTCAAACTCTGGCATCGGCAGTACGATAAGATCCGCATAAACAAGATTGCCATGGAGCTCAAGATCTATGTCTCGAATCACATTGGTAGCTGCCATCTCCTCACCAGAAGGCAATACTACTGAATAGGCTACATCTAGCCCAACGGTCTTGACCTGGAGGAAATTAGCAAAGACCTCCGAAATAAATGAGTGAGTGGCCCCTGAATCTATCAAGGCCTTCGTAGCGGAACCAGATATAAATATTCTCCCTGAAAGGTTGGAATATTAAGCTGAACCCAATAATCACAAGAATTAACTTATAGACATGCAAAGATCAAAGTTCTTCTAACTTAAATTTCCCAAAATAATACTCAGTAGAGCACGCAATCCTACTGCAATTCTATGTTCAAAAATCTTAACCCAAAACATTAATTCCCAATGAAAAATTAAAGCTTAAAGGTACCTGTCATAAGCATGGTCTCCGGGTTCGTCTCCGTGGCATGTAGAACAAAAACTTTGCCTTGGGTAGGCAGATTCCTCTGAGGGCACTGCAAAAGTAAGTGGTCTGGACTACCACACTTGTAACACTTTCTTGATCCAAACATACAAGCTCCAGGATGGCGGCGTGAGCACCTAGGGCAAACTAGGTGCTCTAAAGTCCTCGGGGCTGGGCGTCCCCGCTGCTGCTGCTGACCTCTGTTTCTATGCGGCCCGTGAAAAAGCCTCATGTTCTACTGCTGATACTGCTGAGGAGGAGGGCGGTGTGGTACCTAGACTGGGCGCTTGCCCTGGCGGTTTCTCTCGATATCACGCTGATCCTGCTCTGCAGCTAGAGCTTTAAAGACAGCGACCTCATAAGTAGTAGGGTCAGACACCCTAACACCACGGCGCAAGATCGGCCGTAGACCCACCAGGAAATGCATTAACTTGGCTTTAGCATCATTCGCGATCAGGGGCACAAAATGACAACCCCTCTCAAACTTACGGATGAACTCCGTAACAGTCAGATCTCCGTGCCTCAGTCTCATGAATTATGTGGTCAACCTGGTGCGCACCTCCTCAGTGAAATATTTGGAGTAGAATACCTCCGTGAAGCGTGTCCAGCTCAGCGTAGCCAAGTTCAGGGTTACTGACGCTCCTTCCCACCATAAGAGGGCATCTTCTCCGAATAAGTAGGTGGCACATCGGACTCTGTCTGCATCTCAAAGCTCCATGAACTCGAAGATAACCTCGAGGGACTTGATCTAGCCCTCGACAATCATGTGGTCCGTCGTCCATGAAAACTCCTTAGGACGCACGCATCTTCATGAATCTCTCATAGACAGCCTCGGGCCCTGTCGGCCTTGTCGCAATAGCATGGTTCCCCGCAAACTGTGCGAAGAACTGAGTCATCCCAGCTAGCATCTGGGCATTCATGTCAGGTGGAGGGGGTGGTGGAGGTGGTAAGTCTCTATCCTGCCTCTGCTCTTCCCTGTCCTCTTGGCGAGGCTCATCATTTCTATTGCGCTCGAGAATGCGTCTAGGGGGCATATGTTCCATACATAACCCATACGTAACCAACATGCATAATTCCATAATTTATTTAAATTTAAATACTGAACAATAAAAATCTGGACGTAAAACATTTCATGAAAACATGTTAAATAATTCATGCTTTGAATAAAATGCGTAAATGTAAAACTTACAGTCCGAAGACGTGACTTCATGAGCTTCTCGTGTTCATTAGTAGTACAACCCTTTACAAAACCATTGCTATGATACCAGCTATAATGGCCCGAAAATTCGTGTTTGAAAATTTGCGAAAAATTTAAATTTTCTTGAAATAATTAAAATGCCTCATTAAATAATTAAAATGTCTCATTCAAAGTTCAACTGATAGATAAATTTTAATATTAAAAATAGCAGCGGCAGTAAATATTTGTTTGCAAAATAAAAATTTAAGAATAATCCAACAACAATAAAATGTTTGCGCATAGAAATGGTAAATGCTGAAATGAGGTCCTCGGGTTCAGCTACTGCCGTCCCAAGCTAGCTCATTGGTCCCCGCCCTCGGCCCCGACATCATCAGTACCTACAACAATCAAGTCTAGTGATTCTAAAGACTCAGCATGCATATATTGTAAATAACGAGTAAATAATATAGTAAAATTGCATGTGATAAAAATATCATGTCATGAGGCATAACAAGAAAATAACTTATCATGAGCAATTATAATACGTGAATAACTGTCTGAAAATCGTAAGTGAAATATTCGCTCAATCGAGCCCTGTCATAAAATAACATGTCATAAATTTTTTGGTGAGATTATGGTCTACGCAAGTGGCCCCTGCAATGAACTGAACTGAACTGACCGGTAACTGGCGACTGGGTGAAGTAATGAACGTCTGATCAGACTAATGCCACAGTATACTAGGTGGTACATAACTGAACTGACCGGTAACTGGCGACCGGATGATACAATGATCCCATGATAGTGAAATGGCCAAAAGCAATATCGCATAAATCTCAAAAATGATGGCGTAATTAAATATCTTGTATTATTTTACCACATGGATTGGATTGTTCCCAGGCTCTCTACGACCTAAATTTAACATGAAAAATATGCAAATGATTTTTTTGACCAAACTTTGTAATTGAACCCAAATACGAGACAATTACGTCCAACGACTTCGTATTTAATCATGACTCCGTGCCAACCCGAACCAACACCAAAACATCATTTAATCATGATTAAAATACACTTAAAATGATGAAATAATGCTCCTAAAATGGTGAGGGCCGAAATTTTGGTGAATGGAGGCCAAAACATGAAACGCTTTTTCGAGAGTCAATTTGGCACATCGCACCGTAATTTCTCGTACGATCTCTAAAATGATCCGAATCACAAACGGCCAAAAACATGACCTTCCTAACTCGACGAGGTACTGCCAGTCCAAGGACATAGGCTAAGAGCCAATCAAGAACCCGAACGAGCCACTGAACCGACGCAACAAGTTGCTGTCCAGAAATTCCAGCAGCTGCCCTTTGGTTTCCTTGCGCCGTTTGCAAGGCTAATGGCCATTGGGGCTTGAACCACAAACTGGAACCTCTTAAAAACATCCTAAGGAATTATTTGAACCATGGCTAAGGGCCCTAGGCCAGCCACAATTCGAATCACAACAGAAACAAACCATACGTCCCAACCGAGCACTAATTCTGCGCGTGGGATGTTGCTGTGGTTCTTGCTGTCATGGACCATTCCAGTGGCCATTTGGTTGACCATGGCATGATCTAGACATTCAGAGGTAGGGTGTGAACCAGAGCTAAGGGCCAGAGGCCAAACAAGGTCCACCCCAAACCAAAAAAATCGAGATGACACATGCAGATTTCAAACAAGGGTCGAAGGGGGGGTGGGGGGCTGCTCTTGTTTCTTTGATTTGAAAACCGATTCCACCATGGTCCAAGCCTCGAAAGGACGACTTGATCACGTCTTAGACATCACCATGAGATGTTCTAACCATGGCTATAGCCCTTAGTGCAGCCAAGATAAGACCCATCAACCTTTGACATCAATCAAGAAAATCGAATGCAATTGGGACATGTTTGGGGAGTTGGTGTCATTTCCGGTTTCCAACGGGTATGGGGCTTGAACGAATGGACCAATATGATCCTAACATGTCCTAGTACATGTCTAGATGTAGCCTTGGGAGCCTGGAATCGAACAATCCATCTGTACTCACAAAAAAAGTGAACCATGAAGCATGAAATGGAAGGGCCGAAAATCTGCACTTCATTTTTTTGAAAAAGTGGTCATGTATTTTGGTTTTAGTTGAAAGATCATGATCATGTAGTGTTTAAAAATAATAATACGACTTGATTGAAGAGCAAAGAAGAACATATACATGCTTGGTTTCGTTTTGAAAAGAAAACGAAATAACGCAACAACACGGCGCGGAGGAGACGGAGTGATCTACCTTCCTTCCTTCTACTCGATTTTTCCTCTTGTTTTTAGCTATGAGGCTCACGATTTAAAACTCTAAAATGCTCTCAATTTTGGTGATGGGGGAGGGGAAATGATGGTTAGGAGAGTGAGGGGAAGGGGTTGCAATATAAGAGGGATGGCAAGACCAAGTCTACCTCTCTTTTGAAATTTGAAATTGTTTGCTAACCAAATGATTGTTGGAGAGATACTAGAGTGACCGAATCCTACATGCTAAACAAGGTTAGGATATTGATCTAATATTAATTAATCAAGGGTGATTAATAAATGAAAAGATTATCATGCTAAGGAATGACAAGGAAAGGGTCAAAGGTGAGTTGGCAAAGAATTGTTTAATCATCTAAGGAGGCTGAAAATTTAACAAATAAATGGAGCCGAAATATTGTTTAGTTAATAAATTTTAAACCTTTAGAGCCTTACCTATACTTTAAATAATTTAGTGAATTAACACCTCAATTATGGAACCTAAATAAACTTATTTCCTACTCACCTCAAGTTACTTAAATAATTCCTTAAACCTCCTTTTAACTTAAATCAACTTATTAGCTAGCTAAAATAAATTCTGGGAATGATTTCTAAATTTTAAATTTTATCTCAAAACTCCAACTCCAGTCCGGCCTCACTGAATTAATTGAAACGATAAAAATTTAAACTACTGCATAAAATAATTAAATTTAGAGAAAAGCATTTAACTACTCATGCAATAAAATCATTCTAATTTAAAATACTAGAATTATGCATGACTTATACGTAGTCTAATTTACGGGTTCTACAATGATGCACTGAACAACCTTCCCTTGAACTGTCCAAATGGTTGTCACTTATAGAGGAATATTCCGCGGTTATGGTTTTACGCCACTAGTCCTTTGATCCGAGACAATGTAGGGGCTGTACGTACTAGCATGCACTTTGATCTGTTTACCGACTCCATTAAGGGTCATCTGGTGGTCAAGTTGGGTGTAGTTTCAAAATACGTATGAACAAATGTATTGTAGTCGAGGATTCCCCGTTTGCCTACGGGTCAAGATATCATATGTGATCTAATGAGTTAATAGTGCAAGAAGTCTCTTGACAGAGCAAGAAATGTGCTCTAGGGAAATGTGTTTTCCCAGTTGCACATATCGTACCACTATTAGTACTCAAAGATAAATCAAATCGTTATCGAATTCATATGCAACTCTCGATATACCAATGGTTGCAGATTGATCGTGATATATGAGTTAAAGGAACCGTACTGTACGTAACCATGACTTCAGGTTCTTGAAGACACTGTCTATGATACATAAGAAATTATGGGGTGATACTACTAGACGCTCTATCATGATTCGATGGTGCAAGCAAAAATGAGTTCTGACATTCTTGATCAATGAGTTGATGAAAAGAATGGGGCTAATTAGGGTAAGCGAGAATTAAGAATAAATGTTATTATAAATCACATGGAGATGTGAACCCACAGCTAGTTGTATCTCTGAACCATTGAGGGTCACACAAGTATCAGACTCTGTGTTCCTATTGAGAAATTCAAAATTCAAGGAGTTGAATTTGGAGACTTATAATTTGATGGAGATCAAACAAAAAACTTACAATAGAGTTTATAAACTGATTACATAAGATGGAAGAAATGGAAGTTGCTTAATTGCTAATTAGGGAAGGAGAGTGGAACTGTCTGTTTTAGTGATGGAGTTCACAAAATTGACAGCTGTTCAATATGGTAAATGAAAATTTCATCTTCGAAATTTTCATTTTTCATTATATGAACAAGACTTATATTCTTGATACATCAACAACCTCAGATCGTCGATGGGGTTATAATGAGTTCAGAATCATTGATTGAGTAAAAGTGCATGTGTAAATATATTAATATATGTACATATACATTTTATATAGTAATATAAATATGTGTATATTTGGTATTCATGTATTATCAAAAGTTGATAAATACATTATATATTAATATTATAAGAATTTTAATATAATAAAATATAGAATCCTAGTAGAACAAGGATTAGGAATCTTTGTAGAAGAAAGTCTCTTGATGGGATCAAGAGTCTCACTCTATAAATATATAGTACGGGGTCATAATTCATACCAAAGTTTTTGCACACAATTCAATCACACAAAACTGCACAAAAACCTTCCTCCATCCCTTAACAAGTTTTGCCCACCTCTTGTTCATGGAACAATAATTTCGGCCAACACCGCTGTCGCTGCACAGTCTCCGGATTTTAGAAATTTAGAGGCCATAGTCTCAACGAACAAATCGCTTGTGATTTCTAATACAATCCAAGCAAGTAAAATAGTTTCCGATCGTGGATCCAATTAAATTATCGAAAGCGAGTTCCGTTAGTAGGGATTTACAAGAAGAACTATCTCTGATTTAAACCAGAAATAGTTTGGAGGCCAAGCATAATATACACAGATGTATAAAATTCATACACCATATGAATGTTTTTAAACACACGATGATCAAGGACCGTTTCGATTTGCAAATCAAAATTTTTAAACTTCCGCTGCACTTAGGTGGGAGAAAACGGTGCCCCAACAGTGTTATCATATCCATTCTATTATCATCATGTGTTCTAATATTAAAATCGTGTTGAATTTATTATTTCAAACTGCGTAAGAATTTTTCAGGAAAACACTGCTCCTCAAATTGAATTTGTAAAACAACAAAAAAATTGATGTGCGGCTGCCCCGGGCAGGTTTGCGTAGCCTGCCCTTGACTATAAATAATAATAAAAATTGAAGGGGCGTAGCCCTGCCCGCCTGTGGGCGCTGCCTGAACTTTTCGCGCAGCAAAGGCAAGGCTTGGGCAGTCCTGCTTGATGGGCGTTTTCTAAATTTTCGAAAAATTCGAGGCTGAATCGATATTTTATGAAAATATGAATGGATTTACCCCTCGAATATATTTTTGATAAAATTAATTTCTTATTACAAAATAAATAATTAAAATAAAACAAGAAATTTAATTACTCGAAGTTCAATAAAATTGTTTGTTTAACTTGATAATTATGGCGGTTAGTGATAATTTACGAGATACACGATTTGTAGATAATATGCGATATTATCGAATTAATATAATATTTAATATTATATGGTAAAAGGATGATCGAGAACGATGACCAATTTGCTAGGTGTGTGTTAGGATATTTTACGTGTTGTATTTTTAATTATTGGATAATTAAAAATGAACTTGGTTTATGGTCCTTTCTCACCCCCCAGAATTTTGATCCCAATATGCCATGGATATTTATGGAAATATTAGAATTATTGGGAGATCAAGAATTGAAGACGATGTGCCCGAAGCTCGGAAGGAGTTTTGAAGATCGAATATATGTAAAATATTGGAAGCTTATGTAATATTGCATTTGCATCCTTGCATTAACCTAGGTGAAGGACATGGATCCGTATATGGCTCGTACGGATCAATTAGTTCTCGGTTATCGATTATCCTTTATTATTTATGATGCATGTGATATATTATAAATAATAAGATTGTGCTTTATTATTAATGTAATAAAAAAAGTTGTATGAATCCAACAAGCATACAAACATCATGACACAAATTTTAAAATTAATGACGAGAAAAAATTTAAAAATGAACTCCCTCATTGTGGATAAGATCCAAAATTTAAATCAATCATATAAAAAAATAAAAGAAAGTTTAATATTTTCTTGTCTTCCATCAATGGTGGTTGCATGATGAATGATACTTGCAGTCATTGTCTGGCTCATAAAATTGAGAAGGCCTAGATGCCGGAAAGCCGTAACTTCACTGAGATATTTGATGTTAACTACCTGAAACTCCCATGACTTTGGCTCATAAATTTGGGATCTCATGACGACCATCTACTAAGGTTCGTCATTGATGGGTCGGACTCGACACGTGAAGAGAAAAGGGATCATAAAATTAGACCTTCTCAAACACGAGGCAAAATTACGTAAGGGTTGCAAGGAGTTGAAATTGGGATCAATTTTTGTAAATTGTGATTAGCTGAGAAAATTCAAAATCACAATTTAGCAATTGAACCTTGCGTGCTCATTAAGAAAATTGAATTTCCCATTCATCAGAGGATAGTGAAAATGTCAAAATAGTGGGAGAAAATAAAAAAAAAAACAAAAATCCATATTTTACGTCTTACAAAATATTTTAAAGTAGTCAGTAACTCTTACTGTGTTTCTATTTCAGTATATTTGTGATGTTGTCTCGAAACCCACTATCTGTTATACTCGACCAAAACAAGCTGACAAGACCTAACTATCATGATTGGCTGAGGAATTTAAAAATTGTTTTAAATTTTGAAAAAATAGCATATGTATTGGAATAAGAATTTCGAAGTTTGACAAATTGAGCGTTTGAAGATTACAGAACAGATCAACTCAACTGAACGTATCGTAACTGAAATGATTTGAACTGAAGTTGTCCGACTGATAATTAATGCGCTAAACTATCGAAGGTGTAAAGCCCAGACATTCGTATGCATATGATGTAAGGTAATGATTATATAACGTACCATACTTTTAAACTATTAAAAATTTGCGAAAAATTAAAAATTTTCTTAAATAAGAAATAAACTTTCAAATTTCGTTTAAAATAAACTGTTCATCCAAAAATATTTGAAATAACGGTCAAAATAAAGTTTGCTAAAAATACTTGTTTAAACATGGTAAACACATATCATGAAAATCAGAGTATTTGAACATGCATAAAGTCTTAAAACATGGGCGGTCCTGCGCAGTCCAAGCCGGCTCATTGGTCCCCACCCCTCGTGTCCTCATACTCGTCCTCACCTGCACCGATCAAGTCTAGTGAGTCTAAAGACTCAACATGTATAAACTGGAGATAACAATTACTACATAATAAAACTACATGCATCTTTAAAATAGAACGTACGTACTTGAAACTTGAACATAATAACATAAACATAGACGTGCCTTCATCAAAAAACTTTTCATAAACATACTTGCATCATACATACTTGAACATGGACAACTTCATCATTTGCGTAGAGATATGTTTCAAAGCAAGTGACACGAACATAAATGTGCCTGATCAGACTAAACCACAGTGCTGGGCTGGAAGGGAAAATCCACTACCAGATACACGAGATCCTCGATCATGCTTTACCGAGTGGATTGGTCCCTGGTCATGCTTGACTGCTTTTCAATCATGATCTAAACTCATTCATGCTTTAACGGGGTGGAGAGGTCATCGGCCACGTTCACCGAATTCCAAACCCGTTCATAATTGGTCACAAGACATTTAGAATACCTAAAAAAACTTAAAATATTTTCCTTTGCACGTCGAACATACTTACATGGTGTTGATGGATTCGTTGGATCTCGCTTGGTTTACTGTTGCACATACTAATACATTATCAAATGATTAGCTTTCGAAGATTAGACATACTACTCGTACTCAACCACGAGGTAAATAATTGGCTTATGACGTTCTAGAGCACTCGGGACTTGACCTCATCTAAACGTATTAAACCACGACATCAAACCCCGAAACAAACTCTAAAATGATGCGTGAAAATTTTCCGAACAAATAAAAGACATGAATCACTATTGAAACCTAAAACTAAATGAAAATCAAACCTTCCTCCACCTGGCCCCGCGCACGGGCGGTAATATCTTACCGCTCGAGTGCCAGGTATTCTGGCCTCGGACAGAAAGAGTGGCACTCGGACGGTAAGATGTTACCGCTCGAGTAATGGACGCAACGTTAGAACAGTACGAGTGGCGCTCGGGCTGTAAGTTATTACCGCTCGAGCGCCAGGTACACTGGACTTCGCGACTTTAGTGACATAAACCACCCAAGCCGAACATACGAAACATGAACAACGCCTCCAGACCCATCCTAGGACACTAATGCATTAACTCAAACTCCGTAACACGTCTCAAACGTCTCCAAAACAACAATGCACTTCATGCAACACAACGTAACCCGTAAACTCAAATTTTCGACACCAAATGATTCCTACGAATTCTAATGCAACCAAGTGCTTAACGGCACGAAACGAGGAACTAAAATCGAACCAACATCATACTTTATATACCTAAATGCAACAGCGATCACCCGTCGGTTTCCAACGAAGCCTGCAACAATAAAACTTCAAGAACACGTCAAAAACACATTTTCAGAAAATTTCAGTTTGAGCAGTCCTACGAAAATGACCATAACTCACTCGTTTCTTATCCAAAAATTACGCGTTTACTGTCAAATCGAATGTATCAAAAAGTAATATGTTTTATGGGTTGAAAGCTTTTCCAGAAAATCGACCAAAATTTCGCAATATTCGAAATGACAACAGACAAATTTTTAGATCTAAAAATTTTGATCCAAAAATCATTTCAAACGTTTTTGCTCAAACATTTTCACAACATACGTGTATTTTCACGCATAATAAACATTACAACACCTAATATGACATGCATCGATGCAAAAACAAAAGATACATGCCTTTTGCTATTTAAAACTCACAATACGGCGAATACCGAGGCGGTGCAATGCGAGAAGCGATCCGACGACTAGAGGCACGGTTTTATGCTGCTAAAAACACGAGTGATGGCTGAAATTTTTTGAAGGGAAAGGTGGCTGCTGATGTTGAACTAAGAACCCTAGGTCTTTCTTCTCAAAATAATTAAACAATAAAACACAAATGAAATGTGTGGGTGTGTGTTGAGGTGTAGCCGTGGGTGTGTGCGTTTATTAGCGTTAACGTGTGTGTGAGTGTTGATTAGGGGTAATTAGGTTAACTAAATAAATAGTAACCAATACATGATAAGTAGAATGCTAATACTCCAAATTTAATAAAATAAACAAGTCTCAAATTCAAAATTTAAAAAAATATCTAACAAATCAACTTAATATTTTGAAAGGCTTAAAATCACTTAATAATTAAATTAGACTTTAAAATGCTAAAACTAAATAATCATTTAAAATGTCTCAATCCTAAAAATAAAATAACACATTTTAAAATTTCCAAAATCGTTGCCGGTCTCTTTTCCTTGATCTCACATGGAACAATCGCCTAAAAAATGACATTCAAGAAAACATTTTAACGTGCATCACATAAACATAATTAATTTAAAATAATGCAAATTCATAAATCATGTATTTCTAAAAATCAATTTAAACATAAATTAAATTTTTAACAATTTAAATAAATGCATGGGTTTTACGTGTACAGATTTTGGGCTTTACATATTATGATTAAGTATGTTCATTTTTCTTTTTATGGTTTATTATGTTGATAGTATGGGATATGTGATGTAATGGTGGTGGTTTATGGCTTCAAGTTATTATATGAATAGTAATGAATTATATAGAATATATAGAGAATTGATGGGTAGAATAGAATGTTGATTTTGATTCAAATAAGTAATGGAAATGCAGAAACTGTATGAAAACTGTAGCAGTAGTTGTGGTTTTTGGCATAATGGTATATTGATCCAAATGGTTTGAGGCCACTTCCATTAGAAATATAATAAATAAGGCTATAACTTTAATGTTTTGAGTTTTGTTCAAATCATTATGGAATACGAGCCAAAGTGGCCAGAAGTGTATCGTGCGTTTCATCGTTCTTGCACTGACACATGTTGGGAGAATAAGCATAACTTTTTATTCCGACCTTAAAATGACATGAAACCAACTGGAAATGCAAGCCAAGAAATAGAGTTACAACTTTTATGTCTACCACTTTTTTAAAATTATGAAGGGAACAGGCATTTCGGAAGCAATCTTTGTGGTAGCTGTACGTAGAGCACCCCGAGCGGTAAGATTTGACCGCCTGAGCGCGTCTGGATCTGTATTTTGGTTTTGGTCAGTAATGATGTGAATCTTTGTACGAATAAATAGGAAACACGATTAAACAATCACACCCTCTATTTAATTACGATAATAAGACTCGTGTGTTTTCCCGATCTTTTGAATCAAGTAATTTGATGTGTTATTCACCTCTAAACTAGAAAAGTTTAGCAACAAATAAACACGAGAATAACAATCGAAATTTGATACGAACTTTCGAAGAACAACGCCTACGACAATCCGCACAAGCACGATCGACAAACGCCACAAAGTTATAAACTTTGATAAGTTTTGTGGGGACCCGAGCTCTAACTCAATTCCTTTGGGATTTATTGGATATTTGCTCGAAACTGTGGGTCAAAATTTTGCGTTTAACATTAATTCAAATGTATAATTAAAACATAATCTGTCTCTATAATAATTAAACAACATAATGTACTTATAAATCTGTTTAGTACAATCATACACTAGTGTTTAAGAGTTTCAGTACAAATCTAATACGAACTGAAAGGGGATCGGTTACGGTGACCGGAAGCGCAACGGAAGTTTAAAAAATCGAATTTTAAGGGAAAAATTTCGGCCACCATGCATTTGGTGTAGCAAATACAAAAACACAACTATGTCATACATAGGGTGTAAGAAAATCGTTACCTATCAACCTCTTGAGGTTGATGATGGCTCCAACTAAGGTTTAAACACCTTAGCTCTTGTATGGCATGAAGAAATCTACAAGCTTCCTCCCACCTTGAATCTTTCCTTCAAATTAGGCCCACCACCAACTAGGTAGATCCCCTCATATTTTGCACTAGAAAAATATGAAGATTTTTCAAAGAGAAGCGTGGTGTTCCTCAAAAAATTGAAGAACAAAAATGAGAGAAAAATGGGAGAGAAAATGTTGTCAAGTTTCGGCCATTGAGAGTGTGGGAGGAGAGAAGGAAGACTAGACTTGGTTGTGGGAAAAGTTGAATCACTTTTTGCATGCCATGCCTTGAAAACTAAAAAAGTAGTCTCCCAACCTTTCACCTCCCATGCATGCATATTATAAGGTTTTTATCAAAATAAAAACCATGGACTAAATTTAATTATCTCAAACATATTTGAGACTAATTAAACATTACTTGAATTTACCCAAGTCCCATTAGTTAAATTATTAATTTAAATTGAGCTCTACAAGACTCAATACAATTTAATTAATTCAACACTTGAATTAATTTAATTATTTTGGACTCTACTAGGTCCACTAGTGTTTAATTAATTCAACACTTGAATTAATTTAATTTAGTCCATAATAATGTTTATGAAAATCACAATTTTCAAATACATTATTCACTTGGCCTAATTTTAATTTAGGAACACTTCCATAAATTAAAATTTACTTTTCTCTCATAAAAGTCATACTTCTATTTTTTTTTACACTTATAAACTCATTTATAAGTCGTTCAACACATTGAACTATTTTCTCCTTTATAGAAGTCATACTTCTAATTTTCCTTACGCTTATAAACTCCTTTATAAGCCGTTCAACGCATTTAACTATTTTCTCCTTCTCAACGGGATCTAGAAAGCTAGTACTTGTGTGGCCCTCAATGGTTCATTGATACAACTAGCTGTGGGTTCACATCTCCATGTGATTCGGACTGAACATGTCCTTATATGAGCATACCCCAATTGCTCCATTCTTAATTATCAACTCCTTGATATTAAGAACGTCAGAACTTAAGTCTGATAATACCCAACCAATCATGTTAAACGCCTAGCAGCATCGCTTACATGATTCCCTAGGTATCAATTGATAGTGCCTGCAAGAACCATTCAATTATGGTTAGCGTACAGTACGGTCCCTTCAACTCATATATCCCGACCGATTCGACAACCATTGGTATATCGAGAGTTGTCAATGAATCGATACTATGTGTCATGTCGTAGTTGCATCAATGGTGTAATCTATGAAACCCCTTTCATAATTACAACCATACTCTGGCCAGAGATTTCAACCTACATACACATGATAACACATAGGATATCCATACCCGAAGGTAAGCGGTGAATCCCCGACTACAATGCATCGACTCCTATGTGTTTCGACAGAACACCCAACCTTGCCACCTATTGACCCCATGAGAGTCGGTAAACAAGTCAAAGTGTAATTCTAGCACATAGAGTCTCAATGTTGTCCCGGGTCATAAGGACTAATTCTGTACAACCATAAACTAGGACATTTCCACTCGATAAGTGAGAACCACTTGGAAAGTCCTTTTATGGAGGGTTGTTCAGTGCACTCTACAAGGAACACCTATCTGCATGTTCGGACATCACAATGTCCCCTACCAATGAAACATGGTACTCACATCGCAGATACTAGTCTCGAACTCTAGCGGCCTATATCCTTCTTAGTGGCGGCTGAATCGACTAGGAACCGTTTAGAATATACAGTATTACAAATATGAGTTTCATGATACTCATCATATGAGCATCTCATATTCTTTCTACCATTTGTATATTCAAGGGCTTTATCTATGCAACTAGCATGGGTATACAGATAAAGATGTGCCAAAATAATAATATCAAATATTATTAAAATAAAAATTGCTTATACATAGAGTTTCATTGTGAACACTCGGCCAACACTTGGCTCGACGGGCACCTACTCTAACAATCTCCCACTTGCACTAGAGCCAACTACCCATATGCTTTAAACCCATTGATTCGCGATGCTTGTCGAATAATGGTCCAGGTAAAGGCTTAGCTAGTGGATCAACAACATTATCTGCGAAGCCGACTATGTCAAAAGACACTTTTCCTCTTTCCACAATCTCTCCGAGGATGTGGTACTTTCTCAATACATGTTTGGATTTTTGATGAGACCTTGGCTCCTTTGCTTGAGCTAAAGCTCCCGTGTTGTCACACAACACCGGGACAGGAGCAACTCAATTAGGAATGACGCCCAACTCTTGGACGAAATTCCTTATCCAAACAGCCTCCCTTGCTGCATCCGATGCAACAATGTATTCGGCTTCTGTGCTGGAATCCGCAGTATTGTCTTGCTTGGAACTCTTCCAAGAGACAGCAGCACCATAGAGCATGAATACAAACCCAGAGGTTGACTTCGAGTCATCGATATCGCTTTGGAAGCTAGAGTCGGTATAGCCTTCCAATCTCAGTTCTCCACCCCATAGACCAAGAACAACTTATTGGTCCTTCTCAACTACTTGAGGATGTCTTTCACAGCTTTCAGGTGTGGAAGACCAGGGTTCGATTGATATCTACTCACTATACTTAGTGCGAAAGCCACGTCAAGACGTGTAGATATCATCACATAGATGATGCTACCAATTGCCGAAGCATACGGAATGCGTGTCATCGCCACTATCTCTGCATCAGTCTTGGGAGACAGACTTGGATAGGGACACGCCATGACACATTGGTAGATGTCCTCCCTTGGACTCATCCATCGTGAACCGCCTCACGATGGTATCAATGTATGTGGACTGGGTGAGACCAAGCAATCTTTTCGATCTATCTCTATAGATCTGTATCCCAATACAAAAGATGCTTCACCCAAGTCCTGCATCGAGAACTTACTCGCTAACCATATCTTAGTTGATTGCAACATTCCTACATCATTCCCAATGAGTAGAATGTTATCAACATAAAGCACCAGGAATGTCACAACACTCCCACTGACCTTCTTATACACACAGGGTTCCTCAGGATTCTTAGTAAATCAAACTTTTTGATTGTACTAGCGAATCTAAGGTTCCAACTCCTATATGCCTGCTTTAGACCATAAATAGATCTCTGAAGTTTGCATACCATATGCTCACTTCCGATAGATGTAAACCCTCCAGGTTTGAGACATGTAAATCACTTTCTTAAAATCCCCATTAAGAAAGACTGTCTTGACATCCATCTGCCATATCTCATAGTCATACCATGCAGCTATGGCTGGCAATATCCTTATAGACTTGAACATTGCAACTGGTCAAAAGGTTTCCTCAAAGTCAACTCCTTGTATTTGAGTATATCCTTTTGCCCCCAATCGCGCCTTGAAGGTCAATACCTTCCCATCCGCCCCAAGTTTCCTCTTGTAAATCCATTTACACCCTATGGGAACAATTCCCTCAGGTGGATCCACGAGATTCCACACTTGGTTCGAATGCATGGAATTCATCTCAGATTCCATTGCTTCAAGCCATTTAGGATGAATCGGCATCAGATAATGCTTCCTTGAAGATCCTTGGATCACATCCATGGTTAGGCTCATCATGGCCCTCTTCAAGAAGCTGACCATACCTCATAGGTGGTCTCGAGACTTTCTCGTATCTGCTAGGAGCTTGTATCTCCTCTCTTGGCTCTTCGGGTGTGGGTTCTATAATTGTGGGTGTCTCTCGAACCTCTTCGAGTTCTATCATCTCCCTTTTTCTATCCAATAGAAAATCCTTTTCCAAAAAGGTTGCATTCCTAGAAACAAACACCTTTGTTTCTTGAGGTTGATAGAAATGATATCCAACTGAATTCATTGGATATCCCACAAAGTAGCATAAAATGGATCGACAATCCAATTTATCTCCCACTACCTGCTTTACATAAGCAGGGCTCCCCATATTCTAAGATAAGAATATTTGGGAGGCTTACCCATCCATATCTCATATGGTGTGTGCCTTTGATTGGACATAGAATATCTTTTAATTTTAAGTTATAGAGATCGTTTTCAAGTTCTCAAGTACCAATTAAACATTCATTCTTGTAAATGTTGCAAACACATTGCAAAATAAACAAGAATATCCATCTTTATCACAATAGAAATGGAAACAATGTTTTACACCAAACAGGTACAAACAAAACATCTCTTAAAATTAACTTAAAATCATTGTTCAACAATAAGTAAACATTTCTTAAGGTCTTGGCAGCAACTCTTGCTCCATTTCCTATCCTCTAGAAGGTCACACCTTCCTTAAGCTTTCTACTTCTTCCCATCACCTGTAACTCATTACAGAGATGTGATCAACATTTGGTATCTAATACCCAAGAAGTAGAGTTAACTGAAATGTTTACTTCAATGTAGAACATACCATTTCCAGAACTTTTCTGGGCAAGATATTCTTTGCAATTACGCCTCCAATGTCCAGGCTTCTTGTAGTGATAACAAACATTACTAGTCTTGTCAGCCCTAACTGGTGTGGCTGCCACAACGGGATTCGGAGATTGCCTCAACAAGGGCACGTTCTTCTTGGGACGTTGGAAAGAACTCTTCTTTCCCTTCCCATGTGGATCAATCTTCGTACCAGATGAAGAACCCACATAAAGAACCAACTTCTCTTTCTTGATGGTGGATTCAAACGTAACAAGCATATTCACCAACTCCTCAAGGGTCGGTTCAATCTTGTTCATGTTGAAGTTCACCACAAAAGGATCAAATGAGCTAGGAAGGGATAAGAGAAACACGTCGGTGGTCAACTCCGAAGGCAAGATCATATCCATGCCAACGAGCTTGTCCACGAGCCCAATCAACTTTAGGCCATGCTCATGGACCGAGGCCCCATCTCGCATGCGCAAAGTGATCAGCTCCTTGACGGTAGCATGCCTAAGAGGCCGTGTTTGCTCACCGAAGAGCTCCTTGAGATGCAAATGAATGTCAGCAGCACTCTTTGCATCCTCAAAACGCCTCTGCAGCTCATCATTCATAGAAGTCAGCATATAACACCTGGCTATCAAGTCATGGTCACACCATTCCTTGTAAGCCTGCAATTCCTCAGGATTGTAGTCAGTCGGAGCCTCAACAGGGGGCGACTCAGTCAGTGTATATGCTATCCTTTCCAAATTCAAGACAATTTTCAGGTTTCTTAGCCAAGTGAGGTAATTAGTTCCAGTTAATATGTGTTTGTCGAGTATTATGGATATCGGATTGCGAATCGAAGACATTGTCAATTTGTACTGAAAAGTGAAAACAGTTAAATATTGGTGACTATTTTAAAATATTTAGTAAGATATGAAGTTTGGACTTTTACTTCATAAATATTCGCTCCCACTGTTTTGACATCTTTCACTACCCTCTAGTGAAAACGGGAAACTCCTTTCCTCAGTAGGTACGTAAGGTCCAATTAGCGAATTATGATCCCGAATAATATCAGCCAATCACAATTCCTAAAAGGTAGTTTCCAATTGCATCACAATGCAACCCTCTACGTAAAATTTTGTCTCACGTTTGATTAGGACCCAATAATATGACGTCGTTCATCTTCACGTGTCAAGCCTTACCCATCGATGTTGAACCTTAATGGACGGTCGCCATGAGTTCCCTCAATAATATGAGCCGAAATCATGGGAGTTCCACGTAGTTCACATCACCATGTCAATGGATGTCACAGCTTTCCGGCACCCAAAGCTCCCCCAATAATATGAGCCGAGCCCCGAGTACGGGTAGCGTTCATCATGCACCCATTGTCGATGGAAGACAAGGAAATTATAAACAAATTTATAATTCCCTTTTTCGGGCTTGATATTAATTTTGAATCTTATTCAAAATGAGGGTTTTTAATTTTGAAAGGTCTCATCATTAATTTTTTTTAAAAGATCGCCATGTTTGATCGTATGTTTGCCGGATTCATGCAACTTTGTTATTATCATAATAATAACGCACATACTCATTATTTATAACATATCATGCATATATTATAAACAGTAAACAAAACAAGGATGATCAATCGCCCCAATACTAATGGACCGTGTGAGCTAAACACGGGCCTTGGTCCAATCCTAGGGAAATGCACGGGATGCAAATGCAACTATTACATAAGCTTCCAATATTTACATGTCTTCGATCTTCATAATCATCATGGCCACCATCTTCCAATCTTGATCATCCACTATACTAATATTTAAAAATAAATATCCATGGCACATAGGGATACATCTCATGGGGTGGGAACGGACCATAAACCAAGCCCACTTTATAAATTGATAATTATTACAATCATTCAACACAAAATATCCTAGCATACACCTAGAAAATTGGGCTTTGGCTTTTGATCATCCTTCATGCATAATATCACATATCATACACCATCAATTAATTATCACAATAATTAATTGATCCAATATTATATATCTTGATCCAATCACTAACCGCCACGATTATAAACTAAATTAACGAAGTATACAAACACCTTTGTCTATTTTCCAATTAATTTATTTATAACCGAATTTCTTGTAAATCACCATTTACTATAAATATTTAAAGTCCAACTTAAAATATTTATTTCATGAGAAAATATTTGCAACTTTTGTAATTTTAAACTTAAGGGCCCAAAAACTCATTTTTCACAAAAAACATTTTTGGCCCATTTAAAATTCACAAACATGTTAGCCATCCAATGGCCCAACAACTCAAGGCCCATGGCACTTTGATATTCCAAAACACTTTTGGAAACCCTAGCCGTCATCGCCGTCGCCGGAGCTCCGTCGCCGGATTCCGGCAACAAAAAATTTTTTTTTTATTAAAACTAGGGGTTTTCGGGCAGCCCCTCGGGCAGCTTAGGCTGCCCGAAATGGGCAGGAACAAGCTGCCGAAATTTCCCCAAAGGTGGCCTTGATTCGATGCAAAATTTTGTTCTCATGCGGTTAGAAATCGATCTCAACATAATATCTTGTATTTGCTACACAAAAACGTAACCATAGCTCGGATACCACTTGAAAGGGGATCGGTTACGGTGACCGGAAGCGCAACGGAAGTTTAAAAAATCGAATTTTAAGGGAAAAATTTCGGCCACCATGCATTTGGTGTAGCAAATACAAAAACACAACTATGTCATACATAGGGTGTAAGAAAATCGTTACCTATCAACCTCTTGAGGTTGATGATGGCTCCAACTAAGGTGTAAAAACACCTTAGCTCTTGTATGGCATGAAGAAATCTACAAGCTTCCTCCTACCTTGAATCTTTCCTTCAAATTAGGCCCACCACCAACTAGGTAGATCCCCTCATATTTTGCACTAGAAAAATATGAGGATTTTTCAAAGAGAAGTGTGGTGTTCCACAACAAATTGAAGAACAAAAATGAGAGAAAAATGGGAGAGAAAATGTTGTCAAGTTTCGGCCATTGAGAGTGTGGGAGGAGAGAAGGAAGACTAGACTTGGTTGTGGGAAAAGTTGAATCACTTTTTGCATGCCATGCCTTGAAAACTCAAAAAGTAGTCTCCCAACCTTTCACCTCCCATGCATGCATATTATAAGGTTTTTATCAAAATAAAAACCATGGACTAAATTTAATTATCTCAAACATATTTGAGACTAATTAAACATTACTTGAATTTACCCAAGTCCCACTAGTTAAATAATTAATTTAAATTGAGCTCTACAAGACTCAATACAATTTAATTAATTCAACACTTGAATTAATTTAATTATTTTGGACTCTACAAGGTCCACTATTGTTCAATTAATTCAACACTTGAATTAATTTAATTTAGTCCATAATAATGTTTATGAAAATCAAAATTTTCAAATACATTATTCACTTGGCCTAATTTTAATTTAGGAACACTTCCATAAATTAAAATTTACATTTCTCTCATAGAAGTCATACTTCTATTTTTTTTTATACTTATAAACTCATTTATAAGTCGTTCAACACATTGAACTATTTTCTCCTTTATAGAAGTCATACTTCTAATTTTCCTTACGCTTATAAACTCCTTTATAAGCCGTTCAACGCATTTAACTATTTTCTCCTTCTCAACGGGATCTAGAAAGCTAGTACTTGTGTGGCCCTCAATGGTTCATTGATACAACTAGCTGTGGGTTCACATCTCCATGTGATTCGGACTAAACATGTCCTTATATGAGCATACCCCAATTGCTCCATTCTTAATTATCAACTCCTTGATATTAAGAACGTCAGAACTCAAGTCTGATAATACCCAACCAATCATGTTAAACGCCTAGCAGCATCGCTTACATGATTCCCTAGGTATCAAATGATAGTGCCTGCAAGAACCATTCAATTATGGTTAGCGTACAGTACGGTCCCTTCAACTCATATATCCCGACCGATTCGACAACCATTGGTATATCGAGAGTTGTCAATGAATCGATACTATGTGTCATGTCGTAGTTGCATCAATGGTGTAATCTATGAAACCCCTTTCATAATTACAACCATACTCTGGCCAGAGATTTCAATCTACATACACATGATAACACATAGGATATCCATACCCGAAGGTAAGCGGTGAATCCCCGACTACAATGCATCGACTCCTATGTGTTTCGACAGAACACCCAACCTTGCCACCTGATGACCCCATGAGAGTCGGTAAACAAGTCAAAGTCTAATTCTAGCACATAGAGTCTCAATGTTGTCCCGGGTCATAAGGACTAATTCTGTACAACCATAAACTAGGACATTTCCACTCGATAAGTGAGAACCACTTGAAAAGTCCTTTTATGGAGGGTTGTTCAGTGTACTCTACAAGGAGCACCTATCTGCATGTTCGGACATCACAATGTCCCCTACCAATGAAACATGGTACTCACATCGCAGATACTAGTCTCGAAATCTAGCGGCCTATATCCTTCTTAGTGGCGGCTGAATCGACTAGGAACCGTTTAGAATATACAGTATTACAAATATGAGTTTCATGATACTCATCATATGAGCATCTCATATTCTTTCTACCATTTGTATATTCAAGGGCTTTATCTATGCAACTAGCATGGGTATACAGATAAAGATGTGCCAAAATAATAATATCAAATATTATTAAAATAAAGATTGCTTATACATAGAGTTTCATTGTGAACACTCGGCCAACACATGGCTCGACGGGCACCTACTCTAACACCAACAACTAGTAATCTGCATCGCCCGAGATCTCCACACTATAAACAATCTCTCATCTTCCTCGTGACCCAGATCCTGCCCCACCTGTTTGCATGCACACATACAAACACGACAACAGCCGGATAACTCCGGTGTGAACAAATTCCAGTATAAAACATGTATGCATGCAATGTAATAATCATGTACAAAAGCATAGCATATATCAATTAACATGAATTAAAATCTAAACATGTAAAGGAAAACAAATCTGTATTCAACATCTAATTCTTGACTCGATTCGTTTCTACTCTAGGGATCCCGGTGTGAATAAGACGTCACTGATCTGTCACCTACCCTCCCAATCAGGGTAACTGTATGTCTTATTCCTAGACTTCGGTCAAATCTGTATCGAGTGTCTACACGTAGAGATGATCTGCTTCTACGCGTCGATACACCGAACGTCTAGTTTGACAAATCTGTCAATGATTCCTATCTCAAAGGCTTGAATTTAAATCTATAAACAAAGCATAATCATAATCAAGTATAAATAATGTAATGCCCAGAAATTATGAGAAATGATAAGACAAGATTATAAAGTGTTGCCAGGATGGAAAAATAAGAAATTCTTGAGAATGCAGCACCGCACCCGCGGTGCTAGACATCACCGCACCCGCGGTGCATGTGCAGAAAATGGAGTGCAAATCCCGTAGCCACACCGCACCCGCGGTATTAGATGGAGCGCACCCGCGCTGATGACACCGCACCCGCGGTCTTGCAAGAAGCGCACCCGCGGTCAAGCTTCGGGAAATCTGGATAGAATCGACGAGACAGGACCGCACCCGCGGTGCATGTATGACCGCACCCGCGGTGCGACGTGCAGAACCAAAAATGATGCCACGTTTCTAGATTTGCATGCAGTATAAATATATGTGGATGACACGTTTTTCTTCAGAATTTTGGCAAGGAAACCGAGAGACTTGAGAGAATTTCCTTCCGCCTGTTTAAGTTGCGATTGTGGAAGATCCGTCTATCAGAATTCAAATCCGAAAGTAGTATCGTTCTCCTGGTGCTACGAGCTATACAAGGACGTAAGTTTTGTTACGTTTTGAGATGTTTTGAAAATATGATGTTGCTGGAATTGCATATGATTCAGAGATGGTATTTCTGCTACCGTAGATATTATAGAACTGAAGACAGATTAAAGAACAGACTGTTTATGTAATTGTTATGATTTGTGAAAGATATTGACTGAGATTTTGATATCAGAATTGTGTATTACTGATTTTGAATATACTGATATTCAGATTTTGAGTTCTGATATTAATTATGTGATGTTCAGATGGACGGGGTTATTCAGATTGTATTATTATGCCGTCAAAACATCAGTTGATTTAGATTGATCAGATTCAGATATGATTTAGATTATATCGTGATATTATTGATATGATCAGATTGTGTTTTGTTCAGATTGATCAGATTATGTACTGAGTTGAGTATTGATCAGAACAGATTGTGAATTGAGTTACACATTGATACAGTGTATTTATATTGTCATTTCAGATCGGATATGGACAGACTGGACTTCAAGACTTCGTCTTCCTCAGAAGGGGACGACAAAGGTATAATTCATGTGATATTCGGGAAGAAACAACTCAATTGAGATCACCATTTGAGTTGCCCAATAAATCACATACTATATTTTTGTTTATAGAACTTGTATGCAAATCTTGATATGCTTGTGTACAGATCATGTTGCATTGCATTGGAATGATTATGCTTGTTTACAGATTGTGTATTCATGCATTAAGATAGGGCAGTCTGGAGATCAGGCAGACTACTAGATGTTCGGCGATATCTCAGCTTAGGGGAAGATCACCGCCCCTTTGTAGACGTGGATACAGATCAGGCCGAAGTCTAGGAATAAGACGGTCAGCACCTCGATTGGGAGGGTAGGTGACAGACAGTGCCGTCTTATTCACAACGGGATCCCTAGAGTTACAGATCGAGTCGAGTCTAGACATGCTTTGATTAGGACTTCATGTTCATATGGATGTGGCTCCTAGATTCTGGGACCCATCGTTATTGCTTTCAGTTGTGCTAGCATGTTTTATGATTTAGATTGTTTATAGGCATGTTTATCTGATTTGAGTTGCATGCTTAATTTCATAGATTATGAAATATATTGTGTTCTTACATGACGGCATGTTTTATGAATTAGTTTATTTATATACATGCTTACCATGTTTTATACTGGGATTTATTCTCACCGGAGTTATCTGGCTGTTGTCGTGTTTTGTATGTGTGCATGACAACAGGTGGGGCTGGATCAGGGTCGAGAAGATGACGAGAGAAGACGAGTTTAGCGTGGCGATTCCGGACTTACAGTAGATTGGATTTTACTACTTGAACTGCAGTAGTTGAACCTTAGATTAATTAAAAAGACTGTTGTACATTATTGTATCTTTATACTGAAATGTAGTTTTATACAGATATGTATATCATGTAGATGCCATTACCTTCCGCACTTTATTTTAAAAAGAAAAATTTTTAGACCCTGTTTATCAGAACTGATAATTAAATCCCAACGGTGATTAAGAAGATGATTAGCGTCCGGGTCCCCACAAATAACAATCAAGTATGTGATTTAGGGAAACTCGTATCAAATCTGAATCGAGTTGTGAAATCCCGTGACCACATGAATTATACCTTTCTTGTCGAACAATCGGTCGTAGAAGAATTCTCAAATTCAATGTAGCCAATACAAATCTGAAATGGCAATGTGTAGACACATTCTATCAATATACATCTCAATCAACTCAATGTACAAATCTGTAATTGATTTCAATACAATTCAACGGCGTAACGGCGTAGTCTCGCAATACCGATAACTCAAACAATATCATAATCAATCCCAATAACTCATAATCTCATCCAACACAAATATGTATACTGAAATCTGTATAATCTTCACATAAAACATGCTGTAATTTCGAAACGGTAACATACGGCGTCTGAAAATCGATCCGTTTACGTTTCTACGATGCTCATAATCTCAAGAACACATATTATACATCATATCACAATTTCCTCAACATTTAAACTTCAAAACATGTTGAAATCTAACCAAACTTACATCCTCTTGTAGCTTTGGTTGAGAGGAGCATAAATCTGAACTCGGATTTAAGTTTGGATGGCTAGATCTTGTACAAGATAAATTTTGAGATGAAAGAAGCCTTGCACTTTTCTCTGAATTCCCTCTGCTCGGTTCTTGTTCTGAGGTAGCTAAATGGAAGACAACACACCTATATTGCATGCTCAAGGACAAGTGTTATCATTTTCCAAGTGGCACGCATGACCGCGGGTGCGGTATCTCGGTGACCGCGGGTGCGCTATACTCTCGGCAGCCTTATCATTTTCTGAAATTCATCGACCGCGGGTGCGGTGGGTTTTTCACCGCGGGTGCGGTGTCACTTCGGCCTACATCACTAAATTCTGAATGCTGCACCGCGGGTGCGGTGTCTCCTAGCACTGCGGGTGCGGTATGGCTTCGGCCAAACTTCATAATTCTGATATTCTTGACCGCGGGTGCACTCCTACTCTAGGCGCGGGTGCGGTCTATTCAATTTCAAAATTCTGATTTTTATGTCATGCATTCACATATCTTCAAATCTAACATCAATGACAACTGATAATTCTCGAGCCTTACATTTATCCCCCTCTTAGACAGGAGTTCGTCCTCGAACTCATAAACCAGTAATCATGCAAGTATATACAAAAGTAGTATAAGCAAAACTGAAATAAGAACTCACATCATATGAATAGCTCGGGATGCCTCTGTCTCATATTAGACTCTGTCTCCCAAGTTGCTTCTTCGATGCCATGATAACTCCACTGAATCTTCACAAGAGGAATAGTCTTTGTCCTGAGTTGTTTCTCTTTCCGATCAAGAATCTGTATCGGTCGCTCAACATAGCTCAAAGTCTGATCTAACTCTGCTTCATCAGGTTGAATGACATGAGAACTGTCTGGCATATATTTACGTAGCATCGATACATGAAATACATCATGTATTCCAGACAAAGAAGGAGGAAGAGCAAGTCTGTAAGCTCGATTGCCAATCTTCTCAAGGATTTCATATGGACCGACGTA
Source organism: Primulina eburnea (assembly GCF_022965805.1). Classification (NCBI taxonomy): domain Eukaryota; kingdom Viridiplantae; phylum Streptophyta; class Magnoliopsida; order Lamiales; family Gesneriaceae; genus Primulina; species Primulina eburnea. Next base: position 34,027,547 of record NC_133107.1, on the reverse strand, counting down.
TCTAGGAGACAATTTCCCACGTTTGCCAAATCTGACAACGCCTTTGAAAGGAGAAATCTTCAAGAATTCCCTGTCTCCCTGCTCAAATACTAACGGTCTGCGTCGGATATTGGTGTATTTGGCTTGCCTGTCCTGTGCTGTCTTCATTCTCTCCTGAATGATATTAACTTTCTCAGTCATCTCACGAATCATATCTGGCCGTAATTCTGGTACCTCAGAAATATCATCCCAGTACAACGGAGATCTGCACTCTTGCCATACAAAGCTTCAAACGGTGCCATCTCTATGCTCGTCTGATAGCTGTTGTTGTACGAGAATTCACATAAAGGTAATGAATCCTGCCAACTAGTACCAAAGTCTAGTACTACAGCTCTCAGCATATCCTCTAAAGTCTGGATAGTCCGCTCTGACTGTCCGTCTGTCTGAGGATGATAAGCAGTACTCAGGTGTAAAGTCGTACCCAAAGCCTGCTGCAAACTGTGCCAAAAGTGAGAAGTGAATCATGGATCACGATCTGATACTATAGAATTCGGCACACCATGAAATCTGACGACTTCTCTGACATACAACTCTGCCATCTGATCGTGTCGGTATGTCATCTTGTATGGAATAAAACAGGCAGATTTGGTCAGTCTGTCAATAATGACCCAAATCGAATCACAGCCCCAAGAAGATCGAGGTAACTTCGTCACAAAATCAATGGAAATGTGATCCCATTTCCATTCAGGAATAGACAAGCTCTGAAGTAAACCTTCGGGCTTCTTTCTTTCTGCCTTCACCTGTTGGAAATTCAAGCATTTAGACATAAATTCTGCAATATCGGTCTTCATCTGTTTCCACCAGAATTGTGTCTTTAAGTCGTTATACATCTTTCTGCCACCAGGATGAATACTAAACCGGCTACAATGCGCTTCTGACATGATCTGTCGTCTTAAATCTGAAATATCTGGCACTACTAGACGGTTATTTACATACAGAACAAAATCTCTAACCTGATACTCAGAGATATGTCCAGCTCTGACCATATCAATCGATCTCTGAATACTCGGATCAGTCCTCTGCGCTTCTTTGATCTTCATAATCAGATCTGGCTCAACTTGAATCATCGCTAGTCGTAGTGGTCTACTAACTGTTTCAAATGCAAATCCAGACAAGCAACAATCTTCAAGTAAATTCGATACACCTATCATCGACAAGGATAGAGCACATACCTTCCGACTCAAGGCGTCTGCTGCTGCATTCGACCTCCCTGGATAGTATTTGATCTCGCAATCAAAATCTTTTAGCAGATCAAGCCATCTACGTTGCCTCATGTTTAACTCTGACTGAGAAAGTAGGTATTTCAGACTCTTGTGATCAGAGTAGATCACGAATTTCTCGCCATACAAATAATGACGCCAAATCTTCAACGTAAATACGATAGCAGCCAATTCAAGATCATGAATCGTGTGGCTTCAGTTGCCTAGAGGCATACGCAATCACGTGCCCTCGCTGCATAAGAATACACCCTAGCCCTCTGTGAGATGCATCACAGTACACAACGAAATCACATGTACCGGAAGGAATCATCAAAACAGGCGCACTAGTCAGCCTCTTCTTCAGCTCAACAAAACTAGACTCACAGTCTTCAGACCACACAAACGGTGAATTCTTCTGTGTCAACTGGGTAATCGGTTTCGCTATACTTGAGAAATCTCTGATAAAACGGCGGTAGTACCCTGCTAGACCCATGAAACTGCGTATCTCAGGCACAGAAGTCGGTCTCGGCCAGCTGATCAAAGCTTCAACTTTACTCGGATCTACTGCAATACCGTCCCCAGATATGATATGCCCCAAAAACACAACTTGTCTCTACCAAAATTCGCACTTGGACAGTTTGGCATACAACTGCTCATTTCTCAAAATTTTCAATAATTCTCAGATGCTCTGCATGCTCAATCAAATTCTTCGAGTATACCAAAATGTCATCAATAAAAATTATCACAAACTCATCTAAATATTTCTGAAAGATACGGTTCATCAAACTCATAAAAACCGATGGCGCATTCGTCAAACCAAAAGGCATAACCACAAACTCGTAATGTCCATACCTGGTTCGGAATACTGTCTTCGGTATGTCCACATCTCTAACTCTAAGCTGATGATACCCGGATCTCAAATCAATCTTCGAGTAAACCAAAGATCCTTGAAGCTGATCAAATAAGTCATCGATGCGAGGCAAAGGATACTTGTTCTTTACTGTTGCCTTGTTCAACTGTGTGTAATCAATACATAACCGCATCGAGCCATCTTTCTTTCGAACAAATAGCACCGGAGCAACCCAAGGTGATACACTCGGTCTGATGTATCCCTTGGACAGAAGGTCTTCTAACTGTGCTTTCAACTCTTTCAACTCTATCGGTGCCATCCTATACGGAGCTCTCGAAATAGGAACAGAACCGGGCATAAGATCTATGCTAAAATCAACCTCTCGGGCTGGAGGTAACCCCGGTATCTCATCTGGAAATATATCTGCAAACTCACAAACTACTGGAAAATCTGCCGAAGCAGGGCTCGACTTCAGTAGATCTACTGAGTAAATAAGGAACCCCTCTGCTCCTGTCAGTAACAATCTACTCATAGTCAGAGCAGATACTAAGGGAATCCGAGATCTGGAACCCTTACCGTAGAATTTCCACTCTTCTATCAATTCAGGTCTGAATCTGACAATCTTGTGGAAACAATCTACAGTAGCCATGTACTTGGTTAACATGTCTATACCAATTATACAATCAAAATCAGCTAAACCAAGTACTATACAATCTAGATCAATCTCATGCCCCTCAAACTGAAGCATACAATGTCTAACTGTAGTCACAGATATCAAACCACTTCCCAACGGAGATGTGATAGACACTACAGTAGATAATGAGTCTATAGACAATGCATGTGTCAATGCAAAATGTTCAGATATGAATGTATGGGATGCACCTATGTCTATCAACACATATGCAGGATAACCGCAAAGGAAACAGTTACCTGCAATGACATCGTCTGGTGCCTTCTGCGCCTGCTCCTCTGTCAGCGCAAATACCCTAGCTTGCTGTCTGGGAGGTTGACTCACTGTCTGACTACCTCCTGGTCTCTGCTGGGTCTGTGTAGGTGGTGGCTGGAAGGAGTGTACAGAGGATGCCTGTCTCTCCATCTTTGGCACTGATGCTGATGACCCTGTACTCTGGGATTGCTGGGCACTCCTCTGGGGACAAACTCTGGCAAAGTGTCCCGGTTGCCTACAGATGTTGCAGCGTCCCATAACTCCTTGACACTGCTCGGTGGCATGTCGCCCTCCACATGAACTGCAATACGCGCCACTATAATCTGAACCCTGACCTCTCTGTCGAGATCCACTTGAGCTCGATGAACTGCTCCCGGATTTCTTAAACTGCTTGCCCTTAGCCTTCAGAAATTCCTTCTTGCCACTACTACTAGATCCACTATCAAATCGAGGAGGAGGTGCTGGAAACTGAACAGCGGTAGGTGGTGGCTGTCTCTGCCCATGAACACTGTAAGAAGCTCCTCGCTGCCTGATCAAGCCAGCCTCTGCTCCCTTAGCTCTGTTCAGTGCCTCTGAAAAAGTATTGGGCCTACCAGTATTTACCAACGTAAAAATATCCGGATTCAAGCCATTTATGAACTGGTCGGACGCCGCTTCATCATTCCCTGCCACATGAGGTGCAAAACGAAGCAAAGCAGAGAATTTAGCCACATACTCTTCGATGTCCAATGGCCCCTGTCTCAAGTTTGCAAATTCTGCTCCTTTATCTTTTCGGTAGGAGATTGGGAAGAAACGCTGATAGAACTCATCCTTGAACACCTTCCAAGTAATATCAATGCCTCGATGCTCCAAGGCTCTCTTCGTAGTCAACCACCAGCTCTTTGCAACCTCTTGCAATTGATGCCCTATCAAATTCACACGTCTCTCATCAGTATAGGCCAACGACTCGAAGAGCATCTCTATATCATCGAGCCAACTCTCACAGTCAACTGCATTCTCTGTGCCTTTCAACGTCGGAGGATGGAAGGACTGAAACCTCTTCAACAAGGTCTCCATCGGAGTAGCCGTAACATCCATCTGTGTACCTAATGTGCTACCCTGCTCTGGCACCTGACCTGCTACCGGCTGTGGCACTCGTCGAGGAGACATAAATCTGATTATCAAACTGATTAGTACACAAATTATACAATCTGTCTCAGCCCTCCTCTGATCATATACCTCTGATCGAGAATCGGTTATGATTCAGGCTTGACATGCTGTAATCAATTCAGATAATACAACAACATATAATAGGGAAAGCAATAAATCATGCTAGCTTCCCAAAAGCAAGGAAGAAGACTCGATCTACCCCGCTCATTTTAGTCTATCTCAATCTACAGAACCTACAGCTCTGATACCACCTGTTGTGGGGACCCGGGCTCTAACTCAATTCCTTTGGGATTTATTGGATCTTTGCTCGAAAATGTGGGTCAAAATTTTGTGTTTAACATTAATTCAAATGTATAATTAAAACATAATCTGTCTCTATAATAATTAAACAACATAATGTACATACAAATCTGTTTAGTACAATCATACACTAGTGTTTAAGAGTTTCAGTACAAATCTAATACCAACAACTAGTAATTTGCATCGCCCGAGATCTCCACACTATCAACAATCTCTCATCTTCCTCGTGACCCAGATCCTACCCCACCTGTTGCCATGCACACATACAAACACGACAACAGCCGGATAACTCCGGTGAGAACAAATCCCAGTATAAAACATGTATGCATGCAATGTAATAATCATGTACAAAAGCATATCATAAATCAATTAACATGAATTAAAATCTAAACATGTAAAGGAATACAAATCTGTATTCAACATCTAATTCTTCACTCGATTCGTTTCTACTCTAGGGTTCCCGGTGTGAATAAGACGTCACTGATCTGTCACCTACCCTCCCAATCGGGGTAACTGTTCGTCTTATTCCTAGACTTCGGTCAAATCTATATCGAGTGTCTACACGTAGAGATGATCTGCTCCTACGCGTCGATACACCGAGCGTCTAGTTTGACAAATCTGTCAATGATTCCTATCTCAAAGGCTTGAATATAAATCTATAAACAAAGCATAATCATAATCAAATATAAATAACAATCTAGTATGTGATTTAGGGAAACTCGTATCAAATCTGAATAGAGTTGTGAAATCCCGTGACCACATGAATTATACCTTTCTCGTCGAACAATCGGTCGTAGACGAATTCTCAAATTCAATGTAGCCAATACAAATCTGAAATGGTAATGTGTAGACACATTCTATCAATATACATCTCAATCAACTCAATGTACAAATCTGTAATTGATTTCAATACAATTCAACGGCGTAACGGCGTAGTCTCGCGATACCGATAACTCAAACAATATCATAATCAATCCCAATAACTCATAATCTCATCCAACACAAATATGTATACTGAAATCTGTATAATCTTCACATAAAACATGCTGTAATTTCGAAACGGTAACATACGGCGTCTGAAAATCGATCTGTTTACGTTTCTACGATGCTCATAATCTCAAGAACACATATTATACATCATATCACAATTTCCTCAACATTTAAACTTCAAAACATGTTGAAATCTAACCAAACTTACATCCTCTTGTAGCTTTGGTTGAGAGGAGCATAAATCTGAACTCGGATTCAAGTTTGGATGGCTAGATCTTGTACAAGATAAATTTTGAGATGAAAGAAGCCTTGCACTTTTCTCTGAATTCCCTCTGCTCGGTTCTTGTTCTGAGGTAGCTAAATGGAAGACAACACACCTATATTGCATGCTCAAGGACAAGTGTTATAATTTTCCAAGTGGCACGTATGACCGCGGGTGCGGTATCTCGGTGACCACGGGTGCGCTATACTCTCGGCAGCCCTATCATTTTCTGAAATTCATCGACCGTGGGTGCGGTGGGTTTTTCACCGAGGGTGCGGTGTCACTTCGGCCTGCATCACTAAATTCTGAATGCTGCACCGCGGGTGCGGTATGGCTTCGGCCAAACTTCATAATTCTGATATTCTTGACCGCGGGTGCACTCCTACTCTAGGCGCGGGTGCGGTCTATTCAATTTCAAAATTCTGATTTTTATGTCATGCATTCTCATATCTTCAAATCTAACATCAATGACAACTGATAATTCTCGAGCCTTACAAGTTTGATTTGATTTGACAAAGCTAAAGCCTTGAAAATTTGAGAGAAAAATCTCAAAAGTTTGAATAAACTCAAATAATATGTGTATTGTGTGTAAAATTTCGTCCAATATGGTTTACATATCAAAAAGATTACTAGCATCTAGTTTCCTAACAAAATAGAACTCTAAATAAGGTAATTTTTCTCGGCCAAAACTCAATGACACGGACCCCGTGTGTGCCTCCGTGTCCTGGTCCGTGTACACTCGGGTATAAACCTTAGCTGGAAGCAAAGGACACGGACCCTGTGCTCACCTCCGCGTACGGGTCCGTGTAGACACTGTCTTCGCCAATATAGTAGGGCACGGACCCCGTGCCTGGGTCCTTCTTCAGGTCTGTGTAGGCTCTGTAGTTGCTCATCTCGGAGTGTAAAGGGCACGGACCACGTGTGCAGGTCCTTGTCGGGGTCCGTGCAGACTCGGCCGATGCACACAATGCTTGAATCATGTTCCTTTGGCCTCCACACGCACTCCCATGCATCACGATCCCTTCATGCTTGCTCATGACTCCCTGTAGTGCCTCCTTGAACTTCTTTAGTCGTCCCCTCGTGACTGGTCCTTCCGGAAACTGCATTGGATCCCATACTTTCCTTTGAGCTTGACCGTCCGTGTTTGCATCAAGTAAGGTTCGTGCTAGGGCGGTAAGATATGACCGCTCGAGCGCCCAGCAAATTGTAAAACGTGTTTTGGGTATTTAAGGCATAAAATCGAATGAGACTCACTTTTTCCTCATTTTCCTTCTCTTCCTTTCTCTCCTCCATCGAGTTAAGGCTAGGGTTCTTCATCTTCTTCTTATCCTCTCATTAAATCAAGCAATTAATCTTCAATCCGGAGTTGGAATTTCACCTTTTTAGTGAAAGAAGCTAAGGTAAGTGGTTTTTCTTCTTGTTCTTGAGTTATTGATAGATAGTGAATTTGGAGGATGATAGTTGTGATTGATGTATTAGATTAAATGGTAATTTAAGGTTATTATTTGGGTGTTGATGGTTAGTTATTGGGTCTATTTATGTAGGATCATCGTCAAGGTTTAAGAAACCAATTGCTCCAAGTTTTGTAAGTGGAATCAGTTCTTAAATGCATCACATGATCCTATATGTAGGTGTTTTGATGATTTTATGTCATTAACTCCTTTCAATTTCTATTCATGATATATATATATATATATATATGTATGTATGGTAGTGCAATTATATACATTTTTGAATGGAAGGAGTTAAACTTTAAATTATGCATCTAATGTGTTCGATAAAATGCCTGAATGAAGTTTTATATGATTGAATGATTGGATTGATAGTGATAGTAGCGGTGTTGCCTCTGGCAATTCTAAATCGGCAATGTAATTGGCCAATAATGATGAAAACTTGTGCTCTCTTATAAGATGCATTTTATGCAGAGGTACCTGTCCCTCCTATAAGATTCATTTTCATGAAGAGTGTTAGCAATGGATGAACTATCATATAAGAAAAATCAATTCTTTAGTTAATCAATGAAAATGAATATCATCCCTATGTATTGTTATAATATGATTCTTGACGGATGATATTAAATGATGTTTCGACGTTTATGAAATGATGAGGATAATGTTTTCAAAAAAATGAAATTGAGGCTAGATTTAACATTGTACAATAAAATGATATATATGTATATTGTTAGTAATGATTCGATTTGCTGAGTTTTATACTCATTCCAGTTATGTTCATGTGATGCAATCACATGTAAGAAAGACTGATAATCTTTGAGTTGTCGAAGCGAGAGAAGGGCATATGCCAAACTTTGGAGATAGTGATTGGATGTTATTTTTGATGTGTTAAGCTTTTGGTTATTTTGGGAAATAATGAAAATCTTGTTTTGTATTTCAACTAGAAACATGTGTAGATACTATATTAACTGGTATATGATATATATGAATTAGGCAGGTGACATGTCCGAATAGCGGGGAGATGGTGCCCAATTTTTTTTTTAAATTACATATTTTCTCCAAGTTATATTTAAAAGCTTCCGCATTGTTTATGCATTTTAGTAATGAGTGTTACATTTAGTGGTATCAGAGCTGTTGCGTAATTTCCCGCTCGCAAGCGCACAGTTGTTAAGTTTTAATATGTGAGTAGAATATCGTTCCCACGAGGAGTGTAAACCAAAAAATATATCAATGCTTATAATTAGAATAGTCTCGATTTTATTTAGAAAATTCAGTAAAATGTTGGTTTGCTTAAACGAATTAATCAAAAGCAAATAATTAATCTAATCACCGAGTTGAGAAATAAAAATGAGAGAAAATATCTAGAGAAATTATTTCACTAAGTTTCCATGATAATTATTCCCAATTAAATTTATATTAATGAATTCCAATTATTTAATGGCCAAGAACACTTAATTATTTTATTCCCCCTTTCCCAAGTGACGAATAAACGGTATCATTCAAACCTCGATTAAAACATTTCAAATAAGAATCTGAATTTAAATGATAAATGCAAATGATGTTTTTGCCTAAGCCTCGCTAAAGTTATACACCTTTCGAACGATATAAACATTAAACCATATGTCTCTAATGATCTATAATCGCAGTTTCTCTCCCGAGTTTGTAGAATTAATCAGACAACACACAATTTATGGTCAGTAAATTGCAGTAAAGTAAGCACAGAGAACACAATTAAACAACAACGGAATTCAATCAAATAAACCACATCAAATCATCGTGTCCAAAAAGCTACATCATTCTCTAGATTGGAAAATTAGTTCTCAAAAATACCTCTAATTACTCTAACCCATCCAATAGTTGGTTATCCCCTGCACAACACAAAAACAACAAAAACCAAGCATAATTTTGTTCGAAACTAACATAGATCAAATGGATTAGCATATAAATTAAGTGCATTTCTTGCACTTATCAAACCCCCAAACTTGAACTTTTGCTAGTTCTGAGCACAATAAAAGTAAAAATAGGAATGCAATCAACAAGTAATGATAACGACTAACAATCATGGATATGCAATCATTGATCTTGGCCTCCGACTAATCCATTTTTCATGTAATTCATAATCACTCATGAGTCACGTGCGTGTGTGATATGATATGTCAATGTTTATTTACCCAATCAAAAGATCAAGTTAATTTACAACACCCACTAGCCTTGTAAACTCAAGAGATCTTCCGTTCAATTCAAACCACACTTCATTAGTATACAAGTCACTTAAACAGATCCCAAAGGACTTTATTGGTAACTGTTTAATTCAATAGGTATTCAACACAAGTATGCAAAGCGATGATGTTACACAATGAGATGCTTACATGCAAATGATTAGATTTTATACTTGCTAATGATTTGTCCATAACTCTTTCTTATGACTCTAACATTCAATAATTTTATTTTATTTATTTATTTATTTATTTTTGTAAAGTAGAACTCAAAAGTAAAGCAGATTAAACGACCCACCTAAACATAAGCACGTGCATTGTCCCTAATGTACAGTAATAAAGCAAGAAAAACAGGGGATTAAGTACGTCAGACAGCGGGCATCAGGCTCAAGCTCCTCCTCGTCATCAATAGGTCCGTGTCCAAATGCTGGCGGTGGTGGGGATGGCTCATCAGATGGACTAGTAGCAGGGAAACGCTGTGCAAACACTCGATGAAAATCGTATACGTATTTATGGTGCTCGCGTGTCATCCTCAATAGTCTATTGATCTTGCACTCTAATTCATCAAGACGGGGGTGGTCGTTCTGTGCACTGCCAATCTCCACATGTCGTGTGTGTGATGGTTGTGGGACGGGCTGTGACTGTGCTCCACTCCCTGAAGCCTCTCCCAGACCACTAGTAATCTGTCTTCTTCTCTTATCCCTCGCTCAACCAATAATATATCACCTTTCGTCCGCAGTAATGCCTCATTGTCATCCCAAGTAACTCCCGCTACACGACAGAGGTCAGTGATTGTAGACGAATGGGGCAAGTTAGCAGTGGATGTGCCCCGAGCAGCCTGCAAAATAGATGTGGTAATCACCCGGCCTGAGTGCACTGTCCTGCCGGTGCTGATACAATAAACCAACAATGCCTTCGTCTTCGTCACATCAGACACATGCCCAGATGGCATCAACCGCGAGGCTGCAAAGTGATACCAATTATAAGCCGCCCTCTTCATAGATGTCGCAGGGAATGTGACCGGGGCTCGTTGATTGTTGAGCTTCCAAACTGTGCCCGGCTCACAAAGTGTGGTGATGATTGTCTCATAAAGATAAGGTTCTCGCTTGAACAACGTGTAATCGTCAGTGTCGAAATCAGGCATCGAGTACAGACAATTGATTGTTTTGCTATCGAAGGCAACTCTCCGCCCCCGAATCTTCACGTGAAAATCCTCATAGTTAACCTTAAGATTGACATAAAATTCCCTAACTAGGGACATCACAGCATCGGCAGGTGGCTTCACAAACTCGTCCCAATTTTGATACCTAGCAATAACCAATGTCCCACAACTCGGATGCAACTGATTCATGCCTCTTTCTCTCTGCATATTCTTGTCTATCAACTTATTATAGTTTTCTGGTGCTATTGCATCCCAGAACCATCGTCTATCAAAACTGGCAGTAGATGACTCGCCATCCCCAGACTCAACACACTTACTTTTCTTTTTCGGAAGCATAATTCAATTCAATACAAACCTTGTTCAACAACAATTTTCCACCAATGCCTCAAACAATATTCTACGATATAGCACCTACAATATTAACACAATCAATCACTTAATGATCCCCTCTAACATGCAATATTCCCAATCCAATAATACTTGAAAACGAATTCACTTAGAACATTTATTGAACACCTTGTGTACACCAATTCTAGAACCCTATTCCTTCAAATTTTCACATGATATTGAAAATTTACAAGACCAAGAACGATTAACTTGTGATAGGGTACCCAAAATATGCTTATAATTCCTCTGGTGTCAGCTCGTTGAAGAACTTTCTTTGAAATTTTTGAGCCAAAAGGGTGTCTAGGAGTGAGAAATTTAGGTGGAATTGGTTTGAGGATGATTTGTGTTGTGTTTTGAGGGTGAAATTGTGGAGGATTTATGGTGAGGGGCGATTTTCGTCGGTGGTGGAGAGTTGAGCCGCGGCGCTAAAACTTCGGCTCATCTGGCGCTGCGGCGCTGATTACTAACGCCTAGGTGCTTGTCTATTCGAACGTCTGGTGTCGCGATGCGGGATTCATAACGCGTAGGCACTATTTCTTCGCATGTCTTCGTGCTGCGGTTCTGTATTTGTGGCGCTGCGGCGCAGAGTCTCCCGAAATTTATTTTCATAAGCTCAACTTTTTTTTTAAAGTTCCGTTCGACGCCCGGTTCAAATTTTACTTGTATAAGAGAACACATATCAATGTCTAATCGTCACATGCAGAGTTAAAAAAAACAATAAAACGTAAAAGCAATTATACTAGTGAAAATAAAATAACAAAAGCAGTAGAAGATACTGGTTGGGTTGCCTCCCAACAAGCGCTTGGTTTAACGTCGTCAGCCCGACTGTCACTAGTATTTTCAATTCGGTTCTCTTAAATTTCCAATGTCGACATTCCTTACTTCGGTCCCATATTAAGGCTTAACCCGCTGTCCGTTTACCTAGAAGGTTTTTCCACCACTGAACCTATTCTCGATAGCTCCATGAGGATACACTGTCTCTACAGCAAATGGCCCTGACCAACGCGAGTTCAGCTTACTAGGAAACAAATTCAGACGAGAATTGAATAATAGTAGTTATTGTCCCGGTTTGAGCTCCCTTCGTACAATGATTTTTTCATGCCACTTCTTAGTCTGCTCTTTGTAGATCTTGATATTCTCATATGCCTCATTTTGAAATTCCTCCATTTCATTTAGCTGCAATTTTCTTACATCACCATAAGCTTTCAAGTCAAAGTTCAACTTTTTAACAGCCCATAATGCTCGGTGTTCCAATTCTAGAGGCAAATGGCATGCTTTCCCAAAGACTAGCCTATAGGAAGACATCCCAATGGGCGTTTTGAATGCAATTCGGTATGCCCACAATGCATCGTCCAATTTGAGTGCCCAAACTTTCTTGTTGATGTTAACCGTCTTCTCTAATATTTGTTTAAGCTCCTGGTTGGATATTTAAGCTTGTCCATTCCATTGAGGGTTATATGCTAGTGCCACCTTATGCTTCACACTGTATTTAGCCAAAAGTGAGTTGAAAATTTTATTGCAGAAATGTCCACCTTCGTCACTTATGATGGCCCTTGGTTTTCCAAACTTGGTGAAGATATTCTTATGCACGAATTTAGTTACAACACGTGTAAGGCCCGAGAAATTAATCCGGTTAATCTGAAAAGATTTGGAAATGATTATTATAATCATAGATGATAATTGATGTGATTATAAACGAAACGGATCTGATCGGGAGAGCCGAAAGAAGAAATCACCTTATGTGTGAAGTATAGGATTGGCGCACATGCGCGACATGTATCGGCGCACATGCGTGAAAATTACAGAAGCATCGGCGCACATGCGCGAGATAAAGCGCGCATAAGCGCGACCAGTCCAGAAGGATCGGCGCATATGCGCGACATAATTGGCGCACATGCGCGGACTGGACAGAATGGTTGGCGCATATGCACGACTAAAATGGCGCATATGCGCGAGAAGACAATGCTAGTTTTTTTATAACTAGCGCATATGCGCGACTTTGTGCGCGCATATGTGCGAAACGTGCAGAACATGCACAACGCACTTGCCCTTGTATCATGCAATGTATGTATATATATATATATATATCAACATGCGAAATACTTCAGAAAAAGAAAGAAACGGAGGGGAAAAGCTTTAAGTCCTTACGTGCGGGAATTTGAACGTTACGCAAAATCCGTCCGTCAGAATTTGAATCCGAATTCAGTACCGAGTTTCTATCGACGTAGGCTACAACTGGACGTAAGTTTTGTTACGTTTAGACAAGATTTGAAATTATGATATTGTCAGAATTGAATATGAATCAGATATGGTGTTTCTACTACCGTAGACATTATAGAATTGAAGTCAGATTAAAGAACAGACCGTTTCTGTAATTGTTATGATTTTTGAAAGATATTAACTGAGATCTATATCAGAATTGTGTTAGTATTCAGATTATGAGTTATATTGACACCGATTATGAGTTCCAGTATTATATTTGTGATGTTCAGAACTGACGGGGTTATTCAGATTGTATGTATTGTTATGCCGTCGAAACATCAGTTGATTAGATTGATCAGATTCAGATATGATTTCGATTATATTGGGATGTCGATGATATGAATTAGATTGTATCTTGTTCAGACATTGATCAGATTATGTACTGCTTTGAGTATTGATCAGAACAGATTGTGTATTGAGTTATTCACTGATACAGCGTATTTGATATTGTCATTTCAGATTTGATATGGACAGATTTGGATACAGGTCATCGTCTTCGTCAGACAGGGACGACAAATGTATAATTCATGTGATATCTGGGAAGACATAACTCAAATCAGATCTCATTTGAGTTTCCCAATAAAATCACATACTAGATTATTGTTATATTCTGATATGAATATTCTTGTTTATATGCTGCTATGCTACTGCTTTGTTTATAGATTTATATGCATTGCATTTAAGATAGGGAGTTTTGACAGATCCGTCAAACTTCTAGACGTTCGGTGGTATCACAGCTTAGAGGAAGATTCACTCTCCTATTGTAGATGTGGATATAGATCAGACCGAAGTCTAGGAATAAGACGTACCGTCACCTCGATTGGAGAGTAGGTGATAGATCGTCTTATTCACAACGGGATCCCTAGAGTTATAGTTGAGTCGAGTCTAGACATGATTTGACTAGAACTGCATGCGTTTATAGATGTGGTTTCATAGACTATGAAATCCATGTTTATTGCTTTCAGTCATGATAGCATGTTTATATGATTTGATTTAAATTGCATGTTTACCTGAATTGAGTTGCATGCTTATTTTGATTTGATTTCATAGATTATGAAATCTATTACTTTTGAATATGATCATGATAGCATGTTTTATGAGTTAGATTGTTTCTATACATGCTTACCATGTTTTATACTGGGATTTATTCTCACCGGAGTATCCGGCTGTTGTCTTGTTTTGTATGTGTGCATGACAACAGGTGGGGCAAGATCGGGGTCGAGAAGATGATGAGAGAAGACGAGTTTAGCGTGGTGATTCCGGACTTGGATATAGATAGGTTTTATTACTTGAACTCTAGTAGTCGAACCTTAGATTAATTGAAAGACTATTGTACATTATTGTATTTTTGTACTGAAACGTAGTTTTATATAGATATGTATATTACGTAGATGCCATTACCTTCCGCACTCGTATTTTAAAAAGAAAAATTTTTAGACCCTGTTTTATCTGAATTGATAATTAAATCCCAAAGATAATTAAGGAAAGATCTGCGTCCGGGTCCCCACAACACGAGAATCATTAGTGTGGAGACCCGGACGCTAATCATTTTCTTAATCATCATTGGGACAATTTAATTAATTATAATAAACATGGTCTAATTTTTTTTTAAAATACAGTATTAATTGCGGAACGTAATGGAATACATACTAATATACATGTCAGTATTAAAGTACAAGTCTCGTACTATATACAATCATTCAAATTAAGGTTTCACAACTAAATATCAAGTGTCCAAACCCTATCTCTAATCAAGGTCCATATTCTCCACTCTATTCACGATCTCTCTTCATCTCCTCGACCCCGATCCTGTCCTACCTGTTGACATGCACACATACAAACACGACAACAGCCAGATAATTCCGGTGAGAAATACATCCCAGTATAAATAAACGAAACATGCAATCATATAAACAATGTAAAAGCATGTAACAGATATCAGTAACATGTATCAAAATCTGAAACATAACCAATATAAAATCATCAATCAGACTCATGACTCCACGTCTCAAACTAAACTCAATCCTATTCTAAGGATCCCGGTTTCCAAACGTTGGCACTTCATATCGAATATCAGTAATAGAAGAAACTCCAATTCTATTCAACATTGATATAACCAAAAATCCGGTGTCTTGACCTATCCGTCACAGACTTTGGCACTTTCGCCAAATCACTATCATGTGACAATGTGCAATGTGTCAGTGACGATTCCGTCACTATCTGGCACCTATGTCACAAGATCACTAGTCTAATACTCGTCTAATACATGCTTTCTATAAATCAGTATAACAAGCATATCAATTCAAATCAATGCACACAATAACAATAAGTAGGTGATTTAGGGAAACTCAAGTATATCATACTCGAGTCGTTCTCCCGGTAATACATTGACTTATACCTTTTTTTTATTGAAGTTCTGACGTCGTTCCCGTCTGGAATTCAAAGTCTCTCAACACACAATCTGGCAATGACAATATCAATAATACCATATCAATATACTACTCAAATCAATACTGGATATAATCAGAACTCAATCAAATTCAATTTCAACGGCATAACGGAACAATCTGAATATCCCCGTCAATACAATATCAACAGATATCAATTACCACAACTCATAATAAATAACAACACCAATCTGATATCAAATCTCAATCATATCCAATCAGAAATTC
Organism: Primulina eburnea; assembly: GCF_022965805.1. Taxonomy (NCBI): domain Eukaryota; kingdom Viridiplantae; phylum Streptophyta; class Magnoliopsida; order Lamiales; family Gesneriaceae; genus Primulina; species Primulina eburnea. Next base: position 34,011,659 of record NC_133107.1, on the reverse strand, counting down.
ATAACAATTTTGTACGGTATCCGTTCTTCAATCCGGTTTCGATTATACGATGTCTAACATATCAAGAACATCATATATGAAACATATCCGATTATGGCAATATCATAATTTCAAATCAAAATCAAACGTAACAAAACTTATGTCCAGTTGTAGCTTGCGTCGATAGAAACACAGTATTGAAGTCAGATTCAAAATCTAACGGGCATGTCTTTCGCAAGTTGAATTCTAGTATCAAAAGTTTGATACTTTCCCTGGAGACAACCTCGATTCTTTTAAGCAAGAATGAAGGGAATTTACACTTTTTATATATCACCTTGCATGCCAAAGATAGGTGGCTCATCCTATATGCGCGTACATCATTCGTGCATATGCGTGAGACCTACTGGTCTCGGCATCCATGTACTCGGCAGCTCGCGCATATGCACGCCCATCTTCCGCGCATATGCGCGAGGTCCTCTAGAATTGTCATTTGACTTCCGCACAGCTCGCGCATATGCTCGCACTCACTTAACGCATATGCGCGAGGACCTCTGCCCATCTCACGCATATGCGCCCGGCTTGGTCGCGCATATGCGCGAGAGTTCATCCTCGCACATATTTCCAATCCTCTTTCCGCCTATCTCGGTCTAATCCGTTCCATCGATAATCACATCAATTAATCAACGAATCATTTCAGATTAAAAAGTAAAAATCTCGGGCATTACAATTAGTATTGGTGGCAATTGCTTCCACCCATTTTGAGACATAATCCACGCTAGCAGAATGTAAGAATTACCAAAAACAGGGGGAAAGGTACCCGTGAAATCTATGAAAGGGATCGATTCTAGGTGACCGAAAACGCAACGGAAGCAACAAAATTTCGAAAAACACATGAAAAATTCGGCCACCTAGTTCTAGGTGTAGCATATACAAAATCTCAACTTTGTCATACATAGGGTGTTGAGAAATAGTTACCTATCAACCTCTTGAGGTTGATGATGGCTCCAACTAAGATGTAAACACCTTAGCTCTTCAATGGCAAGACAATCTTCAAGCTTCCCTTTGAGCCCACCTTGCTCAAATATTAAGCCCAACACCAACAAGCTAGAACCACTCTAATTTTGCACTAGAAAAATTAGAGCATTTTTTTTAGAAGTGTTTTCTTTCGTCAACTATTGAAGAAGGAAAAATGAGAGAAAACTTGGAGAATAATGCTTGCAAGTTTCGGCCATGTCAAGTCTTGAATGGGGGGAGGGAGACTAGCCTTGGTAGTGTAAAAAGTTGTTGTTGGCATGTGTGACACATGTCTTGAATATTGAGAAAGTTGTCTCCCAACTCTTCACCTCCCATGCATGCAAGTCTTATTTGATTTTTAACAATTAAAAATCCATGGACTTATTTTAATTATCTCAAACATATTTGAGACTAATTAAACATTACTTGAATTCACTCAAGTCACTAGTTGAATAATTATTTCTAATTGGGCTCTACTAGACCCAATGTTGTTTAATTAATCCAACACTTGAATTAATTTAATTAATTGGACTCTACTAGGTCCACTAGTGTTTAATTAATTCAACACTTGAATTAATTTAATTTAGTCCATAATAATATTTATGAAAATCACAATTTTCAAATACATTATTTATTTGGTCAATTTTTAATCTAGGAACACTTCCAAAAATTAAAAGTCACATTTCTCTCATAGAAGTCATACTTCTATTTTATCTATGCTTATAAACTCATTTACAAGCCGTTCAACACATTGAACAATTTGACTTCTCAACGGGATCTAGAAAGCTAGTACTTGTGTGGCCCTCAATGGTTCATTGATACAACTAGCCGTGGGTTCACATCTCCATGTGATTCGGACTAAACATGTCCTTATATGAGCATACCCCAATTGCTCCATTCTTAATTATCAATTCCTTGATAACGAGAACGTCAGAACTCAAGTCTGATAGTACCCAACCAATCATGTTAAACGCCTAGCAGCATCGCTTACATGATTCCCTAGGTATAAAATGATAGTGCCTGCAAGAACCATTCAAATATGGTTAGCGTACAGTACGGTCCCTTCAACTCATATATCCCGACCGATTCGACAACCATTGGTTTATCGAGAGTTGTCAATGAATCAATACTATGTGTCATGTTGTAGTTGCATCGATGGTGTAATCTATGAAACCCTTTTCATAATTGCCACCATGCTCTGATCAGAGATTTCAACCTACATACACATGAGAACACATAGGATATCCATACCTGAAGGTAAGCGGTGAATCCTTGACTACAATACATCGACTCCTATATGTTTCTACAGAACACGCAAGCTTGCCACCTGATGACCCCATGAGAGTCGGTAAACAAGTCAAAGTGTAATTCTAGCATATATAGTTTCAATGTTGTCCCGGGTCATAAGGACTAATGGTGTACAACCATAAACTAGGACGTTTCCACTCGATAAGTGAGAACCAATTTGAAAGTCCTTTATGGAGGGTTGTTCAGTGCATTCTACCAGGAGCACCTATCTGCATGTTCGGACATCACAATGTCCCCTACCAATGAAACATGGTACTCACATCACAGATACTAGTCTCTAACTCGAGCAGCCTATATCCTTCTTACCGGCGGCTGAATCGACTAGGAACTGTTTAGAATATACAGTATTCCAAATATGAGTTTCATGATACTCGTCATATGAGCATCTCATATTCTTTCTACTATTTGTATATTCAAGGACTTTATCTATGTAACTAGCATGGGTATACAGATAAAGAAGTGCCATAATAATAATTTCAAATATTATTAAAATAAAGATCGTTTATACATAGAGTTTCCTTGTGAACACTCGGCCAACACTTGGCTCGACGGGCACCTACTCTATCAATCTCCCACTTGCACTAGAGCCAAATACCCATACGCTTCAAACCCATCGATTCACGATGCTTCTCGAACAATGGTCAAGGTAAAGGCTTAGTTAGCGGATCAGCAACATTATCTGCGGAGTCGACTTTGTCAATCATGACATCTCCTCTTTCCACGATCTCTCTGAGGTTGTGGTACTTTCTCAATACGTGTTTGGACTTCTGATGAGACCTCGGCTCCTTTGCTTGAGCACTGGCTCCCGTGTTGTCACAAAACACCGGGACAGGAGCAACTCCATTAGGAATAACGCCCAACTCTTGGACGAAATTCCTTATCCAAACAGCCTCCTTTGCTGCAGCTGATGCACAATGTATTCTGCCTCAGTGGTGGAATCCGCTGTACTGTCTTGCTTGGAACTCTTCCAAGAGACAGCAGCACCATTGAGTATGAATATGAATCTAGAGGTTGACTTTGACTCATCAATATCGCTTTGGAAGCTAGAGTCGGTATAGCCTTCCAATTTTATATCTCCACCCCCATAGACCAAGAACAATTTATCGGTCCTCCTCAAATACTTGAGGATGTCTTTCACAGCTTTCCAATATGGAAGACCAGGGTTCGATTGATATCTACTCACTACACTTAGTGCGAAGGCCACGTCAGGACGTGTAGATATCATCCCATACATGATTCTACCAATTGCAGATGCATATGGAATGCGTGTCATCGCCGCTATCTCTGCATCAGTCTTGGGAGACATAGACTTGGATAGGGACACGCCATGACACATTGGTAGATGTCCTCTCTTGGACTCATCCATCGAGAACCGCTTCAGGATGTTATCAATGTATGTGGACTGTAGTAACCCGATTCCTAATTTGAGTTAATTATCGGATTAATTATATTTTCGGTGGGATCGGAAGGACCGAACAAGTTCGGATCGTCCGATGAGTTCGGATCGTCCGAGCCAGGTGTCGGACCGTCCGAGACAGGTGGCTGGACACGTGGAAGGGTTCTGGACACGTGGTAAGGTTCGGATCATCCGATTGGGGTTCGGATCGTCCGAGACAGGTGGCTGTACTCGTGGAAGTCATGCAAGGATCGGATCGTCCGATCAGAGTTCGGACCGTCCGAAGTGTGCCGGATCGGAGCTTCCGAAATGGTTCGGATCGTCCGAACATTGGCTATAAATAGAGGCGCGAGGCTTCATTTGTGACTCGCCAATTCAGAGAGTTCCATAGCATTTCAGTCGTTTCTGTGAGATTCTAGTCTTTTTCCGAGGTTCGGGCACTAGCGGGGAGCTGCTGGTCTTGTAGCGGAGCTGTGCTCTAGTTGGGAGCTAGCGGCATCAGTGGGCTAGCGACGGACGAAGGTTTGGAATTGTATCAGTATTATCTCAGGATTATCTAGCTAAGTCTGGTAGATAAGTTTTAGTGATGATTTTCACTTGATGAATAGGCTTGGACAAGACCTGTTGTCTGGTTATTCCAGTGGATTAGGATTGCTGTGATAGAGGTACGAAAGTACTATCCGAGATATCCTGGTCGAGTATACATTCTTATATGTGTTGCATGATTATGTGGTGCATTGATATATGTCATATGATGCATGCTATTATGTCACGTTTATTACTGCATGTTGCATTTCATGTTGAGCCGTATCTCCTTCGAGATAGCCTTTACTGTTGAGCTGTATCTCTTTCGAGATAAGCTATATCTTGTGGGGCCGCTCAGCCCTATATTGTGGACGCATGGACACCGAGAGTACACAGTGGCCGACGGGTCGGGAGGGCTTCGGTGATCCGGGACATTTTAGGTCCACGTCTGTTCTTGCAGTGGATGCAGTGACCCAGAGGTAGTACCGCGCGGCACTATCCACTTGGCGCCTCTAGACTGAGCATTTTGAGATCTTTTGTGACTCCTGTTTCTTGACTACCCTGGTATCATATCATAGCATGTGCATTTCATATAGGTTTGTATACTCATGCTTTTGTACTGGGCGTTCTTATCGCTCACGTCCTCGGTTTTGTTTATCTTGGACACCCCATTTCCACGGGGCAGGCCTCAGGTTGGATGGCTCAGGAGGAGCAGGAGGAGGACATTGAGTAGCTGGTTGGTTTAGTTTTCAGTGTTTTCCATTTGATTTGATATGATTGTAGCAGATACTTTCAGTTAGTTGAGTATTTTGGATTTCGATTGGGTTGTATAAACTATTGTTGTTAACCATATTTCCGCTGTTATCTCTGATTTTTATTATTTAAGTTAATTGCATGCTTAGTTCTCAACTAGTAGGTGATTCTGGAACGGGTCACTACATTTATGGTATCAGAGCATGCTTACGATTTTGGGATATAGATTTCTGTTTTGGGATTTTCGTTGACCATTTTACCCCATTCTATCTTGTAGCGATGGCTGACCACTTTGATGACGAGAGTAGTCAGGGGAGTGTAGGTCGTTGGGGCGACCAGGATGATCATAGGCGTCATCGTGAGCATCGTCATCGTCGGGATGGTCCTAGGCGTTTTGAGTTGCACCGTTTCATTCAGATGGGGCCTAAGCCTTTAGTCGGCGGTGAGACTCCCGATGATGCTGAGGATTGGTTAGAGCGCATGGAGAGTTGTTTCCGTGCATTCCAGTGCACCGAGGAGCAGAAGATAGAGACCCTTAGCTTTCTTCTCGAGGGCCGTGCGCGCAAGTGGTGGCGATCGACTTCTGCGCCGATAGTCCAGTCCCAGGGTAGGGTGACTTGGGCCGATTTCCGTGCAGCTTTCATGCAGCTGTATTTTCCTCCAGCCCTTCGCCAGGCAAAGATGATTGAGCTCCTGAACCTTAAGCAGGGGAGTATGTCTGTTGATGAGTATCAGCAGAAATTCTTCGAGTTGTTACCCTTCGCTCCTCATATCAGTGGCAGTTCTGAGGCCAAGTATGACCATTTCCTCCAGGGTCTTAACCAGGAGATCTTTGACCGAGTCACTGTCTGTGATAATCCTACTTCTTATGATGGGTTAGTGAACCGGTGTCGCCAGGCAGAGATCAGTCTCCAGCGTGGTAGGGCTATTCTTTCTTCTAGACCTCCGAGTACTTTGAGGCCTCGATCTCAGTCGTTCAAGAAATCTGGTTCGTCTTCTTCTGGATCTGGATCTCGATCTAGCGGTGTTTTCCGTTTTGGTAAGAAGAAGGAATCTTGTGCGCATTGTGGGAAGAACCATCCATCGGAGCAATGCCGAGCAGCCGCAGGAGCTTGTTATCAGTGCGGAGAGATGGGGCATATTAAGAAGAATTGTCCTCAGTTGCGAGGTGGAGCAGGATCCGGTTCTGGATCTCAGACGACTGTTCAGCAGAGGAGGCAGGGTCAGGCACTGGGTAGTTCGAATCTTCGACCTCGTGCCCAAGGTCAGGTGTTTGCGCTGAACCAGGATCAGGCTGCAGATGAGACCGGGAGAGTCATAGCAGGGTACTTTTTGTTTATGCGGTATTCCTGCTTTTGTTCTTATAGATACCGGAGCATCTCATTCATTCATTTCTGCACGATTTGTTAAGCGTCATAAGTTACCGTATGTTTCTCTAGACGTTATTCTTTCTGTTTCTACCCCGATGGGTCATTCGGTTTTAGCCAAGCGTCTAGTGGTGGGTTGTCCTTTAGATTTTGAGGGTAACGAGTTGACTGCGAATCTTATGATTCTGGAGATGGAAGACTTTGATTGTATTTTGGGTATAGACATTTTGACTACCTACCGAGCTACTGTGGATTGTTACCAGAAGCTTGTTCAGTTCCGTACGACTGAGAGCTCTAGTTGGTTTTTCTATGGTGAGGGAGCGCGACCTCCGATGCCAGTGGTATCTGCTCTGAAAGCCTGTCGTGCTTTAGAGGCGGGCGGGGAAGGCTACCTCATCTATGCGATTGATACGTCCACAGGTAGTGTTGGTATATAGGATATTCCAGTGGTTTTTGAATTTCCTGATGTTTTTCCAGATGAGATTCCTGGTTTTCCTCCGGTTAGAGAGGTGGAGTTTGGCATTGAGTTAATGCCAGGGACTGCACCGATTTCTCGTGCCCCTTATCGTCTTGCGCCGTCAGAGATGAGGGAACTGAAGCAGCAATTGCAGGATCTTCTTGATAAAGGTTATATTCGCCCGAGTGTTTCACCTTGGGGAGCTCCAGTTTTGTTTGTCAAGAAGAAGGATGGATCGATGCGATTGTGTATTGATTATCGCCAGCTGAATCGTGTGACGATCAAAAACAAGTATCCATTACCTCGTATCGATGACTTGTTCGATCAGCTTCAGGGTACCTCTGTTTACTCCAAGATTGACTTGCGATCGGGTTATCATCAGATGAGAGTCAGAGATGATGATATTTCCAAGACTGCATTTCGTACTCGTTACGGGCATTACGAGTTTCTAGTTATGCCATTCGGATTGACGAATGCGCCAGCGGTGTTCATGGATCTGATGAACCGAGTCTTTCGTGATTTTCTAGATCAGTTCGTTGTGGTTTTCATCGACGATATCTTGATTTATTCTCACAGTGTGGAGGAGCATGTCCAGCACTTGAGGATTGTGTTGCAGATTCTTCGCGAGAAGCACTTGTATGCTAAGCTGAGTAAGTGCGAGTTCTGGATTGATCGTGTAGTATTCCTTGGTCATGTGATTTCCAAGGAAGGAATTTCTGTGGATCCCAGCAAGATTGAAGCAGTGCTGAATTGGTCACGTCCTACGACGGTGGCCGAGATCCGTAGTTTTCTAGGTCTGGCAGGGTATTATCGTCGCTTCATCGTGAATTTCTCCCAGGTAGCTAGACCTTTGACGCAACTTACTCGGAAGGATGTTCCATTTGAGTGGTCATCTGAGTGCGAAGATAGTTTCAGAGAGCTTCGTCGACTTCTGACTTCTGCACCTGTTTTGGCGTTACCGTCAGGATCTGATGGTTTCAGTGTTTACACCGATGCCTCTTTTCAAGGCTTAGGGTGTGTGTTGACACAGAATGGTCATGTGATCGCTTACGCTTCCAGGCAGCTGAAATCTCACGAGGAGAAGTACCCTATTCATGATCTAGAGTTGGCAGCTATAGTGTTCGCACTGAAGATCTGGCGTCATTACTTGTACGGGGTTAAGTTTGAAATCTTTACTGATCACAAGAGTCTGAAGTATCTGTTCACTCAGGCTGAGTTGAACATGAGACAACGTCGTTGGATGGATCTACTGAAAGATTATGACTGCGAGATCAAGTACCATCCAGGCTCTGCAAATCTCACAGCCGATGCTCTTAGTCGTAAGGTGAGAGCCTCTGCACTTCAGACCAGTGCTATGATTAGTATTATTCAGGATTGTTGTTCGTTGGGATTTAACTTCAAACATCGGAAAGGTATGGAGAGCATTCGTGTTGCTACCATTTTATCTGAGCCAGCTTTGTTCGCTCGGATTCGAGATGCTCAGATGTCTGATCTGAAGACTCAGAGATTAGCTCGGTTAGCGGGTGGAGATAGCGGTTTCCATTATCAGTCTAATGGTCTTCTATGTTTGTCTAATCGGGTTGTAGTACCAGAGGATGATAATTTGAGGGAAGAGATCTTGTCTCAGGCTCATCGAAGCAAGTTGAGTGTCCATCCAGGAAGCAATAAGATGTATAAAGACTTAAGGACACGATTTTGGTGGAAAGGGATGAAGCGCAGTGTTTATCAGTTTGTTTCCAAGTGTCTTGTTTGTCAGCAGGTTAAGGCAGAGCACCGTCGACCTGGAGGATTATTGTTGAATCTACCTATTCCTGAATGGAAGTGGGAGCATATCACGATGGATTTCATTACTCACTTGCCATTGTCTTCGAGGAATAGTGATGCTATTTGGGTAGTGGTGGATCGACTCACCAAGTCTGCTCATTTTCTGCCTTATAACCGTGACTTCACTTTCGATCGGATGGCTCGCTTGTACATTCAAGAGATTGTACGTTTGCATGGAGTGCCAGTCAGTATTGTTAGTGACAGGGATCCTCGTTTTACCTCACGATTTTGGGGTAGTTTCCAGTCAGCATTGGGCACTTCACTGAGTCTGAGTACTGCTTATCATCCGGAGACTGACGGTCAGTCAGAGAGGACTATCCGTACGCTTGAGGATATGTTGCGAGCCTGTGTTATGGATTTCGGACCCGCTTGGCAGGATCATTTGCCTTTGATTGAGTTCGCGTACAACAACAGCTACCATCGTAGTATTGGTATGGCACCATTTGAGGCGTTGTATGGGCGACGTTGTCGTACTCCATTATTCTGGGATGAAGTTGGGGAACGACATGTTGAGGGACCGGAGTTAGTCCAGCAGGCTATTGATAAAGTTGCAGTAATCAAGAAGCAGATTAAGATTGCCCAGGATCGACAGGCTAGTTATGCGAACACCAAGCGGCGACCTCTTTATTTTCAGCCAGGTGAGAAAGTGTTTCTCCGAGTTTCGCCTTTTCGCAGGATTTTGAGATTTGGTCTCAAGGGTAAGCTATCTCCGAGATTTATTGGTCCTTTTGAGATTCTGGAATGTGTGGGAGATTTGGCTTACAGGTTAGCATTACCTCCGTATCTGTCTGGGATTCATGACGTGTTTCACGTATCCCTTTTGCGACGATATGTGGCAGATGAATCACACATTTTACATCCATCTGAAGTTCAACTTGAATCGGATTTGTCTTACGTGGAGCGACTAGTTCAGATTCTCGATCGCAAAGATAAGGTGTTGCGGAATAAGATCATTCCTCTTGTCTTAGTTCAGTGGCAGCGTAGAGGCACTGAAGAAGCCACTTGGGAGCTAGAGAGTCGTATGCGTTCGGAGCATCCAGAGCTCTTTTGAGTTGTACTGTAGTTGTACTATGGATGTATGTATGTTTTCCGTTGTAATCCAATTATCAGTTGTGTTTGGCAACAATTGAGATGTAATAACAATGTTGTTATTTCAGTTTTGTTCATCCTATAAACTTGATTTCGAGGACGAAATCTTTTAAGGGGGGGAGAATGTAGTAACCCGATTCCTAATTTGAGTTAATTATCGGATTAATTATATTTTCGGTGGGATCGGAAGGACCGAACAAGTTCGGATCGTCCGATGAGTTCGGATCGTCCGAGCCAGGTGTCGGATCGTCCGAGACAGGTGGCTGGACACGTGGAAGGGTTCTGGACACGTGGTAAGGTTCGGATCATCCGATTGGGGTTCGGATCGTCCGAGACAGGTGGCTGTACTCGTGGAAGTCATGCAAGGATCGGATCGTCCGATCAGAGTTCGGACCGTCCGAAGTGTGCCGGATCGGAGCTTCCGAAATGGTTCGGATCGTCCGAACATTGGCTATAAATAGAGGCGCGAGGCTTCATTTGTGACTCGCCAATTCAGAGAGTTCCATAGCATTTCAGTCGTTTCTGTGAGATTCTAGTCTTTTTCCGAGGTTCGGGCACTAGCGGGGAGCTGCTGGTCTTGTAGCGGAGCTGTGCTCTAGTTGGGAGCTAGCGGCATCAGTGGGCTAGCGACGGACGAAGGTTTGGAATTGTATCAGTATTATCTCAGGATTATCTAGCTAAGTCTGGTAGATAAGTTTTAGTGATGATTTTCACTTGATGAATAGGCTTGGACTAGACCTGTTGTCTGGTTATTCCAGTGGATTAGGATTGCTGTGATAGAGGTACGAAAGTACTATCCGAGATATCCTGGTCGAGTATACATTCTTATATGTGTTGCATGATTATGTGGTGCATTGATATATGTCATATGATGCATGCTATTATGTCACGTTTATTACTGTATGTTGCATTTCATGTTGAGCCGTATCTCCTTCGAGATAGCCTTTACTGTTGAGCTGTATCTCTTTCGAGATAAGCTATATCTTGTGGGGCCGCTCAGCCCTATATTGTGGACGCATGGACACCGAGAGTACACAGTGGCCGACGGGTCGGGAGGGCTTCGGTGATCCGGGACATTTTAGGTCCACGTCTGTTCTTGCAGTGGATGCAGTGACCCAGAGGTAGTACCGCGCGGCACTATCCACTTGGCGCCTCTAGACTGAGCATTTTGAGATCTTTTGTGACTCCTGTTTCTTGACTACCCTGGTATCATATCATAGCATGTGCATTTCATATAGGTTTGTATACTCATGCTTTTGTACTGGGCGTTCTTATCGCTCACGTCCTCGGTTTTGTTTATCTTGGACACCCCATTTCCACGGGGCAGGCCTCAGGTTGGATGGCTCAGGAGGAGCAGGAGGAGGACATTGAGTAGCTGGTTGGTTTAGTTTTCAGTGTTTTCCATTTGATTTGATATGATTGTAGCAGATACTTTCAGTTAGTTGAGTATTTTGGATTTCGATTGGGTTGTATAAACTATTGTTGTTAACCATATTTCCGCTGTTATCTCTGATTTTTATTAATTAAGTTAATTGCATGCTTAGTTCTCAACTAGTAGGTGATTCTGGAACGGGTCACTACATGGACTGGGTGAGACCAAGCAATCTCTTTGATCTATCTCTATAGATCTGTATTCCCAAGACAAAAGATGCTTCACCCAAGTCTTGCATCGAGAACTTACTTGCCAACCATATCTTAGTTGATTGCAACATTCCTACATCATTCTCAATAAGTAGAATGTCATCAACATACAGCACCAGGAATGTCACAGCACTCCCACTGACCTTCTTATACACATAGGGTTCTAGTAAAATCAAACTCTTTGATTGTACTATCGAATCTAAGGTTCCAACTCCTAGATGCTTGTTTTAGACCATAAATAGATCTTTGAAGTTTGCATACCATATGCTCACTTCCAATAGATGTAAACCCTTCGGGTTGAGACATGTAAATCTCTTCCTTAATATCCCCATTAAGAAAGGCTGTCTTAACATCCATCTGCCATATCTCATAGTCATACCATGCAGCTATGGATAGCAAAATCCTTATGGACTTGAACATTGCAACTGGAGAAAAGGTTTCCTCAAAGTCAACTCCTTGTCTTTGAGTATATCCTTTTGCCACCAATCGCGCCTTGACGGTCAATACCTTCCCATCCGCCCCAAGTTTCCTCTTGTAAATCCATTTACACCCTATGGGAACAATTCCCTCAGGTGGATACACAAGATTCTACACTTGGTTCGAATGCATGGAATTCATCTCAGATTCCATAGCTTCAAGCCATTTGGATGAATCGGCATCAGATAACGCTTCCTTGAAGGTCCTTGGATCACATCCAAGGTTAGGCTCATCATGGCCCTCTTCAAGAAGCAGACCATACCTCATAGGTGGTCTCGAGGCTCTCTCGGATCTTCTAGGAGCTTGTATCTCCTCTCTTGGCTCTTCGGGTGTGGGTTCCATAACTTCTGGTGTCTCTCGAACCTCTTCGAGTTCTATCATCTCTCCTTTTATATCCAATAGAAATTCGTTTTCCAAAAAGGTTGCATTCCTAGAAACAAACACCTTTGTTTCTTGGGGATGATAGAAGTAATATCCAACAGAATTCTTTGGATATCCTACAAAGTAACATAAAATGGATCGACTATCCAATTTATCTCCCACTACCTGCTTCAAATAAGCAGGGCACCCCCATATTCTAAGATAAGAATATTTGGGTGGCTTACCCATCCATATCTCATATGGAGTCTTGTCAACTGCCTCTGAATGGACATTGTTCAACAACAGTGCCGCTGTCTCAAGCGCATATTCCCAAAAGGATGGCGGCAACTCCGTGAACCCCATCATAGACCGAACCATGTCCATCAAAGTCCGGTTACGACGCTCCGAAACACCATTCAACTGCGGTGTAGCAGGCGGAGTCCACTGCGAGATAATCCCATTCTCTCTAAGATACTCTTGGAACTCGGCACTCAAGTATTCACCACCTCGATCCGATCGAAGTGTCTTGATGCTTCGTCCCAATTGCTTCTCTACTTCACTTCTGAATTCTTTGAACCTTTCAAAGGCTTCAGACTTGTATTTCATCAAATACACATACCCATACCTAGAAAAGTCATCGGTAAAGGTGATGAAGTATGCATGTCCATGCTTAGTGGTGATGCTAAGCAGACCGCGCACATCGGTATGGATCAAATCCAATAACCCTTTGGCTCGCTCCACATGGCCCTTAAAGGGAATTTTGGTCATCTTTCCTTATAAACAGGATTCACAAGTCGTGAGAGCATTAATATCAGACATATCAAACATGCCCACTCCCACTAGCTTGTTCATCCTTCTTAGGGAAATGTGTCCTAATCGAGCATGCCATAATTGTGCCGAATTTAGAGTATCTTGTTTGCGCTTGTTTGTTTTTGTTATAACTTGGACATTGTTAAGTGGAATATTTTTTAATTTTAAGGTGTAGAGATCGTTTTCTAGTTCACCGGTACCAATTAAACATTCGTTCTTGTAAATGATAAATAAACAAGAAAATCCATCTTTATCAAGCATAGAAATGGAAATAATATTTTTCACCAAGTCTGGTACAAACAAAACATCTCTTAAAACAAACTTAAAATCATTGTTCAAATGCAAGTAAACATCTCCAACAGCCTTGGCAGCAACCCTTGCTCCATTGCCCATCCTCAAGAAGGTCTCACCTTCCCTGAGCCTCCTACTTCTTTCCATCACCTGTAAATCATTACAGAGATGTGAGCCACAGCCGGTATCCAATACCCAAGAAGTAGAGTTAATTGAAATGTTTACTTCGATGTAGAACATACCGTTTCCAGAACTCTTCTGGGCAAGATATTCCCTGCAGTTACGCCACCAATGTCCAGGCTTCTTGCACTGATGATAGATGTCAACAGTCTTGTCATCCTTCACTGGTGTGGCTGCCACAACGGGACCCGGAGTCTGCCTCTTCAAGGGCACGTTCTTCTTGGGAGGTTGGAAAGAACGCTTCTTTCTCTTCCCACGTGGATCGGTCTTCGTACCAGATGAAGAATCCACATAAAGAACCGATTTCTCTTTCTTGATGGTGTACTCAAAAGTCACAAGCATGTTCACCAACTCCTCAAGGGTCGGCTCCATCTTGTTCATGTTGAAGTTCACCACAAAAGGATCAAATGAGCTAGGCAGCGATAACAGCAACACGTCGGTGGTCAACTTCGAAGGCAACATCAAATCCATGCCAACCAGCTTGTCCACGAGCCCAATCAAATTTAGGCCATGCTCATGGACCGAGGCCCCATCTCGCATGCACAAAGTGATTAGCTCCTTGATGGTAGCATGCCTAAGAGACCGAGTCTGCTCACCAAAGAGCTCCTTGAGGTGCAAATGAATGTCAGCAGCACTCTTTGCACCCTCAAAACGCCTCTGCAGCTCATCATTCATAGAAGCCTGCATATAACAATTGGCCTTCAAGTCATGGTCACACCAATCCTTGTAGGTCGCCAATTCCTCATGAGTGCAGTCAGTCGGGGCCTTATCAGGGGGCGACTCATTTAGTGTATATGCAATCTTTTCCGAGTTCAAGACGATTTTCAGATTTCTTAGCCAAGTGAGGTAATTAGGTCCGGTTAATACGTGTTTTTCGAGTATGGTAGAAAGCGGATTGTGAATTGAAGACATTGTCAAATAGTACTGAAAAGTAAACAGATAAATGTTAATGACTATTTTAAAATATTTAGTAAGATATAAAGTATGGACTTTAACTTTATAAATGTTTACTCCCACTGTTTTGACATATTTCACTACCCTCTAGTGAAAACGGGAAACTCCTTTCCTCAGTAGGTACGCAAGGTCCAATTAGCGAATTATGATCCCAAATAATATCAGCCAATCACAATTCCTAAAAGGTAGTTTCCAATTGCATCACAGTGCAACCCTCTAAGTAAACTTTTGTCTCACGTTTGATTAGGACCCAATAATATGACGTCGTTCATCTTCACGTGTCAAGCCTTACCCATCGATGTTGAACTTTAATGGACGGTCACCATGAGTTCCCCCAATAATATGAGCCGAAATCATGGGAGTTCAACGTAGTTCACAACACCATGTCAATGGATGTCACAGCTTTCCGGCACCCAGGGCCCCCCCAATAATATGAGCCGAGCCCCGAGTACGGGTAGCGTTCATCATGCACCCATTGTCGATGGAAGACATGGAAATTATAAACAAATTTATAATTCTCCTTTTCGGGCTTGATATTAATTTTGAATCTTATTCAAAATGAGGGTTTTTTAATTTTGAAAGGTCTCATCATTAATTTTATTTAAAAGCTCGCCATGTTTGATCGTATGTTTGCCGGATTCATGCAACTTTGTTATTATCATAATAATAACGCACATACTCATTATTTATAACATATCATGCATATATAATAAACAGTAAACAAAACAAGGATGACCAATCGCCCCAATACTAATGGCCCGTGTGAGCTAAGCACGGGCCTAGGTCCAATCCTAGGGAAATGCAAGGGATGCAAATGCAACTATTACATTAGCTTCCAATATTTACATGTCTTCGATCTTCATAATCATCATGGCAACCATCTTCCAATCTCGATCTTCCAATATACTAATATTTACAAATAAATATCCATGGCAAATAGGGATACATCTCATGGGGTGGGAACGGGCCATAAACCAAGCCCACTTTATAAATTGATAATTATTACAATCATTCAACACAAAATATCCTAGCATACACCTAGCAAATTGGGCTTGGGCTTTTGATCATCCTTCATGCATAATATCACATATCATACACCATCAATTAATTATCACAATAATTAATTGATCCAATATTATATATCTTGATCCAATCACTAACCGCCACGATTATAAACTAAATTAACAAAGTATACAAACACCTTCGTCTACTTTCAAATTTATTTATTTATAACCGAATTTCTTGTAAATCACAATTTACTATAAATAACTAAAGTCCAACTTCAATTATTTATTTTATGAGAAAATATTTGCAACTTTTGTAATTTTTGTTGAAATATTATTTAAAATGTGAAAAATATTTGTGTTGAAAATGTGAATGTTGAATGTTGAAATATAGGTGTTGAATATTGAAAATTAGTGTGTGATGATGTAGGTAATGATGTATTTTATTTTTGGATTATGTGTAAAGATTTCCTATAAATAGATCTCTCATTTGTGAAGAAAATCACAATTGAGTAGAGAGAAAAATATTATAAAGTGTGTAGTTTGGTAAATTTTGAGTGTTTGAGATTTTTACTTTTTACCATAAATTTTTTACTTTTTCACAACACGTTATCAGCACGAAGCTCTAAAAGTCCTACATATTTTTCCAAGCTCCAAACAGAAGAAAAAGGTAACAAAGGTAATTATATTTATTTTACTGTTATTTGTTTATTGTGTATTTATTTAATATACAATATAATGTTATTATTAGAAATAATAAAAATAAATTTTTCATAAACTTGTTATAAATCCTGGGAGGATGTTAAGACGACATCCCACACTCCCGGCAAGGGATACGACAAGTATAAAAGCCTATAAGATTTTTAAACAAAATAAATTATGACAGTCGTTATAATATTATGATATGATATATATAATTATTTAAACATGTCTAATATTATATATACCATATTATTACCATAAAATTATACAAATACATACATTTATTCTTTTATTCACCAACGGTCATAAACGGTAACAAAACGGCTAGTTTTTGCCCTATAAATATGATCTCTCAAACTCATTCAATCACCCCAACTTTCTCTTCTTCTCTAAAAATTATTCTTCATCAAATTTTCGGAGAAAAAAAAGAAGATGGCTTTCGCAAGGTTATTTTTAATTATTTTAGTTATCATACTCACGAGTCTTGTATTTATCGGAGAATATCCTCCTCGTGTATTTTCTTTATTTTTACGAATACTTGTACTTGTTTTTTATCCATTACTTTGTATTGCAATATTCATTAACTAATAAAATGCATCGTGATTTTTAGTACCACCATGGCAAACTTGACAAAGCTCGAATTCATCGCTCTTGACATTACTGGAAAAAATTATATGCCATGGACTCTCGATGTAGAAATGCATCTTGAGTCATTAGGTCTAAATGAGACCATAAAAGAAAATGGCATATGCACATCACAAGAAAAGGCAAGAGCCATGATATTTTTGCGTCGACATCTCGACGATGGATTAAAATGTGAATATATGACTGAAAAAGATCCCATGGCTTTATGGAAGGGATTAAAAGAAAGATTCGAACATATAAGGGAAGTTATACTTCCGATCGCTAGGGATGAATGGAATACGTTAAGATTCCAAGACTTTAAAAAAGTTAGCGATTACAACTCGGCGATGTATAGAATAATCTCGCAGTTGAAATTTTGTGGGCACGAGATTACAGAATTGGAAAAGCTTGAGAAAACATTTTCCACTTTTCACGCATCAAATATAACTCTACAACAACAATATAGAGTGCGTGGATTTTTGAGATATTCTGAACTTATCGCCTGTCTCCTTGTGGCGGAAAAGAATAACGAGCTATTAATGAGAAATCATCAGGCACGACCTACTGGTTCAACGGCATTTCCTGAAGCAAATGTCGTAAGCAAAAATGAATTTAAATCTGGCAACCAAAATCAAAGTTATAGACAAGATTTTGGTCGAGGACGAAATCGAGGTCGAGGTCGTGGACGTGGACGTGGACGTGGAATTGGCCGTGGTCGTGGTCGAGGCCGTGGTTTTGAAAATAATAGAGATAGTTATTTTTATAACTCATCTCAAAAGAGCGTCCCAAACCATCCACAGAAAAGGCATCATGAGAATACAAGTATTAATGAGAATCACTCAAAAAGATATGAAAGTTCTTGTTACAGATGTGGTACTCCAGGACATTGGTCCAAAGTTTGTCGAGCCCCTGAGCATCTTTGTAAACTTTATAAAGAATCATTAAAGGGGAAAGAAAAGGAGACCAACTTCACTGAACGCAGTGACCGTTTGAGTGATTCAACTCATTTTGATGCTGGTGATTTTATGAATGATTTCTCTGGAAATGATCAACATGTTGGTGGGATAGAAATGAACAATTTTGATGCTACAGATTTTCTCAATGATTTCTCTGAAAATGAACAATTTAATGGTAGAATATAAATGTACAATAATTGATTTTTCATGTATTCATTTAATAATGTTTTATTGTATAATTATGATATGTGTTATATTTACATATGTATTTTCAGTAATTTTATTTCATTGCATATTTTTTTGAAGTTCAAATATGGAAAATACTATGAGCAAAGCTGAAGTTTGCATACCCGATAGTGGTACAACGCACACTATCCTCCGAGATAAAAGATATTTCTTGGAACTAAAACCAACAAAAACAACGATGAATACAATATCAGGTCCTGTAGACTTGATTAAAGGATGTGGTAAAGCACAATTTTTGTTACCTAATGGTACAAAATTTTTGATCAATGATGCTTTATATTCACCACAATCGAAAAGAAATTTGTTGAGTTTTAATGATATATATTCCCATGGGTATGATACTCAAACAATGAATGAAGGGAATGAGAAATATATGTGTCTTATCACATATAAATCAGGAAAGAAATATGTGATTGAAAAACTATCAATGCTCCCTACTGGATTGCATTATACACATATAAGTCCCATTGAATCAAACATGGTAGTTGATAATTCTTCGATATTAACCAATTGGCATGATCGATTGGGACATCCTGGTTCAACAATGATGCGAAGAATTATAGAAAATACACATGGTCATCCACTGAAAGACCAGAAGATCTTTCAGAATAATAAGTTTCAATGTAAAGCATGTTCTCTTGGAAAACTTATTATAAGACCATCACCAGTCAAAATCCAAACTGAATCACCAATGTTTCTTGAACGTATTCAGGGTGATATTTGTGGACCAATCCATCCACCATGTGGACCATTCAGATACTTTATGGTATTGATTGATGCCTCCAGCAGATGGTCACATGTATGCTTATTGTCAACTCGAAATGTTGCATTTGCAAGATTACTTGCTCGAATAATAAAATTGAGGAATCAGTTTCCCGATTATACAATCAAGAAAATTAGACTTGATAATGCTGGTGAATTTACTTCCCAGACTTTCAATGATTATTGTATGTCTATGGGAATCATTGTTGAGCATCCTGTTGCTCATGTACATACACAGAATGGATTGGCTGAATCATTGATTAAACGTCTGCAAATGATTGCTAGACCAATGATTATGAAAACAAAGCTCCCTATTTCTATATGGGGACATGCAATTTTACATGCTGCTTCATTAATTCGCATCAGACCAAGTGCATATCATAAATACTCCCCATTGCAGCTTGCATTTGGTAAAGAACCAGACATTTCTCATCTGAGAATTTTTGGATGTATGGTGTATGTGCCTATTGCACCACCACAACGAAAGAAAATGGGACCTCAAAGAAAGGTTGAAATTTATATCGGTTATGATAGTCCATCAATCATTCGATATCTTGAACCTCAGACAGGAGATGTGTTCACAGCACGTTTTGCTGATTGTCATTTTAATGAGGAAATCTTCCCAATGTTAGGGGGAGAACAAAAACATACCGAAAAAGAAATTACATGGTATGTATCATCATTGTTACATCTGGATCCAAGAACAAAACAATGTGAAAAAGATGTACAACAAATTGTACACTTGCAAAGAATAGCAAATCAAATACCAGATGCATTTGCAGACACAAAAGGGTAACTAAATCATATATACATGCTGCAAATGCCCCTGCTCGAATTGAAATTCCAAAGAAACAAATGGAAGATACTCATGATGTCATTAAACGCCTGAAGCGTGGAAGGCCATTCGGTTCCAAGGATAAAAATCCTCGAAAAAGAAAATTCATAGAGAAACACGATGATCACAAAATAAAGAATGATGTTTCTGAAGAAACACATGATGATCACAAAATAGAGAATGATGTTCCTGAAGAAACACATGATGATGCAAATGTTCTGTCAGAACCACAAACTGAAGAGAATCATGAAATCTCTATCAATTACATTAATACTGGAAAAATATGGAACCGAAAAGATATAGATGAAATTGATGATATATTTTCTTATAATGTGGCAATCGACATCATAAATGATAATGAAGATCATGAACCAAAATCTTTTGGTGAATGTAAAAATCGGCAGGACTGGATAAAATGGAAAGAAGCCATCCAGGTTGAATTGGATTCGCTAAATAAACGTAATGTTTTTGGACCTATAGTCCTTGCACCTGAAGGTGTAAAACCTGTTGGATACAAATGGGTTTTTATTCGAAAGCGAAATGAGAAAAATGAAATAGTGAGATATAAAGCTCGACTTGTTGCACAAGGTTTTTCTCAAAGGCCTGGAATTGATTATGAAGAAACGTATTCTCCCGTGATGGATGCAATTACGTTTCGGTATTTGATTAGCTTGGCGGTATCTGAAAATTTAGAAATGCGTCTTATGGATGTTGTTACAGCTTACTTATATGGATCACTTGATAGTAATATATATATATGAAAATCCCTGAAGGATTTAAGATGCCTGAAGCACAAAGTTCAAAACCCAGGGAATGTTATTCTGTGAAATTACAAAGATCATTATATGGGTTAAAGCAATCAGGTCGAATGTGGTATAATCGACTAAGTGATCACTTAATGAAAAAGGGATATGTAAATAATTCAATATGCCCTTGTGTTTTCATTAAGAAAACAACATCCGGATGCGTAATTATTGCTGTATATGTTGATGATTTAAACATCATTGGAACGAATAAGGAAATTCAAGAAGTTGTGTCATATTTGAAGGAAGAATTTGAAATGAAGGATCTTGGAAAAACCAAGTATTGTCTGGGTTTACAAATTGAACAAAAAGAATGTGGAATGTTTGTTCACCAGACAAATTATACAGAAAAGATCCTTAAACGTTTTAATATGGATAAAGCAAATCCTTTAAGTACTCCGATGGTTGTTAGATCATTAAACATAGAAAAGGATCCATTCCGTACCATGTGAAGATGATGAAGATATTCTTGGTCCAGAAGTACCATATCTAAGTGCCATCGGTGCCCTTATGTACCTTACAAATTGTACAAGGCCTGATATATCTTTTGCCGTAAATCTGTCGGCAAGATTTAGCACATATCCAACAAAGAGACACTGGAACGGAATTAAACATATATTCCGTTATCTACGAGGAACGACAGACTTGGGACTTTTGTATTCAAAAGATGCTAATTCAAGTATGATTGGTTATGCTGATGCTGGATACTTATCTGATCCACACAAGGCACGTTCCCAAACTGGATATGTATTTACTCGTGGAGGCACTGCAATTTCTTGGCGTTCACAGAAACAAACGCTTGTAACTACTTCATCAAATCATGCTGAGATTATTGCACTACATGAAGCAAGTCGTGAATGTGTGTGGTTAAAATCAATGACCCAACATATCCAAATCTCATGCGGATTATCATTCGATGAGAAACCTGTGATACTATATGAAGATAATGCTGCATGTGTTGCTCAAATGAAAGAAGGATACATAAAAAGCGACAGAACTAAACATATTCCTCCTAAGTTCTTCGCATTCACCAAGGAGCTTGAGAAGAATAAATGTATTGATGTTCGTCAAATTCAATCAAGTGAAAACTCATCAGATCTCTTCACAAAGGCACTTCCTACGTCAATATTCAGAAAGCACATATATAATATTGGGATGCGCAATCTACGAAATTTGTGAAGAATTGTTCATGTCAACATCAGGGGGAGTTTACGTGACTGCACTCTTTTTCCCTTACTATGGTTTTTATCCCAATGGGTTTTTCCAAGTAAGGTTTTTAACGAGGCAGTACAAAACACGTAATGAAGACATCATCGTATCATGATCATCATCACAAGGGGGAGTGTTGAAATATTATTTAAAATGTGAAAAATATTTGTGTTGAAAATGTGAATGTTGAATGTTGAAAAATAGGTGTTGAATATTGAAAATTAGTGTGTGATGATGTAGGTAATGATGTATTTTATTTTTGGATTATGTGTAAAGATTTCCTATAAATAGATCTCTCATTTGTGAAGAAAATCACAATTGAGTAGAGAGAAAAATATTATAAAGTGTGTAGTTTGGTAAATTTTGAGTGTTTGAGAATTTTACTTTTTACCATAAATTTTTTACTTTTTCACAACAATTTTAAACTTAAGGGCCCAAAAACTCATTTTTCACCAAAAACATTTTTGGCCCATTTAAAATTCACAAATATGTTAGCCATCCAATGGTCCAACAACTCAAGGCCCATGACACTTTGATATTTCAAAACACCTTTGAAAACACTAGCCGTCATCGCCGTCGCCGGAGCTCCGTCGCCGGTTTCCGGCCAACATGCCAAAATTAATATTTTTTATTTTAAAAAGAGGGGCTATTCGGGCAGCCCATCGGGCTGCCCTTGCTGCCGGAAATGGGCAGCCCCTCGGGCAGCCCGAGCTGCCCGAAATGGGCAGCAGCTTGCTGCCGAGATTACTCCCAAAAACCGGCCTTGATTTGTTGCAAAATTACATCTCATGCGGTTAGAAATCGACCTCAATATAATATCATGTATATGATACAAAAACTAGTACCCTTAGCTCATGATACCACTTGAAAGGGATTGATTCTAGGTGGCCGAAAACGCAACGGAAGCAACAAAAATTTTGAAAAACACATGTAAAATTCGGCAACCTAGTACTTGGTGTAGCATATACAAAATCTCAACTTTGTCATACATAGGGTGTTGAGAAATAGTTACCTATCAACCTCTTGAGTTTGATGATGGCTCCAACTAAGATGTAAACACCTTAGCTCTTCAATGGCAAGACAATCTTCAAGCTTCCCTTTGAGCCCACCTTGCTCAAATATTAAGCCCACCACCAACAAGCTAGAACCACTCTAATTTTGCACTAGAAAAATTAGAGCATTTTTCTTTGAGAAGTGTTTTCTTTCGTCAACTATTGAAGAAGGAAAAATGAGAGAAAACTTGGAGAATAATGCTTGTTTAATTAATCCAACACTTGAATTAATTTAATTAATTGGACTCTACTAGGTCCACTAGTGTTTAATTAATTCAACACTTGAATTAATTTAATTTAGTCCATAATAATGTTTATGAAAATCACAATTTTCAAATACATTATTTATTTAGCCAACTTTTAATTTAGGAACACTTCCATAAATTAAAAGTCACATTTCTCTCATAGAAGTCATACTTCTATTTTATTTATGCTTATAAACTCATTTACAAGCCGTTCAACACATTGAACAATTTTACTTCTCAACGGGATCTAGAAAGCTAGTACTTGTGTGGCCCTCAATGGTTCATTAATACAACTAGCCGTGGGTTCACATCTCCATGTGATTCGGACTAAACATGTCCTTATATGAGCATACCCCAATTGCTCCATTCTTAATTATCAACTCCTTGATAACGAGAACGTCAGAACTCAAGTCTGATAGTACCCAACCAATCATGTTAAACGCCTAGCAGCATCGCTTACATGATTCCCTAGGTATCAAATGATAGTGCCTGCAAGAACCATTCAATTATGGTTAGCGTACAGTACGGTCCCTTCAACTCATATATCCCGACCGATTCGACAACCATTGGTTTATCGAGAGTTGTTAATGAATCAATACTATGTGTCATGTTGTAGTTGCATCGATGGTGTAATCTATGAAACCCCTTTCATAATTACCACCATACTCTGATCAGAGATTTCAACCTACATACACATGAGAACACATAGGATATCCATACCCGAAGGTACGCGGTTAATCCCCGACTACAATGCATCGACTCCTATATGTTTCGACAGAACACCCAAGCTTGCCACCAGATGACCCCATGAGAGTCGGTAAACAAGTCAAAGTGTAATTCTAGCATATATAGTCTCAATGTTGTCCGGGTCATAAGGACTAATGGTGTACAACCATAAACTAAGACGTTTCCACTCGATAATTGAGAACCACTTGGAAAGTCCTTTATGGAGGGTTGTTCAGTGCATTCTACCAGGAGCACCTATCTGCATGTTCGGACATCACAATGTCCCCTACCAATGAAACATGGTACTCACATCGCAGATACTAGTCTCTAACTCGAGTGGCCTATATCCTTCTTAGCGGCGGCTGAATCGACTAGGAACTGTTTAGAATATACAGTATTCCAAATATGAGTTTCATGATACTCATCATATGAGCATCTCATATTCTTTCTACTATTTGTATATTCAAGGACTTTATCTATGCAACTAGCACAGGTATACAGATAAAGAAGTGCCATAATAATAATTTCAAATATTATTAAAATAAAGATCGTTTATACATAGAGTTTCATTGTGAACACTCGGCCAACACTTGGCTCGACGGGCACCTACTCTAACAATCTATGCCCCAGACGTCAAAAAGTTCCACTTCCAAAATATTTTTCAGTGGTAATTCATGACGATTAGAGATGTTTCCTAACCTCTGGCATCTATCACATGATTTCACTAGGGTATAGCTATCTTTAAACAATTTAGGCCAATAAAAACCAGATTACAATACCTTAGCCGTTTCGTGATACTCCAAAATGTTCATCATATGATGAAGAATGACATTACTCTAGAATCTCCTATGCTTCGACACCATCCACGCATCTTCTAATAACTTGGTAAGCACATTTCTTATAAACGAAAGAATCATCCCACAAGAAAAATTTTATATCATAGAAGAACTTATTTTTCTGATGATGGTTCAAATTTGGAGGAAGGGTACCACAAGAAAAAAAATTCGCAATATCTGCAAACCATGGAAGTATAGCGTTTACCTCGAAGAGTTGTTCATCCAGGAATGTTTCTTGTATAGCTCCCTTGTAACGGCCTCAAATTTCGGGTTTGAAAATTTGCTGAAAAATTAAAAATTTTCTCTTTAAAATAATCAAAATTACCTCATTCACAAAATCAACTGATAAATCAACTTTAAATGTTCAAAATAGCAGCGGAAGAAATTATTACTCGCCAAAATAACAAGTTAAAGTATCCAACAACTGATAAAATATTTGAGCATAAAAAAAAATGGCAAGTGCTGTAAATGAGGTCTTCGGGTTCAACTACTGCCGACCCAATCTAGCTCACTTGTCCCCGCCCTCGGCCCCGACATCATCAGTACCTACAACAATCAAGTATAGTGAGCCTAAAGACTCAGCATGCATATATTGTACATAACGAGTAAATAATATAATAAAATTTTCATGGGATAAAAATATCATGTCATTAGGCATAATGTGAAAATAACTTGTCATGAGCAATTATAATACGTGTATAACTGAACTGAAAATCATAGTGAAAATGTTTGCTCCTTGGAGCCCTGTACTGAAATAGCATGTAATAATTTTCTGTTTAGATGATGGTCTACTCAAGTGGCCCCTGCACTGAACTGAACTGACCGGTAACTGGCGACCGGATAATACAATGCTCCCATGACCGGTAACTGACGACCAGGTGAAATAATGGACGTCTGATCAGACTAATGCCACAGTATACTGGGTGGTACATAACTGAACTGACCGATAACTGGCGACCGAGTGAAATAATGATCCCATGATAGTGAGATGGCCACAAGCAATATCGCATAAATCTCAAAAATGAATATTTTCTATGCACGTAATATAATTAACCAACATAATAAAATATGAACAATTTCGATCTTCTTGCATTAAAATCATATACTTGCGATATTTAAAAATACCTATATGGCTTGATTGAAGAGTGAAAGAAGATATAAACATGCCTTGATTTGTTTTGACAGAAAACAAACGAAATAACGACGCGGCGCGGCGGAGACGGAGTGCTCTTCACTTTCTCACTTTTTCTCTCTTAATTCCATTAAACCAAGCATGCACCATAATTATTATAACAGTGAAAATCGTAATCATGATGCATGAACATTTAAAAATATCATGATTTGTGCTCAAGGCGCTGCCAGGACCAAAATCTCACGCGGGTGCAAAATTGTGGGGACCCGGACGCTAATCATCTTTTTAGTCATCGTTGAGATTTAATTATCAGTTCTGATAAACAGGTTCTAAAAATTTTTCTTTTTAAAATAAAGTGCGGAAGGTAATGGCATCTACATGATATACATATCTGTATAAAACTACATTTCAGTATAAAAAATACAATAATGTACAACATTCTAGTCTAAGGTTCACTACTAAAGTTCTAGTAGTAGAATCCAATCTACTGTAAGTCCGGAATCACCACGCTAAGCTCGTCTTCTCTCGTCATCTTCTCGACCCTGATCCAGCCCCACCTGTTGTCATGCACACATACAAAACACGACAACAGCCGGATAACTCCGGTGAGAATAAATCCCAGTATAAAACATGGTAAGCATGTATATAAACACACTAATTCATAAAACATGCGATCATGTATAAACACAATATATTTCATAATCTAGGAAATTAAGCA
The DNA here is from genome assembly GCF_022965805.1 of Primulina eburnea. Lineage (NCBI taxonomy): Eukaryota > Viridiplantae > Streptophyta > Magnoliopsida > Lamiales > Gesneriaceae > Primulina > Primulina eburnea. Next base: position 33,985,384 of record NC_133107.1, on the reverse strand, counting down.
TGCAACTCAAATCAGATAAACATGCATATAAACCATCTAAATCATAAAACATGCTAATATGAATGTCATTCATATATAATCATGCAATGCGAGTCTAATCATGTCTAGACGCGACTCGACTAAAACTCTAGGGATCCCGTTGTGAATAAGACGGCACTGTCTGTCACCTACCCTCCCAATCGAGGTGTTGTCCGTCTTATTCCTAGACTTCGGCCTGATCTGTATCCGCGTCTACAATAGGGGCGGTGATCTTCCCCTAAGCTGTGATATCGCCGAACGTCTAGTAGTCTGCCTGATCTCCAGACTGTCCTATCTTAATGCATGAATACACAATCTGTAAACAAGCATAATCATTCCAATGCAATGCAACAGGATCTGTAAACAAAGCATAGCAAGATTTGCATACAAGTTCTATAAAAAAATCTATAAACAAGAATATAGTATGTGATTTATTGGGCAACTCAAGGATGATCTCGATTGAGTTGTTTCTTCCCGAATATCACATGAATTATACCTTTGTCGTCCCTGTCTGAGGAAGAAGAAGTCTCGAAGTTCAGTCTGTCCATATCCGATCTGACATGACAATATAAATACACTGTATCAATGTGTAACTCAAAACACAATCTGTTCTGATCAATACTCAACTCAGTATAAAATCTGATCAATGTCTGAATAAGATACAATCTGAGTCATATCAATAATATCCCGATATATTCTAAATCATATCTGAATCTGATCAATCTGTTCCAGCATATGAATATCTAACAAATACATCTTCAGAGATGCTGAAATACAAAACACTGACATACGATATTCTTTCTTCGATCTGACTTCACATATCTACTGAATAATCTATCCAGGCATACAAGAATAATCATCTATTCATTTTTCAATCAAGAATACTACCATTTAGTGTGAATTCCCAGTCAGTATCTTCTAAAATTCATAACAATTGTATAACCAATTTATTCTTAATTCTGTCTTCGATTATACAATGTCCACGATAGTAGAAACACCATATCTGAATCATATAAAATTCTGACAACATCATAATGTCAAAACACTGCAAAACGTAATGAAACTTACGTCCTTGTGTAGCTCAGGTCTAGAGGAACACGATACTGCGTTCGGATTCGAATTCTGATACACAGATTCTTCGTAAATCCAATCCTAAACTTAAATAGTGAAATTCTCTCTAAGCTCTCGGTTTCCTCTTCAAATTCTGAAGAAGACACGTTTATGTCCATGTATATATACTACATGCATAAAGGAAAACGTGGCACGCCTCTTCGTGCAGCACGTCGCACCGCGGGTGCGGTCATACATGCACCACGGGTGCGCTCATGCCATGTCTATCACCACATTTCTCGGCAGCTCAGACCGCAGGTGCGCTTCCTACAAGACCGCGGGTGCGGTGTCATTAGCGCGGGTGCGCTCCTGTTAGCACCGCGGGTGCGGTGTCGCCTCGAATAAAATTTGCCAACCTTCTGTCCAGGCACCGCGGGTGCGGTCTTGGCTGCACCGCGGGTGCGGTGTGGTAATTTCCAGAATTTCTTATTTTTCCATCCTGGCAACACTTTATAATCTTGTCTTATCATTTCTTATAATTTCTGGGCATTACATTTCTCCCCCTCTTAGATCTGAGTTCGTCCTCGAACTCACTACTAATCAATCCAAAACTATCGGAAGAAATGTACAACAGAGTTTAACATCTAAACTCATCTCACTAACATCATTCGGAGGTATCTTTCTTTAATCCCTCTCTGATTCTAGTCTGAAATCAGGATTCATTAAGTATAAGCTCATAATACTTCTCAATTTAATTCTGACAAAATCAATCTTGTCATGTGGGTTATACAACATCCGTATAAACCACTCCATAGTCTATAATGATCTAATACAGCCAACCATCGTTAAATCTGCTGCTCTCGATCTAGGACATATTCAATCCTCGACCTGAAATACCAATCATCATCATCCGATGTTGGTTTATGACATCTGTTCTTTCTGAACTATCTTCATCTCCCTTCGAATTTCTTCAAAAGAATTAAAAATCTGTAGTATTCACTGTATACTATCCTGACTAAGACTATCTCATTACCCATCTGATAAGCTGATAGCTATTGTCATGTCATGATAATAAGTCATATCAATTAGTGCTAACATCCAGCACTAAAGCTGTACAAAAATCTTCCAATCTCTGACTAATATATTCTGACTCTCTGTCAATCTGTAAAATCATCTAAGAGAGAGTTCATGATATACTCTATCACGAATACAAACTCAAGCAAAATCACAATCTGATATCATCTAATTCATGCATTCTCGTCAATCTGACTATTTCTTTGACATTGATCTATGTCATCTGGTTCTGTTTGTACATAATCTGGTACAAACTGATAGATATAGATTGAATAATCTGTCAATCATAATCATATCATATCATAATCTAAAGAAAATTACGGTAATTTCATTACGAAAGCCATAGAAATGTACTCCCATTTCTATTCAGAAATATACAAATTCTGTAATAATCTTCTGCTTCCTATCTTTTTGTCTTCTTCTGTTAGCAATTCAAACTTGTCAGTACAATTTCTGCCAACATTTCTGTACAAATTCTGTAACAACTGATCTAATCTGTCTATATCACCACTATCTGTTCTAATAACGTACATTCACAACTATCTGAAGGAAAACTGAATCCATAACTGTTCGGTTCTGACGTTATCTGTGAATTCAGATTCGAACTATCCTGTATAAACAAATCAGTGAATAATTATAAATTAAAGAAGAAATACCTACCTGGTATTCGGCTCTGACTATCAATATCAAAATCTGTAACCAATTCTGAAACATCTGATATCATAAAATAATCAATCTGATACAACACCAATCACATATCTGTTAATCTGATTAATGTTCTGTTCTGAGTAACAAAATACAATTCTGAACCCTCTGATTTCTGAACTGATGTACACTCAACTGGTTACAATAAACTGTATCAACACTGATTCACAATAACAGTAATATTACACAGATTCAGAACAGAAAGAACCTACACTGATCTAGTGAGTTTACGAAAACTCATAAAATAACAAAATCAGGCAACTGTAAATTCTGGCTATCTGACCAATCCTCATACTGCCCAGATCAATTGCTATATCTTATCTGCAAATAACATATGCTCCCAACAATATAATATATCGCACAAATACGGATGTAGAACAATAACAATACTCAGCAGATATATATAACAATAAGAGAATAAAATAATCAGAATAAGATAGTCTGCAGATCATAAATTTCTGACATTTCTGGAATTCTTGATCTTTCTGTCTTAACTGTCTAAATCAACCGATCTTCAGATACTGTATAGTCTGAATAAACACTGTATCAATAACTGCATACTGGATTCATACCTGACCCATTTCTGTATACAATGATCATAGTTCTCTGAGTATTTAACACAGTCTTCGAATATTCAATATAATCAATCAAATGCTGCAATATATCAATAAATCATAGATATATTAAGCATAATCTTCAGAATACTTCTGCACCTAAACGCTATCAATTTAGAAACAGAACTGAAATATCTTCCAGAGAAATACTCAATCAACTGGATTTCTCAGCTAATGTTCTTTTATCTGTCAATTATATCAATTTTGTTCAGTCATTCTGTACTATGTTCTAATATACCAGCAATACTCGGTATTGATTCAATTCGGAAATCTACCTTTCTGATATCAAACACATCTGAAATCTTATCTAGGCAACACCAGTCAACTATTATATTACTAGCAACTCTGTCACTGCTAGACTCGATTTCACTGGATCTCTTGAGTACATAAGGATACCATCTGTTCCTTTTTGTAATAATCGAGTCATAAACAGTACAATAATCTAAGGAATTCTGGATCTATAATCCTTACCGGAAAGTCTCCATTTATCAGCCAGATCTGGTCTGAATCTTACCGTTTCTGGCACACATTCTACGATATTTCTGTACTTGTTTAGCATATACATGTCAATAATGAAATCAGAATCATATAACACAAGTACATCACAATCTAGTTCAATCTCATTCTTATGTAACCGTAGTATATCATATGTCACAGACATTTCTGATATCAACATATTCCTCAACAACCAAGGAATCAATACTACAGTAACCACAGATCCAACAGATATAGCATATCTCCATGCTACTCAATCACAGGTATTCATAAATAATGCATTAGTACATATCAATACCTATGCATATAATCATAAAAGAAATAGTACCTGTTGCGAATTCTGGGTCTGTTCTTTAGTCATTACCACCAATGACTCTGTGCTTTAAGATCTTCGAAAATGCCTCTGAGGACAAACTTTAGCAAAGTGTCCCGTCTGCTTACAGATATTGCACTTACCAAGCACTCCTTGGCATTGTTCTGTAGAATGTCGCCCTCCACACGTCCTACAATACACTCCGGTATAGCTCGGACTAGGACTGCTAGAACTAGAGAAATCACTTCCTAACTTCTTGAACAGTTTCTTTTGAATCTTCAATGGTTCTTTCTTCCTATCACTGCTGCTGCCAATCTCAACTCTAGAAGGCAGTTGCTGTGGATTTGATGTTGGAAGATCATACGAGACTCCCTGTTGTCCTATCAGAACCGTTTCTGCTCTTTTGGCCCTGTTCAGGGTGTCAGCAAAACTACTCGATTGCTTTACATTCACCAATGTACGTATTTCTGGATTTAATCCCTGAATGAACTGACTCGATATAGCATAATCGTTTCTAGCCATGAGAGGGGCAAAACGTAACAAGGTGAAGAACTATGCTAAGTATTCATCAATACTCATCTGACCCTGTTTTAGGTTTGCAAATTCTGCACTTCTTTCCTCTCTATATGACACGGGGAAGAATCTTTGGTAGAACTCAACCTTGAAAATCTTCCATGTAATCACTGAACGACTCTGCTCTAAAGCTCCTTTGGTGAGTAACCACCATTTTCTGGCAGCTTCGTGCAACTGGTTCTCAATAAGCCTAATTCTACACTCATCTGTGAAATCTAGGAATTCAAATAACATTTCTGTCTCCTCAAGCCACTTCTCACAATCTGCTGACGTCTCATTTCCCTTCAGAACCGGCGGCTGAAACGACTGGAACCTCCGTAACTGTGTTTCCATCTGAATTTCTGACACGTCTATCTGAGGTTCTGACCTACCTGTCTGATCATATGAAGTACTGCCTCTTTCTGGAATTCTCCGAGGCAGGTATATCTGAATATCAAACAAATGAGTGCACAATCTATACAATCTGTCTCAGCCCTCCTCTAATCATATACCTCTGATTCAGACTCGGTTCTGATCCAGTCTTAGTAATTACATGTAATAGCCGAGCCCGGTGTACGGTATGATTTAAGTTTCGTATGTTATTTGGGTTATGTGATTAGATGTTTAGAGTTGTGTTTTGGGCTATAGTATTATTGGTTATTATTTTATTGAGGTGTTAGTTGGTGTTGATTGTTCGTTTCAGCGTTTCGGATCGATTTTAGTTGATTTAGTACTGTTCATTGCCGTGGCTTGAGTGCACCCGCGCTCTTAGAGGAGTGCCCCCGCGGTGTACTGTTCATCATTTTGGAATTTGAAGGCCGTGGCATCACCGCACCCGCGGCAGTGCAAGGACCGCACCCGCGGTGTGCACCGCACCCGCGGTAATTGTAGCACCGCACCCGCGGTGTTCGTGCATGGGATTTATTTTGGTTGGCCGAAGGCATAGCGCACCCGCGGTGCTTGTGTGACCGCACCCGCGGTGTAAGTATGGGCGAGTTATCTAGCTACTTTTTGGAGTTGTTGGCCATATCTTATCCTATCCTATCTACCTTTTTCGAGATTTCCTCTCATCTACCAAGGGTTTTCCTCCATTTCTTTTGCTTCCTACCTTTGATTCTTGGAGTTATTTGGATTTCCGACTTGAGATCGACGTTCTCCGTGGTATAAGGAAGCTTAGGTAAGTTTTTGGTGCGATTCTAGCATGGTTTTTTGGAGATGAGTTGTTATAGGGTGTTGTTATTGTTGGTTTAATGGGATATTTGACTTGTATTTTTGGATATAGAGTTGATTTTGGTGTTGTTTATGGATTATTGTTGTAGGTGGTGACCAAGAGCTAAGTTTGAGGTGTTCTATTGGTTTGTAAGTGGAATTTCATCCTTTTGCTCACATGATGTTATATGTATTGTGTTTTAAAGATTTTAAAGTGATATTCCCTTCAATTGATTCATTGTTATGTATTGATTTCATTGATTATCTATTGGAGGCATTGTATGTCTCACTATTGTTAAAAAGGGAATACAAAAGATAGAGATTGCGAAACGACGGCTTTAAATGCTATTCAGAGTTCAAATGTTTTATTGGATTGATTAATCATAGTCAGAGCATTGCATGCAATTAGATGATCATCGACCATAGGCTTTTATCCCTCACAGTTATCGGTATTTATATCGATGGGATATTTGAAAACACAGACAGAGATACTATTGATATCAATCCAACCAGAGAAAAGAGAATACCATCTTATTGCTATCTATTGCTATGTTATTGCTACAGTTATTGCTACAGTATTCATGTTTCAGAGTTGATGGTATTTATGATTTCAAAATCATGATTTACAGAGTATATTGTATCATTGCTATGTAGAGTTCCACTTGCTGAGATTTATTCTCATTTCAGTTATTTTCATGTGATGCAGATAAGAGTGACCGACCAGGACAGTGATCGTGGATGGGAGTCATATGCATACACCGTTGGAAGGAAGATTGTTTTGCATCATTTTGGGACATGATCATAAGAATGATTGTTTTGTATTTTGTACGTCATTTGAATGATCATGTGATTATTTTGTAAACATTTTTATGAAACGTATTTTGAAACTCCTTCCATATTTTAAAAGAAAATTTTATTTCCGCTGTATTTTTAATGTTACGGGTCAGGGTGCCACATTTAGTGGTATCAGAGCGGTGTTCTTCGGACCAATGCATATGACTTCGTCTACTTTCTACTGTCCGGGTATGTTTTCTTGCATCTATCCATTGTTATATATTGATTGGTGTCTTGTGAGCAATTGTAGAGTATGTCTCCTAAGCGTAAGGCGACCAAGGGTGAGGATAGTTCTTCCTCGAGAGTTGTCGACGAGTTCGGCAAGTTGCTTAAGGAGCAGGCTAAAGTGCATAGCGAGCAGATTCAGCAGCTCATTCGTATGCAAGGTACTGGACAGGGTAGAGGCCAAGGTAGAGTTCCAGTAGCACAGGCTGTTGGCACTGATGCCGTCTTTTCTGCTTTCAAGAGAATAGATCCACCGGAATTCGCAGGTAGCACCGATCCTCTAGTTGCTGTCGAGTGGGTCAAGGCTTTAGAGGCGATCTTCGATCATCTCCAGTACGAGGACAAAGACAGGATCAGCTGTGCCGTATTCATGTTGGTTAAGGCTGCTCGCATTTGGTGGAATGCGACCAAAGTTGGAGTTGATGTTGCGACACTGAAGTGGTCAGAGTTCACTGACCTGTTCTATGACAAGTATTTCCCCGATGCACTTCGAGCGAGGAAGGTTACGGAGTTCTTGGAGCTTCGTCAGGGGAGCTTGGATGTTGGTGAGTACATTCTGAAGTTTGAGGAGGGTTGCTTGTTTGCTCCGTACATTGCTTCCAATGACAAAGATAAAGGCGCTCATTTCATTCGAGGCCTTAGAGCTGAGATTCGTCGTGATATCAACATGTCCAAGGCCGTGACTTTCAAGGAGATCGTGTCCAAAGCTTTGTTGGCCGAGCAGGATGAGAAGGACATCGCCAGGGAGAGGCAAGAGAGGCATCAAGCTATTGCTCAGAGAGGCTAGGGTTCTAATCAGAGGGGTAGGGATCGTTTCAAGGGCAAGGGCAAGATGGAGCCGAGTCCTAGACCACCGCCAGTTCCAGTTGATCCCGAGAAGCCACTTTGTCCTAAGTGTGGCAAGCATCATCGAGGAGAGTGCAGACTTGGCACTCATACTTGTTATCGTTGTGGCACGGTAGGCCACGTTGCCAGAAATTGTCCACGAGGAGCTAGCCAAGGGAAGGTGCAGGGTCGTATCTTTTCGATGACCAAGGAAGGTATTAATCATGATTCTTCATTGATCTCTAGTACTATTTTGATTTCAGGCAGAGTAGCTACGACTTTGATAGATACTGGTGCTACTCATTCTTTTATGTCTGATTTGTTTTTGAGATCGTTGGGTATAGTTCCTTCTGTTCTTCCCCTCCAGCTTAGTGTTGTTTTGCCTTCGGGGGACGTGTTATGCCCGACGTCGATTGTGTTTGCGTGTCCTGTTCGTATTGAGGAGCGAGTTGTCTTCGCTGATTTGATTGTTATCCCTATGGTTGCTTTCGATGTTATTCTTTGCATGGATTGGCTTTCGACTTACCGTGCAGTTATCGATTGTGTTGCTAAGAAGGTGACTTTTGCAGATGATGGCCAGGGAGGAGTTCTCGCTAGCTCAGGTACTTCGCTGGTCCTTCCTTTTATTTCTTGTCTTGAGGCTGAGAGATTGCTGGGTAGAGGTTGCGATGGGTTTCTTGCTTCTATTGTGGATGTGGATAGACTGATTAAGTTGAATATAGATGATATTGATGTTGTGAAGGAGTTTGCTGATGTGTTTGAGGATGATGTTCCGGGTTTTCCGCCGGACAGAGATGTTGAGTTCGTTATCGATTTAGCTCCAGTACGGTTCCTATCTCTAAGGCTCCGTACAGGATGGCCCCTACTGAGATGAAGGAGTTGAAGACTCAGTTGCAGGATCTTCTAGACAAGGGTTTTATTCGTCCGAGTTCTTCGCCTTGGGGAGCTCCGGTTCTTTTTGTTAAGAAGAAGGATGGATCTTTGCGGCTGTGTATCGACTACAGGGAGCTTAACAAAGTGACTGTCAAGAACAAGTATCCGTTGCCACGGATAGATGATTTGTTTGATCAGCTCCATGGTGCCACTGTATTTTCGAAGATTGATCTTCGGTCTGGCTACTATCAGTTGAAGGTTAGGGAGTCTGATGTCCCTAAGACGGCGTTCAGGACCAGGTATGGTCATTTTCAGTTTCTCGTAATGTCTTTTGGTCTGACCAATGCCCCTTCAGTCTTCATGGACCTGATGAACCGTGTGTTCAAACCTTATCTGGATAGCTTCATCTTTGTCTTTATCGACGATATCTTGATCTATTCCAAGACCAGAGAGCTTCATGCAGAGCATCTCAGAGTTGTGCTTCAGTTGTTGAGAGAGAGGAGGCTGTTTGCCAAGTTGAAGAAGTGTGAGTTTTGGCTGGATCAGATTTTTTTCCTAGGCCATGTTGTTTCGAGGGATGGCATTGCCGTTGATCCGTTGAAGATAGAGGCGATTCAGAATTAGCCTATTCCTACCACTGTCTCTGAGGTACGCAGTTTCCTTGGTTTGGCGGGTTATTATCGTCGTTTCATTTCAGATTTTTCCAAGATTGCCCTGCCATTGTCCAATCTGACGAGGAAGACTGTGAAGTTCGAGTGGTCCATCGATTGCCAGAGTGCATTTCAGGAGTTGAAGGATAGATTGACGACAGCTCCTGTTCTTTCATTGCCCAGTGGTTCTGAGGATTTTGTTGTCTATACCGATGCGTCGAAGAGAGGCCTTGGTGCAGTGCTGATGCAGCGAGGTAAGGTCATTGCCTATGCTTCTCGCCAGTTGAAAGACTATGAGAGGAATTATCCGACGCACGATTTGGAGCTAGCAGCTATGGTTTTCGCCCTGAAGATTTGGAGACATTACTTGTATGGCGAAAAGTGTGAGATCTTCACAGACCACAAGAGTTTGAAGTATCTGTTTTCTCAGAAAGAGCTCAATATGCGGCAGAGGAGGTGGTTAGAGCTTGTCAAGGAGATGTGACGATCAGTTATCACCCAGGGAAGGCGAACGTTGTGGCTGATGCTTTGAGCCGCAAGTCGAGTGCTTCATTGAGTTCTTTGATTCAGAGGCCATTGTTGATGGATTTGCAGAGAGAGGAGATTGATCTGGTGATTCCAGGTACCATTGCTCGTCTTTCAGCATTGGTTATTCGATCTACTTTGACGGACAGGATCCGTAGAGAGCAGGCGACTGATGTGCAGTTGCTAGAGTTGAGAGCTAGAGCTGAGGAGAGGGGTAACTCAGAGTTTGCGATGAATGGTGATGGATTGGTGACTTTCAGAGGCCGTATTTGTGTTCCTGTTGGCGATGATATTCGGCGAGATGTCTTGACAGAGGCTCATACCGCACCTTATTCGATTCATCCAGGCAGTACGAAGATGTATCAGGATCTTCGTCGACTCTACTGGTGGCCAGGTATGAAGAAAGATATTGCTTTGTTCATTTCTCAGTGCCTTACTTGTCAGCAGGTGAAGATTGAGCACCAGAGACCTGCTGGGACATTTCTATCATTGCCGATTCCTCAGTGGAAGTGGGAGCATATTACGATGGATTTCGTGACTGGTCTTCCCAGAGTGCAGAAAGGTTATAATTCCATTTAGGTCATTGTTGATAGGTTGACCAAGTCGGCGCACTTTCTCCCAGTCAAGACGACGTACTCCATGAAGCAGTATGCCGAGGATTACATTGCAGAGATTGTTAGATTTCACGGTGTTCCTGTGTCGATCGTGTCTGATCGTGACCCCAGGTTTACCTCTGAGTTTTGGAAGAGTTTGCACAGAGCTATGGGTTCGCGGTTAGCGTTCAGTACAGCTTATCACCCTCAGAGCGACGGTCAGTCAGAAAGAGTCATTCAGATTTTAGAGGACTTGCTCAGAGCTTGTACTATTGATTATTCTGGTATCTGGGATTCTAAATTGCCACTTGTGGAGTTCACGTAAAACAATAGCTACCAGGCGTCGATTGGCATGGCACCGTATGAGGCACTTTATGGCAGGAAGTGCAGATCGCCTTTGTATTGGGATGAGGTTGGCGAGAGGAAGATGTTGGGACCAGAGTTGGTCCAGCAGACGGCTGATGTTGTTGCTGTGATACGAGAGAGGATGAAGACTGCTCAGTCCAGACAGAAGAGCTATGCAGATGTTCGTCGTAGGCCTTTGCAGTTCGAGGTTGGCGATCACGTGTTCTTGAAGATTGCACCTCTCAAGGGTGTGATGAGATTTGGCAAGAAGGGCAAGTTAAGTCCGAGATTTATTGGTCCTTTTGAGATCTTGGACAGAGTTGGTGACAGAGCCTACAGATTAGCCCTACCGCCCGATCTTGACAGAGTCCACAATGTTTTTCATGTATCGACGCTCAGGAAGTATATTGCAGATCCTTCCCATGTTCTTCGCCACGAGCCATTGGACTTGACGCCGAGTTTGACTTACCAAGAGATTCCGATTCAGATTCTGGATCGCACAGTTAGAGTATTGAGGAATAAAGAGATCGGCATCGTTAAAGTCCTTTGGAGGAACCATTTGATCGAAGAGGCTACGTGGGAACCAGAGGATGAGATGAGAGAGAAGTATCCTGAGTTGTTCGTGCAGTGACGTCAATTTCGCGGACGAAATTCCTCTAAGGAGGGTAGATTGTAATAGCCGAGCCCGGTGTACGGTATGATTTAAGTTTCGTATGTTATTTGGGTTATGTGATTAGATGTTTAGAGTTGTGTTTTGGGCTATAGTATTATTGGTTATTATTTTATTGAGGTGTTAGTTGGTGTTGATTGTTCGTTTCAGCGTTTCGGATCGATTTTAGTTGATTTAGTACTGTTCATTGTCGTGGCTTGAGTGCACCCGCGCTCTTAGAGGAGTGCCCCCGCGGTGTACTGTTCATCATTTTGGAATTTGAAGGCCGTGGCATCACCGCACCCGCGGCAGTGCAAGGACCGCACCCGCAGTGTGCACCGCACCCGCGGTAATTGTAGCACCGTACCCGCGGTGTTCGTGCATGGGATTTATTTTGGTTGGCCGAAGGCATAGCGCACCCGCGGTGCTTGTGTGACCGCACCCGCGGTGTAAGTATGGGCGAGTTATCTAGCTACTTTTTGGAGTTGTTGGCCATATCTTATCCTATCCTATCTACCTTTTTCGAGATTTCCTCTCATCTACCAAGGGTTTTCCTCCATTTCTTTTGCTTCCTACCTTTGATTCTTGGAGTTATTTGGATTTCCGACTTGAGATCGACGTTCTCCGTGGTATAAGGAAGCTTAGGTAAGTTTTTGGTGCGATTCTAGCATGGTTTTTTGGAGATGAGTTGTTATAGGGTGTTGTTATTGTTGGTTTAATGGGATATTTGACTTGTATTTTTGGATATAGAGTTGATTTTGGTGTTGTTTATGGATTATTGTTGTAGGTGGTGACCAAGAGCTAAGTTTGAGGTGTTCTATTGGTTTGCAAGTGGAATTTCATCCTTTTGCTCACATGATGTTATATGTATTGTGTTTTAAAGATTTTAAAGTGATATTCCCTTCAATTGATTCATTGTTATGTATTGATTTCATTGATTATCTATTGGAGGCATTGTATGTCTCACTATTGTTAAAAAGGGAATACAAAAGATAGAGATTGCGAAACGACGACTTTAAATGCTATTCAGAGTTTAAATGTTTTATTGGATTGATTAATCATAGTCAGAGCATTGCATGCAATTAGATGATCATCGACCATAGGCTTTTATCCCTCACAGTTATCAGTATTTATATCGATGGGATATTTGCAAACACAGACAGAGATACTGTTACGCCTTAAACGCATACAAATCTCGAGGATGAGATTAATGTTTTTAATGCTGTAACATATCCCAAAGTTTTTGTTTTGATGATACCAAAACTTGGATTAAAAATGTACTAATGTTTTATATTGAGGCATGCAGGAAATTAAGAACAAGGTTACGTTCGGAAGATCCGAAATTTGGTTCGGACGTTCCGAAATTGTGCCAATCAGAAGCAAAATAGAAGCTGTTCGGAAGCTGCGAGGAGCAAGTTCGGACGTTCCGAAGACTGGATCGGACGTTCCGAACACAAGCAATCAAATCACTTCAATCCGGAGACAAATTGATCTGACTGTTGATTGAGTAGATTTCGGACGCTACGATGGACATGATCGGAAGCTACGAAGTGTTGAAGATTTCAAATCTCCGGAAACGCGGGAATGTTCGGACGGTACGAACTGGAGTTCGGACCTTCCGAAGTTGTTCATACACTGTCTAAAAGAACTGTTCAGAAGAAACGAAGTTTGATCGGTCCCTCCGAAGCATATGTTTGGACCCTACGAAGTCAAGAACGGAAGATCCGAAGTCATTCCAGAATTACGCAAATTGATTTCAATCACATCGGACGTTCCGAAGTATAAACAGAAGATCCGAACCTTGGCGTCCAAGACTAGTATAAATAGGCCTTTGAGGATGCATTCTCAATCATCCCACTCCATTCTCTCTTGTCTCTTACAAAGCTTTCTACTATCTCTTGTGTGCGTTGATTAAAAGAGTTGTAATATCAAAAGAGTTGTAGAAAAAGAGTGAAAGTAATACTCTCGAGTGGGTTGTAAAGTTCGTGGCTATCCTTGGAGCCCTCAAGGCCAAGTAGACGCATCGAGGCGTGGTTGTAAAAGCTAGCTTGGAGCTCCTAAAGCCAAGTCGTCATAGTGATACCTCGATCCTCATCGAGAAGGGGAGACGTAGACGATTCTTCGTCGAACTTCCATAAACATCTCTATCCCTCTTTACTTTACGCATTTACTTTACTACGCATTTATTTTACGCACTTACTTTACGCATTCATTTTTATTTGTGATTGTCCCTCAAGTCTTCCGCTTGCAATTTTTGCAAACTCGTTTTAAAAACGCTAAAGGGCCTTAAAGAACCTATTCACCCCCCCCTTTAGGTTCTTCAAGTGGTATGAGAGCCTAGTTTTTCAAAATCTTTTAAAATGGCCAATCTAGCAAGCAAGTATGCCCAAGGACAATCAACAAATCGTCCCCCTCTTTTCAATGGTACCAATTACGGATATTGGAAGAATAGAATATCTCTATACATCCAATCCGTCGATTACGACCTTTGGAAAATAACGGTGAAAGGTCCCTATATCCCCATGAAAACGGTGGATGATAAGGAAATTCCTAAGGGAATGGATGACCTCACCAAGGACGATATGAAACTTATCTCTCAAAATGCTAAAGCTATGAATATTCTTCATTGTTCCCTAGATATGAATGAATACAACCGAATCTCGGCTTGCACCTCCGCCAAAGAGATTTGGGACAAATTGGAGATTTGCCACGAGGGAACCAATCAAGTCAAAGAAACGAAGATAGATCTTCTCCAACTCAAGTACGAGACCTTTGAGATGGAACCCAAGGAGGATATCGACACCATGTTCCGGCGGCTCACCCAAATCATCAATGAGCTTGCCCAACTTGGTGAGAACTACCCAACTAAACAAGTGTGGAGGAGAGCCCTTCGAGCACTACCGACGGAATGGGATGCAAAGCGCACGACTATCATTGAATCCAACAAGGGAGATGCGGCATCCTACGACCTTGATCAACTTCATGGGACCCTAAAGACCCATGAACTTGAAGTATCTACCCGGAAGGAGACAAAGAAAGATGACGACAAAGTAAAGGCGAAAGGGATCGCCTTGACCAGTCAACTTGAAGATAGCGACGATGAAGAAATGGCACTCCTCACAAGAAAGTTCAAAAGATTCATGCGGAGTTCCAACTTCAACAAGAAGGACAAAAAGATTGAGAAGGAAGTGACCTGCTACAACTGTCAACAAAAGGGTCACTATGCAAACAAGTGTCCCTCCAAGAAGAAGGCCGGCAAAGACAAGAAGAAGGCCCTTCTAGCCACGTGGAGCGACAACGAAACGAAGAGGAGTCTACCCTATGCTTCATGGCAAAGGAAGATCATTTGACCGACTCGGATGACGACGAGGTACCCTCTTACGATGAATTACTCTCCGCTTACACTAGTATGTACAATAAGGCTAAGTCACTTAGAAATGAGAATAAGCAACTTAAAACTGAACTAGAAGCTAGGATGCATGACAGCACTAAGCTCAAGACAAACCTAAGAGACTTAGAGAAAGCCTTCAACAAGTTCAATGTGAGTAGCGGTAAACTAGAAAACCTCTTGAGCATGCAAAGGTGTAACTTCGACAAAGGAGGTCTAGGATATGAAAAAAAATCAGTCAACTTCGCTAGTCTTATCGCAAAGGCAAAACTAAGAACACCACCAACATGCACTTACTGTTGTAAGATAGGCCACATAAGACCTAAATGCAAGAAACTTAGACACCAACACAATAAGAATAGTTATTGGAAATGGATCCCCAAATCCCCAACTACTACTAACCTCAAAGGACCCAAAGAAACGGGTACCAACTATCAAATTGTATCTCAATCTTATAGGGACAAAGGGGAGACAAGTTATCGAGCACTTGGTATCTTGACAGTGGATGCTCTCGACACATGACGGGAGAAAAGAAGCTGCTACAATCTATTCGACCAAAAGAAAAGGGATCGGTGACCTTTGGAGACAACAGCAAAGGGATCATAGAAGGCATCGGCTCAATAGGTATATCTAACTCTACTATTATTGATGATGTACTTCTTGTGAAAGAACTTAAACATAACCTCCTAAGCATTAGTCAATTGTGCGATAGGGGTTATGAAGTCAAATTCACACCACACGATTGCACTGTATCACTCACAACTGACAAATCCATTAGTTTCAAAGGTTATAGAAGTGAAAATGTTTACAAGGTCGATTTAAAGATTTCATCTTTTTCAAAAATAAAAAGCCTTGTAACATTAAATGTTGATGACAACATTCTTTGGCATAGACGACTTGGTCATGTTGGGATGAGCACCATAGAAAAACTTTTAAAACTTGATCTAGTTTCCGGAATGCCAAAGCTGAATTTAAAATTAGATTCTTTTTGTGATGCTTGTCAACTTGGTAAACACACAAAGGAATTTTTCAAAAATAAAAATTTTGTATCCACTTCTATGCCCCTTGAATTACTTCACCTAGATTTATGTGGTCCCTCGAGGACAACCAGTCTAGGAGGTAAATCCTATGCTTTTGTCATTGTGGATGATTTTTCACGTTTTACTTGGACATTGTTTTTAGCCCATAAAAGTGATGCCTTTGATCATTTCAAAATTTTTGTCAAAAAGGTTGAAAATGAGAAAAATCTTTTGATCAAACAAATCCGTAGTGACCACGGAACGGAATTTCAAAATGAAAATTTTTCATTTTTTTGTCAAAGCAAAGGCATTGGTCACAACTTTTCTTGTCCTAGAACTCCTCAACAAAACGGTGTCGTTGAGAGGAAGAATAGGACCCTAGTAGAGATTGCAAGGACCATGCTATGTGAGCATTCTCTACCAAAATATTTTTGGGCTGAAGCGATGAGTTCTGCTTGTTAAATCATCAATCGTGTATCAATAAGGCCAATTCTCAAGAAAACTCCATACGAACTATGGAGAGGGAGAAAGCCTAACATTTCTTACTTCCGCGCTTTTGGATCAAAATGCTTCATCCACAACAATGGTAAGGACAACCTGGGTAAGTTCGATGCTAAATCGGACAAAGGTATCTTTCTTGGTTACTATACTTCTAGCAAAGCATATAGAGTCTTTAATAAACGCACTTTACTTGTTGAAGAATCTATTCATGTCATATTTGATGAAACTAACCCTTGCTTGCCTAGACCTGTTGTTTCTGATGATGATGATATAGATATCCTTGGCGAAGAGTTGGAGTCCACAAGCCTAGATGATGTTCCTAAAGATCAAGAGGACGCACCTCTTCCGAAGGAGTGGACTACGCACAAGGATCATCCCATGGACCTCATCATTGGTAGCCTATCGAAGGGAGTATCTACTCGCTCCTCTAATATGTGCAATTATCTTGCTTTTCTTTCTCACATAGAGCCTAAGAACATAGAAGAAGCTTTACTTGATGATTCTTGGATTATTGCTATGCAAGATGAACTAAATGAATTTAGAAGGAATAAAGTTTGGAATCTTGTACCTAGACCCACTGATAGACATGTCATAGGAACTAAATGGGTATTTAGGAACAAGTTAGATGAGCATGGTACAATCACTAGAAATAAAGCTAGGCTAGTAGCTAAAGGATATAGTCAAGAAGAGGGAATTGATTATGATGAGACTTATGCCCCTGTTGCTAGACTAGAATCCATTCGCATGCTACTTGCTTTTGCTTGCTCTAGAGACTTTAAATTGTTTCAAATGGATGTTAATAGTGCTTTTCTTAATGGTGATTTGAAAGAAGAAGTGTATGTTGAGCAACCTGTTGGTTTTGAAGATGTGCACTTATCTGATTATGTGTATAAACTTGATAAGGCTTTGTATGGTTTGAAACAAGCTCCTAGTGCTTGGTATGAGAAATTGTCTACTTTCTTGCTGTCTAATGGTTTTTGTAGGGGTAAAGTTGATATTACCTTGTTTACCTTGACTAAAGATAATGATTTGCTGATAGTACAAATATATGTAGATGATATTATTTTTGGTGCTACTAATGAACACTTGTGTAGAGATTTTTCTAAGCTTATGCAGGATCACTTTGAGATGAGCATGATGGGCGAGCTCAACTACTTCCTTGGTCTCCAAATCAAGCAATGCAAGGATGGTTTCTTTGTCAACCAAGGGAAGTACATCAAGGAGATGCTCAAAAATTTTGGGATGGAGTCTTCCAAAGCCTCATCCACACCTATGAGCACGACAGTCAGACTCGACAAAGATGAGGGAGGAAACCTGTTGACCAAAAGTTATTTCGTAGCATGATTGGCTCCCTACTCTATGCGACTGCTAGTAGACCTGACATTATGTTTAGTGTTTGCTTGTGTGCACGATTTCAATCATGTCCAAAGGAATCACACTTATTCGCCTTAAAACGCATTTTCAAATATCTTTCAAATACTCCAAATCTCGGATTATGGTATTCTAAGAACTCATTTTTCGATTTAAAAGCTTACTATGATGCCGACTTTGGAGGATATAAGGTGGATAGAAAGAGCACTAGTGGTACTTGTTTCTTTTTGGGAAATTGCTTGGTGTCATGGTTTTCTAAAAAGCAAAACTGTGATGCACTTTCAACGACCGAGGCCGAGTATATGGCTGCCGGTAGTTGTTGTGCACAAATTCTTTGGATGAAGTATCAATTACTCGACTATGGTGTTACTTTTTCAAAAATTCCAATCTTTTGTGATAATACAAGCACCATATGTCTAACAAAGAATCCAGTTCAACATTCTCGTACAAAACATATTGACATTCGACATCATTTTATTCGTGATCACATTGAGCAAAATGATGTTGAACTTCACTATGTTGACACCAAGAATCAAATTGCTGATATTTTTACAAAACCACTAGATGAATCTACTTTTACTCGTTTGCGTGGTGAACTTGGCATGATTGAGTTGTAAACATTGGACAAATACTCTCGTACATATTTGTTAAATTGAGGGGGAGTATTATTAATGTGAGCATTATAATGTCGGATAATACAAATTAATTGTATTTATCCATAATTATGGCTCAACATTCATTTATGTGTTAAATATTTTAAATTTTAGGTGTTCCTCATCTTGGCTACTTCGGAATCACCGTTCCTTATTCGGATGCTTCGTTTCAATGCGGATTCTTAGCTTATGTTTTTGTTATTTTTGCATCATTGTATAAAAGACTTGCATTTATTAGTGGATATTTTACCTGTTTATTTGTCTCTCTTTATGCTTATGTCTTTTTGATTATCGCAAAAAGGGGAGAATTTATTTGGTTAAAATTGCTATTAATTCAACCTCTTAGACTTATTATTTGATTAAGGGGGAGTTATTTAATAACCATTAGATTATGTTGATTATTGTTTCTCAATTTTTAACCAAGTTTTGTGATCATCAAAAAGGGGGAGATTGTTACGCCTTAAACGCATACAAATCTCGAGGATGAGATTAATGTTTTTAATGCTGTAACATATCCCAAAGTTTTTGTTTTGATGATACCAAAACTTGGATTAAAAATGTACTAATGTTTTATATTGAGGCATGCAGGAAATTAAGAACAAGGTTACGTTCGGAAGATCCGAAATTTGGTTCGGACGTTCCGAAATTGTGCCAATCAGAAGCAAAATAGAAGCTGTTCGGAAGCTGCGAGGAGCAAGTTCGGACGTTCCGAAGACTGGATCGGACGTTCCGAACACAAGCAATCAAATCACTTCAATCCGGAGACAAATTGATCTGACTGTTGATTGAGTAGATTTCGGACGCTACGATGGACATGATCGGAAGCTACGAAGTGTTGAAGATTTCAAATCTCCGGAAACGCGGGAATGTTCGGACGGTACGAACTGGAGTTCGGACCTTCCGAAGTTGTTCATACACTGTCTAAAAGAACTGTTCAGAAGAAACGAAGTTTGATCGGTCCCTCCGAAGCATATGTTTGGACCCTACGAAGTCAAGAACGGAAGATCCGAAGTCATTCCAGAATTACGCAAATTGATTTCAATCACATCGGACGTTCCGAAGTATAAACAGAAGATCCGAACCTTGGCGTCCAAGACTAGTATAAATAGGCCTTTGAGGATGCATTCTCAATCATCCCACTCCATTCTCTCTTGTCTCTTACAAAGCTTTCTACTATCTCTTGTGTGCGTTGATTAAAAGAGTTGTAATATCAAAAGAGTTGTAGAAAAAGAGTGAAAGTAATACTCTCGAGTGGGTTGTAAAGTTCGTGGCTATCCTTGGAGCCCTCAAGGCCAAGTAGACGCATCGAGGCGTGGTTGTAAAAGCTAGCTTGGAGCTCCTAAAGCCAAGTCGTCATAGTGATACCTCGATCCTCATCGAGAAGGGGAGACGTAGACGATTCTTCGTCGAACTTCCATAAACATCTCTATCCCTCTTTACTTTACGCATTTACTTTACTACGCATTTATTTTACGCACTTACTTTACGCATTCATTTTTATTTGTGATTGTCCCTCAAGTCTTCCGCTTGCAATTTTTGCAAACTCGTTTTAAAAACGCTAAAGGGCCTTAAAGAACCTATTCACCCCCCCTTTAGGTTCTTCAGATACTATTGATATCAATCCAACCAGAGAAAAGAGAATACCATCTTATTGCTATCTATTGCTATGTTATTGCTACAGTTATTGCTACAGTATTCATGTTTCAGAGTTGATGGTATTTATGATTTCAAAGTCATGATTTACAGAGTACATTGTATCATTGCTATGTAGAGTTCCACTTGCTGAGATTTATTCTCATTTCAGTTATTTTTATGTGATGCAGATAAGAGTGACCGACCAGGACAGTGATCGTGGATGGGAGTCATATGAATACACCGTTGGAAGGAAGATTGTTTTGCATCATTTTGGGACATGATCATAAGAATGATTGTTTTGTATTTTGTACGTCATTTGAATGATCATGTGATTATTTTGTAAACATTTTTATGAAATGTATTTTGAAACTCCTTCCTTATTTTAAAAGAAAATTTTATTTCCGCTGTATTTTTAATGTTAAGGGTCAGGGTGCCACATTACATGCTAGCACACACATGCAAGGAAGAAAATTCAATCTACCCCGCTCATCTCTTCTATCTCAATCTAAGTCAGTCTAAAAGATCTATCAGTTCTTACTATCTCAATCTAAAGGATCTATCTCTAAAAGATCTATCGCTAGAGGAACTATCAGCTCTGATACCACCTGTTGTGGGGACCCGGACGCTAATCATCTTCTTAATCATCGTTGGGATTTAATTATCAGTTCTGATAAACAGGGTCTAAAAATTTTTCTTTTTAAAATAAAGTGCGGAAGGTAATGGCATCTACATGATATACATATCTGTATAAAACTACATTTCAGTATAAAAAATACAATAATGTACAACATTCTAGTCTAAGGTTCACTACTAAAGTTCTAGTAGTAGAATCCAATCTACTGTAAGTCCGGAATCACCACGCTAAACTCGTCTTCTCTCGTCATCTTCTCGACCCTGATCCAGCCCCACCTGTTGTCATGCACACATACAAAACACGACAACAGCCGGATAACTCCGGTGAGAGTAAATCCCAGTATAAAACATGGTAAGTATGTATATAAACACACTAATTCATAAAACATGCGATCATGTATAAACACAATATATTTCATAATCCATGAAATTAAGCATGCAACTCAAATCAGATAAACATGAATATAAACCATCTAAATCATAAAACATGCTAATATGAATGTCATTCATATATAATCATGCAATGCGAGTCTAATCATGTCTAGACGCGACTCGACTAAAACTCTAGGGATCCCGTTGTGAATAAGACGGCACTGTCAGTCACCTACCCTCCCAATCGAGGTGCTGTCCGTCTTATTCCTAGACTTCGGCCTGATCTGTATCCGCGTCTACAATAGGGGCGGTGATCTTCCCCTAAGCTGTGATATCGCCGAACGTCTAGTAGTCTGCCTGATCTCCAGACTGTCCTATCTTAATGCATGAATACACAATCTGTAAACAAGCATAATCATTCCAATGCAATGCAACAGGATCTGTAAACAAAGCATAGCAAGATTTGCATACAAGTTCTATAAACAAATCTATAAACAAGAATATAGTATGTGATTTATTGGGCAACTCAAGGATGATCTCGATTGAGTTGTTTCTTCCCGAATATCACATGAATTATACCTTTGTCGTCCCTGTCTGAGGAAGACGAAGTCTCGAAGTTCAGTCTGTCCATATCCGATCTGACATGACAATATAAATACACTGTATCAATGTGTAACTCAAAACACAATCTGTTCTGATCAATACTCAACTCAGTATAAAATCTGATCAATGTCTGAATAAGATACAATCTGAGTCATATCAATAATATCCCGATATATTCTAAATCATATCCGAATCTGATCAATATGTTCCAGCATATGAATATCTAACAAATACATCTTCAGAGATGCTGAAATACAAAACACAGACATACGATATTCTTTCTTCGATCTGACTTCACATATCTACTGAATAATCTATCCAGGCATACAAGAATAATAATCTATTCATTCTTCAATCAAGAATACTACCATTTAGTGTGAATTCCCAATCAGTATCTTCTAAAATTCATAACAATTGTATAACCAATTTATTCTTAATTCTGTCTTCGATTATACAATGTCCACGGTAGTAGAAACACCATATCTGAATCATATAAAATTCTGACAACATCATAATGTCAAAACACTGCAAAACGTAATGAAACTTACGTCCTTGTGTAGCTCAGGTCTAGAGGAACACGATACTGTGTTCGGATTCGAATTCTGATACACAGATTCTTCGTAAATCCAATCCTAAACTTAAATAGTGAAATTCTCTCTAAGCTCTCGGTTACCTCTTCAAATTCTGAAGAAGACACGTTTATGTCCATGTATATATACAACATGCATAAAGGAAAACGTGGCACGCCTCTTCGTGCAGCACGTCGCACCGCGGGTGCGGTCATACATGAACCGCGGGTGCGCTCATGCCATGTCTATCACCACATTTCTCGGCAGCTCAGACCGCAGGTGCGCTTCCTACAAGACCGCGGGTGCGGTGTCATTAGCGCGGGTGCGCTCCTGTTAGCACCGCGGGTGCGGTGTCACCTCGAATAAAATTTGCCAACTTTCTGTCCAGGCACCGCGAGTGCGGTCTTGGCTACACCGCTAAAATTATCGTTTCACCCCTAAATGTAAAATTCCACATTTATGACATTTTCTTAATTCCATTAATTCTAACATGTCCCAAATAATTATTTAAGCCTACAAGAATTTTCCCATATTTTTATTTGGCTTAAATGGTTGATTTTAAATTAATATTTAATTATAACATATTAATGCGTTTTAAATCCCGAATTAAATCAAACCTTAGCATAAAATTCCCAAATAAAAAAATTAGACTTCTAATAATTATTTGAGCTTAATTATAATTTCTCATAATTTTATTAAGCTTAAATCTAGGCGTTTCAATTAATCCTTTAATAATGTTTCGTGCGGTGACTAAATCCCGGATAAATCCAAAACTCATTATTTTGATCTGAACCTTACTAAACTCCTAAAAATATCCCAAAACATATTTAAAAGCATCCCTAGACGTAAACTCGAGCCCATTTCATAACTTAACCGAATTGTTTTAAAACTTGGACCAATGTCCCGGTTTTAACCCAAACCAACTCGAAACTTAACCGAATTTTACCAAACTCAAAACATGACTTAACAACACTATACCAGACCTGAATCCACCCAATTTGAACCCCTACAACCATGCTGGTATGCTGCTGGATTTTCAGAACATGCCCAATTCAAAGCTCTAATTCATGCACCTCGCTTAATTTCACTCCAAGTCTTCGTGCAATAGAACCAATCCTTACTCGAACACAACTAGACCACCCAAAGCTCCCCCTGGACATTCTAGACCCACGGCTAACCTCCCATGCAAGCCTACAACGCAAGCACGATCGCTAGAACCCCGAAGGTATCCTACCGAGCTCCTCTCCTTCATGCGTGCAGCAGCTACGTCCGATGCTTTCAGCAGTGGTTGGGCCACCCTGGGCCGTGACTCAGACCAACCAGGGTCTGGTCCGAGCCCCAGTTTAGTCCTTGCACCACCGTCTAGAACACCCTTCGGTTCTTCCACCTACAGCAACACCGACCTGATCGAACCCCTAGACCACACTTTTTAAACTTTTTCAGCCTCTTAACACTCAATCCCACAGTCCCTTGCACATCAGTAAGATGAAAACGTGAGTGGATGCAAAGCAAATATACATTTCATGATCAAGCGAAACATACCCGTTAAAACGATACATGAACTTAAAACAACATCAATGGCACACATATCAGCTTGTATTATGGTGTATATGATGCAGAAATAAAAGTACTTAGCGTGCCTTAGATGTTTGGAGCCCCAAGGACCAGCTTGGACCACCTACAGTAGGGCATGCATGCTAGAACACGAATTTTTTTTTTTTAAAAGCTCGCATTTATAAATTTACATTTAAAATAATCTTAAATATTTGATTATAAAAATAGCGTCGTTTAAAAATAATCAAACTCATCCTTTAAAACAATCATATTTATTTTAACATAAAAATAGTCATACTGTCGTACTTAAAATATCATTTAAAAATACTCATAAGCATTTGCCAATAAAAATTATCACGGGAAATAAGCGAGTAAAAATCCTAACATCCAAATCATAAACGTAGGAAAATTTTCATCTCCTCTCAATATCATAAAATCATAAATACGCGGAAAACATGTGGTCCTCGGGTCGTGTCGCCGCACCAGGTCTGGCTACTCAGAGTTCGGCACCTCCAGTCTCCTCATTATTAAGCTCACCTGCATCACACACGCCTAGTGAGTCTAAAGACTCGACACACCTGCACCGTTAATAACAATTACATATACATAGCACACAGCAGTGAAAAATATCATACTCAACATATCTTTCATGAACGTAAAAGCATAATGTAAACGTGGTGTGTAAAATCATATCATGTCAAAGCATGTCATCTCATGTCATCATATACGTAAACGTGTTGTATCTTTTCAAAACATGATAATAATCATAGCATGTGTCATCGTATCAACATATACGTGTTAAAGCATATCAACTCATCTCATCATATACGTAAACATTTCCTTTTTAATTGAATTCAGTTCATTAGTTGTGACTTTCGTATCAGCTCTATCTTATCAGCTCTATCGTATCAGCTTTATCGATGGATCCATCTACATGTAACCGTGGTACCCGGCGGCGAGGGACATCAGCGACAGCATTATCCATCCACTGAGCCCGGGCCTCAGCTCATCATATCTCATATCATCGTATACATATACATCGTCAGTCACAACCAAATCTCATCCTTCAAAATAGCATCATAATCATCACTTAATAAAAACATGTATATACGTAATTTTTCCTTTAAACCAATCATGCAATGTATTTATCGTAATTCCATAAAATTCATGAACGTGATGAATAAACATATAAAAAATGATAAAATATGCTCAGGGCGCTGCCAGGACCAAAATCTCACCCCAGGTGCAAAATGACCATTTTGCCCTTGAAAACCTAAAATTACCGTTTTTCCTCTAGACGTAAAATTTCATGTTTTTCTTAATTCCTTTGACTCCAACATGTCCCAATTTTTATTTGGCATAAATCGATGACTTTTAAATAAATCTTTAATTATAACATATTAATGCGTTTTAATCCCGAATTAAACCAAACCTTAGCATAAAATTCCCAATTTAAAAACTTAGACTTCTAATAATTATTTGAGCTTAAATATAATTTCCCATAATTTTATTAAGCATAAATCTAGGCATTTCAATTAATCCTTTAATTAACGTTTCGTGCGGTGACTAAATCCTGGATAATTCCAAAACTCATTATTTTGATCCGAAACTTACCAAACTCCTAAAAATATCCCAAAACATATTTATAAGTATTCCTAGACTTAAACTCGAGCTCATTTCATAACTTAACCAAATTGTTTTAAAACTTGATTTGTAGTTCCGATTTTAACCGAATCGACTCGAAACCCAACCAAATTTCTCCCAACTTTTTACCGTATCTTAAAAACACTTAAAAAGTCCTAACAACCCCAAAACTAAGCCCCTAAATCCCTCGACCAGAACCTGCAAGGCACTGGCCCCATCTTCCTCCCCACATCCGACCTCCCCATGTGCACCATAAGTCAAGTTTTCTTTCCTATCCCAAAACCAATCGGGTCAGCCCCTGCCCAGCTTACCCAGACCACCCTATGACTCCTCTGAACACAAAGAAACCACGGCTCCAGCCCCATGCAAGCCATGTACTTTTATTGCTGCATCATACACGTTATATACATGATGTATTATGTTTATTTTTTTGTGGAATTCACGATCCAAAGCATATCATGCAGATCCCTCGGTTTTGTTCAAAAACATGCATCTTTTGTTCACTACTCATGTTTACAATTTTTCTGAATTCTTGGGCAAGGGGCATTTCTCCCAATTAAGAAATAGGTTCTTTTCTTGACATATCTTGTAATGCACAAGGGCTATCCCGATTGGGCTTAAGTCCCCTCATGGTTATCCCATTACCCATTACTCATAGAACTTCCTAGGCACTAGAGCTTTTGCCTTCCCAAGATTAGAACCCAAGACCTCCTGGAAGTATATAGATCTTGGCAGCAATCCTGGTACCATTTGGCCCATGACCGTTACAAAAAAAAGGCGCTTTTTTTGGTAATGCACATGGGCTATCCCGATTAGGCTTAAGTCGCCTCAGGGTTATCCCATTACCCATTAATCATAGAATTTCTCCAGCCCAGGCATTGGAGCTTTTGCCTTCTTAGGATTATAAACCAAGACCTCCTGGACTTATATAGATCTCGGCAGCAATCCTGGTACCAATTGGGCTAGTACCAGGATTGCTGCCTAGATCTATATAAGTCCAGGAGGTCTTGGGTTCTAATCCTGAGAAGGCAAAAGCTCTAGTTCTTGGGTTGGAGAAGTTCTATGAGTAATGGGATAACCGTGAGGGGACATAAGCCCAATCGGGATATCCCATGTGCATTACAGTTACAGTACGAGTAGATATTAGTTCATCATTTTCATTTCTAACCACAGTTATTCCACGCTTTTTAGGTACAAATTGCACAGGGGACACCCAACTACTGTCAGAAATAGCATAAAACACATCGGCATTTAATAATTTCAGTACCTCATTTTTCACAACCTCTTTCATTGATGGGTTCAACCTCCTCTATTGATCCACATAAGGCGTATATGACTCCTCCATCCAAATTTTATGCATACATATAGTGGGACTAATTTCCCTAATATCTGAAATCGACCACCCTAAAGCAGTTTTATATTTCATCAACACTCTCAATAATTTATCTTTTTCATCACAAGTAAGGGATGAAGAGATAATTATCGGATATGTCGACTTCTCACCTAAAAATGCAGAGCATAGGTGGCTTGACAGTTCGTTCAAGTCAGAATAAGATGATATTACCTCATTTTTTTCATCTATGTTCAACTCGTCAAGTTGTGCATTTTTCTTTCTTTCTTCCTACAATCCATCAAGAGCCACGAGTTTTTCTTTCACTTCTCAATCATCTTCATTAGCAGTTCCTGCAGCACCTATCAAACAACTCTCCAAAGGATCCCTCATTCCTGCATAATCAAGAGATACACATGAGTCTATAATATCAATGCAGTTACAAGTGCTTACCTTATTTTGATCCCTCCATGGCATGATAGATATTAAAAATGATTGATTCTCCACCAACTCTCAGGGTGAGTTCACCCTTATGTACATCTATCAATGCCCTTCTAGTCGCCAGAAACGGTCTCCCCAAAAATTAATGGAGTATCACAATCCTCTTCCATATCTAAAATCACAAAATTAGTAGGAAAAATAAATTTATCTACTTTTACCAGTACATCCTCAACGATTCCAATTGGATACGTGAGACTTCTGTCTTCAAGCTGTAAGGTGAGAGTGGTTGGTTTGACCTCTCCATGGTCCAATTCCCTGTAAATAGAAAATGACATCAAATTAATACTTGCTCTTAAATCACATAAAGCTCAACTACATATAGAACCACCAATAAATATTGCCTTGTTCAAATGGTTGTTCAGCCGATATCTTATCTGAACTGGCTTGCTGTTATAGTAATTGGAGTAGCCATTTGAATATTTCAGGTATTTATTTCTGAACCTTTTTTATGACTGACTTTGTGGGTCAGTTGAAATTTTTGGGTTATAACCAATACCATACCTTCTAGCCTTGTTCTTATTTTCAATAGGCTGTACAACTGGTTTACTTGGCTCATGTTGTTCTTGTACCACAATTGATTTTAAAAAATGAATATATTTCCCTTTGCCCGTGTTCAGTTTTGGCTGAGTTTCACGGGTGGAAGTTTCATCTTGGTTGCTAAACCCTAAATCAGTTTTATCAGTAACTGATCTTTTCTTATCTTGTATTTCAGCTAGTGCAACAGATGATTTATTCCATGCCTTAATAAGCTCTGTTTGCTTTGAATTCTCAAGCATCAACTGCTAAATTATATATTGATTTTTTCTTCTTTCAGCATTCAGCTCAGCAATCTCCCGTTTAAGACTCAACAGATCAATAGATTCATTAGTTTCAGTTTTACCATCTTTGGGAAGTTTGCTTTACTCTGGCCATATCAAAAGATAGGGCAAGCTTGTGATACTCGTTGACCATGTCATGAATTGTAGAAATAAGTTCATCTTGTGTGAAGTCAATTGAACTAAAATCGTATACCTATTGACTATTTGACTCTAGTTTTTTGTCATCAGACACTTGACCTCCTCATCATCATCATTGGAGCAGCTCAAGCTCTTAGGTTCATCCCATTTGGATTTGCTTTCCTCTGCTAGAAGCACCTCAATCTTTCTATATGATTTTTTTTATCATCCTTAGTTCTTCTCTTGTGCTCGTAATATTTCTTTCCCTTTTCAGTTGAGACTCCACTGTCCTACTTTTGTTTAGGATAGTCAGAAATAAAGTGACCAGCTTTTTCCACAGTTGTAGCAAACGTTAGATTCTTCCTTGAAATTATTTCTCTGATATTATTGTAGAGACCAAAATCAATACACGTAAGACCCATAAATTTATTTAAATTGTTTATTTAAGTTTAAATTGATTTTTTTAGCGATGCATGATTTATTAAATGGCATTATTTTAAATTAGTTATGTTTATGTGATGCACGTTAAAATGTTTTCTTGAATTTCATTTCAGGCGATTATTCGATGCGAGATCGAGGAAAAAAGACCGGCGATAATTTTTGGCAATTTTAAAATGTGATATTTTATTTTAAGTTAGGATTGTGGCATTTTTAAAGATTTATTAAGTTTTTAGCATTTTTAAAAGCCTAATTTATTTATTTAGTGATTTTAGGATTTTAAAACTTTTAAATATTAGCAAGTGCATTTTATTTTAATTATAGGATTTTAGTAAAGTGGGTGTTAGTTTACAATTTTGATTAACTAGTTAATTGAGTTGGTATCTTAATTAGTTTGTTAATTATCTAATTAAGAATTTTTTATTCCCTAATTACTTCAAAACTCATGCACACACCTACATTTACACACACACACACACAAAGTTCACTACCCTTCATTTAAGTTTTTTTTAAAGAAAACTTAGGGTTCTTGAAAGCAAGAGCAGCCGCCCCCTTTCCCTTCAGTTTTCAATCAAGTTTTCGTCACTTTTCTTCAAGAAAATCGAGCCACAAATCGTTCCGGATCAACCCTCCCATCCTTCCCGCTTCAGTATCGTCGGTTCGGTAATTTTATGATCTAAAGGCATGTATAATCTTTTGTTTCTCCATCGATCTTGTTATATTATATGTTCTTATGCTTCTTATGTGTAACAATTCAGGTATATTGTGCTAAGTTTGGGCAAAAATGGTTGGATCGCTTTTGAAAGTATTTTTGGATCTAAAACTCAAAATTTGCTGTCATTTTAACTACTGAGACTTTCAGTCGATTTTCTAGAAAAACTTTCAACATATAAAACATAGAACGTTTCGATACCTTCACTTTGACAGTAAGTTCGTAATTTTTGGAAAAGAAACGAGAGAGTTATGATCGATTTTGTGGGACTGCTCAGACTGCAATTTTTTGAAATTATGTTCTTGATGAATTCTTGAATGTTTATTTGTTGCAGGCTCCGTTGGGAACTATTGGATTATCGCTACTGCGTTTAAGTATATTCATGGTGGTGTTGGTTTTATTTTAGTGCTTCGCTCCCTTGTCGATAGGCACTTGTTGCACTAGAAGTTGTAGTAAGAACTTTGGTGTCAAATATCGCGTTTTCTGGTCATTTGCGTTGTTTGTTGTGCATCGTTGTTTTAAGACGTTGTGTGAGTTTGGAACATTGTCCTCACATCCTATGATAGGTCTCGATGTGTTGGTTCACAGTCTGTCTGATCGAGTTAGGAGGATTAAGCCACAAGTTGTATGATTTCTGTTAGTTTACCATTCCAGTGGTACACAGACCCCTAGACGGACCCTTACATGGGGTCCGTGGCCTTGTTTATTTCGAAATGTGAATTTCCAGCGCCTACATGGACCTAGACCCTTACACGAGGTCCATGTCTTTAAAAAAAATATTATTTTTTTAGGAATTGTTTTGGGGTTTAGTGTCTTGATTTAGTACGAGGATTAAACGAGGTCGAGTCACGAGAGATTTAGAACGTCATAAGGAAATTTGTCATTTTTTGGTGTGAGCATGACTTATACGTCTAAGTTATGAAAGATAAGTGTTTGAACTCATGTTAGTATGTTTAGTAGTGGCCCCAAGGGAAACCCAACACATCCCTCAACGCTATGTAAGTTTGTTCGAGGTGCAAAAGAAAATATTTTATGTTTTTGAGGTATGCTAAATGTATTGTGACCAATTATGAACGGGTTTGGAAGTCGGTTAACGTGGCCGAGGACCTCTCCACCCCGGTAAAGCATGACCTGGTTTAGATCAGGATTGGAAAGCGGTAAAGCATGACCAGGGACCAATCCACTCGGTAAAGCATGACTAGGTATCTCATGTATGTGGTAGTGGATTTTTCCTGCCATCTTAGTACTGTTGTTTAGTCTGATAATGCACATTTATGTATGAGTCACTTGCTTTGAAACATATCTCTACGCAAAATGATGAATTTTTTGCATTTTCAAGTATGTATGATGCAAGTATGTTTATGAAAAGTTTTATGATGATGGCACGTCATGTTTATGTCCTTATGTTCAAGTTTATGTATGTACGTCCTACTTTAAAGATGCAAGTGGTTTTATCACGTATTAATGTTAGAGTAGGTGCACGTCGAGCCAAGTGTTGGCCGACTGTTCACAATGAAACTCATTGTATAAACGATCTTTATTTTAATAATATTTCAATTTATTAATTTGGCGCATCTTTATCTTTATACCCATGCTTGTTGCATAGATAAAGTCCTTGAATATACAAATAGTAGAAAGAATATGAGATGCTCATATGATGAGTATCATGAAACTCATATTTGGAATACTGTATATTCTAAACCGTTCCTAGTCGATTCAGCCGCCACTAAGAAGGATAAAGGCCGCTCGAGTTAGAGACTAGTATCTGCGATGTGAGTACCATGTTTCATTGGTAGGGGACATTGTGATGTCCGAGCATGCAGATAGGTGCTCCTGGTAGAGTGCACTGAACAACCCTCGAGAAAGGACTTTCCAAGTGGTTCTCACTTATCGAGTGGAAAAGTCCTAGTTTATGGTTGTACACCATTAGTCCTTATGACCCGGGACAACATTGAGACTCTATATGCTAGCGTTTCACTTTGACTTGTTTACCGACTCTTATGGGGTCATCAGGTGGCAAGGTTGGGTGTTACGGCGAAACATATAGGAGTCGATGCATTGTAGCCGGGGATTCACCGCTTACCTACGGGTATGGATATCCTATGTGTTTTTCATGTATGTGTGGGTTGAAATCTCTGATCAGAGTATGGTGGTAATTATGAAAGGGGTTTCATAGATTACACCATCGATGCAACCACGACATGACACATAGTATCGATTCATTGACAACTCTCGATAGACCAATAGTTGTCGAATCGGTCGGGATATATGAGTTGAAGGGACCGTACTGTACGCTAACCATAATTGAATGGTTCTTGCAGGCACTATCATGTGATACCTAGGGAATCACGTAAGCGATGCTGCTAGGCGTTTAACGTGATTGGTTGGGTACTATCAGACTTGAGTTCTGACGTTCTTACTATCAAGGAGTTGATAAGTAAGAATGGAGCAATTGGGGTATGCTCGAATAAGGACATGTTTAGTCCGAATCACATAGAGATGTGAACCCACGGCTAGTTGTATCAATGAACCATTGAGGGCCACACAAGTACTTGCTTGGTAAATCCCGATTAGAAGTAAAATAGTTCAATGTGTTGAACGGCTTATAAATGTGTTTATAAGCGTTAAGAAAAATAGAAGTATGACTTCTAAGAGAGAAATATAAATTTTAATTTATGGAAGTGTTCCTAAGATTAAAATTTGGCCAAGTGAATAATGTAGTTGAAAATTGTGATTTTCATAAACATTATTGGAGACTAAATTAAATTAATTCAAGTGTTGAATTAATTAAACACTAGTGGACCTAGTAGAGTCCAAATAATTAAAAATAATTCAAGTGTTGAATTAATAATATTGAGTCTTGTAGAGCTCAATTAAAATAATTATTTAACTAGTGGGACTTGAATAAATTCAAGTAGTATTTAATTAATCTCAAAAATGTTTGAGATAATTAAAATTTAGTCTATGGTTTTTAATGTGTTAAAAACCATATAATATATGTGAGACATGCTAGGGTTTGCATGCTTGGGAGGTGAAGAGGTGTGGAATATTTTTTGATTAAAAAATTGCAAAGGCATGCAACTTTTCTCCCAACTTTTCCCACACCCAAGACTAGACTTCACTCCTCACTCTTCCCTCCTCACTTGGCCGAAACTTCAAGGCTTTTCTCTCCATATTTTTCTCTCATCTTGTGTTCTTCATTTTCTTGGAGAATACTCACTTCTTTTTGATAAATCTTCAAATATTTCTAGTGCAATATTTGAAGGGGTTTACAAAGCTAAGTGGTGGGCCTAATTCTTGAAGAGGAAGTAGGTGTGCTTGTAGATTTTCATCCATACAAGAGCTAAAGTGTTTACACTTTAGTTGGAGCCATTCATAAACTCTAAGGGGTTGATAGGTAAAACTTTCTACAAACACCCTATGCATGTTTTTTTGTGATTTTGCAAATGTTACACAATAACCATGGGGTGGCCGAAAATCTAGCATAAAAAATTAAATTTTTGACTTCCGTTGCGCTTCCGGCCACCGTAACCGGTCCGCTTTCAAGTGGTATCCGAGCTAAGGTTACGTTTTTGTGTGATATTTGCATAATATTGTGTTGAGATCGATTTCTAACCGCTTGAGAATTTTTGTGCATAGAATATGCAAGGACCGAAATTTTGAAACAACAAAAAAAAAAAAATAATTTTTCGGGGCTGCCCGAGGGGCTGCCCGAAAATTTCGGGCAGCCGAGGGGCAGCCCAAGGGGCTGCCCGAAACTTCCAGTTTTTAAATAAAAAAAAAAATTTTTTTTTTGTTGCCGGAATCCGGCGACGGAGCTCCGGCGACGACGATGACGACTAGGGTTTCCAAAAGTGTTTTGGTGAATCTTAGTGTCATGGGCCTTGAGATGTTGGGCCATTGGATGGACAACATAATTTGTGAAATTTAAATGGGCCAAAATATTTTGGTGAAAAATGTCTTTTGGGCCCTTAAGTTTAAATTTACAATTGTTGCACATATTTTCTCATAAAATAAATAATTGAAGTAGGACTTTAATTATTTATAGTAAATTGTGATTTACAAGAAATTCGATTATAAATAAATTAATTTGAAAGTAGACAAAGGTGTTTGTATACTTTGTTGATTTAATTTATAATTGTGGCGGTTAGTGATTGGATCAAGATAAATAATATTGGATCAATTAATTATAGTGATAATTGATTGATGGTGTATGATATGTGATATTATGCAAGAAGGATGATCAAAAGCCCAAGCCCAATTTGCTAGGTGTATGCTAGGATATTTGTGTTGTATGATTGTAATAATTATCAATTTATAAAGTGGGCTTGGTTTATGGCCCGTTCCCACCCCCCATGAGATGTATCCCTATGTGCCATGGATATTTAAATGTAAATATTAGAATAGTGGAAGATCAAGATTGGAAGATGGTGGCCTTGGTGATTATGAAGATCGAAGACATGTAATATTGGATGCTAATGTAATAATTTAGTTGCATTGCATCCCTGCATTTACCCTAGGATTGGACCTAGGCCCGTGTTTGGCTCACACGGGCCATTAGTTTTGGGGCGATTGATCATCCTTGTACTGTTTTCTATTTATAATATATGCATGATATGTTATAAATAATGAGTATGTGCGTTATTATTATTATAATAACAAAGTTGCATGAATCCGGCAAACATACGATCAAACATGGCGAGCTTTTAAAATAAAATTAATGATGAGACCTTTCAAAATTAAAAACCCTCATTTTGAATAAGATTCAAAATTAATATCAAGTCCGAAAAGGGGAATTATAAATTTGTTTATAATTTCCTTGTCTTCCATCGACAATGGATGCATGATGAACGCTACCCGTACTCGGGGCTCGGCTCATATTATTGAGGGGGCCCTGGGTGCCGGAAAGCTGTGACATCCATTGACATGGTGATGTGAACTACGTGGAACTCCCATGATTTCGGCTCATATTATTGAGGGAACTCATGGCGACCGTCCATTAAGGTTCAATATCGATGGGTTAGGCTTGACACGTAAAGATGAACGACGTCATATTATTGGGTCCTAATCAAACGTGAGACAAAAGAATACGTAGAGGGTTGCATGGCGATGCAATTGGAAACTACCTTTTAGGAGTTGTGATGGCCGATATTATTCGGGATCGCAATTCGCTAATTGGACCTTACGTACCTACTGAGGAAAGTGTTTCCCGTTTTCACTAGAGGGTAGTGAAAATGTCAAAACAGTGGGAGCGATTATTTATAAAGTAAAAGTCCAAACTTTATATCTTATTAAATATTTTAAAATAGTCATTAACATTTATCTGTTTTACTTTTCAGTACAATCTTTGACATGTCATCAATTCGCAACCCGTTTTCCGTCATTCTCGAAAAACACATTCTAACCGGACCAAACTATATCACTTGGCTAAGAAATTTAAAGATTGTCCTAAACTCGGAGAAGATCGCGTATACACTGACTGAGGCGCCCCCTGCTGAGGCTCCTATAGGCTGCACTCCTGAGGAATTGCAGACCTACAAGGAATGGTGTGACCATGACTTGAAGGCGAAGTGTTATATGCAGGCTTCAATGAACGATGAGCTGCAAAGGCGATTCGAGGATGCAAAGAATGCTGCTGACATTCATATGCACCTCAAGGAGCTCTTCGGAGAGCAGACTCGGCCTTTGAGGCATGCCACAGTAAAGGAGCTCATCAATTTACGCATGCGAGATGGGACTTCGGTCCATGAGCATGGCCTAAAGTTGATTGGGCTCGTGGACAAGCTCGTAGGCATGGATTTGGTGTTGCCTTCGGAGTTGACCATTGATGTGTTGCTGCTATCGCTGCCTAGCTCTTTCGATCCTTTCGTTGTGAACTTCAATATGAACAAGCTCGAGCCCAGCCTTGAAGAGTTGGTGAACATGCTTGTGACCTTTGAGTCCACAATCAAAAAGGAGAAGCAGGTTCTTTATGTGGGCTCTTCATCTGGCACGAAGACCGGTCCACCTGGGAAGGGAAAGAAGCGTTCTTTCCAGCGTACCAAGAAGAGCGTGCCCTTGAAGAGGCAGAGTCCGAGTCCCGTTGTGGCAGCCGCGCCAGTGAAGGCTGAAAAGACTGTTGACATCTGTCACCACTGCAAGAAGCCTGGACATTGGAGGCGTAACTGCAGGGAATATCTTGCGCAGAAGGGTTCTGGCAAAGGTATGTTCTTTATTGAAGTAAATATCTCGATTAACTCTACTTCTTGGGTATTGGATACCGGCTGTGGCTCACATCTCTGTAATGACTTGCAGGCGATGGGAAGAAGTAGGAGGCTCCGAGAGGGTGAGACCTTCTTAAGGATGGGCAATGGAGCAAGAGTTGCTGCCAAAGCCGTAGGAGATATTTGTTTAATTTTGAACAATGATTTTAAGTTTGTATTAAGAGATGTTTTGTTCGTACCAGACTTGATTAAAAACATTATTTCCATTCCTATGCTTGATATTGATGGATATTCTTGTTTATTTGGCAAAGGTGTTTGCAATATTTACAAGAATGAATGTTTAGTTGGTACCGGTGAACTTGAAAACAATCTCTACACCTTAAAATTAAAAGATATTCCACTTAACAATGTCCAAACGATAACAACGACAAATAAGCGCAAACAAGATACTCTTAATTCGGCACAATTATGGCATGCTCGATTAGGTCATATATCCCTAAGAAGGATGAACAAGTTAGTGGGAGTTGGCATGTTTGATATGTCCGATATTAATGCTCTCACGACTTGTGAATCCTGTCTAAAAGGAAAGATGACCAAAATTCCCTTTAAGGGCCATGCGGAGCGAGCCAAAGGGTTATTGGATTTGATCCATACCGATGTGTGCGGTCCGCTTAGCATCACCACTAAGCATGGACATGCCTACTTCATCACCTTTACCGATGACCATTCGAGGTATGGGTATGTGTATTTGATGAAATACAAGTCTGAAGCCTTTGAAAGGTTCAAAGAATTCAGAAGTGAAGTAGAGAAGCAATTGGGACGAAGCATCAAGACACTTCGATCGGATCGAGGTGGTGAGTACTTGAGTGCCGAGTTCCAAGAGTATCTTAGAGAGAATGGGATTCTCTCGCAGTGGACTCCGCCCGCTACACCACAGTTAAATGGTGTTTCGGAGCGTCGTAACCGGACTTTGATGGACATGGTTCGGTCTATGATGGGGTTCACGGAGTTGCCGCCATCCTTTTGGGGATATGCGCTTGAAACAGCGGCACTGTTGTTGAACAATGTCCATACAAAGGCAGTTGACAAGACTCCATATGAGATATGAATGGGTAAGCCTCCCAAGTATTCTTATCTTAGAATATGGGGGTGTCCTGCTTATGTGAAGCAGACAGTGGGAGATAAATTGGATAGTCGATCCATTTTATGCTACTTTGTGGGATACCCAAGAAATTCCATTGGATATTATTTCTATCATCCCCAAGAAACAAAGGTGTTTGTTTCTAGGAACGCAACCTTTTTGGAAAAGGAATTTCTATTAGATAGAAAAGGCGAGATGATAGAACTCGAAGAGGTTCGAGAGACACCCACAGTTGTAGAACCCACACCCGAGAAGCCAAGTGAGGAGATACAAGCTCCTAGAAGAACCGAGAGAGTCTCGAGACCACCTGTGAGGTATGGTCTGCTTCTTGAAGAGGGCCATGATGAGCCTAACCTTGGATGTGATCCAAGGACTTTCAAGGAAGCGTTATCGGATGCCGATTCATCCAAGTGGCTTGAAGCAATGGAATCTGAGATGAATTCCATGCATTCGAACCAAGTGTGGAATCTCGTGGATCCACCTGAGGGAATTGTTCCCATAGGGTGTAAATGGATTTACAAGAGGAAACTTGGGGCGGATGGGAAGGTATTGACCTTCAAGGCGCGATTGGTAGCAAAAGGGTATACTCAAAGGCAAGGTGTTGACTATGAGGAAACCTTTTCTCCAGTTGCGATGTTCAAGTCCATTAGGATATTGCTAGCCATAGCTGCATGGTATGACTATGAGATATGGCAGATGGATGTTAAGACAGCCTTCCTTAATGGGGATATTAAGGAAGAAATTTACATGTCTCAACCTGAGGGTTTCACATCTATCGGAAGTGAGCATATGGTATGCAAACTTCAAAGATCTATTTATGGTCTTAAGCAGGCATCGAGGAGTTGGAACCTCAGATTCGATAGTACAATCAAAGAGTTTGGTTTTACTAAGAATCCTGAGGAACCCTGTGTGTATAAGAAGGTCAGTGGGAGTGCTGTGACATTCCTAGTTCTTTATGTTGATGACATTCTACTCATTGTGAATGATGTAGGAATGTTGCAATCAACTAAGATATGGTTAGCAAGTAAGTTCTCAATGCAGGACTTGGGTGAAGCATCTTTTGTATTGGGAATACAGATCTATAGAGATAGATCAAAAAGATTGCTTGGTCTCACCCAGTCCACATACATTGATACCATCGTGAAGCGGTTCTCGATGGATGAGTCCAAGAGAGGACATCTACCAATGTGTCATGGCGTGTCCCTATCCAAGTCTATGTCTCCCAAGACTGATGCAGAGATAGCGGCGATGACACGAATTCCGTATGCTTCAGCCATTGGTAGTATCATGTATGGGATGATATCTACACGTCCTGACGTGGCATTTGCACTAAGTGTAGTGAGTAGATATCAATCCAACCCCGGTCTTCCACACTGGAAAGCTGTGAAAGACATCCTCAAGTATTTGAGAAGGACCAATAAGTTGTTCTTGGTCTATGGGGGTGGAGAACTGAAATTGGAAGGCTATACCGACTCTAGCTTCCAAAGCGATGTTGATGACTCGAAGTCAACCTCCGGATTCATATTCATGCTCAATGGTGGTGCTGTCTCTTGGAAGAGTTCCAAGCAAGACAGTACTGCGGATTCCACCACTGAGGCAGAATACATTGCTGCATCGGCTGCAGCAAAGGAGGCTGTTTGGATTAGGAATTTCGTCCAAGAGTTGGGCGTCATTCCAAATGGAGTTGCTCCTATCCCGGTGATGTGCGACAACACGGGAGCCATAGCTCAGGCGAAGGAGCCAAGGTCTCATCAGAAGTCCAAACACGTATTGAGAAAGTACCACATCCTCAGAGAGATCGTGGAAAGAGGAGATGTCGTGATTGACAAAGTCGGCTCCGCAGATAATGTTGCTGATCCACTAACTAAGCCTTTACCAGGACCATCGTTCGAGAAGCATCGCGAATCAATGGGTCTAAAGCATATAGGTAGTTGGCTCTAGTGCAAGTGGGAGATTGTTAGAGTAGGTGCACGTCGAGCCAAGTGTTGGCCGACTGTTCACAATGAAACTCTTTGTATAAACGATCTTTATTTTAATAATATTTCAATTTATTAATTTGGCGCATCTTTATCTTTATACCCATGCTTGTTGCATAGATAAAGTCCTTGAATATACAAATAGTAGAAAGAATATGAGATGCTCATATGATGAGTATCATGAAACTCATATTTGGAATACTGTATATTCTAAACCGTTCCTAGTCGATTCAGCCGCCACTAAGAAGGATAAAGGCCGCTCGAGTTAGAGACTAGTATCTGCGATGTGAGTACCATGTTTCATTGGTAGGGGACATTGTGATGTCCGAGCATGCAGATAGGTGCTCCTGGTAGAGTGCACTGAACAACCCTCTAGAAAGGACTTTCCAAGTGGCTCTCACTTATCGAGTGGAAAAGTCCTAGTTTATGGTTGTACACCATTAGTCCTTATGACCCGGGACAACATTGAGACTCTATATGCTAGCGTTTCACTTTGACTTGTTTACCGACTCTTATGGGGTCATCAGGTGGCAAGGTTGGGTGTTACGGCGAAACATATAGGAGTCGATGCATTGTAGCCGGGGATTCACCGCTTACCTACGGGTATGGATATCCTATGTGTTTTTCATGTATGTGTGGGTTGAAATCTCTGATCAGAGTATGGTGGTAATTATGAAAGGGGTTTCATAGATTACACCATCGATGCAACCACGACATGACACATAGTATCGATTCATTGACAACTCTCGATAGACCAATAGTTGTCGAATCGGTCGGGATATATGAGTTGAAGGGACCGTACTGTACGCTAACCATAATTGAATGGTTCTTGCAGGCACTATCATGTGATACCTAGGGAATCACGTAAGCGATGCTGCTAGGCGTTTAACGTGATTGGTTGGGTACTATCAGACTTGAGTTCTGACGTTCTTACTATCAAGGAGTTGATAAGTAAGAATGGAGCAATTGGGGTATGCTCGAATAAGGACATGTTTAGTCCGAATCACATAGAGATGTGAACCCACGGCTAGTTGTATCAATGAACCATTGAGGGCCACACAAGTACTTGCTTGGTAAATCCCGATGAGAAGTAAAATAGTTCAATGTGTTGAACGGCTTATAAATGTGTTTAGAAGCGTTAAGAAAAATAGAAGTATGACTTCTAAGAGAGAAATATAAATTTTAATTTATGGAAGTGTTCCTAAGATTAAAATTTGGCCAAGTGAATAATGTAGTTGAAAATTGTGATTTTCATAAACATTATTGGAGACTAAATTAAATTAATTCAAGTGTTGAATTAATTAAACACTAGTGGACCTAGTAGAGTCCAAATAATTAAAAATAATTCAAGTGTTGAATTAATAATATTGAGTCTTGTAGAGCTCAATTAAAATAATTATTTAACTAGTGGGACTTGAATAAATTCAAGTAGTATTTAATTAATCTCAAAAATGTTTGAGATAATTAAAATTTAGTCTATGGTTTTTAATGTGTTAAAAACCATATAATATATGTGAGACATGCTAGGGTTTGCATGCTTGGGAGGTGAAGAGGTGTGGAATATTTTTTGATTAAAAAATTGCAAAGGCATGCAACTTTTCTCCCAACTTTTCCCACACCCAAGACTAGACTTCACTCCTCACTCTTCCCTCCTCACTTGGCCGAAACTTCAAGGCTTTTCTCTCCATATTTTTCTCTCATCTTGTGTTCTTCATTTTCTTGGAGAATACTCACTTCTTTTTGATAAATCTTCAAATATTTCTAGTGCAATATTTGAAGGGGTTTACAAAGCTAAGTGGTGGGCCTAATTCTTGAAGAGGAAGTAGGTGTGCTTGTAGATTTTCATCCATACAAGAGCTAAAGTGTTTACACTTTAGTTGGAGCCATTCATCAACTCTAAGGGGTTGATAGGTAAAACTTTCTACAAACACCCTATGCATGTTTTTTTGTGATTTTGCAAATGTTACACAATAACCATGGGGTGGCCGAAAATCTAGCATAAAAAATTAAATTTTTGACTTCCGTTGCGCTTCCGGCCACCGTAACCGGTCCGCTTTCAATTAATTGTTATATCCAGTTTATACGTGTTGAGTCTTTAGACTCACTAGACTTGATCGATGCAGGTGAGGATGACTTTGAGGAGATGAGGGGTGGGGACCAATGAGTCGGCTTGGACTGAGCATGAGGCTAAACCCGAGGACCGCCCATGTTTTAAGACTTTATGCTTGTCCAAATACCTTGATTTCACGTTTTTTTACGATGTTTAAACAAGCATTTTTGCAAACTTAATTTGTGATCTTTTGTTGCAAATATTTTGGATGAATGATTTAGTGTTATCGCAATTTGAAGATTGATTTCTTACTTAAGAAAATTTTTATTTTTCCGAAAATTTTGAAATAGTTTAAAAGTATGGTACGTTACAGTTGGTATCAGAGCATTGTTTTTGTAAAGGGTTATGCCTACTGCCAGTTGTGAGAAGCTCACGAAGTCACACCTTAAGTATATAAGTTTTGTGGTTTTAAATTATTTTATGCAGTAAGCATCAAGTCACGATTTCAACATGTGCATGATTGAGTTCAAATTACGTGCATATTATGATATTAGTATTATGTTCATGCATGTTGGATTTATGTTTTGGGAAAATGTTGGAACAGTATGCCTTCTAGACGCATGGTTAACCGTGGTGCAAGGGATTTGGATAGAGAGCCTCAAGATGGGGAGAGAGCCACTCCTCCTCGTCCACCCAGATATACATGCTCAGATGCTTACAAGGATGACTCAGTTCTTCGCACAGTTTGAGGAAAACTAGGCTGCAGTGGACATAGGGGCGAGGCTCAGACCAGAGGCTGTGTATGAGAGGTTCAGGAGGATGGACCCAAAGGAGTTTTCGGGGACCACTGACCCGATGATAGCCGAGGGATTGATTAAATCCATCGAGGTGATTTTTGCATTTATGGAGCTACAAGATGCAGACAGGGTAAGGCGTGCCACATTTATACTGACAGGGGACGCCAGATTGTGGTGGGAAAGTGCATCATTGTTAGTGAACTTGAAAACACTGACGTAGAATGGGTTTAAAGAGGTATTTTACGAGGTATTTTACTCCAAGTACTTCACTGACGAAGTACGATCCAGACTGACCAGGGAGTTTATTACGCTGCAACATGGGGACAGCAGCGTTGCTGAGTTCGTGAGGAAGTTTGAGAGGGGGTGTCACTTCGTGCCCCTAATTGCAAATGATGCTTGAGAGAAGCTGAGGCATTTTACTGATGGGTTACGTCCAATATTGCGCCGTGATGTGAGGGTTGCTGGTCCGACTACCTATGTCGTTTCCGTGTCTAGAGTCTTGGCGGCAGAGCAGGACCAGAGGGACATAGAAGTTGATAGGCAAGGCAAGAAGCCCTATCAGGCACCTCAGCAGCAGCAGTGACCTCAGTTTAAGAGGCCTTTCCCAGGACAGCAGGGGAAGAGACCTTTTCAGGGACCGCCGAAAGGCAATGGTCCCATTCCTCAGCAGAAGGCTCCACAGAAGCCTGGCGAGTACCCAGTATGCCCGAAGTGCCACCGCCTACATCCGGGACAGTGCCTATGGGGATCGGGCAAGTGCTTCAAATGCGGAGCCAGCGATCCCATGTTGAAGGACTGCCCACAGTGGAGGAAGCTGACCCAGGGTAGAATGTTCGCCATGCAGGCAGAGGAGGCGAACCAAAACACGACCCTATTGACCGGTAACTTATTTAATTCAGCACCGCATTATTTTTGCTATGCATGATTCGAATTTTATTTGGGATTATTAGTGTGCTAATTAGTGTTTTTGTTGACTTGTGTAGCGATTTTTATATCATGCATGAGATTAAGATTAAAATTTTTGGGATATAAGTTTTTGTGTTGTAACGTCTTTCAGGAAATAATTTCATAAAGAGAGTAGCCACAAAGGCCTTGATAGATTCAGGGGCCACTCACTCTTTTATTTCAGAGATGTTCACTAATCATCTAGACGTCAAGTCTATTGGACTCGACGTGTACTATTTAATGACAGTCCCATCAGGAGGAGAATTTTCAGCTACTAGCGTCATCAGAGACATCGATCTTGAACTGCAAGGCCACTTGGTGTATGCCGATCTAATCGTGTTGCTGTTGCCAGAATTTTATATTATCTTGGGAATGGACTGGCTGACGAAGAACAGAGTTTTAATTGATTTTTTGAAAAGGTCAGTGTTGGTAAGACCATTGGCCAAGGAGCAGTTTGTTTTTGAGCCGGATAGATGGTGGAGTTTCCCTCGCATGATCTCTTGCATGCAGGCACGAAGGCTTATTCATAAGGGTTGTCAGGATTTCTTGGCCAGCATTGTTTCAGTGCCTGACGTACCCACTCTGTCCATATCTATTGTACCAGTAATAAGAGATTTTCCTAACGTCTTTCCAGATGATGTCACAGGCCTTCCACCAGAGAGAGACGTGGAGTTTTCCATTGACCTTGTGCCAGGCACCTTGCCAATCTCAAAGGCACCGTACCGGTTAGCTCCAGCTGAGATGTTAGAATTCAAACAGCAGATTCATGAGCTTCTAAATAAAGAATTAGTCCGCCCTAGTTTCTCACCATGGGGCACACCAGTTTTCTTCGTAAATAAGAAGGATGAGAGCATGAGGTTGTGTATCGATTACCGAGATCTAAACTAGGTAATGATCAAGAATAAATACTCACTTCCAAAGATGGAGGACTTGTTCGATCAGTTGCAGGGAGCTACGGTGTTCTCTAAGATAGATCTGCGATCTGGGTATCATCAGCTGAAGGTAAAAGATGCAGATATTCATAAGACAACCTTTAGAACTAGGTATGGGCAATACGAGTTCTTATTAATGCCATTTGGACTGTACGGGAGGAACTGCAGATCAACGATTCATTGGGATGAGGTCAGTGAGAGATCCGAACTTGATCCAGAGATTGTTCAGCAGACTGCAAATGTGGTGGTCAAGATCTGAGACAGGATGAAGACCGAA
Source organism: Primulina eburnea (assembly GCF_022965805.1). Lineage (NCBI taxonomy): Eukaryota > Viridiplantae > Streptophyta > Magnoliopsida > Lamiales > Gesneriaceae > Primulina > Primulina eburnea. Next base: position 33,941,656 of record NC_133107.1, on the reverse strand, counting down.
CAGAGTCGTCAAAAAAGTTATGCTGACAAGAGGAGAAGGGAACTTGACTTTGCCGTAGGGGATCACCTTTTCGAAAAGATAGCATCTATGAAGGGTGTTATGAGGTTTGGGAAGAGAGGCAAGCTTAGTCCAAGATTTATTGGACGTTCGAGATTCTTGACAGGGTTGGGACATTAGCTTATCATGTAGCCCTACCGCCGAATCTGGCCGATGTACACAATGTGTTCCACGTCTCGATGCGGAGGAAGTACCTAGCAAATCCTTTGCATGTGTTGAGCTATGAGCCGTTGCAGTTTGATCCGGATCTGTCGTATGAGGAAATACCTATCCAAATCCTAGACCGACAGGAACGGAGACTTCAGAACAAGGTGACCAAGTTGGTCAAAGTTCGGTGGCTAAATCAATCAGTGGAGGAGGCCACTTGGGAGACCAAAGCAGATATGATAAGCAGCTATTCGGAACTATTTGGTAAGATTTAATTTCGAGGACAAAATTTATTTAACTAGGGGAGGAACTGTAGAGCCCAAAATCAGTACGCGTAAAACAAATGCATTTATTTAAATTGTTTATTTAAGTTTAAATGGATTTTTCTAGCGATGCATGATTTATTAAATTGCATTATTTTAAATTACTTATGTATGTGATACACGTTAAAATGTTTTCTTGAGTTTCACATTTCAGGCGATTATTCGATGCGAGATCGAGGAAAAGAGACCGTCGACGATTTTTGGCAATTTTAAAATGCACTATTTTATTTTAAATTAAGATTGAGGCATTTTAAATGATTTATTAAGTTTTTAGCATTTTTAAAAGCCTAATTTGTTTATTTTGTGATCTTAGGATTTTAAAACTTTTAAAGATTAGCAATTGTACATTTTATTTTAATTATAAGATTTTAGTAAAGTGGGTGTTAGTTTACCATTATGATTAACTTGTTAATTAAGTTGGTATCTTAATTAGCTTGTTAATTATCTAATTAAGCAATTTTTATTCCCTAATTACTTCAAAACTGACGCACACACCCAGATTTACACACACACACACATTTCACTACCCTTCATTTCAGTTTTTTTTAAAGAAAACTTAGGGTTCTTTAAAGCAAGAGTAGCCGCCCCCTTTCCCTTCAGTTTTCCATCAAGTTTTCGTCACTTTTCTTCAAGAAAATCGAGCCAAAAATGGTTCCGGATCAACCATCGCATACTTCCCGATTCGGTACGTCAGTTAGTTACTTTTAAAGATATAAAGGCATGTATAATAATTTGTTTCTGTATCGATCATGTTATATTATATGTTCTTATGTGTTTATGTTGTGTTAAGTTTGAGAAAAAATAGTTGGGTCACTTTTCAAAGTATTTTTTGATCTCAAAACTCGAAATTTGCTGTCATTTTAAATACTGCGACATTTCGGTCGATTATCTGGAAAAACTTTCAACATATAAAACGTCGAACGTTTTGATACATTCAATTTGACAGTAAATTTGTAATTTCTGAACAAGAAACGAGTGAGTTATGATCGTTTTCATGAGACTGCTCAAACTGCAATTTTCTGAAATTATGTTCTTGATGAATTCTTGAAAGTTTATTTGTTGCAATATTCATTGGGAACCATTGGGTGATCGCTGCTGCGTTTAAGTATATTCAAGGTGGTGTTGGGTTGATTTTTAGTGCTTCGTTCCATCTCGATAGGCACTTGTTGCACTAGAATTTGTAGTAATAACTTTTGTGTCAAATATCGCGTTTTCGAGTCTTTTGCGTTGTTTTTTGTGCATCATTGTTTTGAGACATCGTGTGAGTTTGGAACATTGTCCTAACATCCTAAGATAGGTCTCGATGTGTTGGTTCACAGTCTGTCTGATCGAGTTAGGAGGATTAAGCCACAAGTTATATGATTTCCGTTAGTTTAACATTCCAGTAGGTACACAAACCCCTAGTCGGACCCTTACATGGGATCCGTGGCCTTGTTTCTTTCAAAATGTGAATTTCCAGCGCCTACACGGACCCAGACCCTTACACAGGGTCCATGTATTTCAAAAAAAATATTATTCTTTTAGGGATTGTTTTGGGGTTTGATGTCTTGATTTAGTACGAGGATTAAACGAGGTTGAATCACGAGAGATTTAGAACGTCATAAGCAAATTTGTCATTTTTTGGTGTGAGCATGACTAATACGTCTAAGTTATGAAAGATAAGTGTTTGAACTCATGTTAGTATGTGGAGTAGTGGCCCCAAGCGAGACCCAACGCATCCCTCAACGCTATGTAAGTATGTTCGAGGTGCAAAACAAAATATTTTATGTTTTTTAGGTATGCTAAATGTCTTGCGACCAATTATGAACGGGTTTGGAAGTCGGTGAACGTGGCCGAGGACCTCTCCACCCCGGTCAAACATGAACGGGTTTAGATCAGGATTGAAAAGCGGTAAAACATGTCTAGGGACCAATCCATCCGGTAAAGCATGACCGGGGATCTCATGTATGTGGTAGTAGATTTTCCCTGCCAGCCTAGTACTGTGGTTTAGTCTGATCATGCACATTTATGCATGGGTCTCTTACTTTGAAACATATCTTTGCGCAAAATGACGAAGTTTTTGCATGTTCAAGTATGTATGATGCGAGCATGTTTATGAAAAGTTTTATGATGATGGCACGTCTATGTTTATGTCCTTACGTTCAAGTTTATGTATGCACGTCATACTTTAAAGATGCAAGTGGTTTTATTACGTATTACTTGTTATATCCAGTTTATACATGTTGAGTCTTTAGACTCACCAGGCTTGATCGATGCAGGTGATGATGACTTTGAGGAGACGAGGGGTGGGGACCAATGAGCCGGTTTGGACTTTGCAGGAGGCTAAACCCGATCAGTTGCGGAAAGTAAACTGATTGAAAGATAGAGTATCTAACTGAAAATGAAAAACTGAAGTAAAGACAACACAATATGTTTCTGGATGTTCGGAGATTTGAATAACTCCTACGTCACCCCTTCTATCTCAAGGATAGGATATTCACTAAAAGACTTTGATCGAGTACAACACTTGTACAGACCCACTTCAGTTAGGACTTATCTACTGCCTAAACTGAAACTCTTAGTATAATACAATGATCTCTGTGAGTAACTGAACTTAGCACTTATTGAATTATCAATATTACAGAGTGCTAGTTTGCTCAACTTGTAGCCTTGATTGCTACAAATAGATCTAATAAGAGTGAGCTGAGATTTTGACAGAGTAATAGCAAGTTTGAGATTGATAGATCGTCGTCTTGTCTTCAACTGCTCTTTAGTCATATTTATAGACTTATCTTTCAACGGTAACTTTGAATTTATGTATCCGTTGATTGCCACTTCATCATTTCTTGGACAGTGTTCTTGATTGCTACTTCATTATTGATTGTAAAACGGCGTTTTAATTTCAATAGCCGAAATACGTTGTTCTATGTGGTGCGGCTTTCCATATTCAGTTGATGTCTGATATGTCTTTCTGTCTGTTGAATGATCTTTCCCGAGGTATCTTCAGTTGAGAGACTTTAATATTTTCGACTGAATGTTTTAACTGTTCAGTTCTCAACTTATTAGTTTGTGTCAGCTGATTTCAGTTGATCAGTCCAGCTGCCGAATTTGCTTTCACGTATTAGTTGATTTAATCGATTGATTTATGTTTTTGTCAAACTCCAGAATTTAGTTTCCAACAATTTCCCCCTTTATGGTGTTTGACAAAACCAAGAGATTTGACTCAGCTCTTTGTTGATAAGAGATTACACAACTGAATCATAGAATAGCTGGGTTCCTTGTAGATAATATAAAGTCTGAGAAAATGATATCAGTTGATAATAATAGTCTGATTAATTTTTCAACTAATTCTTCAGCACAACTGAATCATAAAATAACTGGACAAATGATATCAGTTGCTTCAGCTGGTTTCCCCCTTTTTGTCAAATACCTCTATTTTGTCTGAGAGCCTTCTAACATCGATGGATAGAAGTTTTACATCTGAGGAGATACTTGTGGCCATAGTAGTAAAAGAAGTTTGCAGTAATTCTATCTTCTTTGAGACGAAGGTTTCCAGTCGCCCAATTCTTTGACTGTTTACATCCTGATTTGTAGAGAGAGAGTTGACTAGTCCCTTCTTCAGATCCTTTACAGTTTGGATAAGAGAGTCCATATTGGCTTGAAGTTTATTCAGTTTCTCTAAGTTGGACGCATGTGAATGGTCCAGCTTTAGAGTGTGAGATAGTTGTGTGTTCTGAATTTTGGAGATGGTAGAGATCATTTGCTCCATATTATTCTGTAAGTGCTGAACTTCTTCCAAGATAAGTTCAACTTCTGAAGAAGATGAAGGAGGAGACTGATAAGATGTTCCTGGTTCTTTAGAGATGTGCTCAGAAGTGACCAAAGTTTGATCAGTTGAGACTGATTCAATAACATTTTGAACTGAAATATCAGTTTCAGTTATTTCTCATTGAACTGGAATATCATCAGCAGTGATTTCATCTAGATCCTGAGGTGGTGAAGGAGGGTTCTGTTCAGAAGATGATAAAAGAACTGAAGTTGGTGCCTCTAAAGGATGATTGATTAAAGTGTCTAGCTCATTAGTAGGGTGAACCGGATCAGTAGATAGATCAGGTTGTACAGATTCTTTTAAAGCAATAGTGACCTCCGGATTGATTTGATCAGCAGAGTGATCAACTGTAGAAAATTCCTGAACGACTGACTGAATGACTTCATCAATGTTTCCCAATTGCAGCTCAGCCTCAGAATACATCTTAGGAATATTAGTTGTAGGTGCTGTCTTGGATGAAGATGGAGTAATTGATGAAATACCTTCTGGTTGAGATGAAGAACCAACAAGGTCCTTGACTAGGTTTGCGGTTGAATTGTCAGCTGGAGCTTCTTCAGCAATTTTTTTGAGATATTTCTGGGATGATCAGCTCTTGACCCATGTAATGCCCGGAAATTTAATCCTAGTAATCTGTAATTATTTATTTATAATTTGATATGATTATGAGAGGATTAATCGGGACACGAAATAAAATTATATTTGAAGGGTGCAATTTTTGGACAGAAACATTGGCGCCCGAGCGGTAAGAAATGACCGCCCTGTTAGAGTAGGTGCCCGTCGAGCCAAGTGTTGGCCGAGTGTTCACAATGAAACTCTATGTATAAGCAGTCTTTATTTTAATAATATTTGAAATTATTACTTTGGCAAATCTTTATCTGTATACCCATGCTAGCTGCATAGATAAAGCCCTTGAATATACAAATAGTAGAAAGAATATGAGATGCTCATATGATGAGTATCATGAAACTCATATTTGTAATACTGTATATTCTAAACGGTTCCTAGTCGATTCAGCCGCCACTAAGAAGGATATAGGCCGCTCGAGTTAGAGACTAGTATCTGCGATGTGAGTACCATGTTTCATTGGTAGGGGACATTGTGATGTCCGAACATGCAGATAGGTGCTCCTGGTAGAGTGCACTGAACAACCCTCCATAAAAGGACTTTCCAAGTGGTTCTCACTTATCGAGTGGAAAAGTCCTGGTTTATGGTTGTACAGAATTAGTCCTTATGACCCGGGACAACATTGAGACTCTATGTGCTAGAATTACACTTTGACTTGTTTACCGACTCTCATGGGGTCATCAGGTGGCAAGGTTGGGTGTTCTGTCGAAACACATAGGAGTCGATGCATTGTAGTCGGGGATTCACCGCTTACCTTCGGGTATGGATATCCTATGTGTTATCATGTGTATGTAGATCGAAATCTCTGGCCAGAGTATGGTTGTAATTATGAAAGGTGTTTCATAGATTGCACCATCGATGCAACTACGACATGACACATAGTATCGATTCATTGACAACTCTCGATAAACCAATGGTTGTCGAATCGATCGGGATATATGAGTTGAAGGGACCGTACTGTACGCTAACCATAATTGAATGGTTCTTGCAGGCACTATCATGTGATACCTAGGGAATCACGTAAGCGATGCTGCTAGGCGTTTAACGTGATTGGTTGGGTACTATCAGACTTGAGTTCTGACGTTCTTACTATCAAGGAGTTGATAAGTAAGAATGGAGCAATTGGGGTATGCTCGAATAAGGACATGTTTAGTCCGAATCACATGGAGATGTGAACCCACGGCTAGTTGTATCAATGAACCATTGAGGGCCACACAAGTACTAGCTTTGTAAATCCCGATGAGAAGTAAAAATAGTTCAATGTGTTGAACGGCTTATAAAGGAGTTTATAAGCGTAAGGAAAATTAGAAGTATGACTTCTATAAAGGAGAAAATAGTTCAATGTGTTGAACGACTTATAAATGAGTTTATAAGTGTAAAGAAAAATAGAAGTATGACTTCTATGAGAGAAATGTAAATTTTAATTTATGGAAGTGTTCCTAAATTAAAATTTGGCCGAGTGAATAATGTATTTGAAAATTGTGATTTTCATAAACATTATTATGGACTAAATTAAATTAATTCAAGTGTTGAATTAATTAAACACTAGTGGACCTAGTAGAGTCCAAATAATTAAATTAATTCAAGTGTTGAATTAATTAAATAACATTGGGCCTTGTAGAACCCAATTGGAAATAATTATTTAACTAGTGGGCTTGAGTAAAATCAAGTAAAGATTGATTGGGCTCAAATGTGTTTGAGACAATTTAAATAAAAGTCCATGGGCCCTTGTAAATTGTTACAAGCCCACATGCAAAGCATGCTTGGGAGGTGAAGGGTTGGGGAATTATTTTCATTAAAAAATTGCATGGCATGCAAAAGTGAGTGACTACTTTTTCACACACCAAGACAACTCATTCCCTCCCCTTCTCTCTCTCTCATGGCCGAACTCTCCCTCACTTTTCTCTCCAAGTTTTCTCTCCATTTTTCTTCAATTTTTGGTTGAGGAAATCTTGCACTTCTCTTTGAAAAATCCTCATATTTTTCTAGTGCAAAATATGAGGGGATCTACCTAGTTGGTGGTGGGCCTAATTTGAAGGAAAGATTCAAGAAGGGAGTGCTCATTGGAAAGCTTGAAGATAGTTTCTACCTTTCAAGAGCTTTGTTGTTTGACAACAAAGTTGGAGCCATAATCAATCTCTTGAGATTGATAGGTATATTTCTTTAAAACACCCTATGTATGACATTTTTGTGTGTTTTTGTATTTGTTGCACAAAATGTAGGGGTGGCCGAAATTTTGTATGAAAAAATCGAATTTTTAAACTTCCGTTGCGCTTCCGGTCACCGTAACCGATCACCTTTCAAAGTGGTATCAGAGCTATGGTTACGTTTTTGTGTAGCAAATACAATATATATTATGTTGAGATCGATTTCTAACCGCATGAGTGTGTTTTTGCAACAAATCGAGGGCCGTTTTTGGGGAAAATTCGGGCAGCAAGTTGCTGCCCGTGTCGGGTAGCTCGGGCAGCCCGAGGGGCTGCCCGTTTCGGGCAGCTAGGGCAGCCCGAGGGGCTGCCCGAATAGCCCCATCATTTTAAAAAAAAAAAAAAAAAATTTTTTGGTAAGTTGGCCGGAATCCGGCGACGGAGCTCCGGCGACGGCGATGACGACTAGGGTTTTCAAAATGTGTTTTGAAATATCAAAGTGTCATGGGCCTTGAATTGTTGGGCCATTGGATGGCTAACATGTTTGTGATTTTAGATGGGCCAAAATGTTTTTGGTGAAAAATAAGTTTTTGGGCCCTTAAGTTTAAAATTACAAAAGTTGCAAATTTTTCTCATGAAATAAATAATTTAAGTTGGACTTTAATTATTTATAGTAAATGGTGATTTACAAGAAATTCGGTTATAAATAAATTAATTTGAAAGTAGACAAAGGTGTTTGTATACTTTGTTAATTTAGTTTATAATCGTGGCGGTTAGTGATTGGATCAAGATATATAATATTGGATCAATTAATTATTGTGATAATTAATTGATGGTGTATGATATGTGATATTATGCATGAAGGATGATCAAAAGCCCAAGCCCAATTTGCTAGGTGTATGCTAGGATATTTTGTGTTGAATGATTGTAATAATTATCAATTTATAAAGTGGGCTTGGTTTATGGCCCGTTCCCACCCCATGAGATGTATCCCTATGTGCCATGGATATTTATTTGTAAATATTAGTATAGTGGATGATCAAGATTGGAAGATGGTGGCCATGATGATTATGAAGATCGAAGACATGTAAATATTGGAAGCTTATGTAAATGTTGCATTTGCATCCCGTGCATTTACCCTAGGATTGGACCTAGGTCCGTGTTTAGCTCACACGGACCATTAGTATTGGGGCGATTGATCATCCTTGTTTGTTTACTGTTAATAATATATGCATGATATGTTATAAATAATGAGTATGTGCGTTATTATTATGATAATAACAAAGTTGCATGAATCCGGCAAACATACGATCAAACATGGCGAGCTTTTAAAATAAAATTAATGATGAGACCTTTCAAAATTAAAAACCCTCATTTTGAATAAGATTCAAAATTAATATCAAGCCCGAAAAGGGGAATTATAAATTTGTTTATAATTTCCTTGTCTTCCATCGACAATGGGTGCATGATGAACGCTACCCGTACTCGGGGCTCGGCTCATATTATTGGGGGGGCCCTGGGTGCCGGAAAGCTGTGACATCCATTGACATGGTGATGTGAACTACGTGGAACTCCCATGATTTCGGCTCATATTATTGAGGGAACTCATGGCGACCGTCCATTAAGGTTCAACATCGATGGGTAAGGCTTGACACGTGAAGATGAACGACGTCATATTATTGGGTCCTAATCAAACGTGAGACAAAAGTTTACGTTAAGGGTTGCATTGTGATGCAATTGGAAACTACCTTTTAGGAATTGTGATTGGCTGATATTATTCGGGATCACAATTCGCTAATTGGACCTTACGTACCTACTGAGGAAAGGAGTTTCCCGTTTTCACTAGAGGGTAGTGAAAGATGTCAAAACAGTGGGAGTAAATATTTATAAAGTTAAAGTCCATACTTTATATCTTACCAAATATTTTAAATAGTCATCAACATTTATCTGTTTTTACTTTTCAGTACAAATCAACAATGTCTTCGATGCGCAATTCGATATCTATAATACTCGACAAACACATATTAACTGGACCTAATTACCTCACTTGGCTAAGAAATTTGAAAATAGTCTTAAATTCGGAAAGGGTAACATATACACTGACTCAGTCGCCCCCTGTTGAGGCTCCGACTGACTGCAATCCTGAGGAATTGCAGGCTTACGAGGAATGGTGTGACCATGACTTGATAGCTAGGTGTTATATGCTGACTTCTATGAACGATGAGCTACAGAGGCGTTTTGAGGGTGCAAAGAGTGCTGCTGACATTCATTTGCATCTCAAAGAGCTCTTTGGTGAGCAAACACGACCTCAAAGGCATGCTACCGTCAAGGAGCTGATCACTTTGCGCATGCGAGATGGGGCCTCGGTCCATGAGCATGGCCTAAAGGTGATCGGGCTCGTGGACAAGCTCGTTGGCATGGATTTGATCTTGCCTTCGGAGTTGACCACGGACGTGTTGCTGTTATCGCTGCCTAGCTCATTTGATCCTTTTGTGGTGAACTTCAACATGAACAAGATGGAACCGACCCTTGAGGAGTTGGTAAACATGCTTGTTACATTTGAATCCACCATCAAGAAAGAGAAGTTGGTTCTTTATGTGGGTTCTTCATCTGGTACGAAGATTGATCCACATGGGAAGGGAAAGAAGAGTTCTTTCCAAAGTCCCAAGAAGAACGTGCCCTTGTTGAGGCAATCTCCGAATCCCGTTGTGGCAGCCAGACCAGTTAAGGCTGACAAGACTGGTGATGTTTGTCATCACTGCAAGAAGCCTGGACATTGGAGGCGTAATTGCAAAGAATATCTTGCCCAGAAGTGTTCTGGAAACGGTATGTTCTAAATTTAAGTAAACATTTTAATTAACTCTACTTCTTGGGTATTAGATACCGGATGTGACTCACATCTCTGTAATGGGTTACAGGTGATGGGAAGAAGTAGGAAGCTTAAGGAAGGTGTGACCTTCTTAAGGATGGGCAATGGAGCAAGAGTTGCTGCCAAGGCTATTAAGGATGTTTACTTATTGTTGAACAATGATTTTAAGTTAATTTAGAGATGTTTGTTTGTACCTTTTTGATGAAAAACATTATTTCCATTTCTATTGTGATAAAGATGGATATTCTTGTTTATTTAGCAAAGGTGTTTGCAACATTTACAAGAATGAATGTTTAATTGGTACTTGAGAACTTGAAAACGATCTCTATAACTTAAAAGTAAAAGATATTCTACTAAATGTCCATTCAAAGGCAGATACCATATGAGATATGGATGGGTAAGCCTCCCAAATATTCTTATCTTAGAATATGGGGAGCCCTGCTTATGTGAAGCAGGTAAGTGGGAGATAAATTGGATTGTTGATCCATTTTATGTTACTTTGTGGGATATCCAAGGAATTAAGATTGGATATCATTTCTATCATCCCCTAGAAACAAAGGTGTTTGTTTCTTGGAATGCAACCTTTTTTGGAAAGGGATTTTCTATTGGATAGAAAAGGCAGATGATAGAACTCGAAGAGGTTCGAGAGACACCCACAACAATAGAACCCACACCCGAAGAGCCAAGAGAGGAGATACAAGCTCCTAGCAGATACGAGAGAGTCTCGAGACCACCTATGAGGTATGGTCAGCTTCTTGAAGAAGGCCATGATGAGCCTAACCATGGATGTGATCCAAGGACCTTCAAGGAAGCGTTATCTGATGCCGATTCATCCAAGTGGCTTGAAGCAATGGAATCTGAGATGAATTCCATGCATTCGAACCAAGTGTAGGATCTTGTGGATCCAACTGAGGGAACTGTTCCCACAGGGACTTGGGGCGGATGGGAAGGTATTAACCTTCAAGGCGCGATTGGTGGCAAAAGGATGTACTCAAAGACAAGGAGTTGACTTTGAGGAAACCTTTTCCCAATCGCAATGTTCAAGTCCATAAGGATTTTATTAGCCATAGCTGCATAGTATGACTATGAGATATGGTAGATGGATGTTAAGACAAGTCTTTCTTAATATGGATTTTGAGAAAGTGTTTTACATGTCTCAACCTGAAGGGTTTACATCTGTCGGAAGTGAGCATATGGTATGCAAACTTCAGAGATCTATTTATGGTCTAAAGAAGGCATCTAGGAGTTGGAACCTCAGATTCGATAGTACGATCAAAGAGTTTGATTTACTAAGAATCATGAGGGACCCTGAGTGTATAAGAGGGTCAGTGGGAGTGTCGTGACATTCCCGATATTTTATGTTGATAACATTCTACTCATTGGGAATGATGTAGGAATGTTGCAATCAACTAAGATATGATTAGCGAGTGAGTTCTCGATACAGGACTTGGGTGAAGCATCTTCTGTATTGGGATACAGATCTATTGAGATAGATCGAAAAGATGGCTTGGTCTCACCCAGTCCACATACATGATACCATCGTGAAGCGGTTCTCGATGGATGCGTCCTTGAGAGGACATCTACCAATGTGTCATGGCGTGTCCCTATCCAAGTCTGTCTCCTGAGACTGATGCAGAGATAGTGACGATGACACGCATTCCGTATGCTTCGGCAATTGGTAACATAATGTATGGGATGATATCTACACGTCCTGACGTGGCGTTTTCACTATGTGTAGTGAAGAGATATCAATCGAACCCCGGTCTTCCACACCATAAAGCTGTGAAAGACATCCTCAAGTTGTTGAGAAGGACCAATAAGTTGTTCTTGGTCTATGGGGATAGAGAACTGAAATTGGAAGGCTATACCGACTCTAGCTTCCAAAGCGATATCGATAACTCGAAGTCAACCTCTAGTTTCGTATTCATGCTCAACGGTGCTGCTGTCTCTTGGAAGAGTTCCAAGCAAGACAATATTACGGATTCCAGCACAGAGGCCGAATACATTGCTGCATCAGATGCAGCAAGAGAGGCTGTTTGGATAAGGAATTTCGTCCAAGAGTTGGACGTCATTCCTAATGGAATTGCTCCTATCCCGGTGTTGTGTGACAACACGGGAGCTATAGCTCAAGCAAAGGAGCCAAGGTCTCATCAGAAATCCAAACTAGTATTGAGAAAGTACCACATCCTCGGAGAGATTGTGGAAAGAAGAGTAGTGTCTATTGACAAAGTCGGCTCCACAGATTATGTTGTTGATCCACTAGCTAAGCCTTTACCTGGACCATTATTCGACAAGCATCGCGAATCAATGGGTTTTAAGCATATGGGTAGTTGGCTCTAGTGCAAGTGGGAGATTGTTAGAGTAGGTGCCCGTCGAGCCAAGTGTTGGCCGAGTGTTCACAATGAAACTCTATGTATAAGCAGTCTTTATTTTAATAATATTTGAAATTATTACTTTGGCAAATCTTTATCTGTATACCCATGCTAGCTGCATAGATAAAGCCCTTGAATATACAAATAGTAGAAAGAATATGAGATGCTCATATGATGAGTATCATGAAACTCATATTTGTAATACTGTATATTCTAAACGGTTCCTAGTCGATTCAGCCGCCACTAAGAAGGATATAGGCCGCTCGAGTTAGAGACTAGTATCTGCGATGTGAGTACCATGTTTCATTGGTAGGGGACATTGTGATGTCCGAACATGCAGATAGGTGCTCCTGGTAGAGTGCACTGAACAACCCTCCATAAAAGGACTTTCCAAGTGGTTCTCACTTATCGAGTGGAAAAGTCCTGGTTTATGGTTGTACAGAATTAGTCCTTATGACCCGGGACAACATTGAGACTCTATGTGCTAGAATTACACTTTGACTTGTTTACCGACTCTCATGGGGTCATCAGGTGGCAAGGTTGGGTGTTCTGTCGAAACACATAGGAGTCGATGCATTGTAGTCGGGGATTCACCGCTTACCTTCGGGTATGGATATCCTATGTGTTATCATGTGTATGTAGATCGAAATCTCTGGCCAGAGTATGGTTGTAATTATGAAAGGTGTTTCATAGATTGCACCATCGATGCAACTACGACATGACACATAGTATCGATTCATTGACAACTCTCGATAAACCAATGGTTGTCGAATCGATCGGGATATATGAGTTGAAGGGACCGTACTGTACGCTAACCATAATTGAATGGTTCTTGCAGGCACTATCATGTGATACCTAGGGAATCACGTAAGCGATGCTGCTAGGCGTTTAACGTGATTGGTTGGGTACTATCAGACTTGAGTTCTGACGTTCTTACTATCAAGGAGTTGATAAGTAAGAATGGAGCAATTGGGGTATGCTCGAATAAGGACATGTTTAGTCCGAATCACATGGAGATGTGAACCCACGGCTAGTTGTATCAATGAACCATTGAGGGCCACACAAGTACTAGCTTTGTAAATCCCGATGAGAAGTAAAAATAGTTCAATGTGTTGAACGGCTTATAAAGGAGTTTATAAGCGTAAGGAAAATTAGAAGTATGACTTCTATAAAGGAGAAAATAGTTCAATGTGTTGAACGACTTATAAATGAGTTTATAAGTGTAAAGAAAAATAGAAGTATGACTTCTATGAGAGAAATGTAAATTTTAATTTATGGAAGTGTTCCTAAATTAAAATTTGGCCGAGTGAATAATGTATTTGAAAATTGTGATTTTCATAAACATTATTATGGACTAAATTAAATTAATTCAAGTGTTGAATTAATTAAACACTAGTGGACCTAGTAGAGTCCAAATAATTAAATTAATTCAAGTGTTGAATTAATTAAATAACATTGGGCCTTGTAGAACCCAATTGGAAATAATTATTTAACTAGTGGGCTTGAGTAAAATCAAGTAAAGATTGATTGGGCTCAAATGTGTTTGAGACAATTTAAATAAAAGTCCATGGGCCCTTGTAAATTGTTACAAGCCCACATGCAAAGCATGCTTGGGAGGTGAAGGGTTGGGGAATTATTTTCATTAAAAAATTGCATGGCATGCAAAAGTGAGTGACTACTTTTTCACACACCAAGACAACTCATTCCCTCCCCTTCTCTCTCTCTCATGGCCGAACTCTCCCTCACTTTTCTCTCAAAGTTTTCTCTCCATTTTTCTTCAATTTTTGGTTGAGGAAATCTTGCACTTCTCTTTGAAAAATCCTCATATTTTTCTAGTGCAAAATATGAGGGGATCTACCTAGTTGGTGGTGGGCCTAATTTGAAGGAAAGATTCAAGAAGGGAGTGCTCATTGGAAAGCTTGAAGATAGTTTCTACCTTTCAAGAGCTTTGTTGTTTGACAACAAAGTTGGAGCCATAATCAATCTCTTGAGATTGATAGGTATATTTCTTTAAAACACCCTATGTATGACATTTTTGTGTGTTTTTGTATTTGTTGCACAAAATGTAGGGGTGGCCGAAATTTTGTATGAAAAAATCGAATTTTTAAACTTCCGTTGCGCTTCCGGTCACCGTAACCGATCACCTTTCACGCCCGAGGGCCAAAGTCCAATAGGAACACATCTTGGACAGAAGAAGTGGCGCCCGGGCGGTAGTTTGTGACCGCCCGAGCGCCAATGTACAATCCGGGAAGGATTTGGACAGAGGATGCCGCGCTCGAGCGGTAGTTTATTACCGCCCGAGCGCCGGCCGAAATGCATGAAATATAGACACGTATCTTACACATGCAAGTTGGATATATATATATGTATGTATAGAACGAATTCATTCCTCAGAATTCAGAAGAAAGAGAGAAGCTCGAGAAAAGGGTTCTGAGAAATCCGTCCGTCTGAATTGTAATCCGACTTCGGTACCAAGTTCCTATCAACGTAGGCTACAACTTGACGTAAGTTTTGCTACGTTTTTATATGTTTTAAAATTAGACTATTGTCAGAAATGAATAGGATTCATATATGATGTTCATGTCAGGCTAGACATCATAGAAGCGAAGTCAGATTGAAAAACGGACCGTTTATGTAATTGTTATGATTTTCGGAGTCGATGTGACTGAGAATTCATATCAGATAGGTATTGTTATTGAGATTATGACTAGTATCGATATTGATTATGAGCTCTGGTATTATATCTGTGATGTTGGGATTGACGGGGTTACTGAAATTGTATTGTCATACCGTCGAAACATAAATGAATCGATATTGATCAGACTCAGTACTGATTGTGATTATATCGTGATATTGTCGATATGAATTGGATTGTGTCTTGATTCGATATTAATCAGAACAGGCTTTGAACTGAGCTGTATATTGACACAGTCTATTCGATATTGTGAATTCAGATTGACATGGACAGACGTGAAATGGAGTCTTCGTCTTCGTCAGATCATGAAGACAAAGGTATAAGTCAATGTGGTATTCGGAGATGGAATTGAGTCGGTTTAGACTTGGGTTTCCCTAAAGCACATACTTTACTTTATTGCATTGATATTTGCATTGATTGATTGTGATACTTGTTTTCTTGAGTTATATATTATAGGTATTAGAAGAGTAATCTTATGACAGAAGTGCAGTTAGTGGTGGGATCGCCACGGGCACATTGCACGATGTCATAAGATGGTGTATTGGCGGTTGTGCCAAAGACTGTCACTGAATGATTGATTATCGATGTGGGTAGACTGATAGCTTCTTCTATTACTGTTGGTTGATATTATATCGATGTGGATAGATGTATAGCTTCTTCTATTACTGTTGATTGATATTATATCGATGTGGATAGATTCATCGTTCTTTCTATTACTGTTAATCGATGTGGATAGAATCGGACTTTGTTCTATTACTGGTAATCGATATCATATCAATGTGAATAGAATCAGGGCTTGCTCTATTACTGGTAATCGATAATATATCAATGTGAATAGAATTAGGGCTTCGTCTATTACTGTTAATCGATACTGTATCGGTGTGGATAGAACTGGAGTCTTTTCTATTACTGTTAATCGATACTATATCGGCGTGGATAGAACTGGAGTCTTTTCTATTACTGTTAGTCGATATATACAGACCGACGTCTGGAACCGGGATCCCTAGACTAGGATGGAGTCTAGTCTGAATTTTGTAGCTACGAGTATTGTTGACAGTGGGTTATTGATTATGTTTCAGATTGTTACATATTGTTGATACCTGATTACATGCTTTATATTTGTTATATGATTGCATGTTTCATTGATTTATACTGGGAGTTATTCTCACCGGTTTATCCGGCTGTTGTCTTGTCTGTATGTGTACTTGACAACAGGTGGGACAGGTTCAGGGTCAAGGAGATGAGGAGAGATCGAGTTAGAGTGGAGACTTCGGACTTTGATCTGAGATAGGGTTTGAGCACTTGACATTAGTTGTTAAACTCTAGTTTGAATAAATGTTTTGTAATACAGGATTTGTATTTTATATACTGAGATGTATATATGTTTTATTTCACTACGTTCCGCAATTTAAAAAGAAAAATTTTTAGACCCTGTTTTATAATTGATTAATTAGTCTCAATGGTGATTAAAAACTTGATTAGCGTCCGGGTCCCCACAACAGGTGGTATCAGAGCTGTAGGTCCTTGAATTGTAAGTTCCTTAGCATTGAGATAAAAGTTAGTGAGCGGGGTAGATTGAGTTTTCTTTCCCTGCATGTGATTGCTAGCATGTGATTTCATATACTGATGATTTATATGTATGCTAGCATGATATTATGTTTTGTTGCCTGGATTTATATGGCATAGAAATGCATATAATGTTGAAATAACATTGTATCTGCTAAGATTTCAGTATGTTGCTACTGTGTATTAAACTACATGTTACCTGGATATCGGAGATGCTTTGGTAATATGTATGATATGAAACGGGATCAGAACCAATTCTTGATCAGAGGTAAGCTGATCAGGATTGGGATTGAGACGGACTTGTCTCCTGTTATTACTAATACCTGTGATTATCAGATATTCCTCCTAGACGAATTCCAGAACGGGGTAGTACATCGTATGATCAGATGGATGTGTCTGAAACTCTGATGGAAACACAGATGATAAGATTTCAGTCATTTCAACCACCGATTTTGAGGGGTGTTGAGACACCAGCTGATTGTGAGACTTGGCTGGAGGAGATCGAAATGCTGTTTGAATTTCTGGGATTCACAGACGAGTGCAGAATTAAACTGGTTGGGAATCAACTACGGGAAGTCGCTAGAAGTTGGTGGCTGGTAAACCGGGAAGCCATAGTACAGCGTGGTTTCATGATTACGCGGAAACTTTTCAAGGTTGAATTTTATCAAAGGTTTGTACCTTTATCATATCGGGAGGATAAAAGAGCAGAATTTGCAAATTTGAGGCAGGGTCCATTGAAGATTGATGAATATTTGGCCCATTTCTTCACCTTGTTACAGTTTGGTTCGCAAGTGGCTAGAAATGATACAGCTGTAGCTGATCAATTTATCAAAGGCTTGAATCCGGAAATACGTACGTTGGTAACTGTGAAACAACCGAGTAATTTTGCTGATACTCTGAATCGAGCCAGAAGAGCAGAAATCGTTCTAATGAGACAAAAAGAATCTTCATATGTTCTTCCAACACCGATACCACAACAACTGCCTTCCAGAATCGAGATGGGCAGCGGTAGTGGAGGAAAGAAAGAGATGTTGAAAGTTCAAAAGAAGCAATTCAAGAAATTTGGGAGCGGTTCATCTACCTCTAGCGGTTCTAGTCCAAGTTATACTGTCATTTATTGCAGAAATTGCGGGGGAAGACATTCCACAGAACAGTGCCGAGGAGTGTTTGGCAACTGCCGCATTTGTAAACAGCAAGGACATTTTGCTAGAGTGTGTCCACAGAAAAGCTTCCGAAGATCTTATGGAGCAGAACCATCTGGTTGTAAAGACCAGGAGACAGACCCAGGACAGACTTGATAAGATTGTAACAGGTAACTGTTCTTTTATGATTATGTTGAAAAGGTATTGTGAAGTATTCATACTGAAAGGGGATCGGTTACGGTGACCGGAAGCGCAACGGAAGTTTAAAATTTTTATTTTTCATGATAAATTTCGGCCACCTCTACTATATTGTGTAGCAAATACAACAAACACCAAATAATGTCATACATAGGGTGTTTAGAAGTTTTACCTATCAATCACAAGGATTGATGTATGGCTCCAACTTTGTTGTTAAACAACAAAGCTCTTGAATGGCATGAAGAAATCTACAAGCTTCCTCCTACCTTGAATCTTTCCTTCAAATTAAGCCCACCACCAACTAGGTAGATCCCCTCATATTTTGCACTAGAAAAATATGAGGATTTTTCATTTGAGAAGAGAGTGTTTCTTCAACCATTGAAGAAAGAAAAATTGGAGAGAAAGTGAATAGTATTTTCGGCACTATTCATCCTTGGAGAGAAGGAGAGACATTTTTTTGGTTGTGGGAAAAAGTAGAGTCAAAAAGGTGCATGCTATGCCTTGAAAACTCAAAAAGTAGTCTCCCAACCTTTCACCTCTCAAGCATGCATATTATATGGTTTTTATCAAAATAAAAACCATGGACTAAATTTAATATCTCAAACATATTTGAGACTAATTAAACATTACTTGAATTTTCCCAAGTCCCACTAGTTAAATAATTAATTTAAATTGAGCTCTACAAGACTCAATATAATTTAATTAATTCAACACTTGAATTAATTTAATTATTTGGACTCTACTAGGTCCACTAGTGTTTAATTAATTCAACACTTGAATTAATTTAATTTAGTCCATAATAATGCTTATGAAAATCACAATTTTCAAATATATTATTCACTTGGCCAAATTTTAATTTAGGAACACTTCCATAAATCAAAATTTACATTTCTCTCATAGAAGTCATACTTCTATTTTTCTTTATGCTTATAAACTTATTTATAAGCCGTTCAACACATTGAACTAGTTTCTCCTTTATAGAAGTCATACTTCTAATTTTTCCTTACGCTTATAAACTCCTTTATAAGCCGTTCAACACATTGAACTATTTTTACTTCTCAACGGGATCTAGAAAGCTAGTACTTGTGTGGCCCTCAATGGTTCACTGATACAACTAGCCGTGGGTTCACATCTCTCTGTGATTCGGACTAAACATGTCCTTATATGAGCATACCCCAATTGCTCCATTCTTATTTATCAACACATTGATAACAAGAACGTCAGAACTCAAGTCTGATAGTACCCAACCAATCATGTTAAACGCCTAGCAGCATCGCTTACATGATTCCCTAGGTATCAAATGATAGTGCCTGCAAGAACCATTCAATTATGGTTAGCGTATAGTACGGTCCCTTCAACTCATATATCCAGACCGATTCGACAACCATTGGTTTATCGAGAGTTGTCAATGAATCGATACTATGTGTCATGTCGTAGTTGCATCGATGGTGTAATCTATGAAACCCCTTTCATAATTACCACCATACTCTGGCCAGAGATTTCAACCTACATACACATGATAACACATAGGATATCCATACCCGAAGGTAAGCGGTCAATCCCCGACTACAATGCATCGACTCCTATGTGTTTCGACAGAACACCCAACCTTGCCACCTGATGACCCCATGAGAGTCGGTAAACAAGTCAAAGTGTAATTCTAGCACATAGAGTCTCAATGTTGTCCCGGGTCATAAGGACTAATGGTGTACAACCATAAACCAGGACTTTTCCACTCGATAAGTGAGAACCACTTGGAAAGTCCTTTAATGGAGGGTTGTTCAGTGCACTCTACCAGGAGCACCTATCTGCATGCTCGGACATCACAATGTCCCCTACCAATGAAACATGGTACTCACATTGCAGATACTAGTCTCTAACTCAAGCGGCCTATATCCTTCTTAGTGGCGGCTGAATCGACTAGGAACCGTTTAGAATATACAGTATTAAAAATATGAGTTTCATGATACTCATCATATGAGCATCTCATATTCTTTCTACTATTTGTATATTCAAGGGCTTTATCTATGCAACTAGCATGGGTATACAGATAAAGATATGCCAAAATAATAATATCAAATATTACTAAAATAAAGATTGCTTATACATAGAGTTTCATTGTGAACACTCGGCCAACACTTGGCTCGACGGGCACCTACTCTAACATCTCCCACTTGCACTAGAGCCAACTACCCATATGCTTAAACCATTGATTCGCTATGCTTGTCGAATAATGGTCCAGGTAAAGGCTTAGCTAGTGGATCACAACATTGTCCTGCGGAGCCGACTATGTCAAAGACCTTCTCTACTTTCCACAATCTCTCCGAGGATGTGGTACTTCTCAATACATGTTTTGGACTTCTGATGAGACCTTGGCTCCTTTGCTTGAGCTAAAGCTCCCCGTGTTGTCCACACAACACCGGGACAGGAGCAACTCAATTAGGAATGACGTCAACTCTTGGACAAAATTCCTTATCCAACAGGCAACAGCCTCCCTTGCTGCATCTGATGCAGCAATGTATTCGGCCTCTGTGCTGGAATCCGCAGTATTGTCTTGCTTGGAACTCTTCCAATAGACAAGCAGCAGCACCATTGAGCATGAATACAAACCCAGAGGTTGACTTCGAGTCATCGATATCGCTTTGGAAGCTAGAGTCGGTATAGCCTTCCAATTTTAGTTCTCCACCCCATAGACCAAGAACAATTTATTGGTCCTTCTCAACTACTTGAGGATGTCTTTCACAGCTTTCCAGTGTGGAAGACCAGGGTTCGATTGATATCTACTCACTACACTTAGTGCGAAAGCCACGTCAGGACGTGTAGATATCATCCCATACATGATGCTACCAATCGCAGATGCATAAGGAATGCTTTGTCATCGCCGCTATCTCTGCATCAGTCTTGAAAGACAGACTTGGATAGGGACACGCCATGACACATTGGTAGATGTCCTCTCTTGGACTTATCCATCGAGCACCGCTTCACGATGGTATCAATGTATGTGGATTGGGTGAGACCAAGCAATCTTTTCGATCTATCTCTATAGATCTGTATCCCAAAACAAAAGATGCTTCACCCAAGTCCTGCATCGAGAACTTACTCGCTAACCATATCTTAGTTGATTGCAACATTCCTACATCATTCCCAATGATTAGAATGTCATCAACATAAAACACCAGGAATGTCACAACACTCCCACTGACCTTCTTATACACACAGGGTTCCTCAGGATTCTTAGTAAATCAACTCTTTGATTGTACTATCGAATCTAAGGTTCCAACTCCTAGATGCCTGCTTTAGACCATAAATAGATCTTTGAAGTTTGCATACCATATGCTCACTTCCGACAGATGTAAACCCTTCAGGTTGAGACATGTAAATCACTTTCTTAATATCCCTATTAAGAAAGGCTGTCTTAACATCCATCTGCCATATCTCATAGTCATACTATGCAGCTATGGCTAGCAATATGCTTATAGACTTGAACATTGCAACTGGTGAAAAGGTTTCCTCAAAGTCAACTCCTTGTCTTTGAGTATATCCTTTTGCCACCAATCGCACCTTTGAAGGTCAATACCTTCCCATCCGCCCCAAGTTTCCTCTTGTAAATCCATTTACACCCTATGGGAACAATTCCCTCAGGTGGATCCATGAGATTCCACACTTGGTTCGAATGCATGGAATTTATCTCAGATTCCATAGCTTCAAGCCATTTGGATGAATCGGCATCAGATAACGCTTACTTGAAGGTCCTTTGATCACATCCATGGTTAGGCTCATCATGGCCCTCTTCAAGAAGCTGACCATACCTCAAAGGTGGTCTCGACACTTTCTCGGATCTTTTAGGAGCTTGTATCTTCTCACTTGGCTCTTCGGGTGTGGGTTCTATAATTGTGGGTGTCTCTCGAACCTCTTCGAGTTCTATCATCCCCCATTTTCTATCCAATAGAAATTTCTTTTCCAAAAAGGTTGCATTCCTAGAAACAAACACCTTTGTTTCTTGAGGATGATAGAAGTAGAATCCAATCGAATTCATTGGATATCCCACAAAGTAGCATAAAATGGATCGACTATCCAATTTATCTCCCACTACCTGCTTCATAAGCAGGGCACCCCCATATTCTAAGATAAGAATACTTAGGGGGCTTACCCATCCATATCTCATATGGTGTATGCCTTTGAATGGACATTTAGTGGAATATCTTTCAATTTTAAGTTGTAGAGATCGTTTTCAAGTTCTTCAGTACCAATTAAACATTCATTCTTGTAAATGTTGCAAACATCTTTGCTAAATAAACAAGAATATCCATCTTTATCACAATAGAAATGGAAATAATGTTTTTCACCAAAAAGGTACAAACAAAACATCTCTTAAAAATTAACTTAAAATCATTGTTCAACAATAAGTAAACATTTCTTAAGGTCTTGGCAGCAACTCTTGCCCCATTGCCCATCCTCTAGAAGGTCACACCTTCCTTAAGCTTTCTACTTCTTCCCATCAACTGTAACACATTACAGAGATGTGATCCATAACCGGTATCTAATACCCAAGAAGTAGAGTTAATTGAAATGTTTACTTCAATTTAGAACATACCGTTTCCAGAACTCTTCTGGGCCAGATATTCCTTGCAATTTCCCCTCCAATGTCCAGGCTTCTTGCAGTGATGACAAACATCACCAGTCTTGTCAGCCTTAACTGGTCTGGCAGCCTCAACGGGATTCGAAGATTGCCTCAACAAGGGCACGTTCTTCTTGGGACGTTGGAAAGAACACTTCTTTCCATTCCCATGTGGATCAATCTTCGTACCAGATGAAGAACCCACATAAAGAACCAACTTCTCTTTCTTGATGGTTGATTCAAACGTAACAAGCATATTCACCAACTCCTCAAGGGTCGGCTCCATCTTGTTCATGTTGAAGTTCACCACAAAAGGATCAAATGAGCTAGGCAGTGATAAAAGCAACACGTCGGTGGTCAACTCCAAAGGCAAGATCAGATCCATGTCAACGAGCTTGTCCACAAGCCCAATCATCTTCAGGCCATGCTCATGGACCGAGGCCCCATCTCGCATGCGCATAGTGATCAGCTCCTTGACGGTAGCATGCCTAAGAGGCCGTGTTTGCTCACCAAAGAGCTCTTTGAGGTGCTTATGAATGTCAGCAGCATTCTTTGCACCCTCAAAACGCCTCTGCAGCTCATCATTCATAGAAGTCAGCATATAACACCTGGCTATCAAGTCATGGTCACACCATTCCTTGTAAGCCTGCAATTCCTCAGGATTGCAGTCAGTCGGAGCCTCAACAGGGGGCGAATCAGTCAGTGTGTATGCTACCCTTTCCGAATTCAAGACGATTTTCAGGTTTCTTAGCCAAGTGAGGTAATTAGGTCCAGTTAATATGTGTTTGTCGAGTATTACGGATATCGGATTGCGAATCGAAGACATTGTCAATTTGTACTGAAAAGTAAAAACAGATAAATGTTGATGACTATTTTAAAATATTTAGTAAGATATGAAGTTTGGACTTTTACTTCATAAATATTTGCTCCCACTGTTTTGACATCTTTCACTACCCTCTAGTGAAAACGGGAAACTCCTTTCCTCAGTAGGTACGTAAGATCCAATTAGCGAATTATGATCCCGAATAATATCAGCCAATCACAATTCCTAAAAGGTAGTTTCCAATTGCAAAACAATGCAACCCTCTATGTAAACTTTTGTCTCACGTTTGATTAGGACCCAATAATATGACGTCATTCATCTTCACGTGTCAAGCCTTACCCATCGATGTTGAACCTTAATAGACGGTCGCCATGAGTTCCCCCAATAATATGAGCCGAAATCATGGGAGTTCCACGTAGTTCACATCACCATGTCAATGGATGTCACAGCTTTCCGGCACCCAAAGCTCCCCCAATAATATGAGCCGAGCCCCGAGTACGGGTAGCATTCATCATGCACCCATTGTCGATGGAAGACAAGGAAATTATAAACAAATTTATAATTCCCCTTTTCGGGCTTGATATTAATTTTGAATCTTATTCAAAATGAGGGTTTTTAATTTTGAAAGGTCTCGTCATTAATTTTATTTAAAAAAGCTCGCCATGTTTGATCGTATGTTTGCCGGATTCATGCAACTTTGTTATTATCATAATAATAACGCACATACTCATTATTTATAACATATCATGCATATATTATAAACAGTAAACAAAACAAGGATGATCAATCTCCCCAATACTAACGGACCGTGTGAGCTAAACACGGGCCTAGGTCCAATCCTAGGGAAATGCACGGATGCAAATGCAACTATTACATAAGCTTCCAATATTTACATGTCTTCGATCTTCATAACCATCATGGCCACCATCTTCCAATCTTGATCATCCACTATATTAATATTTACAAATAAATATCCATGGAAAATAGGGATACATCTCATGGGGGTGGGAACGGGCCATAAACCAAGCCCACTTTATAAATTGATAATTATTACAATCATTCAACACAAAATATCCTAGCATACACCTAGCAAATTGGGCTTGGGCTTTTGATCATCTTTCATGCATAATATCACATATCATACACCATCAATTAATTATCACAATAATTAATTGATCCAATATTATATATCTTGATCCAATCACTAACCGCCACGATTATAAACTAAATTAACAAAGTATACAAACACCTTTTTCTACTTTCCAATTAATTTATTTATAACCAAATTTCTTGTAAATCACCATTTACTATAAATATTTAAAGTCCAACTTAAAATATTTATTTCATGAGAAAATATTTGCAACTTTTGTAATTTTAAACTTAAGGGCCCAAAAATTCATTTTTCACCAAAAACGTTTTGGCTCATTTAAAATTCACAAATATGTTAGCCATCCAATGGCCCAACAACTCAAGGCCCGTGACACTTTGATAATCCAAAACATTTTTGGAAACCTTAGTCGTCATCGCCGTCGCCGGAGCTCCGTCGCCGGATTCCGGCCAACATGCCAAAATATTTTTTTTTTATTTTTCGAAAGGGGGCTGTTCGGGCAGCCCGAGCTGCCCGAAATGGGCAGCAACATGCTGCCCAAAAACACCCCAAAAATCGGCCCTCGATTTGTTGTTTTGGTTGTCTCATGCGGTTAGAAATCGATCTCAACATAATATCTTGTAGTTGCTACACAAAATCGTAACCATAGCTCGGATACCACTTGAAAGGGGATCGGTTACGGTGACCGGAAGCGCAACGGAAGTTTAAAATTTTTATTTTTCATGATAAATTTCGGCCACCTCTACTATATTGTGTAGCAAATACAACAAACACCAAATAATGTCATACATAGGGTGTTTAGAAGTTTTACCTATCAATCACAAGGATTGATGTATGGCTCCAACTTTGTTGTTAAACAACAAAGCTCTTGAATGGCATGAAGAAATCTACAAGCTTCCTCCTACCTTAAATCTTTCCTTCAAATTAAGCCCACCACCAACTAGGTAGATCCCCTCATATTTTGCACTAGAAAAATATGAGGATTTTTCATTTGAGAAGAGAGTGTTTCTTCAACCATTGAAGAAAGAAAAATTGGAGAGAAAGTGAATAATATTTTCGGCACTATTCATCCTTGGAGAGAAGGAGAGACATATTTTTGGTTGTGGGAAAAAGTAGAGTCAAAAAGGTGCATGCTATGCCTTGAAAACTCAAAAAGTAGTCTCCCAACCTTTCACCTCCCAAGCATGCATATTATATGGTTTTTATCAAAATAAAAACCATGGACTAAATTTAATTATCTCAAACATATTTGAGACTAATTAAACATTACTTGAATTTACCCAAGTCCCACTAGTTAAATAATTAATTTAAATTGAGCTCTACAAGACTCAATATAATTTAATTAATTCAACACTTGAATTAATTTAATTATTTGGACTCTACTAGGTCCACTAGTGTTTAATTAATTCAACACTTGAATTAATTTAATTTAGTCCATAATAATGCTTATGAAAATCACAATTTTCAAATATATTATTCACTTGGACAAATTTTAATTTAGGAACACTTCCATAAATCAAAATTTACATTTCTCTCATAGAAGTCATACTTCTATTTTTCTTTACGCTTATAAACTCATTTATAAGCCGTTCAACACATTGAACTAGTTTCTCCTTTATAGAAGTCATACTTCTAATTTTTCCTTACGCTTATAAACTCCTTTATAAGCCGTTCAACACATTGAACTATTTTTACTTCTCAACGGGATCTAGAAAGCTAGTACTTGTGTGGCCCTCAATGGTTCACTGATACAACTAGCCGTGGGTTCACATCTCTATGTGATTCGGACTAAACATGTCCTTATATGAGCATACCCCAATTGCTCCATTCTTATTTATCAACACATTGATAACAAGAACGTCAGAACTCAAGTCTGAGATTACCCAACCAATCATGTTAAACGCCTAGCAGCATCGCTTACATGATTCCCTAGGTATCAAATGATAGTGCCTGCAAGAACCATTCAATTATGGTTAGCGAACAGTACGGTCCCTTCAACTCATATATCCCGACCGATTCGACAACCATTGGTTTATCGAGAGTTGTCAATGAATCGATACTATGTGTCATGTCGTAGTTGCATCGATGGTGTAATCTATGAAACCCCTTTCATTATTACCACCATACTCTGGCCAGAGATTTCAACCTACATACACATGATAACACATAGGATATCCATACCCGAAGGTAAGCAGTCAATCCCCGACTACAATGCATCGACTCCTATGTGTTTCGACAGAACACCCAACCTTGCCACCTGATGACCCCATGAGAGTCAATAAACAAGTCAAAGTGTAATTCTAGCACATAGAGTCTCAATGTTGTCCCGGGTCATAAGGACTAATGGTGTACAACCATAAACCAGGACTTTTCCACTCGATAAGTGAGAACCACTTGGAAAGTCCTTTAATGGAGGGTTGTTCAGTGCACTCTACCAGGAGCACCTATCTGCATGCTCGGACATCACAATGTCCCCTACCAATGAAACATGGTACTCACATTGCAGATACTAGTCTCTAACTCGAGCGGCCTATATCCTTCTTAGTGGCGGCTGAATCGACTAGGAACCGTTTAGAATATACAGTATTAAAAATATGAGTTTCATGATATTCATCATATGAGCATCTCATATTCTTTCTACTAGTTGTATACTCAAGGGCTTTATCTATGCAACTACCATGGGTATACAGATAAAGATGTGCCAAAATAATAATATCAAATATTACTAAAACAAAGATTGCTTATACATAGAGTTTCATTGTGAACACTCGGCCAACACTTGGCTCGACGGGCACCTACTCTAACACATACGTTATATACATGATTTTGTATGAACAACATTGATATATGTTGTATCTGTTGGGTCTGTGTATACTGTAGTATTGAGTTTTGTTTTAATCTTTTGGAGGAAAAGATTGTTATCAGTGAATTCTGTAAATATCATATACTGAAGTAAAATGAGAATGAGATGGAATTAGATGATGTTGTACTTGTGTTGTTTGATTTTAACTATATTATTGATATATAATAACAAGTACAGAGTGAGTATAGATTCTTGCCAGGAGATGGTAAGATTTTGACCTGAAATGGCCAAAGAATAAATAATGTACGGTAAGAATTCTCGATTTTGAATTCCTTGATATCCGTACTATATGACTTGATGATTCTAGAAAGGAATGGAGTAATTCCTTATATGTATTCAGTTGATTACTGAAATCGAGCATATCTGGAGCTGATTTGTCGATGGCAGGGGATTTGCTATAATCTTGCAGATTTAGATTTTAGATTTGCTTTGTATCAGGGAGATGGATTACAGCCTTGATTCTATACCAGGTACTGGTGTTATTTTAGAATCCTGTATAGAATAATACTGAATGAATTAAAAGAATTGAGATAGCAGTTTGATGATTTATGGCCTGAGAGTTAGGGTTATATCTGAATATGTATTTCTCTATGAGATATCTCAGTTCTGTTATGGGTTGATGAATCCTGTATTCAGAGGTATTCTGATGATTTTATACCGTGTATCTATTATGCGTTGATATACTCGTGATATAAGATTGATTGAATTGAATATCTTGTATGGAAGAATCTGGGAGTTCAGATTATTGTATACCAAATGGTTTGGATATAAAGATAGTTGAGGACAGTGATTACTGACTGAAACAACAGCAATATCAGATAGTTATATTTGCTGGAGTTTGGTAGGTTATTATATCCGATTGTTGGTTTGAAATTGCTTGCGAATTGTTATTGTTCTAAAACAGTATTGAGACATATTATATTGTTTGGGGGACATTACATTCGAAGAAGATATAGCAGTTGATCTAAACGATTTGAAGATGTGATCAGTTAGTCAGCATTATCAGATATTGATTTATACTCGAATCGGAGCCGATATTAATATTATTAGGAATCCGTATATGATACCGATTGTGATATATTATTGTGATTATATACAGTGCAACCGAATCTGAGCGTCGATCAGAGCATCAGGTAGGTATTACTGTTATATATATATCTTGTTTGTGCCGAATATTCCGAATCTGGAATGACAGACAGGGTCAGAAGTGCACAGTGATCGATTCAGTATTCTTTTCCGTAACAGAACAGGTATGAAATTTGAAAGTATGGTTTTGATATAAACAAATGCGATCAGTGGTGGCAGAATATGTATTGAAATATGTGAATTGCCAACAATTGAAGACAGAAAGAGGGAAACCAAGAGATTGATTATCTTGATTGTCGATTTTTTTAAATAGAAATGGGAGTACATTTCTATGGATTGTGTGATGATACTACTACAATCTTTCCAAGATAGTGGTTATGATTGAACGATTGTTCAAATCTGCATAAGTTATATTGTACAGGATGACGTACAAATATGACCAGACGACTGAGAGGTATGTCAGAAACGGGAGTCAGATTGTATTGAATGCCAGAGTTGATTTTATCAGACTGTGATTTTCGTTTGATATTATTCTTTTGGCTGAGTATATGGCATGATTTTTATCTATGATGTATAGATTGACGGATAGTCGGAGTGAACTATCCTGATACTGGAGGATATCCAGGAAATGTAGTGCTGGATTATAGCACTAGTTGACATGATTCATTGTCACTTTTGAACTATTGTACGATAATAGCTATTAAACGAGTATCGAAATAGCTTGAGTTGAAATATTGTACAGTGAAAACTGCTATTTTCCTTCTTATGGGAATGATATTACAGTGATGCTTGAGAGCAGATTTGCTAAGATCAATGATCTGATAAAGGAAATAAAACCGATTCAGAAGAAAGGAGGATAGCTCAGAATACATAGACTAATAAGCCAATGTCGGACGATGACTGTTGGTATGGGAAACCGAAGATTGAGTATATTTCTGACTGAGATATTTATTGTTATGAGTTGTTGATTGGCATATACGGATGCTGTATAGCCAATATTTTACAATTGATTCGGTCACGAATCATTTCAAGTAGTAGTATGACATTATACTTCTTGAATGAGTGTTTTCCGTTTGGAGTCAAGATCCGGGAAAGAAAGATACTTCAGAATGATGTTAATGAAAGTAGTTTGGATGTTAAACTCTGTTATATATTTCTCCTGATAGATTTGAATTAATTTAGTGAGAGTTCGAGGACGAACTCAGATCTTAGAGGGGGAGAAATATAATGCCCGGAAATTTAATCCTAGTAATCTGTAATTATTGATTTATAATTTGATATGATTATGAGAGGATTAATCGGGACACGAAATAAAATTATATTTGAAGGGTGCAATTTTTGGACAGAAACATTGGCGCCCGAGCGGTAAAAAATGACCGCCCGAGGGCCAAAGTCCAATAGGAACACATCTTGGACAGAAGAAGTGGCGCCCGGGCGGTAGTTTGTGACCGCCCGAGCGCCAATGTACAATCCGGGAAGGATTTGGACAGAGGATGCCGCGCTCGAGCGGTAGTTTATTACCGCCCGAGCGCCGGCCGAAATGCATGAAATATAGACACGTATCTTACACATGCAAGTTGGATATATATATATGTATGTATAGAACGAATTCATTCCTCAGAATTCAGAAGAAAGAGAGAAGCTCGAGAAAAGGGTTCTTGTATATGTGTTGAAAATCCTTACGCCTTTTCTGAGAAATCCGTCCGTCTGAATTGTAATCCGACTTCGGTACCAAGTTCCTATCAACGTAGGCTACAACTTGACGTAAGTTTTGCTACGTGTTGATATGTTTTAAAATTAGACTATTGTCAGAAATGAATAGGATTCATATATGATGTTCTTGTCAGGCTAGACATCATAGAAGCGAAGTCAGATTGAAAAACGGACCGTTTATGTAATTGTTATGATTTTCGGAGTCGATGTGACTGAGAATTCATATCAGATAGGTATTTCTATTGAAATTATGACTAGTATCGATATTGATTATGAGCTCTGGTATTATATCTGTGATGTTGGGATTGACGGGGTTACTGAAATTGTATTGTCATACCGTCGAAACATCAATGAATCGATATTGATCAGACTCAGTACTGATTGTGATTATATCGTGATATTGTCGATATGAATTGGATTGTGTCTTGATTCGATATTAATCAGAACAGGCTTTGAACTGAGCTGTATATTGACACAGTCTATTCGATATTGTGAATTCAGATTGACATGGACAGACGTGAAATGGAGTCTTCGTCTTCGTCAGATCATGAAGACAAAGGTATAAGTCAATGTGGAATTGGGAGATGGACTTGAGTCGGTTTATACTTGGGTTTCCCTAAAGCACATACTTTACTTTATTGCATTGATATTTGCATTGATTGATTGTGATACTTGTTTTCTTGAGTTATAGATTACAGGTATTAGAAGAGTAATCTTATGACAGAAGTGCCGTTAGTGGTGGGATCGCCACGGGCACATTGCACGATGTCATAAGATGGTGTATTGGCGGTTGTGCCAAAGATTGTCACTGGATGATTGATTATCGATGTGGGTAGACTGATAGCTTCTTCTATTACTGTTGTTTGATATTATATCGATGTGGATAGATGTATAGCTTCTTCTATTACTGTTGATTGATATTATATCGATGTGGATAGATTCATCGTTCCTTCTATTACTGTTAATCGATGTTATATCGATGTGGATAGAATCGAACTTTGTTTTATTACTGGTAATCGATATCATATCAATGTGAATAGAATCAGGGCTTGCTCTATTACTGGTAATCGATAATATATCAATGTGAATAGAATCAGGGCTTCGTCTATTACTGTTAATCGATACTGTATCGGTGTGGATAGAACTGGAGTCTTTTCTATTACTGTTAATCGATACTATATCGGTGTGGATAGAACTGGAGTCTTTTCTATTACTGTTAGTCGATATATACAGACCGACGTCTGGAACCGGGATCCCTAGACTAGGATGTAGTCTAGTCTGAATTTTGTAGCTACGAGTATTGTTGACAGTGGGTTATTGATTATGTTTCAGATTGTTACATATTGTTGATACCTGATTACATGTTTTATATTTGTTATATGATTGCATGTTTCATTGATTTATACTGGGAGTTATTCTCACCGGTTTATCCGGCTGTTGTCTTGTCTGTATGTGTACTTGGCAACAGGTGGGACAGGTTCAGGGTCAAGGAGATGAGGAGAGATCGAGTTAGAGTGGAGACTTCGGACTTTGATCTGAGATAGGGTTTGAGCACTTGACATTAGTTGTTAAACTCTAGTTTGAATAAATGTTTTGTAATACAGGATTTGTATTTTATATACTGAGATGTATATATGTTTTATTTCACTACGTTCCGCAATTTAAAAAGAAAAATTTTTAGACCCTGTTTTATAATTGATTAATTAGTCCCAATGGTGATTAAAAACTTGATTAGCGTCCGGGTCCCCACAACCCATTTCCCTGTCTTTAATTTCTGCTTGCAGTGTTATCAGATCTGTTTCCAATTGAGCATAGACTGCCTTGTCGTTGAAGGCAGTTGGACTAAGGGATTAAAATTTTGCCTGAGTTCAGCAACTATTTGCTGCAACTTTTGTTCCAGAGATAAGTCAAAGAAATAATTCTTCCTTTGCAAAGCTTTCTGAATAGAGGAAGCCTTAACTGTTTTTAACACTAGTCGTTCTAGATCAATAAATCTTTTCAAATTGGATTTATTGCGCAGTTCCTTAGCAAAAACATTAACTCTGAAATTGACCCATTCCTCAAAAACTTGGTGCTTCTCTGCTGCAAATATATTGACTTCTTGCCAGATGAGGTCAATGTGAGTTTGAATTGCATTCGAGGGTCTGGGTTCTTCTTGAAGTTTACTCTTGCCCTTGGAGTCACTCAAAATGTGTGGGATAGTTAATCCTGATGTAGTTGCGTCAATATTTTCTCTGAGTATTATTCCGGTGGGTCTGGCAAATGGCAAAGAAGAGTAAGGTGAGATACTAATCAGTGGAGCTTTGACCCCTGGAAGTTTTGATGATTTGCTGGATGCAGTGATGTTTGGCAGAAATGAGGATAATGGTAACTGATCCTCAGTTAAGGATGCAACTGAAACTTCCTTTGAGAAAACATCCTGGATTGGCTGTTGAGCTCCTGTATCCATTACCTGATTAGTGGATGTGGGTTTATCATGATCAACTGATTTGGTCTTCAGTGTCCTTGGTTTCTTAACAATTTGAAGAGGTAGAATCTTCTGACTATCAGGATCACTGAGAGTCAGTTTGCGTTTTGACTTTTTCTTCTTTGTTAAGTTCTTGGCAACTTTGACTGATTTGGGAGCAGCCTGCTCCACCCCAATTTCCTTCTTGATCTTGATGAATTTCTCTGGAGAAAGATCTAATTTGGTTTTTGATGGTAGAATGTTTTTAGCATGGAACACCTTGAATCTTGATAATCTGTCAGAATCATCAGCAATTAACCCTTGGTTTTTCAGCAGATAACTGAGCTGGACAGCAAAACCTTTGGATTTCTTAGCAGAAGAGAACATGTTCTTCAAAATAGTGAATAGAAAATGCTTCCAGTTGATTCGTCGTCCAGTCAGGATTACGGTGATGAGTTGAAACTTTTCCAGAGTCAGAGCAGCAAACGACCCAGCCTTCGCCAAAAGCCCTTTGGCTACAATGTCTGCCAGCAGTTGCACCTCGTGCTTTAACTCCTTTTTAGGATCGGAAACTTTGATTTTCCGTCCATCTGCAGAGAGTAAAGTTTGCATCTCTTCGATTTCCGATGCTTTGATCTCAGAAATTTGTGCTAGCCCATCAGAAGGCAGTGAAAATAAATCTCCAAAAGAATCTTCAGAGATGATCATTAGTTTGTTATTGATGGTAGCAGCAATGTTTTCATCAGAATTGATGAATCCTGTTGAATAGAAGTCGTGAAGCTCTTTGGGATAAATTTCATGAGCGTAGAGACCCAAAAATGGTTTTAAGCCTGCTGATTCCAGTTGTTGAAATACTTTCTTTACATCAGCGTCTGTAATGGACATAATTGAGTTGAAGTTGATAGCCATGGCGTTCAAAAGATGTGCTGGAATCTGGTTTGCCATTTGAAAGTGTTAGAAATTCTGATATCTCTCAAGATAAAAATTAAGAGAAATGAGAGTTCTTTAGAAAGATAAAATTCTCGTAAATGAAAACTGAAATGAAGCGGGAAATAGTATTTTATGACTGTTTGAATTTTCGGACACGTGTCAGTCCAGTAAAATTTTTGAGTAAAAATATGTGTACGTGTACTGTAATCGTGTGTGTAAAATAATGAGTGGTAAAAAATGTATACACGTTATAAACTGAAATTCATCATGAATTAGCAGACAGTCATGTCATTTGATGTGGAATATAATAGGTTTAATTATTTAACTTTCATGAGAAGATTAGTTGAATAATCAACTGAACGATCAGTTAGGGAAAACTGATTCTTTTCAGTTGAGAATTCACTAACAACTGTCTTCTCAGTTAACTTCTTAAACCTTCATTCCCCCTAAATAGATGCATTAAATAAAATAATCCTGATAAAAAAAATCCCAAGGTTTGGTAGTGTAATCGTCTTTTAAAAGAGTGTCCTTTCATCTTCCTTGACCTGGCCTATAAATAAGAATAGAAGTTAGTCACAAGCATCAGCAGAAAATACTCAAAGATAAATGGCAGGAGCAAGTAGTTCAAACATTGATCCTTTTTCACTGGAAGTACAGAAAGCTGCTATAGAAGACAAAGTTTTCTATGCTAGTCTTCCCTACTGGGAAGAATTACTGAAGCTCGAACTCCTGTATAACTCGGGAAAGGTTACTTCGTTCAGGCGGATGGCCCAACTGAGAGAGGTGCGAGAGCACTTAAAGATTTCTGCAGAGGTGGATGCCCTCAAGGAAGGCCATCTTTATGAGCTGATGATGCGCAAAGAGTTGGAGATTCTTAACAGCATCGCTTCTTCACACAGTTTCTCCAAAACTTCGTCCTCAGCACTAGCTGTTCGGTAAACAAGTCAAAGTGAAATGCTAGCACATAGAGTCTCAATGTTGTCCCGGGTCATAAGGACTAATGGTGTACAACCATAAACTAGGACGTTTCCACTCGATAAGTGAGAACCACTTGGAAAGTTCTTTAATGGAGGGTTGTTCAGTGCACTCTACCAGGAGCACCTATCTGCATGCTCGGACATCACAATGTCCCCTACCAATGAAACATGGTACTCACATCGCAGATACTAGTCTCTAACTCGAGCGGCCTATATCCTTCTTAGTGGCGGCTGAATCGACTAGGAACCGTTTAGAATATACAGTATTACAAATATGAGTTTCATGATACTCATCATATGAGCATCTCATATTCTTTCTACTATTTGTATATTCAAGGGCTTTATCTATGCAACTAGCATGGGTATACAGATAAAGATGTGCCAAAATAATAATTTCAAATATTACTAAAATAAAGATTGCTTATACATAGAGTTTCATTGTGAACACTCGGCCAACACTTGGCTCGACGGGCACCTACTCTAACACTAGTTTGATAGCAGTTAGGGCAGTTGTAGCAGCTGGTGTAGAAGGTTCCACTTCTCTGGTTTGCAACTCAAACTCGTAGGCTTTTAAATCATAAAAATAAATCTTGCAGTTCGGCCTTTTTCATGTCCTTTGATTCTCGGATTTCTATGGTCTTAACATCCCATTCCTTGGGAAGACCTTGACTACTTTCAGTGCTACCTCTTTATTTAAATACACTTTTCTGAGTGCATTCAGCTCGTTTACTATGCTACTGATTCTTTCATCATATTCGTGCATGGATTCTCCAATCTTCATCTTAATATTGTAGAATTTTTGAACAACAACAGATAGTTTATTCTCCTTGGTTTTCTCATTACCTTTGCAGAGCTGAATCAGTTTCTCCTAGATTTCCTTAGCAGTTTTGCACATTTTTATTTTGCTGAAAGTGACTTTATCCAGCACTTTGTACAAAATGTCTTTAGCCACGTTGTCCAAGTTGACTTTTCTCTTATCTTCAGCTGTCCATTCATCTCGGGGTTTTTCAATGCAATGTGGTGCCCCAACAGTTATGGCAACAACAATGTTTGCGTTTAATATTTTCATGGGTCCATCTGTAATAACGTACCACATGTCATCATTTTGTGTAGCTAGATGAGCCTGCATTCTGATTTTACAATCATCAAAATCCTCTCTGGAGAACATTGGAATTCTTTTGAATGAAGACATGGTAATCAGTTTGTATATTGGAATATTCAGGAACAAGATTCAATTGCTCTGATACCACTTGATAGGATCGAGTAAAGGTGAAAGAGTGTTTAGAAGGGGGAGATTGAATAAACACTAACAATTTTCACAACTTTTTCTTTGGTTTTTGAGTCAGTTTAGTGATAAACTGATACTAGGGAATCTTGTAAGTCGATATCAATCAGTTAGCAATAAAAGTGTTGAAATAAACTGACTGATAGATAGAATAAAACTAAAATAAGAAGACACAAGATTTTATGGATGTTCGGAGATTTCAAACACTCCTACATCACCCTTTCTATCACAAATATATGATATTCACTAAAAGACTCTGATCGATACAAAGAGTTGAACAGACCCACTTCAGTTATGCACTTAACAATGTCAAACTGAAACTCTTAGTTACAAACAAGTTTACAGTACTCGAATGGACTGAAATAATTTAGCACAACTGATCTCTTCAAGATCAAGTATTAAAGCAGTAACTGCTTGTGCTTGTGAGCTCGAAGTATAGCCTTGAATGATATGAATGTATATAAAAAGCGTGAGCAAAGATTTCAGCAGAGTAATAGTTCAGTTGAAATAGTAGAATAATAATCAAGTTGATTCAGAATCCCTGTTTCTCAGCTGTTCTTCTCTGCTATTTATGGGCTTTGCCCCCAACGGTAATATTGAATGTGATTTGAAACTTTCTATCCATTGTTTCCCACGTCAACATTCTTCTGACAGTCGTACACTGCAGCTTTTTTGAAATGCGTTGATCCCACTACTTGTTGCAGACAGTTTTTGTACAGTTGTTGGTTGAACGTCCCTTTCCATAACTGATGACGTGTACTGCTGAAAGATCAGCTGATAAAATGTAGCTGACAAGCTCACAACTGTTTGAAGCAACTGATCAGTTCCAACTGATCAGTCAATTTTCTGCATAGTTCAGTTGCTTTTGAAAATTTGCGTACTATTCTTCAGTTATGGGCAACGATAGTTTGCATATTTTGGATCAGTTTCTATCAGTCTTCTTGATCAATTAGTTCAATCTATTAAGCGTTCAGTTTGTCAAACTTCAGAAATTCAGTTTCCAACAGAACTGTTTAGAATATACAGTAGTGAAAATATGAGTTTCATGATACACATCATATGAGTATCTCATATTCTTTCTACTCTTTGTATATTCAAAGATTTTATTTATGCAATTAGCATGGGTATACACAAAAAAGAAGTGCCAAAATAATAATTCCAAATGTTATTAAAATAAAGATTGTTTACACATAGAGTTCTAACATGAACCCTTGGCCAACACTTGGCTCGACGAGCACCTATTCTAACAATTTCCCACTTGCCCAATAGCCAACTAACCATATGCTTCAAACCCATCGATTCACGATGCTTCTCGAATGATGGTCCAGGTAAAGGCTTAGTTAGTGGATCAGCAACATTATCTGCGGAGCCGACTTTGTCAATCAACACTTTTCCTCTTTCCACAATCTCTCGAATGATGTGGTACTTTCTCAATACATGTTTGGATTTATGGAGACCTTGGCTCCTTTGTTAGAGTAGGTGCACGTCGAGCCAAGTGTTGGCCGAGTGTTCACAATGAAACTCTATGTATAAACGATCTTTATTTTAATAATATTTGAATTTATTGTTTTGGCACTTCTTTATCTGTATACCCATGCTAGTTGCATAGATAAAGCCCTTGAATATACAAATAGTAGAAAGAATATGAGATGCTCATATGATGAGTATCATGAAACTCATATTTGTAATACTGTATATTCTAAACGGTTCCTAGTCGATTCAGCCGCCACTAAGAAGGATTTAGGCCGCTAGAGCTCGAGACTAGTATCTGCGATGTGAGTACCATGTTTCATTGGTAGGGGACATTGTGATGTCCGAGCATGCAGATAGGTGCTCCTGGTAGAGTGCACTGAACAACACTCTATAAAGGACTTTCCAAGTGGTTCTCACTTATCGAGTGGAAACGTCCTAGTTTATGGTTGTACACCATTAGTCCTTATGACCCGGAACAACATTGAGACTCTATATGCTAGCGTTTCACTTTGACTTGTTTACCGACTCTCATGGGGTCGTCAGGTGGCAAGGTTGGGTGTTATGTCGAAACATATAGGAGTCGATGCATTGTAGTCGGGGATTCGCCGCTTACCTACGGGTATGTATATCCTATGTGTTTTCATGTATATGTAGTTTGAAATCTCTGATCAGAGTATGGTGGTAATTATGAAAGGGGTTTCATAGATTACACCATTGATGCAACTACGAAATGACACATAGTATCGATTCATTGACAACTCTCGATATACCAATGGTTGTCGAATCGGTCGGGATATATGAGTTGAAGGGACCGTACTGTACGCTAACCATAATTGAATGGTTCTTGCAGGCACTATCATTTGATACCTAGGGGATCATGTAAGCGATGCTGCTAGGCGTTTAACATGATTGGTTGGGTACTATCACACTTGAGTTCTGACGTTCTTATTATCAAGGAGTTGATAAATAAGAATGAAGCAATTGGGGTATGCTCATATAAGGACATGTTTAGTTCGAATCACATGGAGATGTGAAACCACGGCTAGTTGTATTAGTGAACCATTGAGGGCCACACAAGTACTTACTTTCTAGATCCCGTTGAGAAGTAAAATAGTTCAATGTATTGAACGGCTTATAAATGAGGTTATAAGCGTAAAGAAAAATAGAAGTATGACTTCTATGAGAGAAATGTAAATTTTAATTCA
The DNA here is from genome assembly GCF_022965805.1 of Primulina eburnea. Taxonomy (NCBI): domain Eukaryota; kingdom Viridiplantae; phylum Streptophyta; class Magnoliopsida; order Lamiales; family Gesneriaceae; genus Primulina; species Primulina eburnea. The sequence continues at coordinate 33,903,184 of NC_133107.1, read as the reverse complement.
TGAATGTGTTCCTAATTAAAAGTTGGCCAAGTGAATAATGTATTTGAAAATTGTGATTTTCATAAACATTATTATGGACTAAATTAAATTAATTCAAGTGTTGAATTAATTAAAAACTAGTGGACCTAGTAGAGTCCAAATAATTAAATTAATTCAAGTGTTGAATTAATTAAATTATATTGAGTCTTGTAGAGCTCAATTTAAATAAATTTTTTAACTAGTGGACTTGAGTAAATTCAAGTAATTTTTAATTAGTCTCAAATATGTTTGAGATAATTAAATTTAGTCCATGGTTTTTACTTTGTTAAAAAACCATATAATATATATGCATGCATGGGAGGTGAAGAGTTGGAGACAACTTTTTGTGTCTCCAAGACTTGGCATACAAAAGTTGGTCTCTACTTTTTCACAAACCAAGACAACTCATTCCTTCTTCCCTCCCACGCCCTTGGCCGAAATTTTCATGGTTCTTCTCTCCAAGTTTTTCCTCTCTTTTATTCTTCAAGTGTTGAGGAAGAAATAATCTTCTCCTTGAAAAATCCTCTTGATTTTCTAGTGCAAATTAAGAGGGGATTTACCAATCAAGTGGTGGGCCTAATTTTTGAAGGAAGGAGAGCTTGTAGACTTGTCATCTATCCAAGATCTTTGTTGTTTAACAACAAAGTTGGAGCCACAATCAATCTTTTAAAGATTGATAGGTATATCTCTCAAACACCCTATGAATGTCATAATGTGTTTTTATTGTATTTGTTGAACAAAAATGAGGTGGCCGAAAATTTCTATTCAAAATTTTGATTTTGAATTTCTGTTGCGCCTCCGGTCACCGTAACCGATCCCCTTTCAAGTGGTATCCGAGCTATGGTTACGATTTTGTGTAGCAATTACAAGATATTCTGTTGAGATTGATTTCTAACCGCATGAGAACAAAAATTTTGCAACAATGTCAAGGATTTTTGGGGCTTTTTTCGGGCAGCTCGGGCTGCCCGAGGGGCTGCCCATTTCGGGCACCTAGGGCAGCCCGAGGGGCTGCCCGAACAGCCCTATTCAAAAATAAAAAAAAATTGTTGTTGCCGGAATCCGGCGACGGAGCTCCGGCGACGGCGATGATGGCTAGGGTTTCCAAAAGTGTTTTGGAATATCAAAGTGTCATGGGCCTTGAGTTGTTGGGCCATTGGATGGCTAACATATTTGTGAACTTTAAATGGGCCAAAATGTTTTTGGTGAAAAATGAGTTTTTGGGCCCTTAAGTTTAAAATTAAAAAAGTTGCAAACATTTTCTCATGAAATAAATATTTTAAGTTGGACTTTAAATATTTATAGTAAATGGTGATTTACAAGAATTCGATTATAAATAAATTAATTTGAAATTAGACAAATGTATTTGTATACTTTGTTAATTTAGTTTATAATCGTGGCGGTTAGTGATTGGATCAAGATATATAATATTGGATCAATTAATTATTGTGATAATTAATTGATGGTGTATGATATGTGATATTATGCATGATGGATGATCAAAAGCCCAAGCCCAATTTGCTAGGTGTATGCTAGGATATTTTGTGTTGAATGATTGTAATAATTATCAATTTATAAAGTGAGCCTGGTTTATGGCCCGTTCCCACCCCATGAGATGTATCCCTATTTGCCATGGATATTTATTTGTAAATATTAGTATAGTGGATGATCAAGATTGAAAGATGGTGGCCATGATGATTATGAAGATCGAAGACATGTAAATATTGGAAGCTTATGTAATAGTTGCATTTGCATCCCATGCATTTCCCTAGGATTGGACCTAGGCCCGTGTTTAGCTCACACGGTCCGTTAGTATTGGGGCGATTGATCATCCTTGTTTGTTTACTGTTTATAATATATGCATGATATGTTATAAATAATGAGTATGTGCGTTATTATTATGATAATAACAAAATTGCATGAATCCGGCAAACATACGATCAAACATGGCGAGCTTTTAAATAAAATTAATGGTGAGACCTTTTAAAATTTAAAAACCCTCATTTTGAATAAGATTCAAAATTAATATCATGCCCGAAAAGGGGAATTATAAATTTGTTTATAATTTCCTTTTCTTCCATCGACAATGGGTGCATGATAAACGCTACCCATACTCGGGGCTCGGCTCATATTATTGGGGGAGCTTTGGGTGCCGGAAAGCTGTGACATCCATTGACATGGTGATGTGAACTACGTAGAACTCCCATGATTTCGGCTCATATTATTGAGGGAACTCATGGCGACCGTCCATTAAGGTTCAATATTGATGGGTTAGGCTTGACACGTAAAGATGAACGACGTCATATTATTGGGTCCTAATCAAACGTGAGACAAAAGTTTTCGTATAGGGTTGCATGGCGATGCAATTGGAAACTACCTTTTAGGAATTATGATTGGCTGATATTATTCGAGATCATAATTCGCTAATTGGACCTTACATATCTACTGAGGAAAGGAGTTTTCCGTTTTCACTAGAGGGTAGTGGAAATGTCAAAACAGTGAGAGCGAAAATTTATAAAGTAAAAGTCCATACTTTATATCTTAGTAAATATTTTATAATAGTCATTAACATTTATCTGTTTTACTTTTCAGTACAAAATTTGACAATGTCTTCAATTCGCAATCCGTTTTCTGCCATAATCTAAAAACATGTGTTAACCGGACCTAACTATCTCACTTGGCTAAGAAATCTGAAAATCGTCCTCTACTCGGAAAGGATTGCATATACACTGACTGAGTCGCCCCCTACTGAGGCTCCGACTAGCTGCACTCCTGAGGATTTGCAGACCTACAAGGATTGGTGTGACCATGACTTGAAGGCTAGGTGTTATATGCAGGCTTCTATGAACGATGAGCTGCAGGGGCGTTTTGAGGATGCAAAGAATGCTGTTGATATTCATATGCATCTCAAGGAGCTCTTTGGTGAGCAGACTCGGTCTCTGAGGCATGCTACAGTCAAGGAGCTCATCACTTTACGCATGTGAGATGGGGCTTCGGTCCATGAGCATGGCCTAAATTTGATTGGGCTCGTGGACAAGCTCGTTGGCATGGATTTGATGTTGCCTTCGGAGTTGACCACTGATGTGTTGCTGTTGTCGTTGCCTAGCTAATGTGATCCTTTTGTGGTGAACTTCAATATGAACAAGCTTGAGCCGAGCCTTGAAGAGTTGGTGAACATGCTTCTGACTTTTGAGTCCACCATCAAGAAAGAGAAGCCGGTTCTTTTTGTGGGCTCTTCATCTGGCTCGAAGACCGGTCCACCTGGGAAGGGAAAGAAGCGTTCTTTCCAACGTCCCAAGAAGAGCGTGCCCTCGAAGAGGCAGACTCCGAGTCCCGTAGTGGCAGCCACACCAGTGAAGGCTGACAAGACTGTTGACATCTGTCACCACTGCAAGAAACCTGGACATTGGAGGCGTAACTGCAGGGAATATCTTGCCCAGAAGGGTTCTGGAAAGGGTATGTTCTATATTGAAGTAAACATTTCGATTAACTCTGCTTCTTGGGTCGATTAACTCTGCTTCTTGGGTATTGGATACCGGCTATGGCTCACATCTCTGTAATGATTTGCAGGTGATGGGAAGAAGTAAGAGGCTCAGAGAAGGTGAGACCTTCTTGAGGATGGGCAATGGAGCAAGGGTTGCTGCCAAGGCTATAGGAGATGTTTGTTTACTTTTGAACAATGATTTTAAGTTGTTATTGAGAGATGTTTTGTTTGTACCAGATTTGGTGAAAAACATTATTTCCATTTCTATGTTAGACAAAGATGGATTTTCTTGTTTATTTTGCAAAGGTGTTTGCAATATTTACAAGAATGAATGTTTAATTGGTACTCGAGAACTTGAAAATGATCTCTACACCTTAAAATTTAAAGATATTCCACTTAACAATGTCCAAGCAATAATAACAACAAACAAGCGAAAACAAGATACTCTGAATTCGGCACAATTATGGCATGCTCGATTAGGACATATTTCCCTAAGAAGGATGAACAAGTTAGTGGGAGTAGGCATGTTTGATATGTCTGATATTAATGCTCTCACGACTTGTGAACCCTGTCTAAAAGGAAAGATGACCAAGATTCCCTTTAAGGGCCATGTGGAGAGAGCCAAAGGGTTATTGGATTTGATCCATACCGATGTGTGCGGTCCGCTTAGCATCACCACTAAGCATGGACATGTCTACTTCATCACCTTTACCGATGACTTTTCGAGGTATGGGTATGTGTATTTGATGAAATACAAGTCTGAAGCCTTTGAAAGGTTCAAAGAATTCAGAAGTGAAGTAGATAAGCAATTGGGACGAAGCATCAAGACACTTCGATCGGATCGAGGTGGTGAGTACTTGAGTGCCGAGTTCCAAAAGTATCTTAAGGAGAATGGGATTCTCTCGCAGTGGACTCCGCTCGCTACACCGCAGTTGAATGGTGTTTCGGAGCGTCGTAACCGGACTTTGATGGACATGGTTCGGTCTATGATGGGGTTCACGGAGTTGCCGCCATCCTTTTGGGGATATGCGCTTGAGACAGCGGCACTGTTGTTGAACAATGTCCATTCAAAGGCAGTTGACAAAACTCCATATGAGATATGGATGGGTAAGCCTCCCAAGTATTCTTATATTAAAATATGGGGGTGCCCTACTTATGTGAAGCAGGCAGTGGGAGATAAATTGGATAGTCGATCTATTTTATGCTACTTTGTGGGATATCCAAGGAATTCCGTTGGATATTATTTCTATCATCCCCAAGAAACAAAGGTGTTTGTTTCTAGGAATGAAACTTTTTTGGAAAGGGAATTTCTATTTGATAGAAAAGGCGAGTTGATAGAACTCGAAGAGGTTCGAGAGACACCCACGGTTGTAGAACCCGCACCCAATGAGCCAAGTGAGGAGATACAAGCTCCTAGAAGATCCGAGAGAGTCTCGAGACCACCTATGAGGTATGGTTTGCTTCTTGAAGAGGGCCATGATGAGCCTATCCATGGATGTGATCCAAGGACCTTCAAAGAAGCATTATCTGATGCCGATTCATCCAAGTGGCTTGAAGCGATGGAATCTGAGATGAATTCCATGCATTCGAACCAAGTCTGGAATCTCGTGGATCCACCTGAGGGAATTGTTCCCATAGGGTGTAAATGGATTTACAAGAGGAAACTTGGGGCGGATGGGAAGGTATTGACATTCAAGGCGCGATTGGTGGCAAAAGGATATACTCAAAGACAAGGAGTTGACTTTGAGGAAACTTTTTCCCCAGTTGCAATGTTCAAGTCCATAAGGATTTTGCTAGCCATAGCTGCATGGTATGACTATGAGATATGGCAGATGGATGTTAAGACAACCTTTCTTAATGGGGATATTAAGGAAGAGATTTACATGTCTCAACCTGAGGGGTTTACATCTATCGGAAGTGAGCATATGGTATGCAAACTTCAAAGATCTATTTATGGTCTAAAGCAGGAATCTAGGAGTTGGAACCTCAGATTCGACAGTACAATCAAAGAGTTTGGTTTTGCTAAGAATCCTTAGGAACCCTGTGTGTATAAGAAGGTCAGTGGGAGTGCTGTGACATTCCTGGTGTAGTATGTTGATGACATTCTACTCATTGGGAATGATGTAGGAATGTTGCAATCAACTAAGATATGGTTAGCAAGTAAGTTCTCGATGCAGGACTTGGGTGAAGTATCTTTTGTATTAGGAATACAGATCTATAGAGATAGATCAAAATGATTGCTTGGTCTCACCCAATCCACATACATTGATACATCGTGAATCAGTTCTCGATGGATGAATCCAAGAGAGGACATCTACCAATGTGTCATGGCGTGTCCCTATCCAAGTCTATGTCTCCCAAGACTGATGCAGAGATAGCGGCGATGACAAGCATTCCTTATGCATCTGCGATTGGTAGCATCATGTATGGGATGATATCTACACGTCCTGACGTGGCTTTTGCACTAAGTGTAGTGAGTAGATATCAATCTAACCCTGGTCTTCCACACTGGAAAGCTGTGAAAGACATCCTCAAGTATTTGAGATGGACCAATAAGTTGTTCTTGGTTTATGGTGGTGGAGAACTTAAATTGGAAGGCTATACCGACTCTAGCTTCCAAAGCGATATCGATGACTCGAAGTCAACCTCTGGATTCGTATTCATGCTCAATGGTGGTGCTATCTCTTGGAAGAGTTCCAAGCAAGACAGTTGTAGTAGCCCGAATTCCAAATTGGGTAATTAACGGATTAATGGTGATTAGGAAGGTTTAATGTGTAATTTTGACCGCGGTCATGATCGGATGGACCGAAGATGGTTCGGTAGCACCGAAGAGTTCGGACGATCCGAAGTGGGTCCGGTGGATCCGATCATGAGGTGTCAAGAGTTGATCGACACGTCAGTTTACATGCAAGTTCGGATGATCCGAAGTGTAGGTTCGGTGGATCCGATCATGAGGTGTCAAGAGCCGATGGACACGTAGGAGTTCGGATGATCCGAAGTGGGTTCGGTGGATCCGAACATAGCCTATAAATAGTGCTCGGATTTCCTCATTTTGCATTGCAAATTCTTGAGTTGTGTCTCATATTTGAGAGGTTTGGAAGGTTTCTAGGGTTAGTTGTCGGTCGAGCGATAGCCAAGAGCTGCCAGGATTGGTAGCGTAGCGACGCCTGAGTTACGAGGCAATCGACATCAAAGGGCTGTCGACGGACGAAGGTAAACCCTAAACCTTTGGTAGTACTGGTTTTGCTAGTCGAGCATGGTAGTATTGTTCATTGGGTATGCTTTTGATGCGTAGGCTTGTTCTAGACCTGATTAGCGGTGTTGCGTAAGGCTAGGCTTGCTGAGATAGAGGTACGAAAGTACTATCCGAGATATCCTGGTCGAGTATACATCCTTATATGTGTTGCATGATTATGTGGTGCATTGATATATGTCATATGATGCATGCTATTATGTCACGCTTTATGATGCATGTTGCATTTCATGTTGAGCCGTATCTCCTTCGAGATAGCCTTTACTGTTGAGCTGTATCTCTTTCGAGATAAGCTATATCTTGTGGGGCCGCTCAGCCCTGTCTTGTCTTGTGGACGCATGGACACCGAGAGTACACAGTGGCCGACGGGTCCGGAGGGCTTCGGTGATCCGGGACATTTTAGGTCCATGTCTGTTCTTGTAGTGGATGCAGTGACCCAGAGGAGTACCACGCGGCACTATCCACTTGGCGCCTCTAGACTGAGCATTTTGAGATCCTTTGTGACTCCTATTTCTTGACTACCCTGGTATCATATCATAGCATGTGCATTTCATATAGGCTTGTATACTCATACTTTTGTACTGGGCGTTCTTATCGCTCACGTCCTCGGTTTTGTTTATCTTGAACACCCCATTCCCACGGGGCAGGCCTCAGGTTGGACAGCTCAGGAGGAGGAGGAGGAGGACGTTGAGTAGATGGTTGGTTTAGTTCTTCGATATCTTTTTGATTCGATATGGTTGTACCGTATATTTGATTATATTTTGAGTTGTTCTGATTTCGATTGGGTTGTATAACTATTGTCGTTAGCCTTATTTTCCGCTGTTATCTCTGATTATTATTAATTAAGTTAATTGCATGCTTAGTTCTTCATTAGTAGGTGATTCTGGAACGGGTCACTACATTTATGGTATCAGAGCATGCTTACGATTTTGGGATATAGATTCTGTTTTGGGATTTTTGTTGACCATTTTACCATTTTCCCCATTCTATCTTGTAGCGATGGCTGACCACTTTGGTGATGAGAGTAGTCAGGGAAGTGTAGGTCGTTGGGGTGACCAGGACGATCGTAGGCGTTATCGTGAACATCGTCATCGTCGGGATGGTCCTAGGCGTTTTGATTTGCACCGTTTCATTCAGATGGGGCCTAAGCCTTTAGTCGGCGGTGAGACTCCCGATGATGCTGAGGATTGGTTAGAGCGCATGGAGAGTTGTTTCCGAGCATTCCAGTGCACCGAGGAGCAGAGGATGGAGACCCTTAGTTTTCTGCTCGAGGGCCGTGCGCGCAAGTGGTGGCGATCGACTTCTGCGCCGATAGTCCAGTCCCAGGGTAGGGTGACTTGGGCCGATTTCCGTGCAGCTTTCATGCAGCTGTATTTTCCTCCAGCCCTTCGCCAGGCAAAGACGATTGAGCTCCTGAATCTTAAGCAGGGTAGTATGTCTGTTGATGAATATCAGCAGAAGTTCTTTGAGTTGTTACCTTTTGCTCCTCATATCAGTGGCAGTTCTGAGGCCAAGTATGACCATTTCCTTCAGGGTCTTAACCAGGAGATTTTTGATCGAGTCACTGTCTGTGATAATCCTACTTCTTATGATGGGTTAGTGAACCGGTGTCGCCAGGCAGAGATCAGTCTCCAGCGTGGTAGGGCAATTCTTTCTTCTAGACCTCCGAGTACTTTGAGCCCTCGATCTCAGTCTTTCAAGAAGTCAGGTTCTTCTTCTTCTGGATCTGGATCACGGTCTAGCGGTGTTTTTCGCTTTGGTAAGAAGAAGGTTTCTTGTGTGTATTGTGGGAAGAACCATCCATCGGAGCAATGCCGATCAGCCGCGGGAGCTTGTTTTCAGTGCGGAGAGATGGGTCATCTCAAGAAGAATTGTCCTCAGTTGCGAGGTGAAGCAGGATCTGGTTCCGGATCTCAGACGACTATTCAGCAGAGGAGGCAGGGTCAGGCAGTGGGTAGTTCAAATCTTCGACCTCGTGCCCAAGGTCAGGTATTTGCGCTGAACCAGGATCAGGCTGCAGATGAGACAGAGAGAGTCATAGCAGGTACTTTTCGTTTATGCGGTATTCCTGCTTTTGTTCTTATTGATACCGGAGTATCTCATTCATTCATTTCTGCACGATTTGTTAAGCGTCATAAGTTACCGTATGTTTCTCTAGACGTCATTCTTTCCGTTTCTACCCCGATGGGTCATTCGGTGTTAGCAAAGCGTCTAGTGTTGGGTTGTCCCTTAGATTTTGAGGGTAACGAATTGATTGCGAATCTTATGATCCTGGAGATGGAAGATTTTGATTGTATTCTAGGTATAGACCTATTGACTACTTACCGAGCTACGGTGGATTGTTACCAGAAGCTTGTTCAGTTTCGTACGACTGAGAGCTCTAGTTGGTTTTTCTATGGTGAGGGAGCGCGACCTCCGATGCCAGTGGTATCTGCTCTGAAAGCCTGTCGTGCTTTAGAGTCGGGCGGGGAAGGCTACCTCATCTATGCGATTGATTCATCCACAGGTAGTGTTGGTATAGAGGATATTCCAGTGGTTTGTGAATTTCCTGATGTTTTCCCAGATGAGATTCCTGGTTTTCCTCTGGTTAGAGAGGTGGAATTTGGCATTGAGTTAATGCCTAGGGACTGCACCGATTTCTCGTGCCCCCTATCGTCTTGCTCCGTCAGAGATGAGAGAATTGAAGCAGCAATTGCAGGATCTTCTTGATAAAGGTTATATTCGCCCGAGTGTTTCACCTTGGGGAGCTCCAGTCTTGTTTGTCAAGAAAAAGGATGGATCGATGCGATTGTGTATTGATTATCGCCAGCTGAATCGTGTGACGATCAAAAACAAGTATCCATTACCTCGTATCGATGATTTGTTCGATCAGCTTCAGGGTACCTCTGTTTACTCCAAGATTGACTTGCTGATCGGGTTATCATCAGATGAGAGTTAGAGATGATGATATTTCCAAGACTGCATTTCGTACTCGATATGGGCATTACGAGTTTCTAGTTATGCCATTCGGATTGACGAATGCGCCAGCGGTGTTCATGGATCTGATGAATCGAGTCTTTCGGGATTTTCTAGATCAGTTTGTTGTGGTTTTCATCGATGATATCTTGATTTATTCTCACAGTGTGGAAGAGCATATCCAGCACTTGAGGATTGTGTTGCAGATTCTTCGTGAGAAGCAATTGTATGCTAAGCTGAGTAAGTGCGAGTTCTGGATTGATCGTGTAGTATTCCTTGGTCATGTGATTTCCAAGGAAGGAATTTCTGTGGATCCCAGCAAGATCGAAGCAGTGCTGAATTGGTCACGTCCTACGACGGTGGCTGAGATCCGTAGTTTTCTAGGTCTGGCAGGGTATTATCGTCGCTTCATCGTGAATTTCTCTCAGGTAGCTAGACCATTGACGCAGCTTACTCGGAAGGATGTTCCATTTGAGTGGTCATCTGAGTGCGAAGATAGTTTCAGAGAGCTTCGTCGACTTCTGACTTCTGCACCTGTTTTGGCATTACCGTCAGGATCTGATGGTTTCAGTGTTTACACCGATGCCTCTTTTCAAGGATTAGGGTGTGTGTTGACGCAGAATGGTCATGTGATCGCTTATGCTTCCAGACAGTTGAAACCTCACGAGGAAAAGTATCCTATTCATGATCTAGAATTAGCTGCTATTGTGTTCGCGCTAAAGATCTGGCGTCATTATTTGTACGGGGTTAAGTTTGAAATCTTTACTGATCATAAGAGTCTGAAGTATCTGTTCACTCAGGCTGAGTTGAACATGAGACAACGTCGTTGGATGGATCTACTGAAAGATTATGACTGCGAGATCAAATACAATCCAGGCTCTGCGAATCTCACAGCCGATGCTCTTAGTCGCAAGGTGAGAGTCTCTGCACTTCAGACCAGTGCTATGATTAGTACTATCCAGGATTGTTGTTCGTTGGGATTTAATTTCAAACATCGGAAAGGTATGGAGAGCATTCGTGTTGCTACCATTTTATCTGAGCCAGCTTTGTTCGCTCGGATTCGAGATGCTCAGATGTCTGATCTCAAGACTCAGAGATTAGCTCGGTTGGCTGGGGGAGATAGCAATTTCCATTATCAGTCTAATGGTCTTCTGTGTTTGTCTAATCGGGTTGTGGTACCAGAGGATGATACTTTGAGGGAAGAGATCTTATCTCAGGCCCATCGAAGCAAGTTGAGTGTCCATCCAGGAAGCAACAAGATGTATAAAGATTTGAGGACACGATTTTGGTGGAAAGGGATGAAGCGCAGCGTTTATCAGTTTGTTTCCAAGTGTCTTGTTTGTCAGCAGGTTAAAGCAGAGCACCGTCGACCGGGAGGATTATTGCTGAACTTACCTATTCCTGAATGGAAGTGGGAGCATATCGCGATGGACTTCATTACTCACTTACCATTGTCTTCGAGGAATAGTGATGCTATTTGGGTAGTGGTGGATCGACTCACCAAGTCTGCTCATTTTCTGCCTTATAACCGGGATTTCACTTTTGATCGTATGGCTCGCTTGTATATTCAAGATATTTTACGTCTGCATGGAGTGCCAGTCAGTATTGTTAGTGACAGAGATCCTCGTTTTACCTCACGATTTTGGGGCAGTTTCCAGTCAGCATTGGGTACGTCCCTAAGTTTAAGTACAGCTTATCATCCAGAGACCGACGGTCAGACGGAGAGGACTATCCGTACACTTGAGGATATGATGCGAGCTTGTGTGATGGATTTCGGAACCGCTTGGCAGGATCATTTGCCTTTGATTGAGTTCGCGTACAACAACAGCTATCATCGTAGTATTGGTATGGCACCATTTGAGGCGTTGTATGGGCGACGTTGTCGTACTCCATTATTTTGGGATGAAGTTGGGGAACGACATGTTGAGGGACCGGAGTTAGTCCAGCAGGCTATTGATAAGGTTGCAGTAATCAAGAAGCGGATTAAGATCGCTCAGGATCGACAGGCTAGTTATGCGAACACCAAGCGGCGACCTCTTTATTTTCAGCCAGGTGAGAAAGTGTTTCTCCGAGTTTCGCCTTTTCGCAGGATTTTGAGATTTGGTCTCAAGGGTAAGCTGTCTCCGAGATTTATTGGTCCATTTGAAATATTGGAAAGCGTGGGAGATTTGGCTTACAGACTTGCATTGCCGCCGTACCTATCAAGTATTCACGATGTGTTCCACGTATCTTTGTTGAGACGATACGTAGCAGATGAGTCTCACATTTTGCATCCCTCTGAAGTTCAACTAAATTCGGATTTGTCTTACGTGGAACGACCAGTGCGGATTCTCGATCGCAAAGACAAGGTATTGCGGAATAAGATCATTCCTCTTGTCTTAGTTCAGTGGCAGCGCAGAGGCACTGAAGAAGCCACTTGGGAGTTAGAAAGTCGTATGCGTTCGGAGCATCCAGAGCTCTTTTGAGTTGTACTATGGTTGTAATATGGAGGTGTGTGTGTTTTTCCGTTGTAATCCAAATATCAGTTGTGTTCAACAACAAATTGAGTTATAATAACAATGTTGTTATTTCAGTTTTTGTTCATCCTATAAACTTGATTTCGAGGACGAAATCTTTTTAAGGGGGGGAGAATGTAGTAGCCCGAATTCCAAATTGGGTAATTAACGGATTAATGGTGATTAAGAAGGTTTAATGTGTAATTTTGACCGCGGTCATGATCGGATGGACCGAAGATGGTTCGGTAGCACCGAAGAGTTCGGACGATCCGAAGTGGGTCCGGTGGATCCGATCATGAGGTGTCAAGAGTTGATCGACACGTCAGTTTACATGCAAGTTCGGATGATCCGAAGTGTAGGTTCGGTGGATCCGATCATGAGGTGTCAAGAGCCGATGGACACGTAGGAGTTCGGATGATCCGAAGTGGGTTCGGTGGATCCGAACATAGCCTATAAATAGTGCTCGGATTTCCTCATTTTGCATTGCAAATTCTTGAGTTGTGTCTCATATTTGAGAGGTTTGGAAGGTTTCTAGGGTTAGTTGTCGGTCGAGCGATAGCCAAGAGCTGCCAGGATTGGTAGCGTAGCGACGCCTGAGTTACGAGGCAATCGACATCAAAGGGCTGTCGACGGACGAAGGTAAACCCTAAACCTTTGGTAGTACTGGTTTTGCTAGTCGAGCATGGTAGTATTGTTCATTGGGTATGCTTTTGATGCGTAGGCTTGTTCTAGACCTGATTAGCGGTGTTGCGTAAGGCTAGGCTTGCTGAGATAGAGGTACGAAAGTACTATCCGAGATATCCTGGTCGAGTATACATCCTTATATGTGTTGCATGATTATGTGGTGCATTGATATATGTCATATGATGCATGCTATTATGTCACGCTTTATGATGCATGTTGCATTTCATGTTGAGCCGTATCTCCTTCGAGATAGCCTTTACTGTTGAGCTGTATCTCTTTCGAGATAAGCTATATCTTGTGGGGCCGCTCAGCCCTGTCTTGTCTTGTGGACGCATGGACACCGAGAGTACACAGTGACCGACGGGTCCGGAGGGCTTCGGTGATCCGGGACATTTTAGGTCCACGTCTGTTCTTGTAGTGGATGCAGTGACCCAGAGGAGTACCGCGCGGCACTATCCACTTGGTGCCTCTAGACTGAGCATTTTGAGATCCTTTGTGACTCCTATTTCTTGACTACCCTGGTATCATATCATAGCATGTGCATTTCATATAGGCTTGTATACTCATACTTTTGTACTGGGCGTTCTTATCGCTCACGTCCTCGGTTTTGTTTATCTTGAACACCCCATTCCCACGGGGCAGGCCTCAGGTTGGACAGCTCAGGAGGAGGAGGAGGAGGACGTTGAGTAGATGGTTGGTTTAGTTCTTCGATATCTTTTTGATTCGATATGGTTGTACCGTATATTTGATTATATTTTGAGTTGTTCTGATTTCGATTGGGTTGTATAACTATTGTCGTTAGCCTTATTTTCCGCTGTTATCTCTGATTATTATTAATTAAGTTAATTGCATGCTTAGTTCTTCATTAGTAGGTGATTCTAGAACGGGTCACTACAACAGAACTGCGGATTCCACCAGTGAGGCCGAATACATTGCTGCATTGGCTGCAGCAAAGGAGGCTGTTTGCATTAGGAATTTTGTCCAAGAGTTGGGCGTCATTCCTAATGCAGTTGCTCCTATCCCGGTTATGTGTGACAACACGGGAGCCATAGCTCAGGCGAAGGAGCCAAGGTCTCATCAGAAGTCCAAACATATACTGAGAAAGTACCACATCCTCCGAGAGATCGTGGAAAGAGGAGATGTCACGATTGACAAAGTCGGCTCCGAAAATAATGTTGCTGATCCGCTAACTAAGCCTTTACCTGGACCATTATTCGAGAAGCATCGCGAATCGATGGGTTTAAATCAAATGGGTAGTTGGCTCTAGTGCAAGTGGGAGATTGTTAGAGTAGGTGCACGTCGAGCCAAGTGTTGGCCGAGTGTTCATAATGAAACTCTATGTATAAAGGATCTTTATTTTAATAATATTTGAATTTATTGTTTTGACACTTCTTTATCTGTATACCCATGCTAGTTGAATAGATAAAGCCCTTGAATATACAAATAGTAGAAAGAATATGAGATGCTCATTGATGAGTATCATGAAACTCATATTTGTAATATTGTATATTCTAAACGGTTCCTAGTCGATTCAGCCGCCCCTAAGAAGGATATAGGCCGCTAGAGCTCGAGACTAGTATCTGCGATGTGAGTACCATGTTTCATTGGTAGGGGACATTGTGATGTCCGAGCATGCAAATAGGTGCTCCTGGTAGAGTGCACTGAACAACCCTCTATAAAGGACTTTCCAAGTGGTTCTCACTTATCTAGTGGAAACGTCCTAGTTTATGGTTGTATACCATTAGTCCTTAGGACTCGGGACAACATTGAGACTCTATATGCTAGCGTTTCACTTTGACTTGTTTACTGACTCTCATGGGGTCATCAGGTGGCAAGGTTGGGTGTTATGTCGAAACATATAGGAGTCGATGCATTGTAGTCGGGGATTCACCGCTTACCTACGGGTATGGATATCCTATGTGTTTTCATGTATATGTAGTTTGAAATCTCTGATCAGAATATGGTGGTAACTATGAAAGGGGTTTCATAGATTACACCATTGATGCAACTACGACATGACACATAGTATCGATTCATTGACAACTCTCGATATACCAATGGTTGTCGAATCGGTCGGCATATATGAGTTGAAGGGACCATACTGTACGTTAACCATAATTGAATGGTTCTTGCAGGCACTATCATTTGATACCTAGGGGATCATGTAAGCGATGCTGCTAGGCGTTTAAGATGATTGGTTGGGTACTATCAGACTTGAGTTCTGACGTTCTTATTATCAAGGAGTTGATAAATAAGAATGGAGCAATTGGGGTATGCTCATATAAGGACATTTTTAGTCCGAATCACATGGAGATGTGAACCCACGGCTACTTGTATCAGTGAACCATTGAGGGCCACACAAGTACTTGCTTTCTAGATCCCGTTGAGAAGTAAAATAGTTCAATGTGTTGAACGGCTTATAAATGAGTTTATAAGCGTAAAGAAAAATAGAAGTATGACTTCTATGAGAGAAATGCAAAGTTTAATTTATGAATGTGTTCCTAAATTAAAAGTTGGCCAAGTGAATAATGTTTGAAAATTGTGATTTTCATAAACATTATTATGGACTAAATTAAATTAATTCAAGTGTTGAATTAATTAAACACTAGTGGACCTAGTAGAGTCCAAATAATTAAATTAATTCAAGTGCTGAATTAATTAAATTATATTGAGTCTTGTAGAGCTCAATTTAAATAAATTATTTAACTAGTGGACTTGAGTAAATTCAAGTAATGTTTAATTAGTCTCAAATATGTTTGAGATAATTAAATTTAGTCCATGGTTTTTAATTTGTTAAAAAACCATATAATATATATGCATGCATGGGAGGTGAAGAGTTGGAGACAACTTTTTGTGTCTCCAAGGCTTGGCATGCAAAAGTTGGTCTCTACTTTTTCACAAACCAAGACAACTCATTCCTTCTTCCCTCCCACACCCTTGGCCGAAATTTTCATGGTTCTTCTCTCCAAGTTTTTCCTCTCTTTTCTTCTTCAATTGTTGAGGAAGAAATAATCTTCTCCTTGAAAAATCCTCTTGATTTTCTAGTGCAAATTAAGAGGGGATTTACCAAGCAAGTGGTGAGCCTAATTTTTGAAGGAAGGAGAGCTTGTAGACTTGTCATCCATTCAAGAGCTTTATTTGCTACTCTATTGTCATCGGACAGTATCAGTCGACCTGAAGTAGTTTGGGAGTCATGTTGGACATATTTATCGGATGATATTTTATACAAACAACGTAACATACTACAGCATCAAGGTATGCACCAATAAATTATTGTATTTTTATGATTTTGTAAATTTTTGCAAGCTATATGCCTTTATATATTTTAATTTTATTTATTTTGTAGAATTGCAATTGAATGAGGATCAAATTAAAAGTCAGGCGTTGGTGGAAATTGAGAAACTATTGCGAAGCTATGGAAAGAGTTTACGTGGATTTCAATCAATGCCATTTCCAAGTGATCAATATTTTCAATCTTCGCGAAATAGCCTAATACATGATGAAATGCGGTTTGATAGAAGAGCTCTGTTCAGAGAACATCATAATATCCTAAATAATTTGAACGATCAACAATGCCAAGTATATAATACGATTATGAATGCTGTTGATTCGGACACGGGAGGGATTTTCTTTGTATATGGATATGGAGGTACTGGAAAAACATTTATTTGGAAAACTCTGTCTGCGTGCTTGAGATCAAAGGGAGAAATTGTTTTGAACGTGGCATCCAGTGGTATAGCATCTCTTCTGCTCCCTGGTGGAAGAACTGCTCATTCTCGCTTTTCAATTCCTTTTAATCCGACCGAGGAATCAACATGCAATATCAAGCAAGGAAGTCCTCTAGCAGAACTTATAGTAAAATCGAAACTTATCATTTGGGATGAGGCTCCAATGACACACAAGTTTTGTTTTGAAGCTCTAGATAAAAGTATGAAAGATATAATGAGATTCGTCAATCCTTCAAGTCTTCATATGCCTTTTGGAGGAAAAACAGTTGTTTTCGGCGGTGATTTTCGACAAATATTGCCTGTTATTCCAAAAGGTAGTAGACAGGATATTGTTCTTGCCACTATTAATTCATCGTACCTTTGGAGACATTGCAAAGTTTTGAGATTGACGAAAAACATGAGACTGCGGAATTTGGGTTCTGATCAAGAATATGCTGAAATTAAAAAATTTTCGGATTGGATTGCTAATTTAGGGGATGGAAAAATCGGAGAAGAAAATGATGGTGATGCAACAATTGATATTCCTAACGAACTTTTGCTGAAATATTACAATGATCCTATTGCAACAATTGTTGAGAGCACATATCCGTTGTTTGGAAATACTGTCAATGATGCAACATATTTCCAGCAAAGAGCTATATTGGCCCCGACTCTTGATGTTGTGCAAGAGGTAAATGAATACATGATTTCTATGAACCATTCAGATGGAAAATTGTATCTAAGTTCTGATACAGCATGTCATTCAGATAAAAATGTCGATTTATTAAATGATGTGCACACCCCCGAGTTCTTAAACTCAATCAGGTGTTCTGGAGTACCAAATCACGAGTTAAACTTGAAGGTAGGAACTCCGGTTATGTTGTTGCGGAACATAGATCATTCTCTTGGACTATGCAATGGAACTAGGTTGATTTTGACAAGACTTGGAAATCATGTTTTGGAAGGAAAAATTCTAACCAGAAGTAATGCAGGTCATAAAGTGATTATTCCCAGATTGTCATTGACTCCTTCTGATTCAAGACTTCCTTTCAAATTTCAACGAAGACAATTTCCTTTGATTGTATCATATGCAATGACAATCAACAAAATCCAGGGGCAATCTTTATCTCATGTAGGACTTCTTTTGAAAAAACCAGTTTTTAGTCATGGTCAGTTGTATGTCGCTGTATCCAGAATGACAAATCCTAAAGGTCTAAAAATTTTGATTTGTGATAGTGATATTAGCAAAAAAAATTCAACGACAAATGTTGTATTTAAAGAAATTTTTCAGAATATGTGAAAATTTTGTTTCTTAATTGTATGATTTATATTCATTTTTTTTTGTATTTTAAAAATCTATATAAATTAGCATAGCAATTAATTTCATCCAGTGCATCGCACGGGTTAGATACTAGTTGTTGTTTAACAACAGAGTTGGAGCCACAATCAATCTTTTAAAGATTGATAGGTATATCTCTCAAACACCCTATGAATGTCATAATGTGTTTTTATTGTATTTGTTGCACAAAAATGAGGTGGTCGAAAATTTCTATTCAAAATTTTGATTTTTGAATTTCCGTTGCGCTTCAGGTCACCGTAACCGATCCCCTTTCATCCTTTGCCTGAGCAATGGAATCCCGTGTTGTCACAAACAACAGGACTGGAGCAACTCCATTAAGAATGACGCCCAACTCTTGGACGAAATTTCTTAACCAGACAGCCTCCTTTGCTGCAGCTGATGCGGCAATGTATTCGGCCTCAGTGGTGGAATCCGCAATACTGCCTTGCTTTGAACTCTTCCAAAAGACAGCAGCTGTAGAGCCCAAATAAAGTACACGTAAAACCCATGCATTTATTTAAATTAAAATGATTTCTGGCGGTACATGGTTTATAAATTTGCATTATTTTAAATTATTTATGTTTATGTGATGCACGTTAAAATGTTTTATTGAGTTTCATGTTTCAGGCAATTATTCGATGCAAGATCGAGGAAAAGAGACAGGCGATAATTTTGGCGATTTTAAAATGTTGTATTTTATTCTAAGTTAGGAATGAGACATTTTAAATGATTTATTAGTTTTAAGCATTTTGAAGCCTAATTTAACTATTAGATGATTTTAAGATTTTAAAAACTTTAATGTCTAGCAATGGTGTATTTATTTATAATTATGGGATTTTGTAAAAGTTAGTGTGAGTTAACCTTTTTCTAATTAACATTTTTAATTCTTAACTAAGCAATTTTATTACCCCTAATTAAACACACACACACACATTAATCACTTAAAAACACACGCACATACACATTCTCACCCACACACACCTACACGACACACACACACACACACATTTCTTTGCCTCTTCCATTTCATTTCAGATTTTGAGAGCAAAAGTTAGGGTTCTTAGCACTAGTAGCACTCGCCCCTTACTCTGAAATCTTCCAGCAATCCATCGTCCATTTTTCTTCAAGAAAATCGTGCCACAAATCGTTCTGGATCAACCCTCGCATTCTTTCCTCTTCGGTATCGTCGTTTCTAGAATTTTGAAAGATCAAGGCATGTATATCTATATTTTTTTTGCATCGATCTCGTCATATTATGTGTTGTGATGTTTATTATGCGTGATAATCCATGTATGTTGTGAATAAGTATGAGAAAAAACATTCTGCTATTATTTAGATTACTGCGAAAATTCATTCGTTTTTTGGAAAAGATTTCAACATATAAAACATAGAAATTTTCTATACCTTAGATTTGAAAGTAAATTCATAATTTTTGGACGAGAAACGAGTGAGTTATGAATATTTTTGTGAGACTTCACAAACTGCGTTTTTATGAAAATGCGTTTTTGACGTGTTCTTGAAGTTTATTTGTTCCAGGCTTCGTTGGGAACCATTGGGTGATCGCTGCTGCGTTTAGGTATATTGAGTATGAGGTTGGGATGATTTTTGGTGCTTCGTTTCGTGTTGGTAGGCACTTGGTTGCATTAGAACTCGTAGGAAATGTGTTGGTGTCAAAATGTCGTGTTCATGGGTTATGTTGCGTTGTTTTTTGTGTTTCGTTGTTGTGGGCGTTGTGTGAGTTTGGAACATTGCCATTGGTACTCTGTTGAGTCTCGTTGCATCGGTTCGGGTCGTTTGAGCTGACTTTTAAAAATTGTATATAAAATGTGTTCTTTTGGGTTGGTTGTGTGTAGGGTTAGAGCCGCAGCGCCTGTTCTGTGCAAGTCTAGCACCGCGGCGCTGCCCTTGTTGTGCTGCAGTGCTAGACCTATGGCATTACTAGCGTCGTGATGCTAGTTGCTAGTGCCTGCCGCAGCGCAGAACTGTCAAGCGCCTAAGCGCTTGTCCATGACTTTTAAACCACTACTTTTAGGCCCATGCCTTCCATGTTTGGGGAACAGTTCACACTTCGTGTAAAGATTGTTTTGGGGTTCGATGTCATGGTTTAGTACGACGATTAAGAGAGGTCAATACACGAGTGATTTAGAACGTCATAAGTAAATTGTCATGATGGGTGGTGAGCATGAATTTTACGTCCAAGTTATGATAATTAGGTGCATGTAATCGTACTAGAATGTGCAGCAGTGGCCTCAAGCGAGTTCCAATGAATCCCCCAACCATGCAAGCATGTTCGACGTGCAAAAGAAAATATTTTATGTTTTTGAGTTATGCTAAATGTCTTTTGACCAATTATGAACGGGTTTGAAAGCGGTAATGCATGAACGGGTTTAGATCAGGATTGGAAAGCGGTAAAGCATGAACAAGGACCAATCCACCCTGTAAAGCATGACCGGGGATCTCATGTATGTGGTAGTTGATTTTACCTGCCATCCAGTACTGTGGTTTAGTCTGATCATGCGCATTTATGTATGGGTCACTTGCTTTGAAACATATCTCTACTCAAAATGATGAAGTTTATGCATGTTCAAGTATATGTGATGCAAGCATGTTTATGAAAAATATGTATGATGCAAGCAAGTTTAATCTGATCAAGTTTCAGTATGTACGCTTTACATTAAAATGCATGTGGTTTTATTAGGTATTACTTGTTATTTCCAGTTTATACATGTTGAGTCTTTTGACTCACTAGACTTGATCGATGCAGGTGAGGAGGAGTATGAGGAGACATGGGATGAGGACCAATGTGCCGGCTTGGACTGCGCATGAGGCTTAACCCGAGGACCGCCCATGTTTTATGAATTTATGATTGTTGATTCAAATACTCTGATTTTCACGAGATTGTTTATGTTGTTTAAAATGTTTACCTTTTTGCAAACTTTGGTTGTAATTGTTTCTTACTTAGAATATTTTTAGACGAGCATTTTATTTTTATCTCAAATTGAATGTTTATTATTTGTCTAAATAAATTTAATTTTCTGCAAAATTTAAGTATTTCAAAATAAGGTACGTTACAGTTGGTATCAGAGCGGTGTTCTTGTAAAGGGTTATGCCTACTGCCAGTTATGAGAAGCTCACCATGTCACACCTCAAGTCTGTAAGTTTTAAAGTTGTGCGTGCATCTTATGATATGTATATTATGTTCATGCATGTTGGGTTTATGTGTTGGGTAACTTTTGGAACAGTATGCCTCCTAGACGAATGGTTGCAGGTGGAGCAAGGGATGAGGATAGATAACCTCGGGATGGGGAGATGACTACTCCTCCTCGTCCACCCCGAGATATTCAGGCTCAGATGCTTGAAAAAATGACCCAGTTCTTCTCACAGTTTGCGGGGAATAATGCTGCACTGGATACAGGGGTGAGGCCCAGACCAGAATCAGTGTATGAGAGGTTTAGGAGGATGGATCCAAAGGAGTTATCGGGGACTATTCGACCCAATGATAGCTGAAGGATGAAATTAAGTCCATCGAGGTAATATTTGCATTTATGGAGCTGCAGGATGTAGACAAGGTCAGATGTGCCACATACCTTCCGATAGGAGATGCCAGACTGTGGTGAGAGAGTGCATCAGTGTCAGTGAACTTGCAAAAACTGGCGTGGAATTGTTTCAAGGAGGTTTTCTACTCCAAGTACTTCACTGAGGAAGTACGCTCCTGCCTGACTAGGTAGTTCATGATGCTGCGACAGGGAGACAGCATTGTGGCAGAGTTTGTCAGGAAGTTTGAGAAGGGGTGTCACTTTGTACTCCTGATCGAAAATGATGCCTGGGAGAAGTTCAAGTATTTTATTGATGGGTTGCGGCCGATATTTCGCCATGATGTTAGAGGTGCTGGTCTGAAAACCTATGTCATTGTCTTATCTAGAGCCTTGGCGGCAGAGCAGGACCAAAAGGACATCGAGTGTGATAGGAAGGGCAAGAGGCCCTATCAGGCACCTCAGCAGCAGCAACAACAGCAACCTCAGTTTAATAGGTCTTTCCAAGGACAACAAGGGAAGAGGCCATTTCAAGGACCACCGAAAGGCAAGAGTCATATTCCTCAACAGAAGGCTCCACAGAAGCCCTGTGAGTACCCAGTGTGCCTGAAGTGCCACGGCCGGGATCGGGTCAATGCTTCAAATGCAGAGCCAGCAATCATATGCTGAAGGACTGCCCAAAGTGGAGGCAGGTGACCCAGGGGAGAGTGTTCACCAAGCAGGCAGAGGAGGCGAACCCAGACACGACCCTGTTTGAAAGAGGATCGATTAAGGTGCCCAAAAGCGCAACGGGAGCAACAAAAATTTTGGAAATCATATTTTTTAGCATGAAAATTTCGGACACCTAGTGTACTAGGTGTAGCATATAAAAAACACAAACTATGACATACATAGGGTGTTTTAGAAATGTACCTATCAATCTTAAAAGATTGATGATGGCTCCAACTAAGAGGTAAACACCTTAGCTCTTGAATGGCAATATAATCTTCAAGCTTCCCTTTGAACCCACCTTGCTCAAATATTAAGCCCACCACCAACAAGCTAGAACCACTCTAATTTTTCACTAGAAAAATTAGAGCATTTTTCTTTGAGAAGTTTATTGTTTCTTCAACAAAAAATTGAGAGAAAAATTGGAGAGAATTGTGTGTTGAACTCCTTGAAATTTTTGGCCATATCAAGTCTTGAAAGGGGGAAAGGGAGACTAGCCTTGGAAGTGTAAAAAGTTGTGTTGGCATGTGTGACACATGTCTTGATTATTGAGAAAGTTGTCTCCCAACTCTTCACCTCCCCCATGCATGCTATTTATTTAATTTTTAACAATTAAAAATCCATGGACTTATTTTAATTATCTCAAACATATTTGAGACTAATTAAACACTACTTGAATTCACTCAAGTCATTAGTTGAATAATTATTTTACTATTGGGCTCTACAAGACCCAATATGATTTAATTAATTCAACAATTGAATTAATTTGATTATTTGGACTCTACTAGGCCCACTAGTGTTAAATTAATTCAACACTTGAATTAATTTAATTTAGTCCATAATAATGTATATGAAAATCACAATTTTCAAATACATTATTTATTTGACCAACTTTTAATTTAGGAACACATTCATAAATTAAAATTTCATTTCCCTCATAGAAGTCTTACTTCTATTTTTGCTTACGCTTATAAACTCCTTTATAAGCCGTTCAACTCATTGAACTATTTTACTTCTCAACGGGATCTAGAAAGCTAGTACTTGTGTGACCCTCAATGGTTCATTGATACAACTAGCCGTTCGTACTAAACATGTCCTTATATGAGCATACCTTAATTGCTCCATTCTTACTTGTCAACTCCTTGATAACAAGAACGTCAGAACTCAAGTCTGATAGTACCCAACCAATCATATTAAATGCCTAGCAACATCGCTTACATGATTCCCTAGGTATCAAATGATAGTGCCTGCAAGAACCATTCAATTATGGTTAGCGTACAGTACGGTCCCTTCAACTCATATCCCGACCGATTCGACAACCATTGGTTTATCGAGAGTTGTCAATGAATCGATACTATGTGTCATGAAGTAGTTGCAACGATGGTGTAATCTAAGAAACCCCTTTCTTAATTACCACCATACTCTGATCAGAGATTTCAACTTACATACACATGAGAACACATAGGATATCCATACCCGAAGGCAAGCGGTGAATCCCCAACTACAATGCATCGACTCCTATATGTTTTGACAGAACACCAAACCTTGCCACTTGATGACCCCATGAGAGTCGGTAAACAAGTCAAAGTGTAATTCTAGCAAATAGAGTCTCAATGTTGTCCCGGGTCATAAGGACTAATGGTGTACAACCATAAACTAGGACTTTTACACTCGATAAGTGAGAACCACTTGGAAAGTCCTTTAGGGAGGGTTATTCGTTGCACTCTAACAGGAGCACCTATCTGCATGCTCGGACATCACAATGTCCCTTACCAATGAAACATGGTACTCACATCGCAGATAATAGTCTCTAACTCGAGCGGCCTATATCCTTCTTAGCGGCGGCTGAATTGACTAGGAATTGTTTAGAATATACAATATTCCAAATATTAGTTTCATGATCCTCATCATATGAGCATCTCATATTCTTTCTACTATTTGTATATACAAGGACTTTATCTATGCAACTAGCATGGGTATACAGATAAAGAAGTGCCAGGACAATAAATTCAAATATTATTAAAATAAAGACTGTTTTTACATAGAGTTTAATCATGAACCCTCGGCCAACACTTGGCTTGACAGGCACCTACTATAACAATCTCCCACTTGCACTAGAGCCAACTACCCACATGCTTCAAACCCATCGATTCGCGATGCTTCTCGAACAATGGTCTAGGTAAAGGCTTAGTCAGCGGATCAGCAACATTATCTGTGGAGTCGACTTTGTCAATCATGACATCTCCTCTTTCCACGATCTCTCTGAGGATGTGGTACTTTCTCAATACGTGTTTGGACTTCTGATGAGACATTGGCTCCTTTGCTTGAGCTATAGCTCTCGTGTTGTCACACAACACCGGGACAAGAGCAACTCCATTTGGAATGACGTCCAACTCTTGGACGAAATTCCTTATCCAAACAGCCTCCTTTGCTGCATCTGATGCAGCAATGTATTCGGCCTCTGTGCTGGAATTCGCAGTACTATCTTGATTGGAACTCTTCCAAGAGACAGCAGCACCATTGAGCATGAATACAAACCCAGAGGTTGACTTCGAGTCATCGATATCGCTTTGGAAGCTAGAGTCGGTATAGCCTTCCAATTTCAGTTCTCCACCCCATAGACCAAGATCAACTTATTGGTCCTTTTCAAATACTTGAGGATGTCTTTCACCGCCTTCCAGTGTGGAAGACCAGGGTTCGATTGATATCAACTCACTACACTTAGTGCGAAAGCCACGTCAGGACATGTAGATATTATTCCATACATGATGCTACCAATCGCAGATGCATAAAAAATGCTTGTCATCGCCACTATCTCTGCATCAGTTTTCGGAGACATAGAATTGGATAGGAACACGCCATGACACATTGGTAGATGTCCTCTCCTGGACTCATCCATCGAGAACCGCTTCACGATGGTATCAATGTATGTGGACTGGGAGAGACCAAGCAATTTTTTGATCTATCTCTATAGATCTGTCTTCCCAATACAAAAAATGCTTCACCCAAGTTCTGCATCGAGAACTTACTCGCTAACCATATCTTAGTTGATTGCATCATTCCTACACCATTCCCAATGAGTAGAATGTCATCAACATACAACACCAGGAATGTCACAGCACTCCCACTGACCTTCTTATACACACAGGGTTCCTCAGGATTCTTAGCAAAACCAAACTCTTTGTTGGAAACTAAATTCTGGAGTTTGACAAAAACATAAATCAATCGATTAAATCAACTAATACGCGAAAGCAAATTCGGCAGCTGGATTGATCAACTGAAATCAGCTGACACAAACTGATCAGTTGAGAACTGATCAGTTAAAACATTCAACCGAAAATATTAAAGTCTCTCAACTGAAGATACCTCGGGAAAGATCATTCAACAGACAGAAAGACATATCAGACAGCAACTGAATATGGAAAGCCGCACCACATAGAAAATCGTATTTCGGCTATTGAAATTAAAACGCCGTTTTACAATCAATAATGAAGTAGCAATCAAGAACACTGTCCAAGAAATGATGAAGTGGCAATCAACGGATACATAAATTCAAAGTTACCATTGAAAGATAAGTCTATAAATATGACTAAAAAGCAGTTGAAGAACGACGACAATCTATCAATCTCAAACTTGCTATTACTATGTCAAAATCTCAGCTCACTCTTATTAGATCTATTCGTAGCAATCAAGGCTACAAGTTGAGCAAACTAGCACTCTGTAATATTGATAATTCAATAAGTGCTAAGTTCAGTTGCTCACAGAGATCATTGTATTATACTAAGAGTTTCAGTTTAGGCAGTAGATAAGTCCTAACTGAAGTGGGTCTGTACAAGTGTTGTACTCGATCAAAGTCTTTTAGTGAATATCCTATCCTTGAGATAGAAGGGGTGACGTAGGAGTTATTCAAATCTCCGAACATCCAGAAACATATTGTGTTGTCTTTACTTCAGTTTTTCATTTTCAGTTAGATACTATATCTTTCAATCAGTTTACTTTTGCAACTGATTATTCAGTTTAACTGATTTTTATTGACCGACGGGATACTTAGTTCAGTTTGTAATAAAACTGTAATGCCCAGAGCAATGATTGATATGTACGAATTCATAGATATGTTGTGAAGATTGTACATAACCATAAGAAATACGAAATGATATCTATTGAGATTAGATTGACCGATATCGAGAGTGTTGGCTTATTTATATTTCGGTGAGACCGGAAGGACCGAACCAGGATCGGAACGTCCGATGCGTTCGGATCGTCCGTTCGGCGTTCGGAGCGTCCGAGCCAGGTGGCTGGACACATGGATGGCATGCAGAGTTCGGATCGACCGATCGTAGTTCGGATCATCCGAGACAGTTGGCTAGAGACGTGGAAGACATGCAGGATTCGGAACGTCCGAAGTGAGTTCGGAGCGTCCGAAGTGTGTCAGATCGGAGCGTCCGAAGTGGATCGGATCTTCCGATCATTGTCTATAAATACAGGCGCGAGATTTCATTTGATAAGTAAGTGTTAAAGAAACATTTCCTAGAAAGTGTTAGACATTCTATTGCAGATTCATCTTCACGACTGTAACAGCAATTCTACGACGAAAGGTATAATACATGTTTTGTTTTGGGGAATCACGACTCAAATGAGATCACATTTGAGTTTCCCAACCAAAACCACATACGAGTTTTATTGTTTATATCTTGATATAGGTATTATTATTATAGATTTGTTTATAGATCTTGTATGCAAATCTCGCTAATGCTTTGTTTACAGATCATGTTACATTGCATTAGATGTTTATTAGAACTTGTATTCAATTCTTATTATGCTTTGTTTACAGATCATGTTACATTGCATTAGATGATTATGCTTGTTTACAGATTTTGTATTCATGCATTAAGATAGGACAGTCTGGAGATCAGGCAGACTTCTAGATGTTCGGTTCTATCCCAGCTTAGGGGAAGATCACCGCCCCTTTGTAGACGTGGATACAGATCAGGCCGAAGTCTAGGAATAAGACGTACCGTCACCCCGATTGGGAGGGTAGGTGATAGATCGTCTTATTCACACCGGGATCCCTAGAGTTTTAGTCGAGTCGCATCTAGACATGATTAGGCTCGCATTTCATGATTATATATGAATGACATTCATATCAGCATGTTTCATGTTTTAGATTGTTTTACATGCATGTATACATGTTTACACTGGGATGTGTTCTCACCGGTTTTCCGGCTGTTGTTATGTCTGTATGTGTGCATAACAACAGGTGGGGCAGGATCTGGGTCGAGACAGAGATGATCGTGTTAGCGTGGAGATCTCGGGCGTAGCAGATGGACCAGTAGTCGTCTTTTATTATGTACTGTCCTTTATTACTGGTTAGGGAAAACATACAGAACAATACATGTATTTGATGTTTGTATGTTGTATTTAAATAAAGAACTCATGCTGGTTTGTTTACATTAGATGTAATGTAAAAAGCAAAAATTTGACCCACGTTTTTAATAACAATCCATTTAATCCCAAGAAAAAGAATTAGAGCCCGGGTCCCCACAACAGGTGGTATCAGAGCCGAGAGTTCCTTTAGACTAAGATAGGATAGAATGAGCGGGGTAGATCGAGTCTTCTTCCTTGCTTGATGATGTGCTAGCATGATTATTGTTTTCCTATTACATGTTGTTTGTATTTGATTAAATTCAGCATGTGATTGACTGAATCAGAACTGATTCTAGATCAGAGGTAACTGACTAGAGGAGGGCTGAGACAGTTGTATATCTTGTTTACTAATCAGTTGGATTATTAGATATGCCTCCTAGAAGAGCAACCGTACCTCTACGACCAGCAGCGCCAGAGCAGGGGAGCACATCTGGAGATCCTATGGATGTTACAGCGACCCCTATGGAGACGTTGCTGAAGCGATTCCAATCCTTTCGACCTCCTACCTTAAAAGGTACCGAGAATGCCATCGAGTGCGAAAGTTGGCTTGAAGACATTGAGATGCTATTCGACTCTTTGGAGTACAGTGACGAGAAGAGAATAAAGCTAATTGGCCATCAATTACAAGATATAGCCAAGAATTGGTGGTTAAACATTAGGAGAGCTTTAGAGCAGCGGGGTACCGAGATTACCTGGAAGGTGTTCAAGATCGAGTTTTATCAGCGATTCTTCCCTGTATCCTACCGTAAAGATAAAGGCGCTGAATTCGCAAACCTGAGGCAAGGGCCATTGAACATTGAAGAGTACGTTGCTAAATTTTCCTCTTTGCTTCGTTTCGCACCTCATGTTTCAGGAAATGACGAGGCCATGGCGGATCAATTTATAAATGGCCTGAATCCAGATATCTTTACGTTGGTCAATACTAGGAGACCCGATAATTTCTCGGATGCATTGAATCGTGCCAAAGGAGCTGAAGCAGGATTGCTTAGGCAACGGAGTGCTCCGTATGTCGCACCGAGTCCGAGACCGCCACTACCTCCATCCCAAGTGCCTCCTCCTCGATTCGAAAGTGGTGGTAGTGGTAGTGGACGCAAAGAACAGCTGAAGGCGAAGGGGAAACAGTTTAAAAGACCAGGGAGCAGTTCGTCGAGCTCCAGCGGATCAAGACAGACTGGTTTTGATCAGAGTAGCAGGTATACAGGTGTTTATTGCAGTTCCTGTGGAGGGAAGCATGCGACTGAACAGTGCCAGGGAGTTACAGGTCGATGTAACGTTTGTAGGCAACCGGGGCATTTTGCCAAAGTCTGTCCACAGAGAGGTGTACAGCAAGGCCAGAGTGGAAGAGCATCCGGTTCAGTACCTCAGTTTGAGCGGCAGGCATCATCGGTTCACTCTTTTCAGCCTCCACCAGCACCGACTCCACCCAGAGGCCGAGGTAGTCAGACGGTGACTCAACCTCCGAGGCAACAAGCCCAAGTGTTTGCATTGACAGAAGAGCAAGCACAAGATGCACCAGATGATGTGATAGCAGGTAACTGCTCTCTTTATGGTTATCCTGCTTATATCTTGATAGATACAGGTGCATCGCATACATTCATCTCAGAACGATTTGCATTGTTGCATTCATTGCCTGTTGAGTCTTTGTTAGATGTGGTGTCGATAAATTCTCCGTTAGGGAGTGGATTAATATCTGTAACGACGGTTAGACATTGCATTCTACAGTTTGAGGGGCATGAGATTGACCTAGATTGTATAATGTTGGGTCTAGCTGATTTTGATTGTATAGTCGGTATTGACATGCTAACGAAGTACAGAGCCACCGTGGATTGTTTCCACAAGATTGTCAGATTCAGACCCGAGATGACAGACGAGTGGAAATTCTACGGGAAGGGTTCCAGATCTCGGATTCCCTTGATTTCGGCTCTTACTATGAACAGACTGTTACAGAAAGGAGCGGATGGTTTCTTTGTTTATGCTGTAGATATGCAGAAGTCGAGCCCGGCATTGGCAGATCTGCCAGTAGTACGGGAATTTCCAGATATTTTTCCAGATGAGATCCCAGGATTACCTCCGGTTCGTGAGGTAGATTTCAGCATTGAACTTGCGCCAGGTACCGTACCTATTTCGAGAGCTCCATATAGGATGGCACCCATCGAACTCAAAGAATTGAAAGCACAATTAGAAGATCTTCTAGCCAAGGGATATATCAGACCTAGTGTATCTCCTTGGGGCGCTCCGGTGCTGTTCGTGCGAAAGAAAGATGGGTCGATGCGGTTGTGTATCGATTACCGGCAGTTGAACAAGGCAACGATCAAGAATAAATATCCTTTGCCTAGGATCGATGACCTATTTGATCAGTTGCAGGGAACCTCGGTCTATTCTAAGATTGATTTACGTTCTGGTTATCATCAGCTCAGAGTTCAAGATATAGACATACCAAAGACAGCATTTCGAACCAGGTATGGACATTACGAATTTATTGTCATGCCTTTTGGTTTAACAAATGCTCCTGCGGTATTTATGGGCTTGATGAACCAAGTGTTTCAGAGATATCTAGATGAATTTGTGATTGTCTTCATTGATGACATTTTGGTGTATTCGAAGAACAGAAATGAGCATGCAGAGCATCTCAGAATTGTTTTGCAGACGTTGAGGAACGAGCGACTGTATGTTAAATTGTCAAAGTGTGAGTTTTGGTTGAATAGAGTTGTCTTCTTAGGACATATCATTTCTGGAGATGGTATTTCTGTTGATCCGAGTAAAGTGGAAGCTGTGATAAGTTGGTCGAGACCGACTTCTGTACCAGAAATACGCAGTTTCATGGGCTTAGCCGGATACTACAGAAGATTTATCAAAGATTTCTCCAGTATTGCAAAACCAATAACTCAATTAACACAAAAGAATGCACCATTTGTTTGGTCAGAGGAGTGTGAGTCTAGCTTTGTTGAATTGAAGAAAAGGCTGACCAGTGCTCCAGTATTGACGATACCTTCAGGTACAGGTGATTTTGTTGTATATTGTGATGCTTCTCATAGAGGTTTGGGATGTGTTCTTATGCAGCGAGGTCATGTGATCGCATACGCCTCGAGACAATTGAAGCCACATGAAGTTCGATACCCCATTCATGATCTTGAATTGGCGGCCATCGTATTTGCATTAAAGATTTGGCGTCATTATCTCTATGGCGAGAAATTTGAGATCTTTTCCGATCACAAGAGCCTAAAGTACCTATTTTCTCAATCCGAGCTGAACATGAGACAGCATAGATGGCTAGATCTTCTGAAAGACTTTGACTGTGAAATCAAATACTATCCAGGGAAGTCTAATGCAGCAGCAGATGCCTTGAGTCGTAAGGTATGTTCTTTGTCCTTATCGACGATAGGTGTTAACAAATTAGTTGAAAATTGCTGTACATCTGGATTAGAATTTGATACAGATAGTAAGCCACTACGACTTTTTACGATCCAAGTTGAGCCCAATTTGATTATGAGGATTAAGGAAGCACAAAGAACTGATCAGAATGTGCAAAGATCAATCCAAATGGTCAGATCAGGACATGTATCAGAATATCAGGTACGAGATCATGTGTTGTACGTGAATAACCGTCTAGTTGTGCCGGATATTTCAGATTTGAAGCATCAGATTATGTCCGAAGCACACTACAGTCGATTCAGCATCCATCCTGGTGGCAGCAAGATGTACAATGATCTGAAGACACAATTCTGGTGGAAGCAAATGAAGTCAGACATTGCCGAATTTGTGTCTAAATGTTTAAATTGCCAACAGGTGAAGGCTGAGAGGAAGAAACCTGGAGGTTTACTTCAGAGTTTATCTATTCCAGAATGGAAATGGGACCACATTTCCATGGATTTTGTGACGAAGTTACCTCGATCATCCAGAGGCTGCGATGCGATTTGGGTCATTATTGACAGACTGACCAAATCTGCATGCTTCATTCCATACAAAATGACGTATAGACAGGATCAGATGGCGGAGATTTATATTCGAGAGGTAGTCAGATTACATGGAGTGCCGAAGTCCATCGTATCAGATCGTGATCCACGATTCACTTCTCACTTCTGGCACAGTTTACAGCAGGCCTTAGGTACGACATTACACCTGAGTACTGCTTACCATCCTCAGACAGACGGACAGTCAGAACGGACTATCCAGACATTAGAGGATATGTTGAGAGCCGTCGTGCTAGATTTTGGCATTAGTTGGCAAGATTCCCTACCTCTTTGTGAATTCTCCTACAATAATAGCTATCAGACGAGCATTGAAATGGCACCGTTTGAAGCTTTGTATGGCAAGAAGTGCAGATCTCCGCTATATTGGGATGATATCTCAGATGTGCCAGAACTTGGGCCAGACATGATTCGTGACATGACAGAGAAGGTGAAACTTATTCAGAAGAGAATGAAGACAGCACAAGATCGACAAGCAAAATACGCCAACATCCGACGTAGACCATTAGTATTTGAGGCAGGAGATAGAGTATTCTTGAAGATTTCTCCATTCAGAGGTGTTGTTCGATTTGGCAAACGCGGGAAACTATCGCCTCGATACATTGGTCCTTACGAGATTCTTGAGAAGATTGGCGATCGAGCTTATCGACTTGCTCTTCCTCCTTCTTTATCCGGAATACATAACGTATTTCATGTATCAATGTTACGCAGATATATGCCAGATGTTTCTCATGTTATTCAACCGAACGAAGCTGAACTTGATCACACCTTGAGCTATATAGAACGACCGATACAGATTCTTGATCGGAAGGACAAACAGCTCAGAACGAAGATCATTCCACTTGTGAAAGTTCAGTGGAGTCGACATGGCATTGAGGAAGCGACGTGGGAAACGGAAGAAAACATGAGGCAGAAACACCCCGAGTTATTTATATGATATGAGTATGTATTCAGTTTTAGATTATCAAACTGTTTTAGATATTTTGTATGGTTACTTCAGTTCGAGGACGAACTTCTGTCTTAGAGGGGGAGAAATGTAATGCCCAGAGCAATGATTGATATGTACGAATTCATAGATATGTTGTGAAGATTGTACATAACCATAAGAAATACGAAATGATATCTATTGAGATTAGATTGACCGATATCGAGAGTGTTGGCTTATTTATATTTCGGTGAGACCGGAAGGACCGAACCAGGATCGGAACGTCCGATGCGTTCGGATCGTCCGTTCGGCGTTCGGAGCGTCCGAGCCAGGTGGCTGGACACATGGATGGCATGCAGAGTTCGGATCGACCGATCGTAGTTCGGATCATCCGAGACAGTTGGCTAGAGACGTGGAAGACATGCAGGATTCGGAACGTCCGAAGTGAGTTCGGAGCGTCCGAAGTGTGTCAGATCGGAGCGTCCGAAGTGGATCGGATCTTCCGATCATTGTCTATAAATACAGGCGCGAGATTTCATTTGATAAGTAAGTGTTAAAGAAACATTTCCTAGAAAGTGTTAGACATTCTATTGCAGATTCATCTTCACGACTGTAACAGCAATTCTACGACGAAAGGTATAATACATGTTTTGTTTTGGGGAATCACGACTCAAATGAGATCACATTTGAGTTTCCCAACCAAAACCACATACGAGTTTTATTGTTTATATCTTGATATAGGTATTATTATTATAGATTTGTTTATAGATCTTGTATGCAAATCTCGCTAATGCTTTGTTTACAGATCATGTTACATTGCATTAGGTGTTTATTAGAACTTGTATTCAATTCTTATTATGCTTTGTTTACAGATCATGTTACATTGCATTAGATGATTATGCTTGTTTACAGATTTTGTATTCATGCATTAAGATAGGACAGTCTGGAGATCAGGCAGACTTCTAGATGTTCGGTTCTATCCCAGCTTAGGGGAAGATCACCGCCCCTTTGTAGACGTGGATACAGATCAGGCCGAAGTCTAGGAATAAGACGTACCGTCACCCCGATTGGGAGGGTAGGTGATAGATCGTCTTATTCACACCGGGATCCCTAGAGTTTTAGTCGAGTCGCATCTAGACATGATTAGGCTCGCATTTCATGATTATATATGAATGACATTCATATCAGCATGTTTCATGTTTTAGATTGTTTTACTGCATGTATACATGTTTACACTGGGATGTGTTCTCACCGGTTTTCCGGCTGTTGTTATGTCTGTATGTGTGCATAACAACAGGTGGGGCAGGATCTGGGTCGAGACAGAGATGATCGTGTTAGCGTGGAGATCTCGGGCGTAGCAGATGGACCAGTAGTCGTCTTTTATTATGTACTGTCCTTTATTACTGGTTAGGGAAAACATACAGAACAATACATGTATTTGATGTTTGTATGTTGTATTTAAATAAAGAACTCATGCTGGTTTGTTTACATTAGATGTAATGTAAAAAGCAAAAATTTGACCCACGTTTTTAATAACAATCCATTTAATCCCAAGAAAAAGAATTAGAGCCCGGGTCCCCACAAAAACTGAACTACCTTTTTCGAAGAACATTTAAATTCCTAGAAGTGTTTATTCAACCCCCCCCTTCTAAACACTCCTTAGTCAATATCCGATCCTATCAAGTGGTATCAGAGCAGGGCATATCCTATCAAAGACTATCTATACTCAATCTGATCATTATGTCCTCATTCAACAAGATTCCTATGTTCTCCAAAGAAGATTTCGATGACTAGAAAATCAGAATGCAGGCTCATTTAGCTGCACAAGACGATGACATGTGGTACGTTATAACAGACGAACCCATGAAGATTTTGAAAGCAAACACAGCTGTTGCTATTACTGAAGGGGCACCTCACCGAATTGAAAAGCCCAGAGATTAGTGGACTACTGAGGACAAGAGAAAGGAAAATCTAGACAATGTTGCAAAAGACATATTGTATAAGACACTGGACAAAGTAACGTTCAGTAAAATCAAAATGTGCAAAACCGCCAAAGAAATTTGGGAGAAGTTAATTCAACTTTGCGAAGGCAATGAACAAACCAAAGAAAACAAACTTTCAGTTGCTGTGCAGAAGTTCGACAACATCAGAATGAAGATGGGAGAAACAATGCACGAATATGATGAAAGAACCAGCTGTATCATCAACGAACTGAATGCACTTGGAAAAGTGTATACAAATAAAGAAGTAGCGTTGAAAGTAATCAGAGGACTTCCCAAAGAATGGGATGTCAAAAATATGGCAATGAGGGAATCCGAAGACTAAACAAAGTTGAACTTCATGATTTATTTGCTGACCTGAAAGCATATGAGTTTGAACTTCAAACTCGAGAAGGAGAACCATCTACCCCAGCAGCAACTACTGCCTTGACTGCTGTTAGAAGTGAACCAACTGGTTCAATTGAGAAAGCTGCTGATCAACTGAGCAATGATGCTATGTCACTATTTATTAAGAAATTTGGAAGATTCATGAGGAAAAATCAAGGAAATTTTCAGAAGAATTATCAAAGAAACAACTCCAGAGAAGAGTCTAATGTATGTTACAACTGTGGCAAATCGGGTCACTTTATGACTAACTGTCTCAAGCCTAAAAAGGACAATCAACCCTCAACTGAAAGAAAGAAGAAAGTGTATGAGCATAAGAGGAGATCTAAGGACGACAAGAAGTCTTACAGAAAGAAACATGAAGTACTCCTAGCTGAAGATAGCAAAGCCAAATGGGCAGAAACTGACAGCGAAGAGTCAGAACCAGAAAGTTCTTGCAGTTCTACTGAGGATGAGGAAGAAGTAAAATGTCTGATGGCTGATAACATAGAAGATCAATCAAGCGATCAGCAGGTATTTGATTTTAGTTCAACTAATTTTACAAGAGAAGAACTAATCTCAACTCTTCATGACATGGTCAGTGAGTATCAAAAGCTTGCTTTATTGTTTGAAAAAACCAGAGCAAAGCAAGATGATCCCAAAGACGATAAAACAAAAACTGATGAATCAGTTGATATGTTGAGTCTGAAAAGGGAGATTGCTGAACTCAGAAATGAAAGAAGCAAGGATCAATTAATGATTCAAAAATTGTTGCATGAAAATTCAAAGCACAATGAGCTTATTCAGGCTTGGAACAAATCATCTAAAACTTTAAATAATATACAGAATTCTCAGAAATCAGTTGATGATAAAACTGGTTTAGGATTCTGTAGTAA
This sequence comes from Primulina eburnea, assembly GCF_022965805.1. NCBI lineage: Eukaryota > Viridiplantae > Streptophyta > Magnoliopsida > Lamiales > Gesneriaceae > Primulina > Primulina eburnea. Next base: position 33,867,435 of record NC_133107.1, on the reverse strand, counting down.
AGATGATTCGTCTTCCCAAGATACTCAACCAAAACTGAATATGAACAAAGGGAAATATATTCACTCTGTAAAATCAGTTATAGTACAAGAACAAGCAGAGCCGAGTAAACTGATTGAACAGCCATCTCAGAATATGAATAAAGGCAAGAGATGTGGCATTGGATATAATCCAAAGGGTGAGGCTGACTCATGGAGTCAGCAACTAAAAACTCTCAACAGAAAATATTCAAATAGCTACTCAAACTACTACAACAGTAAGCCAGTTCAGAGAAGATATCGGTTGAACAATCAGTTGAAAAAGGGCAAAACACATGTTGTATCATCCACACACCATACACCAAGCACACACAGACAAGGAAGGATCATATGGAATACAACAACAGGACGGTCAGTTAGACTGATTCATGTCTGGATTCCTAAAGGACTAATCAACTTTGGACCCAAATAGAAAAGGGTACCACAATCTTATCTTGTGTTTGATTGCAGATAGCAGGTACAAGCATTGGATCAATATGGTATTTGGACAGTGGATGCTCACGAAACATGACAGGAAATTCAAATTTATTATCTCAACTGGTCAAATACACTGGTTCAAACATCAGTTTTGGAGATAACTCCAAAGGTAAAACTGTGGGTAAGGGTAAGCTTATCCATGGTAACTTCACCATTAATGATGTTTTATTAGTCGAGAATCTTAAGTATAATCTGATAAGCATTAGTCAGTTATGCGATAATGGATTCTCAGTTCAGTTTGACAAACACTCTTGTTCAGTCAAAAACTCAACTGAAGAGATTATTCTAACTGGTAAAAGAAGTGGAAACACTTACAAAGTCTGCTGGAATGATCAACCTTATGCACCAGTATGTTTTATTGCCTCTAAATCATCTCAAAACTGGTTGTGGCATAAAAGGTTAAATCATTTAAATTTTAAATCCCTTGCCTATCTGAGTAAGCATGAACTTGTAACTGGTTTGCCCAAAATAAATTTTTCAAAAGAAAAACTTTGTTCAGCATGTCAGTATGGAAAACAAGTACGATCTTCTTTCAAAATCAAAGGCTGTAAATCTTCATCCCGATGCTAGAACTATTGCACATGGATCTCTTTGGTCCAATACCAGTCATGAGCTTAGGGGAAATGAAATACACCTTGGTGGTCGTAGTTGACTTTTCAAGATTTACTTGGGTTATATTTCTCAAATCCAAAGACCATACGACTGCACAACTGATTAAACTCTTTAAAAGACTTTTAAATGAAAAATCAGTTGGGATTGATCGAATCAGATCTGATCGAGGAACTGAATTCATCAATCAAACACTTTCAAGCTTTTTAGAAAATACTGGAATCAAGCATGAGCTCTCAGCAGCAAGAACACCTCAGCAAAACGGTGTAGCTGAGAGAAGGAATCGGACTCTTAAAGAAGCTTCTAGAACAATGCTTGCTGATTCTGGTATTTCTCAAAAATTTTGGGCAGAAGCAGTAAACACTGCATGCTACACTCAGAACAGATCAATGATTAATAAAAATCACATGAAAACACCATATAAGATCTGGCATGGAAGAAAAAGCATAATCACTTACTTCAAAATATTTGGCTGTAGATGTTTATTCATAACAATGGTAAAAATTATCTAAAAGCATTCGATGTCAAATCTGCAGAAGGAATATTCCTTGGATATTCATCAGTTAGCATAGCTTACAGAGTATTTAATAAGAAAACCTTAAATGTTGAAGAATCTGCACATGTTGATTTTGATGAAACGGCACTAATTGATAAGCCAACTGATCAAGTTGAGCTAGCTAATCAATTTACAGATATCAGTCTGGAAGATGATGACTCAGACGAAAGTAGTAATAATCAAAATATCTTTCATACACCTGAACCTAAGATATTGGATCAACCAGCTGAATTGGAAGCAAATCTTGACAATCAGTTAGTGGAGCAAACTAATGAGAATCAGTTAACAACTGAATCAGCTCCAACTGAAACTGAGAACATTCAGTTACCTAACGAAGAATTTGCTGACGGTGAAGCAACAAATGCTGAACTTAGATGGAAGAAATCACACCCTCCAGAACTGGTAATAGGTAACCCATCTGATCCAGTAAGAACAAGAAATCAGATGCTCAATCTATTTATTCATTCAGCTTTTGTATCTCAATTAGAACCAACAAAAACTGACGAAGCTCTTGCTTATCCTAATTGGATTAATGCAATGCAAGAAGAGCTAAATCAGTTTGTTCATAACAATGTCTGGAACTTAGTTCCAAGACCAGTTTCTAAAACTGTTATAGGTACAAAATGGGTGTACAGAAACAAACTGAACGAAGATGGTTCAGTTGTGCGCAACAAAGCAAGGCTAGTGGCACAAGGATATAGACAAGAAGAAAGAATTGATTATGATGAAACATATGCACCAGTTGCAAGACTGGAAGCAATCAGAATATTTCTTGCCTATGCATCATTCAATAACTTTAAAGTCTATCAAATGGATGTGAAAAGTGCATTCCTAAATGGCAAATTACAGGAAGAAGTCTACGTTGAACAACCTCGAGGCTTTGTCAATCATAACTTCCCTGATCATGTCTATTATTTGAACAAAGCGTTATATGGTCTCAAACAAGCTCCAAGAGCTTGGTATGAAACCCTTTCAAAATTCCTAACTGATCATGATTTTTCTGTTGGATCAGTTGATAAGACTTTGTTTAAATTTTCGAAAAATGATCATATCTTACTTGTTCAAATTTACGTTGATGACATTATTTTTGGGTCAACTAACCCCAAATTATGCAAGAAATTTTCCAAGTTGATGCAGGATAAGTTCGAGATGAGCATGATGGGTGAGCTGACATTCTTTCATGGTTTACAAGTGAAGCAACTGGATTCAGGAACATTTATCAGTCAAACCAAATATACCAAGGAATTGCTAAAGAAATTTGGAATGGAATCTTGTTCATCAGCAAGCACTCCAATGAGCTCATCAGTTAAATTAGACACTGATCAAGGGGGAATATCAGTTGAGACGATACTATACAGAGGTTTAATAGGTTCATTATTGTACTTAACTGCTAGTCGTCCTGATATTATGTTTGCTGTATGTATGTGTGCAAGATTTCAAGCTAATCCTAAGCAATCACATTTTTCTGCTGCCAAACGTATCTTGAGATATCTTAAAGGCACGGAAAATGTTGGATTATGGTACTCTAAAGACTCATCTTTCAATTTAGTTGGTTATTCAGATGCAGATTATGCAGGATGCAAGCTTGATCGGAAAAGTACAAGTGGATCATGTCAGTTTCTTGGAGACAGACTGATCTCTTGGTTTAGTAAAAAGCAAACATCCATAGCAACTTCAACAACTGAAGCAGAATATCTTGCTGCTGGAAGCTGCTGTGCACAACTACTCTGGATTCAGCAACAACTGAAAGATTATGGTGTTGATGCAAAGGAATCACCAATATTCTGTGACAACACGAGTACAATTGCTATTACATACAATCCAGTTCTTCACTTCAGAACTAAGCATATAGATGTTTGACATCATTTCATCAGAGATCATGCACTGAAGAAGAACATCAGATTAGAATACGTCTCAACGGAACAACAAGCAGCAGACATCTTCACAAAACCATTACCAGAGGCTAAGTTTTCTTATTTCCGAAATATTCTTGGTTTAATTAATTTATCTTAAGATATTAAGATATCAGTTGATCATTATCAACTGATAACAGTTTGAATTTTATTAGTTATTTCATTATCAACTTATGAAAATTAGTTTTTCATCAGTTCATTTATTTACTTATCAAAACTGATGACTGTTAGCATTTCATTAGATCATATAACAGATAATTGTGTGCAGAAATAAAACAAAACGATGCACTAAATATTTTATTCATCCATAAATATTTGAAAGGATTACATTATCATAAGTTTCCTTCACACTAGCTATCCACATATTCATCCCAACAGCTAGTGCTGAGGACGAAGTTTTGGAGAAACTGTGTGAAGAAGCGATGCTGTTAAGAATCTCCAACTCTTTGCGCAGCATCAGCTCATAAAGATGGCCTTCCTTGAAGGCATCCACCTCTGCAGAAATCTTTAAGTGCTCTCGCACCTCTCTCAGTTGGGCCATCCGCCTGAACGAAGTAACCTTTCCCGAGTTATACAGGAGCTCGAGCTTCAGTAATTCTTCCCAGTAGGGAAGACTAGCATAGAAAACTTTGTCTTCTATAGCAGCTTTCTGTACTTCCAGTGAAAAAGGATCAATGTTTGAACTACTTGCTCCTGCCATTTATCTTTGAGTATTTTCTGCTGATGCTTGTGACTAACTTCTATTCTTATTTATAGGCCAGGTCAAAGAAGATGAAAGGACACTCCTTTAAAAGACAATTACAATACCAAACCTTGGGATTTTTTTTACAGGATTATTTTATTTAATGCATCTATTTAGGGGGAATGAAGGTTTAAGAAGTTAACTGAGAAGACAGTTGTTAGTGAATTCTCAACTGAAAGGAATCAGTTTTCCCTAACTGATCGTTCAGTTGATTATTCAACTAATCTTCTCAGGAAAGTTAAATAATTAAACCTATTATATTCCACATCAAATGACATGACTGTCTGCTAATTCATGATGAATTTCAGTTTATAACGTGTATACATTTTTAACCACTCATTATTTTACACACACGATTACAGTACACGTACACATATTTTTACTCAAAAATTTTACTGGACTGACACGTGTCCGAAAATTCAAACAGTCATAAAATACTATTTCCCGCTTCAGTTCAGTTTTCCTTTACGAGAATTTTATCTTTCTAAAGAACTCTCATTTCTCTTAATTTTTATCTTGAGAGATATCAGAATTTCTAACACTTTCAAATGGCAAACCAGATTCCAGCACATCTTTTGAACGCCATGGCTATCAACTTCAACTCAATTATGTCCATTACAGACGCTGATGTAAAGAAAGTATTTCAGCAACTGGAATCAGCAGGCTTAAAACCCTTTTTGGGTCTCTACGCTCAGGAAATTTATCCCAAAGAGCTTCACGACTTCTATTCAACAGGATTCATCAATTCTGATGAAAACATTGCTGCTACCATCAATAACAAACTAATGATCATCTCTGAAGATTCTTTTGGAGATTTATTTTCACTGCCTTTTGATGGGCTAGCACAAATTTCTGAGATCAAAGCATCGGAAATCGAAGAGATGCAAACTTTACTTTCTGCAGATGGACGGAAAATCAAAGTTTCCGATCCCAAAAAGGAGTTAAAGCACGAGGTGCAACTGCTGGCAGACATTGTAGCCAAAGGGCTTTTGGCGAAGGCTGGGTCGTTTGCTGCTCTGACTCTGGAAAAGTTTCAACTCATCACCGTAATCATGACTGGATGACGAATCAACTGGAAGCATTTTCTATTCACTATTTTGAAGAACATGTTCTCTTCTGCTAAGCAATCCAAAGGTTTTGCTGTCCAGATCAGTTATCTGCTGAAAAAACAAGGGTTAATTGCTGATGATTCTGACAGATTATCAAGATTCAAGGTGTTCCATGCTAAAAACATTCTACCATAAAAAACCAAATTAGATCTTTCTCTAGAGAAATTAATCAAGATCAAGAAGGAAATTGGGGTGGAGCAGGCTGCTCCCAAATCAGTCAAAGTTGCCAAGAACTTAACAAAGAAGAAAAAGTCAAAACGAAAACTGACTCTCAGTGATCCTGATAGTCAGAAGATTCTACCTCTTCAAATTGTTAAGAAACCAAGGACACTGAAGACCAAATCAGTTGATCATGATAAACCCACATCCACTAATCAGGTAATGGATACAGGAGCTCAACAGCCAATCCAGGATGTTTTCTCAAAGGAAGTTTCAGTTGCATCCTTAACTGAGGATCAGTTACCATTATCCTCATTTCTGCCAAACATCACTGCATCCAGCAAATCATCAAAACTTCCAGGGGTCAAAGCTCCACTGATTAGTATCTCACCTTACTCTTCTTCGCCATTTGCCAGACCCACCGGAATAATACTCAGAGAAAATATTGATGCAACTACATCAGGATTAACTATCCCACACATTTTAAGTGACTCCAAGGGCAAAAGTAAACTTCAAGAAGAACCCTGATCCTCGAATGCAATTCAAACTCACATTGACCTCATCTGGCAAGAAGCCAATACATTTGCAGCAGAGAAGCACCAAGTTTTTGAGGAATGGGTCAATTTCAGAGTTAATGTTTTTGCTAAGGAACTGCGCAATAAATCCAAGTTGAAAAGATTTATTGATCTAGAACGACTAATGTTAAAAACAGTTAAGGCTTCCTCTATTCAGCAAGCTTTGCAAAGGAAGAAATATTCTTTGACTTATCTCGGGAACAAAAGTTGCAGCAAATAGTTGCTGAACTCAGGCAAAACTTTAATCCCCTTAGTCCAACTGCATTCAACGACAAGGCAGTACTCTATGCTCAATTGGAAACAGATATGATAACACTGCAAGCAGAAATTAAAGACTGGGAAATGGGTCAAGAGCTGATCATCCTAGAAATATCTCAAAAAATTGCTGAAGAAGCCCCAGCTGACAATTCAACCGCAAACCTAGTCAAGGACCTTGCTGGTTCTTCATCTCAACCAGAAGGTATTTCAACAATTGCTCCATCTTCATCCAAGACAGCACCTACAACTAATATTCCTAAGATGTATTCTGAGGCTGAGCTGCAATTGGGAAACATTGATGAAGTCATTCAGTCAGTCGTTCAGGAATTTTCTACAGTTGATCACTCTGCTGATCAAATCAATCCGGAGGTCACTATTGCTTTAAAAGAATCTGTACAACCTGATCTATCTACTGATCCGGTTCACCCCACTAATGAGCCAGACACTTTAATCAATCATCCTTTAGAGGCACCAACTTCAGTTCTTTTATCATCTGCTGAACAGAACCCTCCTTCACCACCTCAGGATCTAGATGAAATCACTGCTGATGATATTCCAGTTCAAGGAGAAATAACTTAAACTGATATTTCAGTTCAAAATGTTATTGAATCAGTCTCAACTGATCAAACTTTGGTCACTTCTGAGCACATCTCTAAAGAACCAGGAACATCTTATCAGTCTCCTCCTTCATCTTCTTCAGAAGTTGAACTTATCTTGGAAGAAGTTCAGCACTTACAGAATAATATGGAGCAAATGATCTCTACCATCTCCAAAATTCAGAACACACAACTATCTCACACTCTAAAGCTGGACCATTCACATGCGTCCAACTTAGAGAAACTGAATAAACTTCAAGCCAATATGGACTCTCTTATCCAAACTGTAAAGGATCTGAAGAAGGGACTAGTCAACTCTCTCTCTACAAATCAGGATGTAAACAGTCAAAGAATTGGGCGACTGGAAACCTTCGTCTCAAAGAAGATAGAATTACTGCAAACTTCTTTTACTACTATGGCCACAAGTATCTCCTCAGACGTAAAACTTCTATCCATCGATGTTAGAAGGCTCTCAGACAAAATGGAGGTATTTGACAAAAAGGGGGAAAGCAGCTGAAGCAACTGATATCATTTGTCCAGTTATTTTATGATTCAGTTGTGCTGAAGAATTAGTGGAAAAATTAATCAGACTATTATTATCAACTGATATCATTTTCTCATACTTTATATTATCTAGAAGGAACCCAGCTATTCTATGATTCAGTTGCGTAATCTATTATCAACAAAGAGCTGAGTCAAATCTCTTGGTTTTGTCAAACACCATAAAGGGGGAAATTGTTGGAAACTAAATTCTGGAGTTTGACAAAAACATAAATCAATCGATTAAATCAACTAATACGCGAAAGCAAATTCGGCAGCTGGACTGATCAACTGAAATCAGCTGACACAAACTGATCAGTGAGAACTGATCAGTTAAAACATTCAGCCGAAAATATTAAAGCCTCTCAACTGAAGATACCTCGGGAAAGATCATTCAACAAACAGAAAGACATATCAGACAGCAACTGAATATGGAAAGCCGCACCACATAGAACAACGTATTTCGGCTATTGAAATTAAAACGCCGTTTTTACAATCAATAATGAAGTAGCAATCAAGAACACTGTCCAAGAAATGATGAAGTGGCAATCAACGGATACATAAATTCAAAGTTACCGTTGAAAGATAAGTCTATAAATATGACTAAAGAGCAGTTGAAGAACGACGATGATCTATCAATCTCAAACTTGCTATTACTCTGTCAAATTCTCCGCTCACTCTTATTAGATCTATTCGTAGCAATCAAGGCTACAAGTTGAGCGAACTAGCACTCTGTAATATTGATAATTCACTAAGTGCTAAGTTCAGTTACTCACAGAGATCATTGTATTATACTAAGAGTTTCAGTTTAGGCAATAGATAAGTCCTAACTGAAGTGGGTCTGTACAAGTGTTGTACTCGATCAAAGTCTTTTAGTGAATATCCTATCCTTGAGATAGAAGGGGTGACGTAGGAGTTATTCAAATCTCCGAACATCCAGAAACATATTGTGTTGTCTTTACTTAAGTTTTTCATTTTCAGTTAGATACTCTATCTTTCAATCAGTTTACTTTCCGCAACTGATTATTCAGTTTAACTGATTGCTATTGAACGACGGGATACTTAGTTCAGTTTGTAATAAAACTGAACTACCTTTTTCGAAGAACATTTAAATTCCTAGAAGTGTTATTCAACCCCCCCCCCCCCCCCCCCCCTCCCCCCCCCTTTCTAAACACTCCTTAGTCAATAACCGATCCTATCAAGTGAAGTACTTCTCATAGAAAATTTCCTTGAAGCGAACCCATGTAAATGTAGCCAAGTGAATCCCATGCTCCACACCTTCCCACCTAAAGGGAAGCATCATCTCTAAACATGTAAGTGGTACACCAACTCTGTCAGCGTCTCCCATGTTCAAATAATGGAAGTGAATCTCGAGAAATCGAATCCAACCCTCAACAGAAAAAGGGCCGGTAGTGCCAGAAAACTCCCTCGGACCGAGCCTCCGAAACTGATCATAAATGTCATGATGTGGTCTAGGAGCAAGCTGAACCTGGGCTCGAAAAAGCGTGCCATGCCCTCTAGTGCGCGAATAGCAGCATCCACATTAGGAGGCGGGGTTGCATTCTCCTGACAATCTTCAGTATTTTCTGCTTGATTATCAGTATTAGGTGCAAGTCTAGGAGGCATTATATCTGGACGTTTTCCAAATTCTAAACGTAACCAACATGCATTTAAATCTAAGGTCTCTAATCATTGAGCATATAGATTTCATTTATACTTAAGCTTTAAACATGAATATCATTAAACATGAATCTTAAACATATAAATCATGCTATCATGCAGGTACTAAGCATAGAATCATGTAAAGCATTCAAACTTAGAAATTTGAGGCTTGATGACCGAGCTTTTTGGAACTGCGGTGGCACAGCCTTTAGCGGGAACATTGCTCTAACACCAACTGACCTCGTAAAGAAGCACACTGGGACAGCTCATTTTCATCCCTGGGGATTGCCTGGCGTGCTGGGGCGATTTTTCCCCGTTGGGGTGCGCCTACCTCGGCTTGGCTGATGGGACGTGTCCTGGCTAACTTCCGGAGTCATTTTACACTCGAATGCTTTGTTGCTCGACACATCTTCATGGAATGATTCCTTGAACTCATTCAACCATTTGAATATGCTTGATTTTTCATCTTCAATCATCATCAAGCTTGTACGATCGAGACAACAAATCTTTCTGAATCTCCTCTCAAGATTTAGTACGTCATGTTCGGTCAGATTCACATAATAATCACTTAGAGAATTTAGGACGAGGGTATTTTAGTGTACTTATTCCATAAGCACCTAATCGAGTGTGTGGATGTCCCTACATCCAAGCTAATGAAACGTAGAAATCATACATTGTGGATACTAGTCTCGAGTGAGCTTGTCAATATTATATTTCTTGAGTGTTCATCGACTATGAGCTAATTTAGATATTACAATCTCTAAGAAATGTGTTTCGTGATAAAACAATTGTAAAATTACATTTCTTATCGACTATAATAAACTCAGTCTTTATGTTAATGTGAACCCATGAGTATAAATATAAAAGAATGCTGGATAAATAATCATTTATTGAATAAAAAAATTTTTATAGAACAATTTAATAAAACTAATAGCAACAAGTTGGGTTGTAGGACACATACACATTTTCTGACACGTCACTACTCGTTTTTCATTAAAATATACTAGAAGTTTTTTTTCATCCCTCACCATCTCGGCCGAAATTATACATACACATATGTACAATAATTTTAACTCCAGTTTAAAATAAAACATACCAACTAAATTTGCAAATTCAAAAAAAAATGTAATTTAAAACATAAATGTGCCACTTGTTTGCCAACCCTAAACTTAGAAATATTTCAAAATCATCCTAACTCTAACATCTTCTCCAAAACCACTCAAAATCATATAAAAGTCTTGAAAATATTTAACGTAGATCATAATCATAATGCGGAAAATCTAACGCTGGTCCTCATGTTCGTGCACCTTCAGTCTAGTAAGATCATCCATCAAAACCTCCATCAACATTAATATCATGTTCACCTGTATCCATCACCTCTAGTAAGTCTATGGACTCAGCAAACCATAACATTGATAACAAGTAATATATATACAATTGCATGCAACAGTGAAAATATTTTTACTTAAAATAACTTTTAATAACATGCATAAACATTTTTCCTTTCATCATCATATATATCATTTCATCATAACCATTTCCTTTTTCATCATAAGCATATATGTTTTCCTATTATTGAATTTTAGATCGTTAATCATGACTTTCGTTTCATCATAAGATCGATGGATCCATCTACATATAACCACATTACTGTGCGGTGGGGATATCAGCGACACTCTCACCTATCAACTGATCCTTGGTCTATAATCATCATATGGAAATATGATCATCGGACTCCCTCTGGGGTCTTCTCCCATAGACGGGCTCCCTCTGGGGCCTCCTTCCGTAAATGGGCTATCTCTGGGGCCTTTTCCCTCACGATATCTCCAATCATATAATCATAACATCATAATAGTCACAATTATTGTACATCCTTCAACATTTCATATTTTCATTACTTATAAAAATAATGCATATAAATATCATTTTTCTTTTTAAACCAAGCATGCAACATATATTTTAGCCTTAAAATTTTATCTTAAAAGTCCTTAAACGTTCAAAATAATCATTTTATCATATATTACAGCATTTAGGGCACTGCCATGACGTCCACCATTTTCAGTGTAAAATGATCGTTTTAAAAAAAAACATTAATTAAAAACAAAACATAATAACCCCGTGACGTAAAATTTCTCGACCTTGACTTTTTCTTACTTTAGTTTAGACCATCCCAATATTTATTAAAGCTTTTAAATTAATTTTCTTATACTTTTATTTGGCTTAAATTCATGGTTTTCTATTCATTTCTTAATTATTAATTCGTGGAGCGTTTAATTCTCGAATTAATTCAAATTTTATTAATAATTCACAAATTTTATACATAAACTTTTATTACCTAATTTACCCTTTGAACTATGAACCACCCCCGTGGACCCACAGTTAAAGCTTTAGGCCTTTAAAACCCTAAACTGAACCCATCAAGGAGACCTCGAGCCATCTCTCATTTTCTTCGAGCCGAGGCCGAGCCACCCCAAGCCATGCCCTTGCCAGACCATCTATGTTCCCTACTGACAAGCCATGACCCCTTGAACCAGCTCCCAGCTTGCTGCAACCCTTAGCACAAAGACAAGGACATGTGCGGTTTCCCTCAAGTATGCGTATAACGTACCGTACTTTTAAACAAATTAAAATTTGCGGAAAAAAAAATTTTCTTAAATACAAATAACTTTCAAATTTCAATCGTCACTAACCGTTCATCCAAATATTTTCAATAAATGATCACAATAAAGTTTGCTAAAAATACTTGTTTAAACATCGTAAACAAAAACGTGAAATTGGAGTATTTGAACATGTATAAAGTCTTAAAACATGGGCGGTCATCGGGTTTAGCCTCCTGCTCAGTCCAAGCCGGCTCATTGTTCCCCACACCTCGTCTCCAAAGTCATCCTCACCTGCATCGATCAAGTCTAGTGAGTCTAAAGACTAAACATGTATAAACTGAAGATAGCAAGTACTACATAGTAAAACCACATGCATCTTTAAAGTAAGGCTTGCGTACTTGAAACTTGAACGTAATAGCATAAACATACTTGAAACTTGAACATAGTAGCATAAACGTAGACGTGCCATCATCATAAAACTTTTCTTGAACACACTTGCATCATACATACTTGAGTATACATAACATCATTTTGCGTAGAGATATATTTCAAGCAAGTGACCCATACATAAATGTGCCTGATCATATTAAACCATAGTACTGGGCTGACAGAGAAAATCCACTGCCATATACATGATATCCTCGGTTATGATTTACTGGGTGGATTGGTCCCTGGTCATTCTTTACCACTTTCTAGTCCTGATCTAAACCCGGTCATGCTTTATCGGGGTGGAGAGGTCCTCGGCCATGTTCACCGACTTCCAAACCCGTTCATAATTTGGTCACAAGACATTTAGCATACATAAAAAACATAAAAATATTTTCTTTGCACGTCGAACATACTTGTTTGGCGTTGAGGGATTCGTTGGATCTCGCTTGGGCCACTGCTGCACGTACTAACACGAGTTCAAACATTTATCTTTCATAACTTAGACATATTAGTCATGCTCACATCCAAAATGACAAATTTCCTTATGACGTTCTAAATATCTCGGGACTTGACCTCGTTAATCATCGTACCAAATCATTACATCACACCCCAAAACAATCTCTAAAAAAACTTATTATTATTTATTTAAAAAAGGAGTACACGGACGTGTAATGGTCCGGGTAGATGATGGAATTTCTTATTTTGAAGGAAAACGGGCACGGAGTCCGTGTAAGGGTCCGACTAAGGGTCCGTGTACTCTGAAAACGCTAACTAATGGGAATCACTACACTTATGGCTTAATCCTCCCAACTTAATCATACGGACCGTGAACTAACACCTCGAGACTTATCCTACGGTACTATGGCATTGACTCAAACCCGTACAAATGCCCCAAACGACGACGCACCCCAAACAACGCAACACAACCCGTAAACACGACATTTTGACCAAAACGCATCCTACGACTTCTAATGCAATCAAGTGCCTATCGACGCAAACCAACACACCCAAAACTATCCCAACATCATACTCAACATACTTAAATGCAGCAACGATCACCCTTCTATCCCCAACAAAGCCTGCAACAATAAAACTTCAAGAACACATCAAGAACACATTTTCAGAAAATCGCAGTTTGAGTAGTCCCACGAAAACGATCATAATTCACTCATTTATTATCCAAATATTTCGAATTTACTGTCAAATCGAAGGTATTGAAAAGATATATGTTTTATATGGTGAAAGTTTTCTAGAAAAGCGACCTAAAATCGCAGTATTTAAAATGACAGAAAATTTTGAGTTTTTAGATCCAAAAGCGTTTCAAAACCGATCTAACAATTTTTTGCTCAAACTTTTCACAACATACATGGATTTTTACGCATAATAAAAATAAGAATATATAATATACAAGATCAATGCAGAAACAAAGATTATACATGCCTTTTGATATTTAAAATTACCGAAACGACGATACCGAAGCGGGAAAGATGCGAGGGTTGATCCGGGACGAACTGTGGCTCTATTTTCTGGAAGAAAAGTGGCGAGGCATGCTGAAATCTATGAAGGGAGGGGGGCTGCTAAGTTTTCTTCGAACCTTATGTTTTATTTTGCTCTCAAAAATCTGAAATGAGATGGAATGAAATGTGTGTCTGTGTGTTAATGTGTAGGTGAGTGTGAAGAAGTGTGTGCGTGAGTTTTTAATAATTAAGGGATAAATTGTGCTTAATTAATAATTAGAAAAAAATTAAAATGCTAACCCACTTTTATCTTAATAAAATCTCTTAATTTAAAGTGAAATGCACTATTGCTAAACTTTAAAAATTTTAAAATCCTTACATCACTAAAAATTGATTTAGGCCCTAAAGGGAGCCCATTTATAGGAGAAGGCCCTAGGGAGCCCGACGATCAAATTTCCCTTTACGGCGGTGCCTAGTGCCCATCCCCATGCGCAATGGTGAGCTAAGACTGATCAGTCGACCACATTATACGATTACAACTAGTCACTTTCAAAGATAAAACTTCACCCAAAATGATATATGATGATGGAAATAAAGCTTTACGATTTAATGATTGATAGTATGATATATGATTACGATCTTTTACACCAGCTTATTATTATTAAAAAGTAATTTTAAAGCTGCATGTGCTTGTATATGTATTATTGTTACATATGGTTAGAACGTACTGAGTAATTAGACTCACTAGGTTTGGATGGTTGCTGGTGAGGATTATATTTGTGGGGACCCGGGCTCTAATTCTTTTCTTTGGGATTAAAACGGATCATTACTATAAAAGTGGGTCAAATTTTTCGCTTTTACATTAACTCAAATGAAAGCTAACTTAAGAAGTCTCTATGTTATTTAACAACATAATATACAAACATAAGATACAAATATGTCTGGTTCCAAATCATATTCGACAACTAGTAACTAAATACAGTACATGCCAAAAGTACAACTACTAGTTCTTCTGCTATGCCCGAGATCACCACGCTATGTCCATCTCTCATCCTCTGCGTGACCCAGATCCTGCCCCACCTGTTGTTATGCACACATACAGACATAACAACAGCCGGAAAACCGGTGAGAACAAATCCCAGTATAAACATGTATACATGCATATAATCAATTAAAACATGAAACATGCTATCATGAATGAATCATATGCACATGCAATGCATGCGAATCAAACCATGTCTGGACTCGACTCGACTCGACTAGAACTACTAGGGATCCCGGTGTGAATAAGACGTCACTACCTACCCTCCAATCGGGGTAATGAACGTCTCATTCCTAGACTTCGGTCTGAGCTGTATCAACGGCGGCAATAAGAGTAATACCTACTCCTATGCTGAGATACACCGAAACGTCTAGCTATTTGACAATGCCTGTCAAAGACTCTCCTATCTAAATGCAATGAATATCAATATGTAAACAACGTATAATCATATTCATATCTGAATATCACACTGATCATACATGCTTGAATACAATTCTGAAATCAAAGCATAAACAGTTGAAAGATTGAATATCATGCTATACACAATTCATAAACATGTTACAATGTATCTAATAATACTAGTATGTGATTTTGGTTGGGAAACTCAAATAATATCTTATTTGAGTTACATCTCCCCAAACAAAACATGACTTATACCTTTCTTTGCTAAACCTTTAACGATGTCGAGGTCTCGAAGTCGAAGTGAGGTGTGCTGAATCTGAAATGGCAATGTGGAGACATACAATATCAATCCCCAATTCAACAACACATATACAATCAATCATGAGTTTCGGTATAACTTTGACGGCATAACGACGTGATTTCTCGATACCGGTCAAACTATATCTTAACCTATATCAATAATCAATACCCTCAACTCATAATCATCCCAAACATGTAATTGTACTCAACATCTGCATATTTAGCCCTAAACATGCTATAAAAATCGTAACAATTACATATAACATCCGTTCTTCGATCCGATTGTATTTCTACGGTGTCAATAACTACAAGAACACATTATAACTATCACATCTTAATTTCTTCAACACATAAAATCTGAATCATGTTGGAATTCAAAGCTACTTACATCCTTTTAAAGCTTTTGATGAGAGGAACAAGAATCTCCACTTGTATCAAAGTTTGGATGTATAAATCTTGTAAAATCTAAGTTCTAAAATGAGTGAATCTTGAGGAATTGCTCTGGAGTTTCCCGGTGATTCTCAGCTGAAATGAGAAGGAAATAAGCCATCCCCTATATATATCTTGCATGGTTCGAACACATGGCTCATCCTTGGCAATACACGTCTCGCGCATATGCGCGCATTACTCGCGCATGTGCGCGAGACCTACTGTCTCGGCAATTCAACACCTCGCGCATATGCGCCGTTCCTTTCGCGCATATGCGCCCAAGCTTCTGGACCAACCGCGCATATGCGCGGCTAAACTCGCGCATGTGCGCCATAGCTGCTGGAAGGATCGCGCATATGCGCGCATTATCTTGCGCACGTGCGCCGAAGCTACTGGAATTTACGCGCATGTGCGCGCATATCTACGCGCATGTGCGCTGGAGCTTCGACCTTTCTCATCTCTTTTGTCCATTTTGCCTTCTTTTTAAATCCAATAAAATACATCTATAATCATCTTAATTCTTAACAAATTTGTCTGATTATGATAACTAAATCTTCGAGCCTTACATTTCTCCCCCTCTAAGAAATGATTTCGTCCTCGAAATCGCACATCATTTATCCATGTAAGCATCAAAAGTAATAACATCAACGTTAAATCAATACTTACATTATTGAAATAACTCGGGGTGTTTTTGTTGCATGTCGGCTTCTGTCTCCCATGTCGCTTCCTCAATGCCATGACGACTCCACTGAACTTTCACAGTGGAATATTCTTCGTTCTGAGCTTCTTTTCTTTCCGGTTAAGAATTTGGATAGGTTGCTCGACATAGCTCAAGGTTTGATCAAGCTCAGCTTCGTCAGGCTGAATGACATGAGAAATATCTGGCAGATATCTTCGCAACATTGATACATGAAAGACATCATGTATCCCGGATAGAGAAGGAGGAAGTGCAAGTCGATAGGCTCGATCGCCAATCTTCTCCAGAATCTCGTAAGGACCAATGTATCGAGGAGATAGTTTTCCTGCGTTTGCCAAATCGCACCACGCCTCTGAATGGAGAAATCTTTAAGAATACTCTATCTCCTGCCTCGAATACTAACGGTCTACGTCTGATATTGGCATACTTAGCTTGTCGATCTTGTGCAGTCTTCATCCTCTTCTGAATGAGTTTCACCTTCTCTGTCATGTCACGAATCATATCTGGCCCAAGTTCTGGTACCTCTGAAACGTCATCCCAGTATAGCGGAGATCTGCACTTCTTGCCATACAAAGCTTCAAACGGTGCCATCTCGATACTCGTCTGATAGCTATTATTGTAAGAAAATTCGCAAAGAGGTAGGGAATCTTGCCAACTAGTGCCACAATCTAGCACTACGGCTCTCAACATATCCTCTAGAGTCTGGATAGTCCGCTCTGACTGTCCGTCTGTCTGAGGATGATAAGCAGTACTCAGGTGCAATGTAGTACCTAAAGCCTGCTGTAAACTGTGCCAAAAGTGCGAAGTGAATCGTGGATCATGATCTGAGACGATAGACTTCGGCACACCATGTAATCTGACTACCTCTCGAACATATATCTCCGCCATCTGATCATGCCGATACGTCATTTTGTACGGAATGAAACAAGCTGATTTGGTCAATCTGTCAATAATGACCCAAATCGAATCACAGCCCACGGAAAGATCGGGTAACTTCGTCACAAAGTCCATGGAGATGTGGTCCCAATTCTATTCAGGAATAGACAAGCTCTGAAGTAACCCTCCGGGCTTCTTCCTCTCGGCCTTCACCTGTTGGCAATTCAGACATTTAGACACATATTCGGCGATGTCTGACTTCATCTGTTTCCACCAGAACTGTGTCTTCAAATCATTATACATCTTTCTGCCCCCAGGGTGAATGCTGAATCGACTGCAGTGCGCTTCGGACATAATCTGATGCTTCAAATCTGAAACATCTGGCACAACAAGACGTTATTGACGTAAAGCACATGATCACGCACCCGATATTCTGACAAATGCCCTGATCTGACCATTTGAATCGATCTTTGCACATTCTGATCGGTTCGTTGAGCTTCTTTGATTCTCCTGATCAAGTCAGGCTCAACTTGAATAGCAGTAAGTCGTAGTGGCCTCCTGTCTGTATCAAATTCTAATCCAGAGAAACAGCAATGTTCAACTAGCTTTGTAACACCTATCGTCGATAAGGACAAAGAACATACCTTACGACTCAAGGCATCTGCTGCTGCATTTGACTTCCCTGGATAATATTTGATCTCGCAATCAAAGTCCTTTAACAGATCAAGCATCTACGCTGTCTCATGTTCAATTCCGACTGAGAGAACAAGTACTTTAGGCTTTTATGGTCTGAATAGATCTCGAATTTCTCGCCATAAAGATAATGACGCCAGATCTTCAGTGCAAAGACGATAGCCGCCAATTCAAGATCATGAATGGGGTATCGAGTCTCGTGAGTCTTCAGCTGTCTTGATGCATATGCGACCACATGCCCTCGTTGCATTAAAACACATCCCAAACCTCTGTGAGAGGCATCACAATATACAACGAAATCACCCGTACCTGAAGGAATCATCTAGACAGGTGCACTGGTCAGCCTCTTCTTCAATTCTAGAAAGCTAGACTCACACTCACACTCCTCTGACCAAACAAATGGTGCATTCTTTTGTGTTAATTGAGTTATTGGTTTGCAATACTGGAGAAATGCTTTTGATAATCTTCTGTGTATCCGGCTAAGCCCTGAAACTGCGTATTCTGGTAAGAATTCGGTCTCGACAACTAATCACAGCTTCCACTTTCTCGCGGATCAACAAGAAATACCATCTCCAGAAATGATATGTCCTAAGAGAACAACTCTTTCAACCAAAAATCACACTTTGACAATTTAGCATACAGTCGCGTGTTCCTCAAACGTCTGCAAAACAATTCTGAGATGCTCTGCATGCTCATTTCTGTTCTTCGAATAACCAAAAATGTCATCAATGAAGACAATCACAAATTCATCTAGATATCTCTGAACACCTTGGTTCACATCAGCCCATAAATACCGCAGGAGCATTTGTTAAACCAAAAGGCAGGACAATTAAATTCGTAATGTCCATACCTGGTATCAATGCTGTCTTTGTATGTCTATATCTCGAACTCTGAGCTGATGATAACCAGAACGTAAATCAATCTTAGAATAGACCGAGGATCCCTGCAACTGATCAAATAGGTCATCGATCCTAGGCAAAGGATATTTATTCTGATCGTTGCCTTGTTCAACTGTGGTAATCGATACACAAACCCGCATCGATCGCTCTTTCTTTTCCTAGCGAACAGGCACCGAGCGCCCAAGGAGATCACTGGTCTGCGTATAATCCCTTGGCTAAAGATCTTCTAATTGTGCTTATCAATTCTTTGAGTTCGTATTGTGGCCATCATATATGGAGGCTCTCGACAAGTGTACCGGGTACCACCTGGCGCAAGTGTCAATGCCCTGAATATCTACCCTCACGACCGGATGTAATCTGTGATCTCATCTGCGGATAAAATATCTGGGTGAAATTCCCGTATACTGGCAGATCTGCCAATGCCGGTCGGGTACGACTTCTGCATATTACAACGCATAAACAAAGAAACCATCCGCTCCTTTCTGTACAGTCTAGTTCATAGTTAAGACCGAAATCAAGGAATCCGATGCCTGGAAACCCTTCACCGTGAATTTCCACTCGTGCTTTCATCTCGGGCTCTGCACGAAAATCTTGTGGAAAAATACCGGTGGTCTGTACTTCGTTAGCAGTCAATACCGACTATACAATGCAAATCAGCTAGACCCAAACTTATACAAATCTAGGTCATATCATGCCCTCAAAATGTAGATGCAATGTCTAACCGTCGTTACAGATATTAATCACCAACAATCCCTCCTAACGGAGGATTTATCGCATCCGCACATCTAACAAGACTCATACAGGCATCTGAATGAAACAATGCAACGTTCTGAGATGAAGTATGCGATGCACTGTATCTTATCAAGATTAAGCAGGATAACCATAAAGAGGCAGTACCTTGCCTCACAACATCATCTGGTTGCATCTTGTGCTTGCTCTTTTCTGTCAATGCCAAACACTGGGCTATGTTGCGCCCCTCGGAGGTTGAGTCACGTCTGACTTACCCGGCCTCTGGTGGAGTCGTGCTGGGTGGAGGCGGCTGAAACAGAGTGACCGAATGATGCCTGCCGTCAAACTGAGGTACTGAAACGGATGCTCTTCCACTCTTGGCCTTGTTCGTCACCTCTCTGTGACAGACCTTTGGGCAACAATGCCCCGGTTGGCCTTACAAACCGTTACAATCGACCTGTAACTCCTGGCACTGTGTCACGTCGCATGCTTCCCTCCACAGGAAATGCAATAATCTCTGTATATACCTGCTACCTGATCAAAACCAGTCTGGCTTGATCCGCTGGAGCGCGACGAAATCGGCTCCTGGTCTTTTTTTTAAACTGTTTCCTTCCCTATCGCTTTCTGGGTTATTTGCGTCCACTATACAACTACCACCAACTTTCGAATCGAGGAGGAGGCCACGTGGGATGGAAGGGTGTCAGTGGGGTTTCGCACTCGGTGGCGACATACGGAGCACTCCGTTGCCTAAGCAATCCTTCTCACAGGTCCTTTGGCCACGAGTTCCAATGCATCGAGAAATTATCGGGTCCCTATATTGGACCAACGTAAGTGATTGGATTCAGGCATTATAAAATTGATCCGCCATGGCCTCGCTTTCCTGAAACATGAGGTGCGAAGAATCAAAGAGGAAAATTGAAACGTTACTTTACAATGTTCACTGCCCTTGCCTAAGGTGTTGCGAATCAGCGGCCATTTATCTTACGGTAGGATACAGGGAGAAATGCTGATAACTAAAACTCGATCTTGAACAACCCTCCAGGTAATCTCGGGCACACAACAGCACGGCCTCCAGCCACCCCCCCCCCTGCCCCCCAACCCCCGACCAGCTGCTCTAATAAGCGCTCCTAATGTTTAGCCACCAATTCTTGGCTATAATCTTTGTAATGGATGGGCCAATTAACTTTATTCCTCTTCTCGTCACTCTGTACTCCAAAGAGTCGAATAGCAATCTCAATGTCTTCAAGCCAACTTCGCACTCGATGAGTCTCGTACCCTTTAAGTAGGAGGGTTCCGAAAGGATTGGAATCATCTGCTTCAATCAGCAACGGATCCATAGGGGTCGCTGTAACAATCCATAGGATCTCCAGATGTGCTCCCGCCTGCGTCTGGCGCTGCTGGTTCGTCAGATGTACGGTTTGCTCTTCCTTAGGAAGGCATATCTAATAATCAACTGATTAGTAAACAGATTACAACTTCTCAGCCACTCCCTCTAGTCAGTTACCTCTGATCTAGATCAGTTCTGATTCAGTCAATCACAATGCTGAATTTAAATCAAATACAAACAACAGGTATAGGAAACAATAATCATGCGAGCACATCATCAGCAAGAAGAAAGACTCGATCTACCCCCCGCTCATTCCTATCCTATCTTAGTCGAAAGGAACTCTCGGCTCGGATACCACCTTTGTGGGGACCCGGGCTCTAATTCTTTTTCTTGGGATTAAATGGATTGTTATTAAAAACGTGGGTCAAATTTTTGCTTTTTACATTACATCTAATGTAAACAAACCAGCATGAGTTCTTTATTTAAATACACATAACAACACAAATACATGTATTGTTCTGTATGTTTCCCTAACCAGTAATAAAGGACAGTAAAATAAAAAGACGACTACTGGTCCATCTGCTACGCCCGAGATCTCCACGCAACACGATCATCTCTGTCTCGACCCAGATCTGCCCACCTGTTGTTATGCACACCATACAGACATAACAACAGCCGAAAAACCGGTGAGAACACATCCCAGTGTAAACAGGTATACATGCAGTAAAACAATCTAAAACATGAAACATGCTGATATGAATGTCATTCATATAATAATCAGGAAATGCGAGCCTAATCATGTCTAGATGCGACTTCGACTAAAACTCTAGGGATCACCGGTGTGAATAAGACGATCTGATCACCACCCTCCCAATCGGGTGAACGGTACGTCTATTCCTAGACTTCCGCCTGATCTGTATCCAGTCTACAAAGGGCGGTGATCTTCCCCTAAGCGGGATAGAACGACATCTAGAAGCTGCGCTGATCTCCAGACTGTCCTATCTTAAGTGCATGAATACAAAATCTGTAACAAGCATAATCATATAATGCAATGTAACATGATCTGTAAACAAAGCATAAAAGAATTGAATACAAGTTCTAATACATCTAATGCAATGTAACATGATCTGTAAACAAAGCATTAGCGAGATTTGCATACAAGATCTAAAACAAAATCTATAATAATAATACCT